>NC_080549.1:21932540-22664207 GCF_028640845.1 Ahaetulla prasina | reverse complement strand
TGGCTTGGATGATGAACTGCTGCTTCGGGTCTGTATGCTGCAAGATCAGCTCTTGTGCAAAAAGTCCCTTTAGGTTCTCAAACGCCCTTTGGCACTCCATAGTCCTGGCAATAGGCTGTGATGGCTTCGGCTTCACTGTTGGGGACCCCATTTTCAACAGTTCAGTTAGAGGTAGAGCCATCTTAGTGAATGCTGGGATGAATTGCCTATAGAAGTTGGCAAAGCCCAGGAAACTTTGAAGCTGTCTTCAGGTTCATGGGGTTGCCAGTCTAAAATGGCCCTAACGTTGCTGGGATCCATTTCTATGCCTTTACAGGAAACTTGGTAGCCTAAGTAGTCCAGCGAAGTTTTGTGAAACTCACACTTTGACAGATTTCCATAGAGCTTGGTGGCAAGCAGTTTTTTCAGCACTTGTCAGATGAGTTTTATGTGTTCCTCTAGCATTTCACTGAATATAAGAATGTCATACAAGTAGACCAGAACCTCCTTGTATAGATGATCATGCAGAATCTCGTTAATGAACTGCATGAAGATGGCAGGAGCCCCTTGCAGTCCAAATGGCATCACCTTGAACTGGAAGCTGCCAAGCAGGCAGTTGAATGCAGTCTTCCACTCATGCCCCTCCCTAACCCTTATGCGGTAGTAGGCTTCCCATAAGTCCAGCTTAGTGAACACCTTGCCCTTCAACAGGTGGTTGAGCATGTCCTTCATAAGGGGGAGGGGGTAGGTGTTCTCCACATATACAGCATTAATTCCACGCAGAGTCTCATCCCACTGTCCTTTTTTTCTTTAAAAAGCACTGGGGCTGCCACTTTGGATTTGGCAGGCTCTATGAACCCCTCGCCAGATTTGCACTATGTACTTTCTCAACTCCCCCGTCTCGGCTGGCGTCACTGAGTACATTTTCAGCTTGGGTAGTTTCGCCCCCAGCTCAAATTGTATCACACAGTCAGTTGGGTGATGGTGGGGGGAGAAAGTTGCAGGCCTCCTCACTAAACACCCCCCCCCAAGTCCCAGTATTCCTTTGGCACCTGCTGGCTGCCCAGTGGGATGTCCCAGGCTGGGGCGGCCCGCTCCAGAGGGTTCTGTCCTTTTGGGGTCATGATCTCTGGAGTGGGGTATCCACACCTCACTGGTGGCAATGGGCCCAGTGATGACTATTTTTTTGTGGGTGCCATCCCAGGAAATTGTGGGTTCCCATTTATCAAGCCAGGAGAGGCCCAGGATTATGAAGTCTGTCATTTTTGGGGCAACTATAAACCAGAGGAGCTCTTTGTGGTGCCCCAGTTCTAATCTGATCAGCTCCATGAGTTGGGTGGATGGGGCCATGCCAATTAGCAAACCATCCACTTGTTCAAAGCTGATGGGCTGGTGTAGGGGATGCATGTGTATGCCTAGTTGCTCAACTATGTGGGGGCTGATTAGGCATTGTGGGCAGCCTGTGTCTATGACTGCCTCCACTTCCCCATGAGTCCCTATCTTGGGGGCCATTAGGGTGATCTTAAGGGTAAAGGGACAGATGGCTGTACTCACCATCGGGTCATCTTCACCGCTGCTTTCCCTTGGAGGGGGGGAGATTCTTTGGCCGGGCTCTTTTCTGATTCCGCAAGCTGGACGGGGCTCTTTGTCATTGGCTTAGCACTCCATCCCCTGTCCGGCAGCTTCTGTGGGGTTATCTTCAGCCCAAGCTGTGTGAGGGACTTCACTTGGGCATGGTGCCAAGCATTTGGATGCCCGATGGCCTTATTGACCACACCGATAGCACTTAATAGTCCTGGGTTTTGCAGGCAGTGGCTCCTCAGACTTCTTTGGCAGCTTGTGGTGTCTGAGGGGCCATTTGGCTGGTCTCTCCACAATCAGCTTTTTTTTGGTGGGGTGGAGGTCCAAATCCAGAACTACCATGTTCTCGTACCATACCTGCATTTGGTTTGGCATCCCTCATATGCTGCAGGCCTGCTGTAGGTCCACCGACTGTGGACCACCAGTCTCTCTGGCCAGTCTCTTAGCTTCCCAGCCAGTCTCCAAAATTCCCACACTAGCTCCTTGGCAGGCCTTCCAGCCTGCTTTAGCGTGCTGATTTGGGACTCTGCTGCCTCTTACTGGGTGACATTGCTGAACCTCATTCTCATCAGCTGGATGAACTTGTCCATGTTGTTTAGCTCTGATGCCCCTTCATCATGGAGTTCAGCTATCCACTCTGACACCTCCCCCTCATTTATGCCCTCTGTGATGGCTGAGATAAACTCCCAGTTGGAGGGGTATGGTTCCCATATTGATCTATGTGGGCCTTGATGTGGTTCAGGAAATATGCCAGCCAGGGATTGGCTGCGTGATGGGGGCGGGAGTCCCCATTCTTTGGAACAGCGGTGGCGTGGTGGTTGTGGCAATTTTCATCACAGTTCCCACATAGCTCTTTGAAACAGGGTGCAGCCTCCATGGCCTTCATCACTTCTTCCATTCCATGGGAGGGAGAGTAGAGTAACAGCTGCTGAGCCCATGCCTGTTGCTCCCTCCACAGGTTTCTTCTTCTCCTCCATCTTTCCTGAATCTTTGTGTCATCCAGGATCGGGAAGCAGTTTTAAATTGAAGATAGATTCAGGTTAATGTCAGGGTTCCAAATTATACCCCCAATGAAAAACTCCAAGGCTTGCAATTCCTCAAAGCTAACTTTTATTAGATATGTCATACTAGCACATCTGGGAAAACCCAAATCTGAAAGCTTCTGGGTTTTTGTCACCAAAAGAAACGTCTTTCCCACTTCTCCCACATGTCCACCCCTTCTTAAATCAGTTCCTTCATGTACAGAAGACAAGTTCCACTTTCTTCTCTGCACAGCTGTCGGACACCATGGCCTTGCACTTCTCTGCAATGTTTAGTTATGGCTAATTCTACTTCACTCATGCAATCCTACCTCCCAATTTCCCATGGTAGGATTGTGGCAGGCCTGGATCCTGAAGGCACAAAGGTAATATGGCTTCCAGGCCTGACAAGTGATGTTAGTTTGTTTGCATGTACAAGGTTGTAATAGGGGCTCTGTAACAGAGTGTGAAGTGAATTGTGGTGTTTAGGGAGAGGTTGCATACGATTATCTCAGGAAGAGCTAACTCCTGTGTAACACAAATATTTTTTAGATTTAGGGATTTTTTATAGAAGATAAAAAAAAGAAGTCGGACCTGTACATGTGATAGTCTCTTACTGTGGTAATGGAGTCTGGTGGTGATGAATTCAGCCATATCTTGCATATGAATATAATGTCAAATATAGTCGTATTTAGTACAAGGAAGAATTCTGGTATTTTGTTTATGAGGCTTCATGAATTAAGTAGTTTGCATTTAAGGTCTGTGGTGGTGGAGCCAAAGTTTCCTTTGGTCTAGCCAAAGTTTCCTTGGTCTAGCCAAAGGAAAGGTGTTTACAAAGTTAGACCTGGGAGAGGTGTACTACCGAGTGCAAATTAGGGAAGGAGACAAGTGGTAAACTGCATTCAATTGCCCCTTAGGAAGCTTCCAATTTAAAGTAATGCCGTTCAGTCTCCAGGGTGCCCCTGCAGTGTTTATGCAGCTAATTAATGAGGTGCTGCATGAGCACCTCTATAAAGGAGTCCTCATATATTTTGACGATACTCTCATATTCAACAAAACCCTAGAAGAGCACATTAAACTAGTATGTCAGATGCTCAAAAAACTCTTAGCGGCTAAACTATAAGCCAAGCTCTATAAATGTGAATTCCACTAATCCCGCCTAGACTATCTGGGCTATTGGGTATCTAGTGAAGTAGTGGAAATGGACTCAGACAAAATCAAAGCTGTTTTGGACTGGCAAACCCCTTGCATCTGCAAACAGCTTCAAAGCTTCTTGCGGTTTGCGAACTTCTACCAACAGTTCATCCCCTCATTTGCTGAGATTGCCCTCCCCATCACCAAACTCCTAAAAATAGGAGGAGGGATCAAACAGTAGCCCGGCAAACCATTGAACTGGACTTTAAAGTGCCAAAAAGCATTTGAAATGCTAAAAAGACTTATTGCTGTGGAGCCAATTCTCAAACACCCAAACCCAGAGCACCCATTTGTCATACAAGTGGATGGCAGTGATGTGGCAATGGCCACAGTCCTTCTCCCAAAAAATTATGATGACAATCTGCAGCCCTGCACCTACACCTCCAAAAAACTGACAGAGACTGAAAGGTGGGCAATTTGGGAGAAAGAAGCATATGCTACTTGAGCCTTATTAACTTGGCACCATTTCCTTGAAGGCAGCCAAGTCCCCTTTGAAGTGTGGACAGATCACAAAAACCTGGAGGCATTTAGGATCCCACGGAAACTTACTATAGCCTTTATTGTCATTGTATATTATGTATACAACGAAATTGGTTTTAGCCTCACTAGTGTAATCCATGACAAAAAATACAAAAAACATAAATAGTATAAAGAATCATCCCTATGCAAGTAATTAGGGGGGAAAAGAAAAAGAAAGAAAAAGAAAAACTAGTCATACGTTTCCACGTGTGTATGGAGTGATTGTGGTTGTGTTTAAGAGTCTGACAGCCCAAGGATAGAAACTATCTTTAAACCTATTTGTTCAGCTGGCTATGCTTCAATGTTTTCTGTGCGAAGGTAGAAGTGCAAAGAGACACTGATCAGAGTGTGAATCATCTCTGAGTATCTTTCTTAGTCTACTAAAGCAGCGAGACCTGGCAATGTCATTCAGTGGTGTTAGAGGGCAACCAATGGTTTCTTTTGCTGAATTGATCACTCTCTGTAGTGCCTTCCTGTCCACAACAGTTAAACCAGAGTACCATACTGTAATGCAGTATGTGAGGACACTTTCTATCGTGGACCGATAGAAAGAGGTCATCAGCCATTGTTCCATCTGATTATTTCGCAGGACTTTAAGGAAATGAAGTTTCTGTTGGGCCTTGCCAATCATCAGGGAAGTGTTTTTCCAGGCGAGATCTTGACTAATAAGCACTCCCAAGAATTTAAAAGAGGAAATCTTCTCCACACATCCCCCCTCAATATACAGGGGGGCAGGTTCCTCTCTGAGTGGGGCAGACTTTCTCCTAATCAGGTCCAGTGGGCACAATACTTCAATCACTTCAATTTCACGATGAACTACATCCCTAGGAGAAAGAAGCTATTAGTTGATGCATTGTCACAAAAGCCCCAATACAACAGCAAATGGGAGAAGGTGGTTGATGCCATGCTTTCCCCTGTTGTGGCCCACCAGCAGAGCTGGCAGCACATTTGGACAGTGAGGAGGTTGGGGAGGAACAAGGGCCAGACCTGGAGTCTGGAGAAGGTTCGGATGAAGGCTCTGCATCAGAGGCAAAGAGGGGGCCAGAGCTGTATGCCAGTTATCAGTTGCCTTCAGAGTCTGCCCAGTGAGGCAGATGAACAGCTGGAGCCTGTTCCCAGTGTGTGCATGCACAGAGTTGCCAGACAAAGGGAACAGCTAAAGAAGAAAGGTTGACTTGGGAGTAAGGCCTTGGGTGGATGATGAATGGCCCCTCCCAGAAGGAATAAAAGAGGAGTGAAAGGGGAGTGGAGTTTTCAGGAGACAATTAGTTTGCTTAATTGGTTTGTGACTCTCAGAGATTTCTTGCCAAGTTTTGAAGATATCAGCCTGGCAGCTCTCCAGGCCAGATAAGGTCTGTGACTGTAAATTCCCCCTTGAAAGACTTTGCTGGATATGAATGAGAGGCATTCACAATAACTTAATAAAAAGGGGTTTTTGTCAGGACAAGGAGTCTGCTTCATGCTCTTAGGAAGCCTAGGTCAGAACATCCCCCTCCCAGCCAGCCTCTCAGGCCACCACACAAAGACAAGCACAATGGCAGAGGGCTGAAGACGTTGGAGTCCTAACACAAAGGTTGAAAAATGAACCGCCTAACACCCCCGGTACAAAGACAGTCCAGGGTTGCTAACCCTCAGATATAGGCTAGCATGAAAAGGATCCAAACTATACATCCCAAACAGCCTGCACCTCTAAGTACTCCAAGGAGCCATGACTCCATGCAGATGGGGCACTTCAGTTATCTAAAAACCCTACACCTGGCAAGAAAGCAAATATGGTGGTCAAAAATGAAGAGAGACGTTGAAGACTATGTAAAAAGTTGTGCCACCTGCACAGTTATGAAAAAAAGACCAGGGAGTCCCCCAGGGCTCCTCTAAGAGGAGGTGGATCCTTCCTGCCCATCGAAGGAAATCACTGTGGACTTCATCATGGAACTCCCTGAAAGTGGGGGGAACACAGTCATTTGGACCATGATAGACCTGTTCTCCAAACAAGTCCATTTCATAGCTTGCTCAGGTCTCCCATTAGCATATAAGCTGTTGTAAAACACATCTATAGGCTACATGGGGTTCCCCGCAGAATTATTTCTGACAGGGAAGTCCAATTCACAGCAAAATTCTGGAGGGTGTTCATAAAGTCCATTGGGTCCTTGCAAGGGCTCAGTTTGGCATTTCATCTGAGCACTAACAAGGCTGCAGAATGTGCGAACGCAATGGTGGAACATTGCTTAAGCCGCTATGTAAATTATCAACAAACCAATTGTGCAAACCGATTGTGCCTTTTTCCATGGTAGCATATAATAACACGGTGCATATCAGCACCAGCTTAACCCCTTTCCAGATCACCAGTGGCATGGAATTTGTCCCAATGTCTGAACTCCCCAGTGAGCCACCCTCCTCCATGGCCATAACAGAATGGATGGAGTCTTTAAAGAAAGCTTGGGAAAACTCAAAGTGCGCCCTTCAGGAAGCGGCAAAAACCCATAAGGTGCAAGCCCCACAGAAGCTTTTCAATATTGGGAGCAAAGTGTATCCCTCAACAAAGTACTTAAGGCTGAAATTCCCCTGCAAGAAACTAGGACCAAAATTCATAGGGCCTTTCTACTTATTATTTATTTACTTATTTACTTATTTATTTATTTGTCATAACAATATATACAAGCGTTACATAAAAGGTTATAAATATATGAACGTATATATGAGGAGAAATGAGGTACTAAAAACGTGTATATACATAGGGAAAGAAACAGTAGGACAGGAACGGTAGGCACGTTTGTGCTCTTATGCACGCCCCTTTAGAGTCCTCTTAGGAAAGTGGTGAGGTCAACCGTGGACAGTTTTTGAGTGAAACCTTTGGGGTTATGAGAAGAAACCACAGAGTCAGGTAATGCATTCCAAGTATATACAATTCTGTTACAGAAATCGTGTTTTCTGCAATCTAAACTGGAACGGTTGACATTGAGTTTGAATCTGTTTGTAGCTCTTGTGATATTGTTATTGAAACTAAAAAAGTCATTGACAGGAAGGACATTACAACGGATGATTTTATATGCTAAACCCAGATCCAGTCGAAGGCGACGAAGTTCCAAGTTTTCTAGACCCAAGATATCAAGTCTGGTGGAATAAGGTATTTTATTAGTTTCAGAGGAATGGAGAATTCTTCTCGTAAAATACCTTTGGACACGCTCAACTGTGTTGATGTCAGATATATGGTAAGGGTTCCAGACAGGAGAGCAGTAATCAAGAATTGGCCTAACAAATGTTTTATATGCTCTGGTCAGTAGCATGGTGTTTTTTGAAAAGAAGCTACGTAAAATTAAGTTGACAACTCTTAGAGCCTTCTTAGCTATGTAGTTGCAGTGGGCTTTGGAACTTAAATCGTTAGATGTAAAAACTCCAAGGTCTTTGACAGGGTGGGGTCATCTGCGAGGCAATGTCCACCAAGCATGTACTTTGTGATTGGGTTCTTTCTTCCAATGTGCAAGACTGAGCATTTACTGGTTGAAATTTGTAGTTGCCAAATTTTAGACCAGGCAGATAGATGATCAAGGTCCTTTTGAATTGTGGATGCATTGTCAGTGGTGTTGAAAAGTTTGACATCATCAGCAAAGAGAACACAGTTACTTGAAATATCAATACAAAGATCATTTATATATTATGAAGAGAGTAGGTCCAAGAACGCTGCCTTGAGGAACACCACTCTTGACAGGAACAGGATTTGAAAGAGCATTACCAATTTTAACTATTTGTTGTCTGTTTGACAAAAAAGCAGATATCCAGTGGTGTAAGGGTCCTGAAATGCCATAGGATTTTAATTTTAGGAGAAGTTTATCATGTACTACTGAGTCAAAAGCTTTGCAGAAGTCTATGTATATTGCATCTATTGATTTACCTAGATCAAGATTAGTAGTCCATAGGTTTTACAGTAGAGAAGTTGTAGATTGCATGATAATTTTTCCTGAAGCCAAATTGTTTATTTGAGAGAAGGTTGTGCATTTCTAAGTGTAAGGTAATGGATTGGTTGATGATGGATTCCATAACCTTGCAGGCGACGCAACATAGGAGATAGGTCTATAATTATCAACTAAGCTGGGGTCGCCTTTTTTGAAAATTGGAATGACTGTGGCTAGCGACCAGAGACTGGGAAGGGAACTGGTTCTAAAAGCTATATTAAAGATTATACTTAGGGGTTCTGCTAGATTACTAGAGAGTTTTTAAAAAGTAAGCACAAAGACCATCAGGTCCAATGGATAGAGATGGCTTCAATTTACTTAGAGCTTTACCAACATTTTCTTCTGTAAAATCAACAATTGTTAAGTTGTCATGCTCATTGATTGTACAAATTTGGAATGTTGGATGAGTGCCATCACTGTTGACAAAAACTGATGCAAAGAATTTATTAAAGAGGTTTGCTCTAGATTCTTCATCATTGTATTCATTGCCATCAGGATCTTTTAGAGGTGGCATGCGTCTAGAGTTTTAAGCTTGTTGTTGACAAAATTATAGAAGGCACGACTGGAATTTGTGCAGAAGATCCTCTTCTTGCTTGGTGTGGTAATTTGTGCATTCAGTTTTATTTGGTTGCATATAGTTCTGTAGCGTTTTTAAAATTAGCTACATAGCCCTTTGTTTCTTTTCAGAGGATCTTTTAGATTGAAGCTTTTTTATTGATATGGGTAGTTTGCTTTTCCTAATCTTGATGGTAGTTAGTGGTACATATAGTTCGATGACTCTGTTGATTTCGAGTAGAAAAACTCTATAGTGGTCTTCAGCAGTTATACAGGTTGAGAACAGAACAGATTGGGTTCCGGTTCCGGTGAGCACGAGAGCAGCTGATAAAGAGGGAAGCTCCTCTGAGACCTATTGTCAAATGACATCTTTTGCTTAAATATCCCTCGCTACCAGGATAAACAGGTATCCCCAATTAAACGAGGTCCTGAGGATCCCTACGATATATTTCAAGAGTGATAATTTTAGCTTACCGCTCCTCCAAAACCACCGGCAACTACCACTCAACTGCCGTTACCACTTCCATCTTGTAACGGCTGCTCTCAGAAATCTAACCTAAATCTGAGTGATCAAATAACCGCTTAAATAATTGACCGAGTGGATTCAGGAGACCTGATCTGTGCGGCTGCCACTGCCGCCGCCCCCCTCACCGCTACCAGGACTCAGGCGACCTTAGTGGATTCAGTAGATCCTGATTTGAGCGTCTGCCGCCCCATCCCTCACTGCTGCGGGATACGGACGACCGTTGGTCAACCGCCGGCCCGCTGTTTCACCTCTGGTGGCCGGTGAACTCAGAAGATCCGATTTGAGGGCTGCTGCTGCAGCGCCCCTCCGCTGCCGGTGGGCACTCGACCGCCAAACAGCTGATTCAAACAACCGCCGCCGCCCACCGCTGACCCACGCCGCATCCGCATTCTGACAGCCGTCGGACCACCGCCTGGCCCCGCTGATTCTTCTCTGGTGGCCCGGTGAACTCAGAAGATCTGGATTTGAGGGGCTGCTGCTGCAGCCGCCCCCTCCGCTGCCGGTGGGCACACGACCGCCAAACAGCTGATTCAAACAGCCAATAGTGAAAGTAATCAACCTAGTTAGAGTGCAGCTGAAACTTTTCCACCTGCTAGGAAAAGTGCATCCAGTCTTCCACAGCAGTTTGCTAAAGCTGGCGGTAGGATCCCAGTTGAGACCAGTAGACCAGCAATCCCCCAAGCCAATCATAGTGCAGGGGGAGACAGACTATGAAGTAAAAAAAATCCTAGATTCTAAACTATACAAGAGGAGACTGCAGTACTTGTCTTGTCTTGTGGGATGAGGTGAGGCAGGGGACGGGGTGGCTGAGCTGGAAACTGTTGCCCACCACATGCTCATTGCCCTTTGGGGGGGGCAATAGTTTCCAGCTGCAGCTGCAGCCTGCCAGCCCCTCAGCTGGCACAAAATTGTGCCTCTGGAGCCCGCTGCCACCACCGAGATGGCTGTCCAAGCAGCACTGGGAGATGGGGGGAGGCATATGATGTGGACTGCTGGATGCGCTTACTCCATCCCATTGTCTTTTTGGCTTGCAGTTGGAAAACAGGTCATCTCTTTGGCCCCCTCGTGGGTCTTGCCCTTGGCCTGCATGTGGAGTGTGTTCCCCTTGCACACCTAATGGACCTAGGGCCCACTATGGGCTGCTGCCGTTGCTGCTCGGCAGACCCATCCAGCCTGAAAGAGGTGAAGCAGCCAGCTGGAAAGCCCTAGTAGAGGTGGTAGAGCATGTCTAGGCTCAGCAGGCAAAAATCAGTTACCATGAGTGGGGAAAGCCGGATCCCAGTCGGTACCATGGCCACCCAGGCCCAGCAGAGACAGGGGGGAGGCATGCAATCCTGGCTTGGTTTGTGCAGCCATGGCACTGATGGGGATCTGGCTATCCTCACTCGTGGTGGCTGCCTTTTGCCTGCTTGGCCTGGGCATGTTCTACCACCTCTATTTGGCCTTTCTAGCTTGCTTCTTTGCCTTCCTCATGCTGGGCACATCTAGTGCTCTGGGTGGTGATGGCAGCAGCCTAATGGACCTGTGCGAGCTGCTGGTGGCCTCAGTGGTGGCAGTGGCCCTCAGTGGTGGCAGTGGTTGGGGTGCATTGGGTGTGTGAGGGGAACACGCGCCATGCACGTGCCAAGGGCAAGACATGCGAGAGGGTTAAGCAGATGGCCAAGATGACCAGCAGCAACCTGCTCTCCAACTGCAAGCAAAGAGACGGGATGGAGTAGGTGGGCTGATGGTGTCTAGCAGCAGAAACCCCAGCCCCTGCCTCACCTTGTTTTAGCCTGCAGCAACAGCAGTAGCCGGTGGCCGGGTTGCAAGTAACACCCCGAACCAATGAAAACTCCAAGACCAGCAGTTCCTTAAAGTTCCTTTTTATTAAAGATGTCATATTGGCACATCTGAGAAAACCTGAATCTGAAAGCTCCTGGATTTTCTCCATCTAAAGGTAAGTCCCTTCCCCTGCAGCCACATGTCCATCATATGGTCCAATCCAGTGGTGGGTTGCTACTGGTTCTGACCAGTTCTTAAGAACCGCTGGCAAAAATCTGGCCAAGTTCACAGAACCGGTAACGATCCCCAGCTGGCCACGCCCCTAAACTGGTTCCCTTGGCCAAAGAGGTTGTTAAAAAAAGGTTTTAAAAGGCTTCTCTTGCGATCCCAGGTGAATTGTCTGAGCATCAGAACCTTTAAAAAACATGTTTTCTACAACCTCTTCAGCCGAAGAGCTTGTAGAAGAAATCCTTTTAAGAGGTTCTGGGCTGCCACGAGGCAAGCCTCATGGGATTGTCAGAGGAGCCTTTTAAAATCTTTTTTTCCTCTGGCGATCCCAGATGAGTTTCCTGATCCTCAAAAGCTTTTAAAATCACTTTTTTACAACTTCTTACAATATGGCTACCCACCCATGCCCACCCAATCGCCCCCTCCCCCACTTACCTATAATTACTGCTCCTTTCGGGCTCGCAAAACCATGGCTTCTGCAATCAGTTGCATCAGCTAGCAACTAAATATGCCTACCTAAAATCCATCTGCCTGAATCGGCTAGCGACTGAATCTGCCTGCTTTGCTGGCTGAGGAACTCTGAGAATTGAAGTCCACAAATCTTAAAGTTACTAAGGTTGGAGACCCCTGATCTAAAAAATATAAATGATCCTCCATGATACAAATCAGATGGTGCCCTTCAAGGCTTAAAGGCCACTGACATGCATTCCAGGGGAAGAAAGTCTCTGAAACTCTTAGTCTTTAATTTCTTTATTTTCAAAGCCATTATAGCTTGGGTAATACAATTGCCACCAAGGAAATACTGTTTTACCTAAAGCTATTGAAAAGAAAAATTGAAATTGAAATTAGCATGTTGGAGAACAGAAAAAATTGAATTGATTAAAATATTTTAAGAGGTCTGCACCAGTTTTGGTTGCCATGATATAAAACAGGGGTAGTCAACCTTTTTATACCTACTGCCCACTTTTGTATCTCTGTTAGTAGTAAAATTTTCTAACTGCCCACCAGTTCGTGCTCACTATCACAAACCTAACTGCATACTGACCAGTGCGACCGCAAACAAAAGAGCCTGTGCCATGTATCATCATCTGTGCATACCTCTTGCGCATCATGGATTGGGTTTGAGGGGGTGCCAGCTACCAGCTCTGCTTGTCTGTTACAGCTGGGTGGTGTGGGGCGAGATGCGTGAGCTGTTCTGGGATGAGGCTGCTTTGTTTGTGGTCATACTATAGCGCCATTTAGTTTCTCTTACGTAACGTGAACTAAACTTATGCACAGGCGATACAAATAGTATATTTTCAGAAATTTAAATTGTCACGGGGAATTTTATGAAAATCTAATGAAAATGTTTTTAAATAATGCTATGACATTTTTTTGAAAAATCAATTAAATTAAAAAAAAGGAAAGTGCTTCAGTATCGGACAAAAGCCCTACCGCCCACCATGAAAGCTAGAACGCCCACTAGTGGGCGGTAGGGACCAGGTTGACTACCACTGATATAAAAGAGATGTTGAGACTCTAAAAAGAGTGCAGAAAAGAGCAACAAAGATAATTAGAGTACTGGAGGTAAAACATGAAGAATGGTTGAAGGAGCTAGGTATATCTAATCTAACAAAGAGAAGAACTAGGAGTGACACAATAGCAGTTTTCCAGTACATGAGGGACCATCACAAAGAGGAGATTGACCTATTCTTCAAAGTCCTGATAGCAGGACAGGAAATAGTGGGTGGATACGTATCAAGGAGAAGGGCAGCCTAGAACTAAAGAGAAGTTTCCTAAGAGTGAGAACAATCAATCAGTGGAATGCCTTGCCTTCAGAAGTTGTGAATCCATTACTGGATTTTTTTATATAGAAAAGATTGGACAGCCATTTGTTTGAAATGGTATAGGGTCTTTTGCTCGAGCAGGGTGTTGAACTAGAACACCTCTATGATCCATTCCAACTCTGTTATTCTGTAATTCTGTGGGAGATTGTTTGGGAGGTGGCAAGAATTAGAATAGGAAAGCAGACTGAAACACAAGTTCAACCTCCTCTCTTGGCAACTAGTTTGGTTTCGTCTGGATTACTCATTCTTTGATTAATGTATAATTTGGAGTGAATTACTATAATCCATTATTCAAGCTCTTTATGGTGGCATTCAGAATAAGAAAAATAAGAATTAGGACTGAAGGTGTATAAGATGATGAATTAAAATGTGATAATCTGAAAAAGTGAGAAGCAAAGACTTGTGGGATTCTGGATCATCATTTTGAAATATTCCACGAATCTCTATGAGATTAGATTTCACTGGCAGCTGTTTTAATTCAGAACAGGGAAATCATCCTACTTATAACAATGTGGACGAGGCAGAAGATTCTTTTGTTGAGTTTCCAAAAAAAAGATTAGGTTTTTCTCCAGTCTAGGATAATTTAGGACTGTTCTTTCTTAGCATAATGGAACAGAAACCAAGAAGCTGAAAGGTGTTACAAAAGTGACAGACATCTGAGATGACACTTTGAAGAAGAGCCATTGAAGGAAGGAGAAACTTGATAACTCGTTCTTTAAGTTGCCGTTTCAAAATGCAGCACAGCCATATTGTGGTGAAATGAACATTCTGTCAACTGTCCAGTTGGTGAATCCAGAAACAGAAACTCCTCGGACATTATTTTACCAAGAGTACAAACTTTACTGAATAAATCCACATTGGCACAGAAGAAGCAAAACCAGCTCTGGGCTTCCCGCATAAAAGCATGCATAGTTCATTGTGGGCTGTCCACAATGTGTCCACAGGTGGCTGGTAAGTCCTATATGGCCATAAAACATTTTGCCACATGTCGGGCAGACATGTGTGGGCACTACTGTTGCAGTGTTTGCAGTGCTGGCTTTACAGAGTGCACACTTCTCCTTAGATGTCTGGCAGCCCTGGTGGTCAATTGATCTTGTGCCAGGGTTTCCCAGGAGGTGATGTTGATATCCAGGGACTTGAAGGAGCCTTTCAATGTATTTTTGTATCACTGCCTTTGTCCCCTGTGCGATCGCTTTCCTTGAGACAGCTCACCATAGAGGAGCTGTTTAGGGATGTCTGGCATCTTGTCCTGCCACCATATCCTCAGAATTCTACAGAGGCAGGTTGTGTGGAAGTGGTTCAATTGCCTAGCATGCCTCCTGTATGCAGTCCCACTGGCATACATCAGGATAGTTAGCACTACTGCTCGGTAGACTTTGAGCTTTGCAGCAAGGCTTATTCCACAGCAATCCGAAACATTGGTCAGTAGTCTGCCAAATGCAGAGCTTGCCTTGGCAATTCTGCAGTTGACCTCAAAGTCAATTGTCACTGCATAGGAGAGAGTGCTGCCAAGGTATGGTCCACTGCTTACAGTTTTTGTCCCTTCACTGTGATGGTGGGCTCTTGGTGTTGGGCTTTTGGAGCTGGCTGATGCATCATTCTGATCTTCTTTATGTTGGTGAGGAGGCCAAAGTTGTCGCATGCTGCTGCAAATTTGTCCACACTGACTTGCATTTCCTGCTCTGATCCAGCATTCAGAGCACAATCATCAGCAAAGAGGAGGTCATATAGCACAGTCTCTTTTATCTTGGTGACAACTGGAGTCTTTGCAGGTTGAACAGTTTCTCATCAGTCCTGTATCTCAGGCTAACTCCCAAGGAACTATTCTGGAAGGTGTCTAACAGCATGGCTGAAAACATTATGCTAAATAAGGTCGGTGCCAATTTGCACCCTTGCTTGACAGCATTTGTAACAGGAAAGACCTCTGAAGCTTCTCTATCGTCCAGAACATGAGCCATCATACCATCATGGAACTGATGTACCGTGATTTTGAATCTGAACATATAAATCTTTCTTCACTCCTCCTATGAAGAAAGATACTTTTAATAACATGACTCAGTTTGAATTGGGATGGGGTAGAATTTGGGTTTTTTAGGACTAGGGTTTTTTTTAAGGTTCTGGTGATAAGGAACTCACCTGGCATCGCCAGAGGAGCCTTTAAAACCTTTTTTTATAACCTCTTCGGCCGAAGAGGTTGTTAAAAAAAAAACTTTTAAAGGGTTCTGATGATCTCAGCTGAGCCGCGGGGTCCTCAAAGGCTTTTTTTTATTTTTAAAGGCATGTTTTCGGCTGAAGAAAAACTGCTTTTAAAAGTTTTAAAAAAAACCCTCTGATGATGGTGCAGCTCAGCAGAGGCAGGGGGCGGGGCCAGGGATTTTTGCTAGAGGTTCTCCGAACCACCCGCCACCATCGCTACCAGATTAAGCGAGCATTTCACCCCTGCATACGAGGGATGATGAGTAAAGACCAAGACACCCAGGAAAAGGAGGAGTCAACAGAAGGAATGAAGAAGGAGAAAGACAAAGAAGAGGCAACAATGAAAATAATAATGATTGATGAATTAAACCAGGGGGAATATATATATATATACATACATACATACATACATACATATACATATACATACACACACACACACTCCACACACACACACACATATATATAATTTATTTGTCAAGAATTTAGTAGGTAATAAGTAATAAGTATAAACATGGATTGGATACATAAAATAGAGGAAACATTAGGACAGGGATGGTAGGCACCCTGGTGCTCTTATGCATGCCCCTTATAGACCTCTTAGGAATGGGGTGAGGTCAACAGTAGACTGTCGTAGGTTAAAATTTTGTGGGGTTTGGGATGAAACCACAGAGTCAGGTATGCATTCCAGGCATTGACCACTCTGTTGCTGAAGTCATATTTTCTGCAAATGAGTTTGGAGTGGTTCACTTTAAGTTTGTATCTGTTGTGTGCCTGTGTATTTTTGTAGTTGAAGCTGAAATAGTCATGACTGGTAAGACATTGTAGCAGATAATTTTATGAGCTACATTTAGGTCATACTGAAGGTGGTGTAGTTCTAAGTTTTCTAAGCCCAGAATTTCAAGTCTGGTGGCATAAGGTATTTTGTTGGGAGCAGTAGAGTGAAGGACTCTTTTTTATTTTTTTATTTATTTTATTTTATTTATTTGTCACAACAGTACATATAAGCATAAGCATGAAATAACTATACGAATTGGATAAAATCAAAGGGAACATTAGGACAGGAACGGTAGGCACACTGGTGCTCTTATGCCTTACAGACCTCTTATCCCTTAGACCTCTTAGGAATGGGGTGAGGTCAATAGTAGATAGTCTTTGGTTAAAGCTTTGGGGATTTTGGGAAGAGACCACAGAGTCAAGTAGTGCATTCCAGGCATTAACAACTCTGTTACTGAAGTCATATTTTCTACAATCAAGATTGGAGCGGTTCACATTAAGTTTAAATCTATTGTGTGCTCATGTATTGTTGTGATTGAAGCTGAAATAGTCTTCAACTGGAAGGATATTGTAACCGATGAATCTATGAGTTAAACTCAGGTCATGTCGAAGGCGGAGTAGTTCTAAATTTTCTAGACCCAGAATTTCAAGTCTGGTGGCATAAGGTATTTTGTTGTAATCAGAGGAGTGGAGAACTCTTCTTGTAAAAGATTTCTGGACACGCTCAATTGTATTTTGTCCGAAATGAGGTGTGGGTTCCAGGCAGGTGAGCTGTATTCAAGAATTGGTCTAGCAAATGTTTTATATGCTCTGGTTAGTAGTGTAATCTTTCTGGAGAAGAAGCTATGCAAGATAAAGTTTACAACTCTTAAAGCCTTTTTTGTGATGTAGTTGCAGTGGGCTTTGGCACTTAGATAATTTGATATGAAAACTCCAAGGTCTTTGACAGGGTGAGGGTCATTTATAAGGTAATGTCCATCGAGCTTGTATTTACTGTTCTGATTCTTTTTTCCAATGTGTAAGACAGAGCATTTGCTGGTTGCGATTTGGAGTTGCCAAATTTTTGACCAATCTGACACAAAGTCAAGGTCTTTTTGAAGGGTAGCAGCATTGTTAGTAGTGTTAAATAGTTTAACATCATTGGCGAAGAGAACACAATTACTTATAATATGGTCACAGAGGTCGTTAATGTATAATATGAAGAGTGTTGGTCCTAGAACGCTGCCTTGGGGGACTCCGCTACTGACTGGAGCAGGATTTGATAGGGCACTGCCTATTTTGACCACTTGTTGTCTGTTTGACAGGAACACTGTTATCCAATTATAGAGGGGTCCAGAGATGTCGTAGGATTTTAGTTTTAGAAGAAGTTTGTCATGTATCACTGAGTCAAAAGCTTTACAGAAGTCTATGTGTTGTTGTTGTTGTTAGTTGCGAAGTCATGTCCGATTCATCGCAACCCCATGGACAACATTCCTCCAAGCCTTCCTGTCCTCTACCATCCTCTGGAGTCCATTTAAACTCATGCCTACTGCTTCAGTGACTCCATCCAGCCACCTCGTTCTCTGTCATCCTCTTCTTCTTTTGCCCTCAATCTTTCCCAGCATTAGACTCTTCTTCAGTGAGTCCTTCCTTCTCATTAGGTGGCCAAAGTATTTCAGTTTCGTCTTCAGGACTGGCCTTCTAAAGAGCAGTCAGGGTTGATCTCCTCTAGAACTGACTTGTTTGTTCGCCTTGCAGTCCAAGGGACTCACAGGAGTCTTCTCCAGCACCAGAGTTCAAAGGCCTCAATTCTTTGGCGCTCAGCCTTTCTTATGGTCCAACCTTCACAGCCATACATTGCAACTGGGAAAACCATAGCTTTGACTATACGCACTTTGGTTGGCAGGGTGATGTCTGTGCTTTTTAGTATGCTGTCTAGATTTGCCATAGCTTTCCTCCCCAGGAGCAAGCGTCTTTTAATTTCTTGGCTGCAGTCCCCATCTGTGGTGATCTTGGAGGCCGGGAAAATAAAATCTGTCACTACCTCCATTTCTTCACCATCTATCTGCCAGGAATTGAAAGGGACAGATGCCATGATTTTAGTTTTCTTAATGTTGAGTTTCAAGCCAACTTTTGCACTCTCCTCCTTCACCCGCATCAAGAGACTCTTTAGTTCCTCTTCACTTTCTGCCATTAGAGTGGTATCATCTGCATATCTGAGGTTGTTGATATTTCTTCCGGCAATCTTAATTCCAATTTTTGATTCATCTAGCCCCGCCTTTCTCATGATGTGTTCTGCATATAAGTTAAATAGGCAGGGTGATAGTATACAGCCTTGCCGGACTCCTTTCCCAATTTTGAACCAATCAGTGGTTCCGTGTCCAGTTCTCACTGTGGCTTCTTGACCCGCATACAGGTTTCTCAAGAGACAAATAAGATGGTCTGGTACTCCCATCTCTTTAAGAACTTGCCACAATTTGTTGTGATCCACACAATCAAAGGCTTTAGCATAGTCAAGGAAGCAGAAGTAGATGTTTTTCTGGAACTCCCTAGCTTTCTCCATGATCTAGTGTATGTTGGCAATTTGATCTCTAATTCCTCTGCCTCGAAATCCTGCCTGTACTTCTGGTAGTTCTCGATCCACATATTGCTGGAGCCTAGCTTGTAGGATTTTAAGCATAACCTTACTAGCATGTGAAATGAGTGCAATAGTGTGATAGTTTGAACATTCTTTGGCATTGCCTTTCTTTGGAATTGGAATGTAAACTGACCTTTTCCAATCCAGTGGCCATTGTTGAGTTTTCCAAATTTGCTGGCAAATTGGATGTAGCACTTTTACTGCGTCATCTTTTAAGATTTTGAATAGCTCAGCTGGAATACTGTCTCCTCCACTAGCTTTGTTGTTGCTCAGATTTCCTAAGGCCCATTTGACTTCACATTCTAGGATGTCTGGCTCAAGGTTAGTGACCACCCCATCGTGGTTATCAGGGATGTTAAGCTCATTCTTGGATAGTTCTTTAGTATAATTTTGCCACTTCTTCTTAATCTCTCCTGCCTCTGTTAGGTCCCTGCCATTTTGGTCCTTTATCATGCCCATCTTTGCATGAAATGTTCCCTTCATATCTCCAATTTTCTTGAATAGATCTCTGGTCCTCCCTATTCTATTGTTTTCTTCTATTTCTTTGCACTGTTCATTTAAGAATGCATTCTTATCTCTTCTAGCTATTCTCTGGAATTCTGCATTCAACTGGGTGTATCTTTCTCTTTCTCCCTTGCCTTTCACTTCCCTTCTTTCCTCAGCTATTTGCAGAGCTTCCTCAGACAGCCATTTTGCTTTCTTGCATTTCTTTTTTCTTTGGAATGGTTTAGTTGCTACCTCTTGTACAATGTTGTGAACCTCCGTCCATAGTTCATCAGGCACTCTGTCTATCAGATCTAATTCTTTAAATCTATTTGTCACCTCTACTGTATATTCATCAGGGATATGATTTAGTTCATACCTGAGTGGCCTGGTGCTTTCCCCTACTTTCTTTAGTTTAAGCCTAAATTTTGCAAGAAGAAGCTCATGATCTGAGCCACAGTCAGCTCCTGGTCTTGTTTTTACTGACTGTATAGAGCTTCTCCATCTTTGGCTGCAGAGCACATAATCAATCTGATTTCTGTGTTGACCATCTGGTGATGTCCATGTGTAGAGTCATCTCTTAGGTTGTTGGAAAAGAGTGTTTGCTATGACCATCGTATTTTCTTGACAGAATTCTATCAGCCTGTGCCTGCTTTATTTTGTACTCCAAGGCCATACTTGCCTGTTATTTCGGTTATCTTTTGGCTTCCTACTTTAGCATTCCAATCTCCCATGATGATAAGGACATCATTTTTTGGTGTTAATTCTATCAGGTGCTGTAGGGCTTCATAGAACTGGTCAATTTCATCTTCTTCAGCACCAGTGGTTGGGGCATAGACTTGAACTACTGTGATATTGAATGGTTTGCCTTGGATTCGGACTGAGATCATTCTGTCATTTTGGGGATTGTATCCCAGTATTGCTTTTCCTACTTTTTTATTGATTATGAAGGCCACTCCATTTCTTCTGAGGGATTCTTGCCAACAATACTATACCTGATAGTCATCTGAATTAAATTCGCCCATTCCTGTCCACTTTAGTTCGCTGATTCCTAAGATGTCGATGTTCAGTCTTGTCATCTCTTGTTTGACCACATCCAGCTTGCCTTGATTCATGGATCTTACATTCCAGGTTCCTAAGGAGAAAAAATCTTTACAGCATCGGACTTTCCTTTCACCACCAGATACACCCACAGCTGAGCGTCCTTTCGGCTTTGGCCCAGTCGCTTCATTCTTTCTGGCGCTACTAGTACTAGCCCTCCGCTCTTCTCCAGTAGCATATTGGACACCTTCCGACCCGAGGGGCTCATCTTCCGGCATCATATCTTTTTCCCTTTTTGTACTGTCCATGGGGTTTTCATGGCAAAGATACTGGAGTGGGTTGCCATTTCCTTCTCCAGTGGATTACATTTTGTCAGAACTCTCCGCTATGACCTGTCCGTCTTGGGTGTCCCTGCATGGCATAGCTCATAGCTTCATTGAGCTACGCAAGCCCTTCGCCACGACAAGGAAGTAATCCATGAAGGAAGTCTATGTAAATTGCATCTATTGCTTTGCCCTGATCAAGATTTGTAGTCCATATGTTTTTGCAGTGAAGAAGTTGTAAATTACAGGATAATTTTTTTCTGAAACCAGATTGTTTATTAGAGAGTAGGTTGTTTGTTTTCAGGTGGAGGGTGATGGATTGGTTGATGATTGATTCCATTACTTTGCAGGTGACGCAGCATAAAGAAATTGATCTGTAATTTTCAACTAGGCCGGGGTCTCCTTTTTTGAAGACAGGGATGAAACCATGGCTAGTGACCATAGTTTGGAAAGGGAGCTGGTCGTGAAAGCTTTTTTAAAGATTATGCTTAGGGGTTCTGCTATAGTAGTGGAAAGCTTTTTTAAGAAGTAAGCACATAGACCATCAGGTCCAATAGATAGAGATGGTTTCAGTCTGCGAAGGGCCTTTTCGACATTATCTTGTGTTAGGTCATTGTACTCATTGTTGGTACGACTGGGGAATGATGGGTATGAGCCATTACTGTAAACAAAGACTGAGGCGAAGAATGTGTTAAAGAGGTTTGCTTTAACTGTTTCATCATTATATTCTTTACCGTTAGATCCTTTTAGGGGTGGAATGGATCTCGAGTCTTTAAGTTTGTTGTTCACAAAATTATAGAAAGCAAAATTATATCTTCTTGTGAAATTTTTCTGGACACGTTCAATTGTATTAATGTCCGACATGTAGTGCGGGTTCCAGACAGATGAGCTGTAGTAAGAGAATGGGAAGATATGTTTGAAAGGAAGACAGAGGTCTAGGTAGAAATGTTAGAAATTAGGCAGTGGAAGAGGTAGAGGTGGGAAGAATATCTAGATTAAACATACAAGAAACAGGTAAAGATTTAAAAGACGGATTTGGGAGGCAAGTAAAAAAAAAGCATAGCAATTAAACTATTGAAGTGGGCAAGGAACAATGGATAGATGATTTTTTTTCTTTTTATTGCAATTAAAGAATTGACATGAGCAAGAGATGATAGATGAATGATTTTTCTTTTCTGTTGTTCTGAATTGCTTTTCCTTTTCTCTCTCTCTCTTCTCCTTTTTCTTTTTTCTTTTTTTAAGTAGGTGACATGATTAGAAGTTAGATAAGAAAATAATTATATATTTTTAATCAGTTTTTCATCCCTCCCCATTAAAATTTTGTAAAATGCTGTTGGTTATTTTCATCCCATGTTCTAACATTCTCTCATAACTTGACTAAATCTGGAAGTACGGCCAGCAAGCTAGATCTATCCCTTGGTTCTGTACTTGTTGCCTAGATTTAAGTTCACCCCTCTCATTTAAAATATCTTTATAGAGTATATTTTTTCCAGATTAATGAGGTTTGGATATATTAATGCCTCTGTTGTGGAGAACCTGACTGATATTTTCCTATAATGTGATTTAGTTTTTTCCCATATGTTAAGCAACACATTCCTCACATAATGCCTCTGGAAGTATTTATGCACTGTGCTTCTACTATACCAAAGAAAGGCATGCCACCCTAATTGCAGATCATGTCTTTCTAATAATAATAACCTTCTGTGTTTCAGGTTTACCCATTCTTTTAACCATGTAAGAGCTGCTGCCTGATGGTATAGTTCCCAGTCTGGGAGTCCAAAACACCCATTAATTCTTGATTCCTGTAATATTTTCAATTTTATTCTTGGTTTTTTACCTTGCCGAATATACTTCAGAGTCATTTTATTTAGTTCATTTATTTATTGAACTATAAAATGAAGGAAGAAATAGTTAGAGAAACAATGATTGCTTGGGGAAAAAACTTTGGTTATAATTTAGAATTAGAGAAATGGCAAAAATTTTGGGATAGAAACTTTGGGCCGTGGGTGGCTCAGGCTGTAAGATAGCCTGTTATTAAACACAGCTGCTTGCAATTACTGCAGGCTCGAGTCCCACCAGGCCCAAGGTTGACTCAGCCTTCCATCCTTTATAAGGTAGGTAAAATGAGGACCCAGATTGTTGGGGGGGCAATAAGTTGACTTTGTATATAAATATACAAATAGGATGAGACTATTGCCTTACACAATGTAAGCCACCCTGAGTCTTCGGAGAAGGGCGGGATATAAATGTAAATTAAAAAAAAATTGACTATGGCCTCGGCATAGAAAGTAAATCTCTATAAGATGTTTTACAGGTGGCACTTACCACCTGCCAGAATGGTGAAAATATTCAGCAATCTATCTGCGAAATGCTGGAAATGTAACCAGACCCAAGGCACCTATAACATGAGGTAAAGCAAGAAAATATTGGGAGAACATACATAACTGGCTGGAAATGATAACTGAACAAAATATTGAGTTTAACCCAGAAACATGTCTTTTAAGTATATTATCTGAGGATTTTGATAAAGTGAACACATATTTAGTGTTACACATACTAACAGCAGCAAGGATTACATATGCTAAATATTGGAAAAATATGAATATCCCACCGGTTGAGGCTGTAATTAGAGAAATTTGGGACTGTGCTGAATTGGACAGATGAACTTTAAAAATTAAAATTAAAAGAAGATTCAGAATACAATTGGACATGGAATAAATTTTATGAATGGATAGAGAAAAGAGGTAGAAATGAGAGAAAGTAAGAATGACTGATAATATTGTAAGTATTGAAAGTAAAGAGGTATATAACTATAAACATAGTAATCGATAAAAACGTAAACAAACTAATGTAAGAAGAAACCTAGTGTAAACCTTTTGGTTATATTATTATTACTACTATTATATTATTACTATTGCTATTTGTGTGCTAATATTCACTATCAACTTTTGGTGGTTTTGTTTTACTTGCAAATGATGCTCGACAATGCACTGTTTTTCAAAAATGTTTATGAAAATAATTTTAAAAATAAATAAATAATATTTTTTTAAAAAGTTAGATAAGAAAGAAAGAAAAAGTCCCTTAACAAAGGTGATATGATTAAAAGCTAGAATAAGTGATAGAAATAAGAAAAGGGGAAATATTAGTGTATACATTTTTATATCATAAAATGAAAGTAATAAAAGAAAATGTGGAAATAGACTATAAGTTAATATAAGTATGTATTATTATTAGAAATATATAAGTGGTTTAGATGTAAGGATTATGATTAACTTAATTAGTTTTATTTGTATTAGATTGTATGACACCCAGATGCCACGCTATTCATGCACTGATTTGATATTTTTATATATAAAAAAAAACCTTGTGGGGGGAGGAAGGAACAACCCAGCTCAGAGAGCCCCAGGGACTCTACAGTCCAATTCTGAGCTACAGAAATAATTCTCTTCTATTGGAATATTACAATTTCTAGTAAAATCTGCCATGATGATCAGCTTGAAACAATGGTAGTCCAAAATTATATCTAAGATGAGTAGGGAGTTCCAGAAAGTAATAAAGGCAAAGATGTTCCAAAAAGAAGGGATTTTATAAAGATCTCACACTTTCTTCACTACACACAGCAGTTGCCTTCTCTAGATGTTTGGACCACATAGACAGAGAGATATTTGGCATATAGCAAGGCAATCCCTGGTATTTGTTTGTTTGTTGTCACACCATCTAGTTCTATAGTAAAATTAAAAAAGAGGAGGAGGAGGCCTGGGAGGAGGAGGTCAACCTATTTTCCAAAGAACCAGAAGGCAAGCCAAATGGATAGAAACTAATCAAGGAGAGAAACAACCTAGAATTAAGGATGAATTTCCTAACAATGAGAACAATTAATCAGTGAAATGGCTTGTCTTCAGAAGTTGTGAGTGTTCCATCACTGGATACTTTTAGGAAGAGATTGGACAGTCATTTGTCTGGAATGGTATACTCTCCTGCTTGAGTATACCAAGGTCCCTTCCAACTCTGTTATTCTGTTAATCCTAGAAGATGATTGTCAAGCGTCTTTGGGTCCAAAATCTACATCTAGTCTTGTGAAACTGCAGAACTGGGTATATCTAGTCTTATCAAAAGAAGGACTGGGATGACATGATAGCCATGTTCCAATATTTGAGGGGCTGCCACAAAGAAAAGGAGGTCAACCTATTCTCCAAAGCACCAGAAGGTAAGATAAGAAACAATGGATGGAAAGTAATCAAGGAAAGAAGCAACCTAGCACTATTAAATTTCTTAATAGTGAGAATAATTAACCAGTGGAACAACTTGTCTTCAGAAGTTGTGGGTGCTCCATTACTGGAGGCTTTTAAGAAGAGACTGGATACCACTTGTCTAGAATGGTCTCCTGTGTTAGCAGTGGGTTGGACTAGAAGACCTCCAAGGTCTCTTCCAATTCTGTTAATCTGTTTGCATACTATAATTTATTTAAATATAAAATCCCTGGTTTGTATTCCAGTTCTACATCATATTGAGCTTAATAAGTAGCAGCCAAC
This sequence comes from Ahaetulla prasina, assembly GCF_028640845.1. Lineage (NCBI taxonomy): Eukaryota > Metazoa > Chordata > Lepidosauria > Squamata > Colubridae > Ahaetulla > Ahaetulla prasina. The sequence goes on along the minus strand of NC_080549.1, from coordinate 22,639,097 downwards.
ATTTTGAGCTGGACCCAGAAGTAGCTTTAAGCTAATATAACTGACTTTTTTAATAATTGAAGTTTTCAAGTCATCCTCAAATGCAGCTCTATGTAAAAAGTCTTGTATAGTGATTAGTTTGTGTTTGCCAGGATGATCGGATAAGTTTTACCTTATTTTCCTCTTATCAGGCAATAAACTGAAAAACATATCATATAACGCAGCTAAATTTTGTGTCACAGCTAGTAAAGCACACAAAAAAATTACTAATTCTCTCATACCAGGTATGATGTGGTGTGACAAAAGAATAAACATTATGTCAGGATGAATTACATTGTATGTCATATTATTCAAATTTTACATTGTGTTAAATTGGTTTATTTTATGCTGTCTGATTGAAAGACCATTTTGCTATGTCCAATTTATCTTGTTTTGATCACTGATTGAATAAATTTTTTGATGAGGAGGATGATAATGGGCTGGGCTGGGAAGTGGCTCACCAGGCTAATGCAGCCCGTTATTAACACACAGCTGCCTGCAATTATAATTACTGCAGGCTCGAGTCCCACCAGGCCCAAGGTTGACTCAGCCTTCCATCCTTTATAAGGTAGGTAAAATGAGGACCCAGATTGTTGGGGGGGCAATAAGTTGACTTTGTATATAAATATACAAATAGAATGAGACTATTGCCTTACACAATGTAAGGCGCCCTGAGTCTTTGGAGAAGGGCGGGATATAAATTCAAATAAAAAAAATAATAATCAAAGCTTGATGCTCTTGAAAGGGCTTCCAAATATATCATGGACTATACTGCTGAAATGAAGCTTCAAAATCAGAATTAAATGTTAAAGAAAAACTGTGGCTCCCTCCAGATGGAAAGTCATGCCATTCTACCCACATCTGTTCAATGCAAATTTAGAAAATTACCATAGAACTGTAATTTTTAATTTAACTGAGAAGGCAAGTCCTTGATTGCATGAGAAGTAATTGGAACAGAGTTGGAAGGGATCTTGGAGGTCTTCTAATTCAAACCCCTGCTTAGATAGGAAAGCCTGTACCTTTTCAGACACATGGCTGTGCAATCACTTCTTTAAAACCTTCAGTGTTGGAGCATCCACAACTTCTGGAGGCAAGCCTTTCCACTGGTTAATTGTAGAAATTTCTCCTTAGTTCTAGGTTGCATGTCTCCTTGATTAGTTCATCCATTGCTTCTTGTCCTGCCCTCATTTACTCTGAATGTCCTGAGTTAAACAATGGTCTTACTACCCACGCATGTCGATTTATTTACACTTCCTTGTAATTTTCAGTGGGGTGAAAAATGATATAGTTCCATGTTGTGGACTAAGTTAGCACTTCAAAGTACTATATTCAAAGCATGATCCCTACCAACTTTCTTTTTATTAATAGTTTTCCTTTAAAAAGTAAGAATAAAAATCAATACAAATTAATATATGGTAATAAAAAAGGAAGAAGAAATCAAAGAGAAGCCTAAAAGGAAAAAGAAAAAAGAAAAATAGGAATAAAAAGGAAAAACAGATACAAAGAAGTGGATGCTTTACACCAGTTTTAAGTCTCATTATTTACTCTATCGTTTTGACATAACTCTCTTCTTTCTAGACTGTCCTATCTAGTCTAGAAAGCATAAAACATAAGTTCATTTTTTTCTGTTTCATGCAAAAATTCCATAAGTGGTTTTCAGTTAACAGTAAACATAGATTTTCTGTAATCAAACAAGTTCCATTTGGCCATATTAGCTAGTTTCATTACCTTCACCAATCATTCCTCCATTGAAGAGCTGTGATGGCACAGTGGTTAGAATACAGTACTGCAGGTTATTTCTGCTGACTGCTGGCTGCTGGCTGCCTGGAACTTGGCAGATCAAATCTCAACAAGCTCAAGGTTGACTGAGCCTTCCATCCTGAGGTCAGTAAAATGAGGACCCAGATTGTTGGGGGCCATAGGCTGAATCTGTAAACCACTTAGAGAGGGCTATAAAAAGCACTGTGAAATGATATATAAGGCTAAGTGCTATTGCTATTGTGGGTATTGCTGAATCTTTCCATCTTTGTGCATGTCATAGTCTTGCTGCCGTTGTCATGTACAAAAATAAAATTCCATGCCTTTTGCAAACTATTTACCCATCAATCCCAAAAGACAAACCTCTGTTCTCAGTTGCTTATTAATTTTTAAAATCCTCTGAATCAATGTATGTGTTTGAACCCACCATTTTCTAGCATTTTTACTCATCCCCTTGAAGTCCCTTCTTGTTGATCACATTCTTTCCTTCAGTAGCACAGAGTCCTAGGGTGATCAAAGCATAAGATTAATGAATATGCTCTGAAACTTTCATTGTGAAGAATGAATCTCTGTGATTCTTGATTATCTTGTCATTATTTATCCCCTCATATAGTATTCATGAGATGTTTACTTTACTTTAAAAGTAAAATATCATTTGAGCTATGGGTGTCTAATACAATCTTGCATTTAACTCACACTCCACACACACACACACAATAACCAAGGTTAAATAAATTCAGTGTATAGGTAGTCCACAAGTGATAACCACTTGTTTAATGACCTTTCAGTGTTTTAACAGTGCTGAAAAAAATTGACTGGTCCTTACACTTATGACCATCACAGTGTCCCTGCATTCAAGTGATTGTGATTTGGGTTCAAGACAATGGGATTGTATAGACAATACAATTGTATAAACAAGACAATAGTTGCAGCATTCTGGGGTCATGTGATTGCCATTAGCAACCTTCCCAGCTGGCTTATGGCAAGCAAGTCAACAGGGAAACCAAATTCACTGAGTGATTTGCCTAATGATATGACAAAAAAAAAGTCATAAAATTGAGCACCATTCACTTAATGACCGCATAGATTAGCAATGGTCCCAACTGTGGTTATTTATTTTTATTTTATTTTATTTTTCATATTTATATACCGCCCTATCTCCCTGAGGACTCAGGGCGGTTCACAGGCAATTAAAAATACATATAAATACAAACTAAAATGATAATTAAAAAACTTATTCTATAGCCGAATAATTAAAAACAATATAAATAATAAAAACCCATTTAAAACCAGTAAATTTAAAATCTAATCCAGTCCCGCGCGGATGAATAAGTATGTTTTAAGCTCACGACGAAAGGTTCGGAGGTCCGGAAGTTGACGAAGTCCTGGGGGGAGTTCGTTCCAGAGGGTGGGAGCCCCCACAGAGAAGGCCCTTCCCCTGGGTGTCGCCAGATGACACTGCCTAGCTGACGGCACCCTGAGGAGTCCCTCTCTGTGAGAGCGCACGGGTCGGTGAGAGGTATTCGGTAGCAGTAGGCGGTAGGCGGTCCCGTAAATTGAGGAATACCAATACATTTTTATATTAACACATCCATTAGAATTTTCATCAAATTAGTTGAGCATGTGATGTGAACACATCAATGGAATCTGAGTCTAAACCACAATGCAAATCATTCTAGAACCTGGCACTCTTGACTTGTGCTCTCCAAGGTTTCAACCCTTGGATCTGAACCACTTCTTGGCAGGGTTTATTAGAGCTCAATTAGATCTGAATTGTAAAACCTAAAAGAAACTGATCTCGTTGACTGATAGGTCTTGTGCTAGAATAACAGCGTTGCTCAGAGGGATGTATGACTAGAATTACTGAGAGAAGAGAATCTTTATAGCTCACGGTTGAACTGTGGCATCCTTGGTGTTCTCTGAGTTTGGTTGTGTTCTTTAAGAGTTCATTACCCAAGTTGGTAACATCGTCATACTAGAAGGGGGAGAAGGAGGAGGAGGAGGACTGTGTGGCCCTTGGTGCTGTCTGAACTTGGTTATTTTCCTGCAGACATTTTATTACCAAACTAGGTAACATCAGTGCTAGAAGGGAGTGGGGTTTGTTCTTAGCTAGAATTACTTTACAAATACGAGTCGTTTAATTTTTATAATAAAAGATATTAAGTTATTAAGAATAAATACTAAGGAGAAGCAAGGTCCTAAGGATGAAACCTATGGTGAATCTAAGCATAGTGCTCAGAAAAGGCTTTTTTAAAAATATTTGTATAATCCTATTAGTTCTTTTCATTATGTTTTAAAAGGTTTTCCATAATAGCTGATAAATAGAAGGTAGAGATTTTCCCTACATTCTTTTATCCTTCTTTATGAGCCAGATAATTCTCTGGAACTTGCCTTATAAGCAGAGGATGAAAGTAAAATGTATCTAAATATTAGCCCAATTGCATTATCCTTATCATTTATTTGAATGCCTTGATTTTAGCTCTTTTATTGGTTCATTTCACTTGTGGAAATATATGCATGGAATGACAAGGTTAGCTGGATTTGATGGAGCTTAGAAACAGATTCTCAGTTCCAGCATTGATTTAAGATGTTCTTTTTAAAACCAAAAAGATAGCAAGAATGAAATCCGAGACCTTTGGCATATAAATATATGCTTTTAAAAAAATTCATTTCCTCTTTGTGTCTCTAAAGACAAATGGAATTGTAGGCTACTTGAAGAGAAATATACTGCAATTTGGAAATCATGGGAAGTAATAATTGTTTATTCTGCTTTGATCGGACGTCACCTTCAGACCTGCAGCGAGTTCTGGACCTGCTATTTAAAAAGGATTCAGAGAAATGTTTCATAGAAGAGCAGGGAGGATTATCACAAGAAGAGAGACTAAATCCTATGAAGGGAGATTGATTGACCTGGAAATATTAACCTTTGAGAAGATGGGGAGAGAAAAGATATTATTTTTTAGTATTAGTATTATTTATTTATTTATTTATTTATTTATTAAATTTGTATACCGCCCTTCTCCCGAAGGACTCAGGGCGGTTCACAGCCAAGTAAAATAGACAATACAATATAAATACAATTAAAATACAATTAAAAAACTTATTAAAATTGGCCACAATTAAAATTTGAGACTAAAACCCATTAAAAAACCCATAAACTTAAAAACTAACCCAGGCCAGCGCAGATAAATAAGTAAGTTTTAAGCTCGCGGCGAAAGGTTCGGAGGTCCGGAAGTTGACGAAGTCCTGGGATAGGCCAAGACCTCTTCTTTTTTATTCTAGAACTCCAGGCAAGGAATTAATAGATTTCAGGTGACAGGGAAAAAAATTCCAGGTATGATTAGGAAAAAACCTGTTAACTGTAATAGCATGTTTGATGGAGGAAGCTCTAACCCAGAGCTGTCATGCATAGGATGTATGCTGGCTGGGGAATTCTGGAAGTTGAAGTCCACTTGTAGTTTGAGGAACACTGGCCTAGAACATACAGGTAGTCCTTGACTTACCGTAACAACTGATCCCAAAATTTCTTTTGTTTGGTGAGACATTTGTTAAGTGAGTTTTGCCCCATTTTACAATCTTTCTTGTTACAGTTGTTAAGTGAATCACTGCAGTTATTAAATTAGTGACATGGTTCTTAAGTACCTGTACATCTGGCTTCCCCATTGCTTGTCAGAAGATCACTATTTTTTCCTAGTGTTCCTGATATTACCGCATTTCAGGAAGTTTAAAAAATGGAAATATTTGTTCCTGCTGGCCCATTCAGTTTTAAAAAGATGGCAGAACAGGCATCAGCACAAAAGCACTGGTGTGCATGCAGATTATTGCTAGATCTGGGCTGGAATAGACAGTCCTTATTCAAATCAGCTTCAGAACACTTATTTTCAAAAGAAGATGGTAGCAAAATCACTTCTGTCAGAGTTTCTTGCAAAAATCAAATCCAGAAGCACACACAGATTCAGCAGGATTCATTAACTTCTTTATATACATAATAATAGATGAAATATTTACAATACTAATATCAGAGTTGTTCTGCAACATAGTAGCAGTTACAACACAAGAATGAAGAGAACAGTTAGTTTCATTTTTAGCAGAGCAGTTCAGCAGGCAAGTTCACACACACTGCTGGTTTCAGTTTCATTTCTCTGCACAGAATCAGAAGCTGCAGACTAAGACACGCCCTGGCTCCAGTCTGTCTCAGATCCTAATTGGCTGACTTAGTTGCTATGCCTATTCATTCACCTTGTTACCATGTCTTCCCAATCATGAATATTCTGACAACTTCCATCTGTACCACATTTAAATAATCTAAATCTAAATTTCTAAATTTATTTTGGCATAACAATATACATAAGCATCACACAAAAAGATTATATAGTATATAAACATATATATGAAGAAATATGAGGAGGTATAAGCATATATATATATAAGAAGAAAAAAGAAAAACAATAGGACAGGAACAGTAGGCACGTTTGTGCTCTTATGCACGCCCCTTATGCTCCTCTTAGGAATGGGATGAGGTCAATAGTAGAAAGTTTTTGGTTAAAGCTTTTGGGATTATGGGAAGAGACCACAGAGTCAGATAAAGTGTTCCAAGCACTGATGATTCTGTTACAGAAGTCATATTTTCTGCAAACTAGATTAAAGCGGTTAACATTAAGTTTAAATCTATTGGTTGCTCTTGTATTATTGCAATTAAAGCTGAAGTAGTCTTTAACAGAAAGGACGTTACAATAGATGATTCTATGAGTTAAATAATACTATGAGTTAATGATGAGGACTGCCAGAGGAACAGCGATCTTGTAGCTTTCCTCTTTGGTAGAAGTTGGATGTCAGTCCAGCAAGATAAACTGGACTAAGAAATCAAAGCCTTAGCAGCTATAGTAACAGAATTTGAATGCGCTTCCCTCTCCTTCTGTTTATCCTCATGTGAACTAAGGAGTGACCTTTCTGACATGTTTTTTTTTTCTTCAAGTTACTTTCTTGGTTTGAGCTCAAGCCCCTTTTATCTGATCATTATTGCCTTGGTGGACAGCTAATTCCCACAGTACTGTCTTATGTCTAAGTGTATTTACCCATGCGGTATGGCTGTATTATTATCTTTTCTATTCCTATTGGTATCGTTATTATGATTATTATTACTTTTCTGTTTTGCATTATACTGAGAGCTTCTGCACCAGAGACAAATTCCTTGTGTGTCTAATCATACTTGGTCAAATAAAGTTATTCTATTCTATTCTATTCTATTCTATTCTATTCCATTCCATTCCATTCCATTCCATTCCATTCCATCCCATCCCATCCCATCCCATCCCATCCCATCCCATCCCATCCCATCCCATTCCTCCTGCCTGTCAATGCAATTTCTTACGCTCTCTATGATGGGCCAGAAAGAATCCATTTAGAATTTCAGTTCAAAGAACTGCAAAAATTTCATTGTTTTTCATTGTTTTCCTGCCATTCTTCTACACTTTGCTCCTGCAAAGGTTAGTTTATTGATTTATTATGTTGGTATAGATGTCCATTTCATATAAAAGTGACTCTGGATGGTGTGTGGCATTTAAGATTATTATAGCAAATATGATTCATGTAAGTTCAGAATATTTCCAAACCTCATTTACCATTTTCAAATCATAAGCAAGCCGTGAAGAGTCCATTAGTTGGATAGCTAACAAATTTAAATAAAATTATACTTTCTCCATTAGAAATCTAACTTCTTTAAGTTTTGTGTGATTGCTGGTGTTATAACCAGAACAGGAGAAAAATGAGGGAGAAAGATCCCATATATACATTGGCGCATCTTTTACATATTGCTGATTAAAATATTTCAGTGTCCATTCATAATTTTTAAAGAAAAATATAGCATGCACACAAAATATTCATATTTCTTGATTATCAAAAGCATGTTTTCCTCTGTTTGATATTTCCCTAATACATTTTACATATGTACTACATAATACATTTTACACATATATGTACAGATAGATACACAAACACAAACACACACACACATTTGTGCATATTTCTCTGTAGTTTGAGATCTTGCAATACATTTTCCAAGTAAGGGGGGTGCATAAGAGCACAAAAGTGCCTACTGTTCCTGTCCTAATGTTTCCTTTCATTATATCAAATTAATACAATTATTACATATTTTTGTTCATATATATGCATATACGATATTTTGCTGATTTATGTTGATGTTTGTGTATACTGTTGTGACAAAATAAAATTTTAAAAAAAAGTTGCTTTGCAAATCTGGATATTCAGATGTATAACCTGGGGGTATAAATGTATAAATAGGGGCCTCTGTGGCTCAGGCTGCTAATGCAGTCTGTTATTAACAGCAGCAGCCTGCAATTACTGCAAGTTCTAGTCCCACCAGGCCCAAGGTTGACTCAGCCTTCCATCCTTTATAAGGTAGGTAAAATGAGGACCCAGATTGTTGGGGGCAATAAGTTGACTTTGTATATAAATATACAAATAGAATGAAGACTATTGCTAACGTAGTGTAAGCCGCTCTGAGTCTTCGGAGAAGGGCGGGATATAAATGTAAATAATAAAAAAAAACCAACTGAATTTCAACCCAGGTTTTAATGCAAATTGTCTAACTTAGCAGTGATTAAATCTCCATTTGGGGATTTGTTGGCTCATGCATTTTCATAAAAGGATCAAGCCCATTTTTTGCAGTCAGCTGGGTTTTTATATTTTATTGTCATTCTTAAATTAAAACATAAATGCATCTTCTTAGACTAGCTGGGAAAAAACAAAACTTGTACTTGTAAAGGAAAGAAAATATTTTTTGAACAATAATTTCTTTGTTGTCCAGAATGTTAAATTCCATGAAAAATTTCTTTCTCAATTAATCATATTTATAGACTTTGACTTAAATATTAGGAGATATTAATCTAGATTTCTTCTGTGGAATTACTACTTTGGTGTTTGGCTTAGGAAGTTTGGCAAATTTGTTGTGGATGGAATCTTAAGATTGTAAAATATTGTTTACTTCAGATGTTGCAGATCATTATAACGTAGAACATAGAATAACAGAGTTGGAAGGGACCTTGGAGGTCATTTAGTTCAACTCCCTGCTCAAGCAGAATAATCTATACTGTTTCTAACAAATGGTTGTCCGGTCTCTTCTTGAAAGCTTCCAGTGATGGAGCATCCACAACTTCTGAAGGCAAAGTTGATTGGTTCTCACCATTAGGAAATTTCTCCTTAGTTCTAAAGTTGAAAACAATCAACCAGTGGTAAGCCTTGCCTTCAGAAGTTGTGGGTCCCCCATCTCTGGAGATTTTCAAGAAGAGACTGGACAGCCATTTGTCCTTTGTTTTTAACCTTTGGGTTTTTAATTTTTATGCCCCACCCATAGCTATGCTGTGAGATCAGCAACCGTATAAATCAGGGGTGTCAAAATGGTGGCCCATGGGCCAGGCTCACCCCAGCTTCATGAATGGGAAAAATATTGTGAATCTCACATGACAGCAATGTGACATGGCGAGTTTGACACATGTGATATAAATTGTTCAATTCAAGCAATGAATCAGTCTGAAAACACCATGCATCACAGATAGCCTGTAACACAAATTAAAGACACCTAGGATCAGTTCTAGCATTTCTTATGAGATGATCCCTCCGTGAGCATTTCTCCAAAGTTTTCTTCCTCTCTGAAGCAAATTCTGAAAGCAACTTCTGCTGTATTATCAAATTGGATGAGAAGTAGTAGAAGAATGAAGAAAAAGAAACAAAGATGATTAGAAAACTGGAGGCTAAAACACACAAAGAATGCTTGCAGGAATTGGTAATGTCTAGTCTAATGAAGAAGAAATAATATTTGGGCTACCACAAAAAAGACAGAATGGGATATTTAGGCACCGACCCTTGCCCATTCCCACTTTGCCACCAGCCAGCCATCTCAGTTGATTCAAAGCCAGCTTTCGGCCTCCACTGGCCCTCTCCTGGCCATTGTCCACCACCAATGTCCCTTGGCCCTGTGCCCTTTGTCCCTGCCCATTCACCCAAGCACTGTTTGATCCAGGCATTTTCCTGCATGGGACAAATATCACCCAGCCAATCAGGTAATCGGCAGAAGCAATGGTGCTCTGGCAGCAGCACACAATTGGTGGTGGGTGAGGTGATCGCAGGATCTGTGGGGAGGCATTGTGCAATGAAAGTTTTTTTTAAAAAAAAAAAGGTGGCTGCGCTTTCGGACCAATTGGGTGGCTCCAGATTCGTGGTCAATCTATTTTCCAAAGCACCAGAAGGCAAGGCAAGAAACAATGGATACAAACTAATCAAGGAGAGAAGCAACCTAGAAGCTAGAACAATGGAATAGCTTGCCTTCAGAAATTGTGTGGCTCCAACACTGGTGGTTTTCAAGAAGAAATTGGAGAGCCACCTGTCTAGAATGTTATAAGATCTCCTGTTTGATCGGGGAGTTGGATTAGAAGACCTCCAAGGTCTCTTTCAACTCTTGTTATTCTGTTAAGAAATCCAGAATGATTTCTTTACCTGCTATTGTTAAAAAGTATTACAGGCAGAATTTCAAAAATGTTCATATCATATCATCCCTTCAAACAGTGTTAGAACTTCAGGCAGAAGTTCAGGGCTCAACGCAAGAAAGTATGTAAACTAAGAGGCCTACAAATGAAATGGATTGGATTATCATGCACATTACAAACGAGCAGGACATTAGACCATGGACATTCAGAATCTAAAATTACCTGATGGCATCTTTGCTTTTAATATCATTTCTGTTCCAATAGTAGGCTTCCTCAAATAACTGATGCTCCTGATTGATTTGGGTCAAACATGGAGTATTAAATTACATTGATGAATCTAATGAAACTACTATCAAATTATTCAAAGACTTTCAACTTGTAACAGTTCAAGATTAATCAGATTAAGACCACTTCAGGGATTGGTCTGAATTAAATTGATTTTTCAAAATAGTTTTGCATGTTGGAATAAGATTGGGTTTATCTGATTTACACTTCCTTTCTGTATATTTTATGTCCGTGAAGTATTTTATAAACTTCATTAGATTCGATCATCTTTTCTCCCAAGAGCAGAATTTAGCACTGCTAAATATGGTGAAGTGTGAAGGACTCCAAGGTGAATTAATACTTACACGATTGATGGAGCCTTGTGTTTAATTATACAGATGGAATCATGAACAGTTGCAAACAATGGCTAACACTGAAAAATATGGATATGAAAAATAAGCATTTATCTGCATTTGGAATAACAAAAAGTAAAATACCACAAAGGTCAGGTAATTAGAAAACTTGTGTAATTAAATACATTGATCAAATAAGAGGTCCTAGAGCAAACTGATAAAATGATAATCCAGATTTTGGGGCAAAGTGCTGACTCTGTAAACTACTTAGAGAGGGCAGTAAAGCACTATGAAGTGGTATATAAGTCTAAGTGCTATTGCTATTGATATCCTTTTCAAGTTACATGAATCTGAGGCCCAATTCCTCAAAACCAGACCTGGGCATTTTATATCTCCCAGGCCATATAAGTTAGCCTGTCCCTATCCAGCCCACATGAAGTCAATGAGAAATTGGAAATCAAATGTAAATAAATAGAGAACTGGTGGATGTGAGAAACTGAGGAGGCAGAATTGGAGGAGGCAAGAAACACAGCAGCAAAATCTGTGGAGGAGAAATGGGAACATATGACCCGTTTGAAAGCTTTCTAGAAGCCAACGAACTACAGGGATCCTGATAACCGCAAAGGGCTTACTTCCTAAGCCATTGCGGGCCGGAGGTAATCGAGATTGCGGAAGCCCTGGCAGAGCCAACGCCGATACAATCGGTATCGTGGCCGACTCTGCAGACTTTGCTGAAGAACCATTTCGCACCGACGCGTCCAAATACGTGCAGCGGTTTGAATTCGAGAACGTAGACAGATGGAGGGCGAGTCCATCGGTGACTACATGGCCGCTAAGAAGAGCGTCAAGGACTGCGGATACCGAGACTTAGACGGTGCTACTCGAGCAACTCATCCGAGGTCAAGGACATCCGCCCTCGGCGGCGACTGCTAGCCAGGAGCAACCTGACACTAGCCACGCTCTGGGCGAGGCCAGAGCACACGAAATGTCTACTAAAGCAGCAGAGACTCTGCAAAAGCCTCTTCAATCCAAGACGAGCGCAAAACCAACGCCAGTACACCAGGAGGAGATTCAGTCCGAATCCGAAGGTGAGGCGAGGATGAGGAAGGGTCTGCCGGACCGAACGCGACACTGAGGACCGTGGCGAAGCGGAAGCTGCGGAGGGCAGCATCAGCGCCAACGCTGCAGGTTTAAAGACGCAACATGCCGGCGGTGTGGGAAGAAAGGACACTTAGCTCAGGTTTGCAGGCGGCCCAACCTTCCCGAAAATTCAAATCGGCCAATCAAAACGCGGAACCGGAAAGGCGGCCCGCGATTGGTTCAAACAAGAAAGGCGCAGTCTAACCAAACGACTGTCATTATAGGCCGCCTCAACCAAAGTGGAAAGAAGATTTTCACAAAGCCCAAGATCGAGGAGTACGGTGCAGGCTTGAAGTGGACACGGGATCAGCGATCACCATCATGTCCTGGGACACCCTGGCGAAGTCGCTGCCGTCCGTCAAGCGCCATCTGCAAGCACAGCGGCTACGAGTGCACGACTACCAGGGAATCGCATCCCTGTTCGAGGACCACCTCCGTCCGAGTCGAGTACGGGCCTCACAAAAGACCCTGCCCATCACGATCGTCGAAGGAACTCTGCCCAGTCTGTTGGGACTAGACTGGTTTCGTGCCCTGGGCATGGGAGTGACTGGCATCTACAGAAGTGACTGCAATTTGAAAGACATTCTCTTTAACGAGTTCGAAGATGTCTTCAAGGACTGCCTGGGCAAGTACAAGGGACCCCTATTTCCTTCAACTTAGACCCCAGGTAGCCCCATTAGGCTTAAGGCGAGGAGAGTCCCTTTGCCCTAAAACCAAAATTGATAAGGAGCTGGACAAGCTCATAAATCAGGGGTTTTGGTGCCAGTCGATCACGCAAAGTGGGAGACGCCAATCGTCACCCCATCAAATCGGACGGGTCAATTAGAATTTGCGCTGACTACAAGGCGCGCTTAACAAAGCCTTACAGAAAAGCGCTGCACCGGTTCCGTGGTGCAACATTTATTGCACTCTTTGGGGCAAGGGCAAGTCTTTGCAAAGTTAGACTTGGCCCAAGCCTACCAACAACTGCCAGTAGAGCGCCCGCACAGCCGAAGCCCAAGCGATTGTGGCGCACAGGGGGCATTCAAGTGCACCGATTGCAATTTGGGGTTAGTGTGGCACCAGGGCTGTTCCAAAACCTGATGGAACGACTACTGCAAGGGCTCCCAGGGTAGTTCCTACTTGATGATGTCCTAATTTCAGGGAAAACATGGAGGAATTGGGGAGGCGGTTAAGAAAGGTCTTGAGCATTTTCCGGACAGCGGATTAAAAGTCAAGACAAAATAAATGTCAGATAGGGGTCGAATCGGTCGATTTCTTGGGCTACGGATAGACAAGAAAGAATTCACCCTACTGAGAGCAAAGTTAAGGCAATTAGGAAGGCTCCAGCGCCCAAAAACAAAGCAGAGCTGCAGGCATTCCTGGGATTGGTTAATTTTACGCGGTCTTTTTAAAGAACAAAGCAACCGTTGGAACCGCTGCATAGGCTCTTAGGGAAAAATACTGTTTGGTCTTGGGAAAGTCAGAAAATAGGGCTTTTGAAGCAGTAAAGAACCTGCTCTCAAGTGATAGCCTGCTCATCCAATATCACGACTCACTACCCTAGTGCTGGTTTGCGATGTCCCCTTATGGGGTGGGGCTGTACTCAGCCATAGACTTCCAAAGCGGCACAGAAGCCCCTATAGCGTTCTACTCTAGAGCGATGTCCTCCCAGAGAGGAACTACAGCCAATTAGACAAAGAAGCATTAGCCATTGTATCAGGGTCAAAAATTCCATGAGTATGTCTTTGGGCGGAATTTTGAAATCGTGACTGACCACAGACCGTTACTGGGATTACTGGCTGGCGACCGCGCCTGTGGCACTTTCGCCACGCTTGACTCGATGGACTATATTTTAGCCGCTTACTCATACAAGCTGCAGCATCGACCGGGAAAGAAGTGGGGCATGCAGGCGCGTTGAGCCGATGCCCACTGCCAGGGGCGACCGAAGACCCCACTCGGGGACACCCATCCTCCTTATTGACTCGTTGGACTCTGGCCCAGTCACATCAAAGGAAGTGGCTCGGGCATCATACCGGGACATTGTGTTAAGGACTGTACTCGGTTGGGTACAGAGGGTGGCCCGCTGCGCCGGGCGAGCAGTTCAAAGAATTTGTTAAGAAAGCGTGATGAGCTCTCGGCTCAAGGGGTGCCTGTTATGGGGTGATCGTGTAATAATTCCTGTTAAGTTAAGGGGCAAGGTATTGGACCTCCTCCACGAGGTCACCCAGGCATCGTAAGGATGAAGGGGTTAGCTAGAAGCTATGTATGGTGGCCACTCATGGGCGAGATTGCTGAGAGGGTAGGGAAATGCCAAGCTTGCCAAGAGTCCAGACCGCTACCCCAACAGCCCCAGTCAGAGAATGGGAAAAGCCCCAAGGGCCTTGGTCAAGAATCCACATTGACTTTGCTGGCCCTTTCACGGCCAAACGTTCCTAGTGGTGGTGGGCATTTTCCAAATGGTTAGATCATACTTATGAAGTCCACCACAGCCGAAGCAGTAATCGCAACCCTCGCCACCTATTCGCAACTCACGGGTTGCGGACACTCTGGTGTCCGACAATGAGCCCCAATTCACGGCAGCCCAGTTTGAAGAGTACCTGGCAGAGGAAGGCATCCGACATGCCCTCTCTGCACCTTTCCACCCTGCGTCGAATGGCCTTGCAGGCGTTCCGTCCGGGCGCTAAGGAGGCGTGTCAGGCTCAAGCCAGGTGACTGGCAAACAAAATAGACTTTTTCCTAGCCGTCCAGCACAGAACCCCAAGCACAGCCACGGAAAAAGCCCAGCGAATTGCTAATGGGACGAAAACTCCGGTGCCCACTTGACCGTTTGAACCCCATTACACACCGAGGGTTACAAGGGGAGCTAGAAAAACAAGGAAATGAGCATAGGCGACGGGTGTGGGCCCGAAACTATGGGGACGGCCCGAGTTGGGTCGCCGGACAAGTAACAAAAGTAACAGGGCCAAAATCGTCGTGGTAGAGCTACCAGACAACCGAATGTGGCGGCGCCACATAGGTCAGTTAAGGAAACGAATAACTGACCAAACCAAACCAACAGAGACAGGTAATGACCAATACCACTTTGAATCCACAGCTGACAATGACCCGGGGGAGGCGCAAGACTTAGCTGAGGTTCCAGAGTTCCAGCGACGCCATCAGGTCCCCGAGGGAAACAGCAAGGAAAATTCCAAAAATAATCCAGAGCCCGATGGCCTAGAGAAAGAGCTGGGAGGAGAAAACAGCCCCTCCGACCAGCTCAAAACACCACCCAGAACTGAACCGCGCAGGTCAGAAAGAACTAGGAGACGCCCAGGTTATTTGCGTGACTACGTCGAAAAATAACATGTGAATAAATATGTAAATAAGACCAAGTGTTTTCTGGGAGGGGAGGAGTGTTATGTATTAACAGTTGTGCCTTTAAATATTTGAGCGGGAAATCAGCACGTTGCTGATTGAAAAACCTCCAGCACAACTGTATAAAAGGAGAGGTTTTTGCCCCAGCCTGTTGCTGGGTTCACCCTATATTAAAGAGCTGTTGTCACTACCCTGGTCTCCAGCCTCGTTACTTCCCGAACATAACAGATAAATATTACACAATACCTTTGGTAGCTATAGTAAGAGTTTGTCTGAGATATCTACACATAGTCCTCAGCATATCACCACAATTGAGCCCCAAATTTCCATTGCTAAGCAAGAGAGTTTTTAAGTGATTTTTGCCCAATTTTATAACCTTTCTTGCCACAGTTGTTAAGTGAATCACTACAGATGTTAAGTTAGTCACATGGTTGTTAAGTGAATCACTACAGATGTTAAGTTAGTCACATGGTTGTTAAGTGAATCACTACAGATGTTAAGTTAGTCACATGGTTGTTAAGTGAATCACTACAGATGTTAAGTTAGTCACATGGTTGTTAAGTGAATCACTACAGATGTTAAGTTAGTCACATGGTTGTTAAGTGAATCACTACAGATGTTAAGTTAGTCACATGGTTGTTAAGTGAATCACTACAGATGTTAAGTTAGTCACATGGTTGTTAAGTGAATCACTACAGATGTTAAGTTAGTCACATGGTTGTTAAGTGAATCTGGCTTCCTCATTGACTTGGGACACTGCAGCTGTGATCATCGAGAACCGGGGTCCCCAACCTCCAGTGCATGGACTGCAATGGTCCACAGCCCATTGGAAATTGTCTGCAGAAGCAGCGAGCGAGGGCACAAAGCTCCATTTGTGCATGTGTGAGATTAGATTGTGCATGCAAAACAACCCCCTCCCCCCCCCCCGCCACTATACTCACTCCCAGGCACTTCCACTGCTGGTCCATGGGACTGGAAAGGTTGAGACTGGCTAATCTAGAACATCTAGGAGCTGTGGTGGCATAGTGGTTAGAATGTAGCACTGCAGGCTACTTTTTCTGACTGCCCACTGCAAGTAGTTTGGCAGTTCGCTCCTGACCGGCTCAAGGTTGACTCAGCCTTCCATCCTTCCAAGGTTGGTAAAATGAAAATCCAGATTTTGGGGGCAAAGTGCTGACTCTGTAAACCACTTGGAGAGGGTAGTAAAGCACTATGAAGTGGTATATAAGTCTAAGTGCTATTGCTATTGATATCCTTTTCAAGTTACATGAATCTGAGGCCCAATTCCTCAAAACCAGACCTGGGCATTTTATATCTCCCAGGCCATATAAGTTAGCCTGTCCCTATCCAGCCCACATGAAGTCAATGAGAAATTGGAAATCAAATGTAAATAAATAGAGAACTGGTGGATGTGAGAAACTGGAGGGGAGGCAAGAAACACAGCAGCAAAATCTGTGGAGGAGAAATGCAACAGCAACAGAACTGTATAAAAGGAGAGGTTTTTGCCCCAGCCTGTTGCTGGGTTCACCCTATATTAAAGAGCTGTTGTCACTACCCTGGTCTCCAGCCTCGTTACTTCCCGAACATAACAGATAAATATTACACAATACCTTTGGTAGCTATAGTAAGAGTTTGTCTGAGATATCTACACATAGTCCTCAGCATATCACCACAATTGAGCCCCAAATTTCCATTGCTAAGCAAGAGAGTTTTTAAGTGATTTTTGCCCAATTTTATAACCTTTCTTGCCACAGTTGTTAAGTGAATCACTACAGATGTTAAGTTAGTCACATGGTTGTTAAGTGAATCTGGCTTCCTCATTGACTTGGGACACTGCAGCTGTGATCATCGAGAACCGGGGTCCCCAACCTCCAGTGCATGGACTGCAATGGTCCACAGCCCATTGGAAATTGTCTGCAGAAGCAGCGAGCGAGGGCACAAAGCTCCATTTGTGCATGTGTGAGATTAGATTGTGCATGCAAAACAATCCCCTCCCCCCCCCCCCGTCACTATACTCACTGCCAGGCACTTCCACTGCTGGTCCATGGGACTGGAAAGGTTGAGACTGGCTAATCTAGAACATCTAGGAGCTGTGGTGGCATAGTGGTTAGAATGTAGCACTGCAGGCTACTTTTTCTGACTGCCCACTGCAAGTAGTTTGGCAGTTCGCTCCTGACCGGCTCAAGGTTGACTCAGCCTTCCATCCAGGGGTGAAATGCTCCCGATTTGGAGCGGATCGCCCAATCCGGTAGCGATGGCAGCGGGTGGTGTGGAGAACCAGTAGCAAAAATCCCTGCCCCCCCATGCCCAGCTGAGCCGCGCGATCATCATCTTCGGCCAAAAAAATACTTTTAAAAGTTAAAAAAAAAGCCTCTGATGATTGTGCAGCTCAGCTGGGATCGTCAGAGCCTTTTAAAAGCATTTTTTCTACAACCTCTTTGGCCGAAGAGGTTGTAAAAAATGCTTTAAAAGTAAAAATAGAAAGTTGACCATGCCCACCCAGTCACATTACCCCGCCCCACCAAGCCATGCCCACAGAACTGGTAGTAACAAATTTTACATTTCACCACTGCTTCCATCCTTCCAAGGTTGGTAAAATGAAAATCCAGATTTTTGGGGGGCAAAGTGCTGACTCTGTAAACTACTTAGAGAGGGCAGTAAAGCACTATGAAGTGGTATATAAGTCTAAGTGCTATTGCTATTGATATCCTTTTCAAGTTACATGAATCTGAGGCCCAATTCCTCAAAACCAGACCTGGGCATTTTATATCTCCCAGGCCATATAAGTTAGCCTGTCCCTATCCAGCCCACATGAAGTCAATGAGAAATTGGAAATCAAATGTAAATAAATAGAGAACTGGTGGATGTGAGAAACTGGAGGGGAGGCAGAATTGGAGGAGGCAAGAAACACAGCAGCAAAATCTGTGGAGGAGAAATGCAACAGCAACAGAATCATTGGAGGCAGGGGTGGGTTCTAAATTTTTTTACTACCGGTTCTGTGGGCGTGGCTTTTTTTGTGGACGTGGCTTGATGGTCATGTGACACTGGGAGTGGCTTGGCGGCAGGGGTAAAATGCTCCCAGTTCGGACCGGCTCGCGTGATCCGGTAGCGATGGTGGCTGCTGGTTCGGAGGACTGGTAGTAAAATCCCTGGCCCCGCCTTCCCCGCCTCTGCTGAGCCGCACCATCAGCAGAGGGTTTTTTTTTTTACTTTTAAAAGCAGGTTTTTCTTCAGCCAAAAAATGCTTTTAAAAGTAAAAAAAAAGCCTTTGAGGATCCTGCCCCTTAGCTGAGATCTAGTATGGTTTCCAGGCCTGACAGGCAGAGCCTTTCAACTTTCAACTTTAACTTTCAACTTTCAACTTTAAAAAAAAAAAATTTAAAGGCTCCTCTGGTGATCTCACCTGAGTTCTTCATCAGCAGAACCTTAAAAAACATGTTTTCTATAGAAAACATGTAGAAAACCTCCTTTTAAGAGATTCTAAGGCACTTACCTGATTACTGATCAAATGCATGGCTTTTTTCCCACCCTGAAAGCCCCAGTTTCCCTTTCAGCACCAAACAGAATCAGTTGCTTAGCTAATCTATTTCATCACTGAGCAACTAATGCTGGCTGGATTTGCTGGCTGTGGAACTCTGGGAATTGAAGTCCACAAACCTTAAAGTTACTAAGGTTGGAGACCCCTGATCTAAAACATATAAGTAAAATAAAATAATAAAATAAAATAAAATATTTGTGCAGCTTTCTGAGATTTGGTGTGCTTCTGTAGTTAAAAAATGATTTTAAAAGCCTGTGATGATCAGGAAACTCATCTGGGATCGCGAAAGGAAAAAAAGATTTTAAAAGGCTCCTCTGATGATCCCAGCTGAAGTTGCCTCATCGCAGCCCAGAACCTCTTAAAAGGATTGTTTTAACAACCTCTTCGACTGAAGAGCTTGTAGAAAACATGTTTTTTAAAGGTTCTGGTGATCAGGCAACCCAGCTGGGATCGCCAGAGGAGCCTTTTAAAACCTTTTGTTTTTACAACCTCTTTGGCTAAGGGAACCGGTTCGGGGGCATGGCCAGCTGGGCATCGTTACCGGTTCTGTGAACTTGGCCAGATTTTTGCCAACGGTTCTCGAGAACTGGTCCGAACCGATAGCAACCCACCACTGATTGGAGGGGTGATTGTAGCAGCAGAGTCAGCACAGCAGCAGAAGCACATGGAGTTGGAGAGATCTGATCTCTAAAACTGAGTGGCGGGCTAAGCGGAGCAGACTAGATGTCAACCAAATAACTAAATGGCAGGTGGGGACAGCTGACCAGAGCAGAGATGAGGCTGAAAAAACTCGAGCACCAAAGGACAGAAGGCAGCTGACAGAAAAAATAACAAGAGGCTGGAGCAGCGAATGGTGGAAGTGAAGGCAGCTATTAAGGTTGAAGTCCCAATAGGAAGGGAGGGAAGACCTCAGTAGAGAATAAAAATAAACATAGGACAGAAAATAAAAGACAAATAAATAGGCAAACAATAAAGACAGTGGAACATTAGAAATCAAGGAAAAATAGGATTAATAAAGTTCAATAAAAAGAACAAAATCATAGGAGAAAAATGAACATGTCTTCTGACAGAAGTGGTGGAAAACTCTGCCTGGTCTCCCATGGTTCTTACCCATCGGGCTGGACTGAGAGCAGGATGGCCAGTTGCATTAATGAATAACAAAATAACAAGAGTTAGAAGAGACCTTGGAGGTCTTCTTGTTCAACTCTTGCTCAAGCAGGAAACCAGAGAAACGGTTGTCCAATCTCTTCTTAAAAACCTCCAGTGTCGTTTTTTCCTTGCTGTATTCAAGTTCCCCACTCAATTTAGCCGCTATTTCACTGTTGGGACATCTTTTACCAAATTTAAGTTAATTTCTTTTTCTTGTGAGTTGGTATTGACTCACCCGGCTTCAATATTCCATCCAAATCACCGCTCCTGCTCAAAATATTGGTCCAGTTGCCCCAGCTTAATGATGACTGCTATGGCCACCTCCCCCGTCGCCAAGTCAAGGAGTTTTCTCTGACCTCCAAGGAACTTGCCAGTTCCTCTTGGTCTTCCAAGATGCCTCTCTTTCTTCTCCATCCCTACTGGACAGATCTGGTCCGAAGACCTCTCGCATCGGTTTGTCAGCCTGGGATTTTGTAAAGCTTATAGGAGCTTGCTATTCCCCGACTGTCTCACTGTGACGCTTCCAGTTGAATCAAATTTGTATAATTTGAAATTATACAATATTCTGTTCAGAAAAAATGTATGTTGGTGTGTGTGTTTAAAAAAAAAAAACTTTTTACAAAACAAAAAACAAAAAAACACCTCCAGTGTTGGAGTACCTACAATTTCTGGAGGCAAGTTGTTCTACTGATTAATTATTCTAATTGTCAGGAAATGTTTCCTTAGTTCTAGGTTGGTTCTCTCTTTGATTAGTTTCTATTCATTGTCATGACTGCAGGAGCTTTAAGGAATAGGCTGATCCCCCTCCTCTTTGTGACAGCCCCTCAAATATTGGAAGACTGCAATTATGTCTCCCTTAGTCCATCTTTTCACTAGACTAGACATACCCAATTCCTGCAACCGTTATTCATACATTTTAACCTCTGCCCCGCCCACTCCCAAATCATCTTTGTTGCTCTATTTTGTGACAAAACTGGATGCAGTATTCCAAGGGTGGTCTTACCAAGGCATTATAAAGTGATATTAACACTTCCTGTGATCTTAATTCTATCCCTTTGTTAATGCAGCCTAGGACTACTTTGGCTTTTTTGGCAGCTGCAGCAGACTACTGTATGACATGTATTATAGTTGGAAGAGGGACAGTATTTAAATTTACTGGTGGAAGGTTGAGTTTAGACTGTGACCCTCTTTCTGTGTCAAGGCTTCAACTAATGAACCCAAGCAAATCAGAACTCTGAGACTAAGATCCTTCTCAAGGGTCTTCTTTACTGAGTACATCATATCGGCACAGCTTCAAAGGAAAACCAATTTTAAAACTTTCCCACGGTTTCAGTATAATTAAACTAGGAAACAACCCCATTTCCAAGTGTCACAGGTCACGTTGGCCAATTGAGTAAATTGGTGGGTTCTCCAGACAGTCATTCGCCAACCTTATCTGTTGCCAGTAGAGATGACCTTGGTTCTCACAAGAAAGCTCTCTGTTGTGTCTAGTAAGGCATTCCAACCTCCTTCCCCCTTCCCCTCTGTGTGGCAACTGAGGAACAGAAAAATGGCTGTGACTAGGTACAGTTTAAAGTTGACAATAGGGAGGAATGAAAAGTTTGTGCCATGGCAATTTTTAAAGGATTTTGATAAGCAAAAAGGTTGGGTGTGGACTTAATAACACAAATAAACCAGTTTTAGACAAATTAGTCCAATGAGCATGAAGTGGACAATTTTTAATCTGTTTTCAAACGACAGCAGCAAAAACCAGCACCAACAAAAATGTGTGTCTTACAAAATGATTGCATTGAGAAATAAAAAGCTTGCAGATTGGGAAATTAAACCCCAATAGCGCTTATAAGAAAAGTTTAATTGCATCCAGTTTTGGTTGCCATGCTGTAAAAAAGATGTTGAGACTTTGGGAAGAGTGCAGAGAGGAGCAATAAAGATGATTGGGGGACTCTAGGCTAAAACATATGAAGGATGGTTGCAGGAATTGGGTATGTCTAGTTAAATGAAAAGGACTAGGGGTGATATGACAGCAGTGTTCCAATATCTAAGAGATTGACATAAAGAAGAGGAAGTCAACTTATTCTCTGAAGCATCTGAAGGCAGACAAGAAGCAATGGATGAAAATTAATCAAGGAGAAAAGCAATCTGGAACCAAAGACAAATTTCCTGACAGAAAAATAAATCAGTGGAATGACTTGCCTCCAGATGTTGTGAATGCTCCAACACTGGAAGTTTCTAAGAAGAGATTGGACAACTATTTGTCTGGAATGGTATACGGTTTCCTGCTTGAGCAGGTGGTTGGATTAGAAAACTTCCAAGGTCTCTTCCAACTCTGCTATTCTGTTATTCTATTAAAAACACCTTGGGTAATGAGAGCACCTGTCAGCCTCTATGATACTTGCTTGCTATTGGTTGCCATAGTAATGGGAGCGGGTGTATAGGTATTTGGGAGGACGAAGTGAGCTGGTGGAGATGTCTTGTGATGTGACCGAAAGGGAGGAAAAGGGAAGAATATTCTCATTGTCTTCGGCGCAGCTGAATGGACTTATTGATAGCCACCCAAGGTCAAACGTTCTGGCATACCAGATGGATAGGACCATCTGAAGATGCACCTCACATGACAACTTGGGGAGCTGAGGATTGGACATTCAGCCAGGGTCCTTGGGGGGAGGGATTTGGGAATACTTTCAATATGTAATTTTTTCACCTATTGCCTCAGGTCTTGTTTTCTTTTCGTTGCTATCAGTTCATGCTCAGTAAAAGTACCTTTCTCTACAAACATGGAGTTGGGGTTTTTCTTCCTTGAGTTTTGAACACCTGACATTAAGCAAGATCTGCTTTAACAGCCATCCTGGGGAAAACTCTGCTTTGGGGACTGAGCAAACAATGTCTGACCAAGGCAGCGACCAAGGGGACAGGGAAGCGGCTGTCTCAACTTATCCCCCCACAGTCCTGCTGGAGCTGGTAAGCTTCAGAGTAGATGTCTGAACTGCAGATTAAGGAAACACCGGTCTGAGCCAAGTGGTCGCTGGGTGTTGTGTCTTGCCCGCCCTCAGAGCAGCCGGGGCCTTCTTACCTGCTCCCCAACACTGAGGAATGTATGCCTTCCGGCCCAAGTCCTGGCTCCATGCCCCCACAAACTGCAGAAGAAGGAGCATCTCCCTGCCCCAGCCCTGACTCCATGCCCAGGCAAACGGAGCAGCTAGACCCCTCCCCCTCATCCACAGCAGGTGAGCCTGAGGAGGGTTTACTCCCAAGAACAGCTGATTGGAGTGACCCTCGCATCAGAAGATTGGAGAGGCGGAGGCAACAGAAGGAAGGGAGGGGCAGGCCTTAATGAGTGCTGAGTCATGGAGCCACACTCCATGGCCTATATAAAGGAGCTACTTTCTGGCAGTCTCTGAGTCAGGCAAAAGTCAAACTTATCTTGCTGAAGTCACTTACTGGTCTCCTGCCTGCTCTGAGGACTTTGCTAGGACTTTGGGCAGAGCTGCAGAGGCAAGCCTGATTCGGATTTCCCGGACCCAGCCGTCAGCGGAGGAGTGGGACACGACACTGGGTATGGTCCGGATGGAGATATCAGAGGAGAATCCTCCCGGAATCTGCCAGCTGCCAGATGCCGGTGGGGAGAAGCAGCCTGGCAGGAAGCTGACAAAGAATACCTCCTGGTGACTCAAGCCCTGCACCTCCTGAAAGAAGCCCTTGAAAGTCAGAGAGCACGTGAAAGGAATGCCTTGCCTGTGCATGAGGAGGTTGAACATATGGGGTGGGGGGAAGCAGAAGCCTCTGCATGCCCAGAAGAGATGCCTAGAGCTTGGCCAGAGCTAGCACAGGCTGCTGGGACTCAAATGATGGCTGAAGTCCAGGCCACCCCCTGTGGGGTGGGGGTAGTCCCCTGGAGGCGTCAAATTCCAAAGGTTCCTCAGCTAGCAGTTCTACGCCAGGTGGCTTTTGAGAAACTGAAATGATTATTTGAAGCTAAACCTGTTCTTAAGCACCCCAACATGGGGGTCCTCTTCGTAGACCAGGCTAATGCCAGAGATGTGGCTGTGGGGGCGGTGCTACTTCAAACAAATGCTGAGGGAACTTTACAACCCTGCGCCTACACCTCCCGGAAATTAATTGAAACTGAAAGGAGATGGGCAATCTGGGAGAAGGAGGCTTTTGCTGTCCACTGGGCCCTGTTAACCTGAAGGCATTTCCTCAAAGGGGTGAAAATAAGAACTTAGAGGTCCTAAAAATGCCCCAGAAGTTGTTACCCAAACAAGTCCATTGGGCACAACACTATAATCGCTTCAATTTCTCTCTGCACTACCTCCCTGGAGGAAAGAACTTTATGGCAGATGCTCTCTCGAGATTGCCTCAATACAATAGCACATTGCCAGAAGTAATCTGCCCGATTATTCCCTTGAAGCAGCTGGCTGCTCCTGTTGTCACTAGAGCCCAGGCAAAAGGGGACCTGAAACTATCCACTGACTTAAGCTAGCAGTTAAAGGAAGCTGTAAAGACTGATGAGTGGTTCATATCCCACTCCAATGAGTGTACTGTTCGTGATGGTCTTGCATGGGTGGGGGCCAAGTTGTATTTATTTTATTCAATTTTATTCAATGTCCCTGCCAGCCTGAGGGGAGCAGTGTTACAACAATCAGATGATGCAAAAGCTGCTGGGCATTTTGGGTTTGTGAAGACATTACACTTAGTTAAATGATAGTTCTGGTGGCCCTCCCTAAAGAAGGACATAGAGGCATGTGTTGCTAGCTGCCCTGTATGTGCTTCTGCAAAGAGGCCACCTGGGAAGCTGCCTGGGTTACTCCAGAACATTCCCAGACTTGGAGAGCCTTGGAAGGAGATATCAATGGACTTTATTGTTGAACTACCCAAAAGTGGAGGAAATACAGTCATTTGGGTGATTACAGATTTATTCTCCAAACAGGTGCACTTTGTTCCATATCCCAAGATTCCCTCATCAAAGATGTTGGCTGAACTGTTTATTCAATATGTGTATAGATTACATGGTGTTCCTGAACGAATAATCTTGGACAGAGGGGTTCAGTTCATCTCCCACTTCTGGAGGGAGTTCCTGAGGTGGTTAGGATCCGCTCAAGGGCTAAGTTCCTCCCACCATCCTCAGACAAATGGGGCTTGTGAAAGAACTAACTTGGTGCTAGAACAATACATCAGATGTTATGTAAATTACCAGCAAGATAACTGGGCAGACTTACTGCGGTTTGCAGAGGTCACCTATAATAACTCCATACATAGTAGTACCGATTTTATATCATTCAAGGTGGTGTCTAGTCAGGACTTTGTGTCCATCCCAGAACTACTGCAGGAAAAACCTCAAATCCCTTCCTTGGTGGACTGGATTGAGCAGCTTTAATTTACCTGGCCCGTAATTCGTAAGGTGTTAGACGAGGCTCACCAAGCCCATAAAAAACAGGCTGATAAGAAAAGAGCTATGCCAATGGACTACCAAGTGGCGGATAGGGTTTTCCTCTCCACTAAGTGTCTACAAACTACCCAAAAGTCACAAAAACTTTCCCAATGGTACGAGTTGTAAACCCAGTCATGGTACAGTTAGAACTACCCAAAAGCCTCCGGAGGATCCACCCAGTGCTTCATGTTAGTTTACTAAAACCTGAACATACCTCCTCGATTCGCCTGGACCAAACACCTCTCCAGTTCCCTTCCTCATCGAAGGAGAGCAACATTTTGAGGTCAAAGAGATCCTTGATTCTAGAAAACATAGGGGGAAAGTACAGTATTTGGTGGCTTGGAAACATTTCCCTTCCTTTCAATCTGAATGGGTGAATGAGCAAGATGTCAGAGCTCCAAAACTTTTAGTTATTCCACTCCAAATACCCTGATAAGCCTTAATTGTATTCGTCTATATGTATTATCTATATTTTGATACTTTTGGGAGGTATCTACCCTGTCCATTTTGTTTTATTTTGTTTCCTAGGACTAAAGTCTCTTCTGCAGGAGGGCCGAATGTCAGTCTCTATTATGCTTGCTTGCTATCGGCTGCCATAGTAATGGGGGGTGGGGAAGTGAGCTGATGGATATGTCTAGTAATGTGACTGAAAGGGCGGAAAAGGGAAGAATATTCTCATCATCTTTGGCGCAGCTAAATGGACTTGTTGATAGCCAGTCAAGGTCAACCATTCTGGCATACCATATGGATGGGGCGATCTGAAGATACACCTCACATGACACCTTGGGGAGCTGGGGATTGGATATTCAGCCAGGGTCCTTGCAGAGAGGAATTTGGGAATACTTTCAATATGTAATTTTCACACCTATTGCCTCAGAGCCTGCTTTGTTTTCATTGCTATCAGTTCATACTCAGTAAAAGTACCTTTCTCGGACTTCCGGTATGGCTCCGCTTCGTGGAGAGCAGCTATGATTTAGCTGCTAACTCCCTAGTCAGTAGAGCTGTCAGGACATCATAAATCTGGGTCCGACAGCTTGGAATTCTCTCCTTCGGGCAAAGAAGGAAAGATGAGCATTCAGGTTTGAAGTTGAGACACCCTAATAAGCTTTTAAGGGGAGTTCTCCTTCCATAGCCTGATAAGCTCCTGGCTGGGCGAGGCTTCTGCCTTTATGGTGGACAAACGAAGCGTCCAATTTCCATGGCTGGAGTTGATTTATGATGGACTGTAACGTGGATGGAGCAGAAACTGGAGTTTTAACACTTGTTTGTAAGAAGACTGCAAGCCCCTGAGGATATATTTGCTGCGAAGATAGGAGAGAAGAAAGCAAATGGTGGTTTTGTGGAATGTGTGTATTGAAAACAAAAGTTAAAGCTAACAGCTAGTGTCAAAATAGAAGATATATAGGAATGATTAAATGGAAGAAATGAGAATCTTATGATTTATATTTTTTCTTCTTCTTTGGGATTATAGTGATTTAGAAGAAAAGTTTTTTTAATTTTTCTTTTTTAATTTTTTTTTTCTTCTTCTTGGTCCATTATCAAGCTATATATATATTTTTTTTTAAAATGGCTTTTAAGCAAATAGTCCCAAAAGTCATTAAAAACTTTGAAATTTCTTCAGCTCAGATTCAAAAATTAAAAGAAGAAATTAAAAAGGAATTAAGAAATTCTTTACAGGAGTTTTTGGAGAGTCATTTTTTAGAAATAGATCAAAAATTTGATGAAATAGAGAAAGAGATGTTGGATTTTTAAGGAAGTGGTGGAAGAGCAGAAGAGGGAAATGAAAATGGTAAAGGATGCAATTGCGCAAATATTGAGCTCTTGTTTTCAGATGGAGGATGATCTTGCAGAAATTAATAAAGCTAATTTAGAGTTGCAAAGGAAAATAGAAGAAACTCAAAAAAATCAAAACAATTGGAACTTAGATAATAAGATGGAAGATATACAGGCAAAAGTAGATAGGGCAAATGAAGAAAGAGTAATATTACAATATAGATTAATGGAATATGCTATAAGGGTGAGGGGGTTGAAACAAAATAGGAAGGAAAATTTAAAGGAGATTTTTATGCAAGCCTTTGCTCAGATAAAGGGTGTGGAGCTGGAAGATTTTGAGACTAATATTGAAAGAATTTATCGTGTTAATTCTTGGTGGGCAAGACAAAATAGAGTACCGAGGGATGTGGTTATTTATTTTACAACTAAAAAGGTTAGGTATGAAATTTTGCAAGCCTTTTATAAAAATAAATTCCAAATATTGGGACAAGATATAAAAATGATGAAGGAAATTCCTCCTAAAATGTTAAGAAAGAGAAGAGAATTTGCTTTTTTAGTGGATGAGTTTAAGAAACATCTGATATATTTTAGATGGGAAGTCCCAATGGGTTTGTCAGTGAATTTTAGAGGCAGAAAGTATTTTCTTAATTCAGTTATGAAAGCGAGACATTTTTATATTAATGTTTTAAAGAGTGGGAATCCTTTGTTGTTAGATGCTAAGTTAATTGGTTTGGAAATGATGGAAAATAGAATGGGAGAGGGGAGGAATGTTTAAGATGTGAATATGATGATTATGGTTAATTTTTGGAATTGATTTGTTTAGGATATAAATTATAGGATTTTTGTTATTTGCTATTCGTATGGTATAAATTTATGGGATGATATTGTTCAATTATGAAGGATGGAAAGTGAAATTTATGAATTTAGATAATGTGGATGTAATGATTTTAACTGCTTACTGTTATATTGTGGATGTAGTTTAAATGATTATTTGTTTTAAATGACGTTTATAGACAGTAAAAGTTACGAAGTTAAGCTGGAAATACTATATTTGAGAGATTTTATTCGAAATGATATTTGATTGATGGAGTAGTATTGGAAGATTGGATATTAAATTTTATGACAATTGAAGAAATATATAAGTGATGAAAATTTGAATTTGAGAAGCTGGATTGTAAATTAAGAAATGGACTTATGAAATTTGAAGGAATATACAAATGGCTGAAAAAAAATTGAACTTTAGAAGATGGACTAATTTTTAAAATGGACTGTAAGAAGAACGGACATTAAATGTTATGGCAATTGAAGAAATATATAAGTGATAAAAATTTGAGTTCGAGAAGATGGACAGTAATTTGAGAAATGGATTTATGAAATCTGAAGGAATATACAAGTGGGGGGGAAAATTGAATTTGAGAAGATGGCTTAATTTTAAAAATGGACTGTAAGAAGAAGTAATATGTGAAGTTGGTATTGCTTCTTTTCTTCTTTTTTTATTATTCTTTCCTATCTTTTTATTTTTATTGTGAGGGGATCTAAAGTTTTAAATTTTTAAAGGTGGGAGGTTATGTATATTTTGTATACTTTAGTTTGTGATTGTTGGTCATAATACCCGGTATTTGCTCTGGGAAGTCTGGGGGAAGGGGAGGGGGGAAGGGGAAATGATACATGGATTGATTATTAATGTACAGTAATTTTGAAGATATGAAATTAAAATTTAAATGATATTGGGGATGCTCGACTGCCATTTCAGGAAGAAAAGGAGAGAGGAGTAGAAGGAGGGAAGAAAGTAGGTAGGAATGAGTACAGAAGGAGGAGGGGAATAAGAAGGTTAGATAGGGTGGAAGAAGGGAGGAGTGGAGAAGGAGGAGAGGAAGTAGTAAAGTGAAGGAGATGAGGATGGATGGGAAAGTAGTAGAGGGTAGAGAGGGAGGTTGTGAAGAAAGGAAGTGGCAATCGGGCAGGCCTGAATCAGTAATAAATAAAAATTTAATGATTAATGATGGATAATAGTTTGTACATAAATATGATGTTGCAAAATGGAAATAAAAATTATTTATAAAAAAAAAAAGTACCTTTCTCTACAAACATGGAATTGGGGTTTTTCTGTCTTGAGTTTTGAATGGAGCACACCTGACAGCACCTGGGATGTTCTAAGGTTAGCTGAAGCATCATGGATCTTGTAATTTTTTGCCACAAAATTTTTGTGATGGGTAGTGGAAAAGATCCAGGGGAAATCTGGAAAGCCAAATGGGTTGCTGAATACCCAGACGTAGGAAGACATATAAATGACCCCACAAAAAAAGGTGCCCGGCTTTTTTTCCATTTTTTTTAATTTTTCCATAATATTTCCAACAATTTAACCAGTGTACAATACATTCAATTATCCACCATTTATTCCTCCCCATAAATTATGCTCAATCGGACCTGCCCAGTTGCCACTCCCTTCCTTCAACCTTTCTACCCTTCTCTACCTTCTTTTACTTTCTCCACCTTCCTCCACCTCACTTTCCTACTTCCTCTCCTTCCCACTTCTCACTTCCATCCTTTCTAACCCACTCACTTCCCCTCCTTCTTCTCCCCCTACTACCTATCTACCTACTTTCTTCCTTCTCTCTTCTCCTCTCTCCCTACCCTTTCCTTTGTGGAGTGGTTGCTGAGCAGGCCCAACTTTGCACCATTCCAACTTAATTAATTCTTCAATTATTCGTGTACATTGGCAATCAATCAATTTATAATCTTCCCCCTTCCACCACCACCCTTTCCCCTCCCCCCCCAAGATTTCCCAGAACAAAATACAGGGTATTATATCTAACAAACATAATCTAAAATATAACATAAAACATAATCCTCAGTCCTTTCACACCTGCCCACTATCAATTTCCTTCTTTCTTAAACTTACTAATACAAAACAAATCCTAGCTTCACTCTAAAGCTAATTGGTATTTTTTAATCTGATACTTATTTTGAATGTAATCAATCCACTTTCTCCATTCCAAACTATATTTTTCTTGTGTATAGTCTTTCAAGAAGGCAGAAATTTTTGCCATTCTGCTAAATTGGATACTTTACTAGTCCATTCTCCAATTGTAAGTAAGTCTTCTTTCTTCCAATATTGTGCAATCAATAATCTCGCAGCAGTTATTAAGTTCAAAATCAATTTAGTCTCTATAACTGTACAGTCTGAAATTATTCCTAATAAAAAAAACTGTGGAGTAAACTTAATCTTCTTTTTCAAAATGTTCTGCATGATCCACCATATTTTAATCCAAAAAGCTTTAACTTTTTTACAGGTTCACCATATATGATAATAAGTAGCATCCTCACAATCACATCTCCAACATTTTGCTTTCACATTTGGATACATACACGGCAATTTTTTCGGATCTAAAGCCACCTATAAAACATTTTATAAAAGTTTTCTCTTAGATTTTGTGTTTGTGTAAATTTAACATTCCTCACCCAAATTTTTTCCCATGTGTCTAGCATTATTGGTTGTTGGAAATTTTGTGCCTATCTTACCATACAATCTTTAACCAACTCTGTTTCTGAATCAGTTTCTACCAATACATTATATAATCTCTTTATATGCTCTTGACCTTGGTCTTTTATTTGTTTTACCAAGTTATCATCACTTTGCCTAATACCAATTTTCTGATCTATTTTCCATCTAGTTTGCAGTTGTCCATACTGTAACCATGTATAATTCCTCCCTTCTTCCCTCAATTTTTCCCTAGATTTTAATTGTAATTCCCCCTTCTCCATTATCAAAAGCTCTTTATAAGTAATAAACTCCACTTTTTGAAATATATTTATATTCTCTATCATATGTCTGGGGATTGCCCATATTGATATCTTACCATCTAACTTATAGATGGCATAAATAGTGGTTTTTAAATTGGGGTTTTAGTAATATTTTAAATTTTTAAATCTTTTAATTACCGGCCATTTAGTAATAGTTTATTTTAATTTCTTTTAATTGTATATACTCTGTATTTTATTTCGGCTGTACACCGCCCTGAGTCCTTCGGGAGAAGGGCGGTATAAAAATTTAATAAAATAAATAAATAAATAAATAATAAATATTGGTATTTTTTCCAAACCCTCAACAAAGCACTTCTAACCATATTATTCTTAAATGTCTTATCAATTTTCTTGTCATATAATACATATTCATGCCAACCATATAACAAACCATAACCTTCTATATTCAAAACCCTTTCCTCTGTTAAATTAATCCAATCAGAAATTAAAGATAAGGCGACTGTTTCATAATACAATTTCAAATTAGGCATTTTTAAACCCCCTCTTTCCCTAACATCTTGCATTATTTTTAACTTTATTCTCGGTTTTTTACCCTTCCACACAAATTTACTAATCCCTTTTTGCCATTCCTGTAAGTTTGCTTCTTTCTTCAATATTGGTATCATTTGAAACAAAAATAAAAATCTAGGCAGAACATTCATTTTTATAGCTGCCACTCTTCCCAACAATGATAATTGTAATTTCTTCCAATTCTCCATTTCTTTAATTATTTTCCGCCACAGTACCTCATAGTTATTTTTATATAATTTCACATTCGATGCAGTAATATATACTCCTAGATATTTAACCTTTTTTACTACTTCAAATCCAGTTATTCTTTCTAATTCTTCTTTTTGATGTATATTCACATTTTTAATTATCATTTTTGTCTTCTGTTGGTTCACTTTAAACCCAGATACCTTACTATACTGATCAATTGTCTCCTTTAAATATATAGCTGAATGTATTGGTTGAGATAAAGTAACAATCAGGTCATCTGCAAACGCTCTTAATTTATAATCTTGATTTTTAATTCTAATTCCTGTTATTCGATCTGAACCACGTATATTACTCAATAATATTTCCAAAGTTAAAATAAATAATAACGGTGACAAAGGACATCCTTGTCTAGTCCCTTTCTCAATCTTAAAAGTCTCTGTTAATCCACCATTTACTATTATTTGTGCTGTTTGCTTTCGATATATAGCCATAATTGTTTGGATGAAATAGTCCCCAAATTGCATTTTTTCCATTACTTTAAATAAAAACTGCCAATCCAATCTATCGAAAGCTTTCTCTGCATCCAAAAAGAAGAGTGCTGCTAAAAGGTGCCAGGCTTTGAACTGCCACGCCAGCAATGGACAATCCTGAATAGGATTTGCACTTCACACGGCATCTGCTAGGATCTGTATAAACAGGGCATAATGTTCTCCCCTTGGTGTGACTGCAGGGTCCTGACCAGCTGTAAACTGAGGGCGTATACCAGTCCAATAGCTGATTTCTTTTAATATAAACTATGCTGTGCATCAATAGTTATATGGCCTAGGCATTGGTATTTGAGTATAGATCTTTCTAACATTTATATTTTATTGTGTTTTACTAATCTAGAGTGAAATGTTACTATACATATTGCTAGTTCATGTATGATATGCCATACACTAAATCAGGAATGGGGAAGACAGCTCCTTTATGACCTGTGGACCTGTCTGGCTCAGGAATTCTGGGAGTTGAAGTCCCTAGTTCATAAAGGGGCCATTGTTCCCTACCCTTATGCTAAATAAATAAATAGGTGCAGGCTGGAGGCTGCAAAACAGGTTGAGTGTGCCATAGTTCTCTTGGACCATAGATTAACCCCCTTCCTCCTCCCCCAGCATAAATACAGCAAATCCCTTATTTTGTTCTTCCAATTGTCATGGCTCTCACTTGTTGCAACTGTACTCTTATCCACCTTTTCTTTTTTTTTCTCCCCTTCTCTCTCTCTCTCTCTCTCTCTCTCTCTTCCTCCCTCCCTCCCTCTCTCTCTCTCTCTCTCCAGTTTGTTGCTCAGCCCAACTGCCAGCAACTACTAGCAACGCTTTGGTATGACGGCTTTCCCGGATGGCGGCGAAAGCATTGGGCAGTCAAGCTTTTGACCTGTGTCACTATTGGACTGCTGTTTCCAGTGCTTTCTGTGGCTTATTTGATGGCACCCAAGAGCAGGCTGGGTCTGTTCATTAAAAAGCCATTTATCAAGTTTATCTGCCACACAGGCTCTTACCTTACCTTCCTCTTCATGCTACTGCTCGCATCCCAGCACATTGTCAGGACAGATCTACACATGCAAGGACCTCCTCCTACAGTGGTGGAATGGATGATCCTCCCATGGGTTTTAGGTAAATCAATGAAGGCATGAAGGGTTAACGAAAAGTGCTTATAGATTAATTTTGATGGGAATGCTGTTTTGTTCCATGCAAATAAATTTGGCCAATAAGACAATGTCAGAACCAACAGCTGCTGTCTCTTCTATGGGAAAAAGGCTACCTCCTTCTCCACATTTAACCTTTAACCTTAACCAAAATTGCAACTTCTCTGTTGCAATTTTGAAACCAGTGGAAAGAACATCCCATCCCATTCCATTGTCTATGGAGAGTGTCAGTCATCCAGATCATGGTTGTCCCAAAAGTACTTTTTCAAGAGGTAACCAGACCTTCTTTGTTTTTCCTTGAAGACATTTTGAACCTCATCCAAGAGTCTTCTTCAGTTTTGAAGAACTAAAAGTCCAAAGAAAGTCCATTTGCCACTTGAAAAAGCACCTTTGAGAATCCCGTACCATACCATCCTTAATAGTATAATGCAAACTTCAGTTGTGGAAACAGATGTAGAGGTAGGAAGGACAATTAGAATGACTATATCTTTATCAAGAGACAATGACTATAGTTATTTAGGCTTTTTGGACAGATTAATGTGTGAAACAGAAACAAGACAATTTACTTAGATATCCTTGGATCTGATTTACAGGACTCTTGATTGAATTAGAAGGATTAAGATGGTGAAGGAAGATATTATATATAGTAATATCCATCCAGGAATCTTACAGAAAAATTAGTATGTTTTACTATATCTTATCTTGCAGTTTAACTTTACATTAAAGGGAGGGACCTGAAATGTTTTCAATGCTGGATTACAAGTATTATCAGTAATGTTCATGTTGACTGAAGCTTCACTGAGCTGAAGATCAAATAACATGTAAAGGATGACTGATTCCTCATCTCTGTAGAATATTCTTCTTGTTCATGACATGTGAATGAAATACTATACATGAACAAATGTTCAGTAAATATATACATTTAATTGGCTAAATTAATTAATTAATTAATTTATTTATTTATTATTTACATTTCTATACCGCCCTTCTCCGAAGACTCAGGGCGGTTTACAGGCAAGTTAAAAAGACATATACAAAAATTAAAACACAATATTTGAAATTTAAAAATCTGAAACCATAAGGCTGAATATTAAAATAACAAGAAATAAAACCACTCAATTAAAAATTACTCTTAGGCCAACCCTGCTCGTTGAAACAAAAAAGTCTTGAGCTCGCGCTTAAAGGCCCGGAGGTCGGGAAGAAGGCATAGCCCCAGGGGCAGTTCGTTCCATAGGGTAGGTGCCCCAACAGAGAAGACTCTCCCCCTGGGGGCCGCCAGCCGACATTGTTTAGCTGACGGCACCCCGAAGAGACCCTCCCTGTGGGAGCACACAGGTCGATGGGAGGCTATTGGCGGCAGTAGGTGGTCCCGTAAGTAACCTGGTCCTATGCCATGGAGCGCTTTAAAGGTGATCACCAACATCTTGAATTGCACGCGGAAGACCACCGGCAACCAGTGCAGCTTGCGTAGGAGAGGTGTTATATGGAAGCTCCGAGACGCTCCCTCTATCCCCCGCACAGCCGCATTCTGTACCAGTTGAAGTCTCCCGGTGCTCTTCAAGGGGAGCCCCATGTAGAGAGCATTGCAGTAATCCAGGCAGGAGGTAACGAGGGCATGAGTGACCGTGCATAACGAATCCCGGTCCAGGAAGGGACGCAGTTGGCGGATCAGGCGAACCTGATAAAAGCTTCCCTGGCAACGGCCGTCAAGTGTTCTTCCAACAACAGCCATGCATCCAGGAGAACGCCTAAGCTGCGAACCAACTCCCTGGGGGCCAGTGACTCGCCCCCCCACAGCCAGCGACGGAACTAGCTGACTGTACCGGGACGCCGGCATCCACAGCCACTCCGTCTTGGATGGGTTGAGTCGAAGTCTCAATAAGTAAGGGATTTGACCAACTTGTAGAATGTGACTCTGAGTGATAAACAAAAATAAAACCAAAATCACAATTTCCCAACAAATTGACAACATATATATATGTCACAAACCGTTTGTTCTGATTTGGCTTATTTCTTGGCATTATGTACACTCTCTTGATGTTGCATGGTTAGATAAAAGAACCCAGAAAATCATCACAGATTTAAACAGGATTCGATTTGGTTAGTAGAGGAATTGGAGACTATCAAGAAATCCTTGAATTGTAAGTTAGCAAGGAAGTTGGGAGAAAAAAATACCCTGGGATACAGCAGCAAATCCCTTTCATATTCCTCCCTAGAGAACTCCAGAGATCTGTTACAAAATCCATAGCAATCTATCTCAGCTCAAGAATTTGACTTTTCTTCCCTCTGGATATAAAGTCAAAGTGATGCCTTTCTAATATAATAGAATGCTTCAACTTACTGCAGTTCAAAGGATCATACGGGAAATTAACACACAATCAAAGAACTGCAAGGGAAGGAGGTGAACAGTTGTAGATTTCATCCATGCCTTCCTAATTCATGTTTGATGAACCTCCTCAGATCTGTGAATCCATAGTACAAAGGAAGTGGAAATCTGGTGGTTTCTGCTATATAGCTCAGAGTCATAAATCCTATGCTACACAAAGTCAAGTAATATTACATAACCCACAACTCAAGCTGCATTGCAGTTAACTTAAGCAAACTTGTAACTGAGATGTGGATCCCAGTAATTCCAATTTGGCATATTTCAGGGCATATTCTTGGATGCAAAGAGGTGAATGTAACCACAGATAACTTAAAAGCACCATAGAGTGGCTAAGTTGATTGGTTGATTGATTGATTGTATGCCATCAGGTTATCACCAACGTCTAAATTCTCACTCATCCAGGTCATGGTTATCCCAAAGGTGCTTTTCAAGAGGCAACTGGACTTTCTTGGTTTTACCTTGAAGATGTTTCGCTTCTCATCCAAAGAGCTTCTTCAGTTCTGACTGAATGGTGGAGAATGAATGGTGGAGAATGGAAGTCAGTCAGAACTGAAGAAGCTTCTTGGATGAGAAATGAAGCATCTTCAAGAAAAACAAAGACAATCCAGTTGCCTCTTGAAAAAGACAACCAACCTGATTCTTTAGATCATCCAATAATCGGCTGCCAAATAAGCTTAAAATGCTGAGTTGATTTCTACTGTCATATTTTGGTATGAAATGGTGGGGATAGAAATTGTTACCGTTATGATAATTATGCCATTTTGTTTTGCCATGTAGCTCTTATTCATTGCTCTGTCATCAACTCACACAATTATATTTTCATTTATACTTATATTTATAGTTTTTGCCTTTGGCTTGTAGCGTCATCAAAGCCAGCTGAAAGTCAAATTGGCAGATGGTGACGTCACAGTATTTCCCTCTAATTTTAGTGTATTTCTGAACCTTTCATTAAAATAATTGTAAAATAGCATCAAAAATAAATTTTATTTATTTAAGAAAATTTATATGGCCACCTAATTCACTCTCAGTGACTCTGTGGCTTACAAAGATAATAAAACATAAATATTTAATAAGATAAAATACAAGTGGTTCTTGACTTACAACAGTTTGTTTAGTGACTGTTCAAAGTTACAACAATACTGAAAAAAAAACAACTTATGATTATTTTTCATACTTACGATCCTTGCAGAATCCCCATGTTCACGTGATCAAAATTCAGCCGTTTGGCAACTGACTCACAGTTGCAGAGTCGCCAGGTCATGTGATCCCCTTTTGTGACTTTCTGACAAGCAAAGTCAATGGGGAAGCCAGATTCACTTAACCGTGTTACTAACTTAAGAACAACAGTGATTCACTTAACAACTGTGGTAAGAAAAGTCGTAAAAAGAGGCAAAATTCACTTAACAACTGTCTCACTTAGCAACATAAATTTTGGGCTCAGTTATGATCGGAGGTCAAGGTCTACCTGTATTGCAAATATAGTTAAAATATATGGTTAAAAGTGTAACTAGAAATAAAAAAATATAGTTAAAAAATCCCAATCCATATTAGAAACATCAATCCATATCTTGGTTGTTTAAAGAGTTGGCATGAACTGCCAGAACCAGAATGCAATATAGAACATGGTATCTTAGCCAATTAATTTGACTTTGTGTCTCTATAAAGACAACCCTGAATGATGGCAAAGATTCCTTCTGAACTGAAGAATATTCTCTTTTTTTACAGCCTCTGGTTATATTTAAACTAATAATATGATTCCTTTTCCTTTTGATTTACTTTCATAGAATCTATTTTTGTAAAAAAGAATGAGAAGTTTAGAGTGGATATGTGAGGGGATTCTAAATAAGGAAATGGAATGAAATTATGAACTGTAGTTCCTCACTTTGACAGCTCTTAAAAATGAATCAGAGACTGAATGGATTCTTCAAATTGTAGCTTTGAAATGGAACTTGGGTAAAATAAAGTTGATGCACGCTTGCCAACAATCTTTATTCAATATGTTTCCAACTCAGTTTTCACATCTTTTTTCTGCTTTTGAGAAGAAGAAATCTCTATCTGTATCTACATTGGAAATAAGGCAGCATTCACGGTGATGTTGATGATGATAATCTCACAGTTCCAGTCTCTTTTTCAAAACTCTTTTTAGAACTGAACAGAATAACAGAGTTGAAAGGGACCTTGGAGGTCTTCTAGTCCAACCCACTGCTCAAGCAGGAGACCCTAAACCGTTTTAGACAAACGGTTGTCCTGTCCCTTCTTAATAGTTGGTCTCCCATAAGTAGTAATAATATCCTGAGATTTCTGATAACCCTGGAGAGTTAGAATACAATTAGAGTACAATTCCTTGCAAAACAGTTAATTGGAGGGAGGAATTTTTTTTACAAAATAGTTCCCATTGATGAAAAAGAATTCATATAAGATACTAGCACTTTCTCTGCTGATAGCAGGACAGTAACTATAGTAACAATTCTGATTTTTTTACTGTAACCATAACTCATGGGTTTCTACCTCAAAAGATCCACTACCATCTTAATTGTGCAGCCAAGGAACTGCGGATAGCAAGGAAAATGTACTGGGGTCCTTGGTGGTCTCTGTACTTGGTTGTTTCCTAGCATTCCCTTCATTACGCAAATAGATGACTCTGGTGATATTACTTTGTTGGGTAATGAAAGAAAACTACCACGGTCCTCCTCTTCCTCCTCTCCACAAACCTCCCTGGCCTCCTCCTTTCTAGCCCTGATGATGTTATCTAGTCAGGTAATAAAACACCTTCAAGAAACAACTAAGCTTAGAGAACACCAAAACCCCCACAGTTCTTCTCCTTCTCCTTTTCCTCTCCTCCTCCTCCATCCTACTCTGTTCTAGCACTGATGATGTTATCTAGTTGGATGGTGAAATGTTTTAAAGAAAACAACCAAGTTAAGAGCACCCCAGAATTCAACCCTGAACTCCAAAAATTCTCCTCTATTCATAAGGTTAGAAGAGACTGCTTCTGGCAGCATAAAGCCAGTCTTTCAAATGAAATTCCAAAGAGACAGAAATAGAAGAAAGGAATTGAGAATGCAACCACACATTTTAATGTAGAAGGCTACTGTTAGTGATTGCTATTATTATTAATGTTTCTTTTTTTTCTGAATCACCCAGACTGCTCTCATTTCTCTGTTGGAAAAGCTGCAGGTCCAGACCATCTCATCATTAAACAGGTGCTAAGCAGCACCTCCCATCCATGAACATTTCACTGATTTTTTTTTTCTTTGCTAATAAAGGTCAATTATCTTTCATCAATTGAAAAGGAAATCAGGTTAGGGATATAAAGCAGATCCTATCCTTATGTGGCATTAGCCAGGAATCCTCTGAATTTTGACTGAAACTTTTTAGCCTGAAACTAATAAATATTTGTGCAGCCCTAATGAGAGGACACGGTGGCTCAGGGGCTAGGACGTTGAGCTTGTCGATCGAAAGGTCGGCAGCTCAGTGGTTCGAATCCCTAGTGCTGCCACTCCCGTTATTTGTCCCAGCTTCTGCCAACCTAGCAGTTTCAAAAGCACCTAAAAATGCAAGTAGAAAAAATAGGGACCACCTTTGGTGGGAAGGTAACAATGTTCTGTGCGCCTTTGGCGTTGAGTCATGCCAGCCACATGACCATGGAGACGTCTTCGGGCAGCACTGGCTCTTCGGCTTTGAAACGGAGATGAGCATCACCCCCTAGAGTTGGCAACAACTAGCACATATGGGCGAGGGGAACCTTTACCTTTACCTTTACCTTTACCTAATGAGACAGTGATGAAATACAAGCGAATGAGTATTGTGTCTCCAACTGGCAGAGTTGATCAGTGGTTAGAAATGGGTGGAGATGGTATGGAGAGCCTGTACCCATATTATTCCAATTTCTTCTGTATTTTGTCCATTCTTCTGTTCCTTTTCAGTCTAATTCTTCTTGGAGACCTGTGCATATAAAATTAAGGAAAAAAATTAACAGTAACAAATAGTAATTTTTTAAAAAGAATAAAAAAGCAGTCCAAACAATTGCAATCATTAAACTAGTCAGAGTGATTCAAGATAAAAATTGTAGCAATTACAGAAGTAAAAATAATTACACAGCAAATTTGCTAGATGATAGGCTCAAGATTCAGATGGATCTTAACAGACTTGAACACTGGGCCCTATCTAAAAAAATGAAATTCAATGTGGAGAAAACTGACGAATTACACTTAGGCAAGAAAAACCAAAAGTATACATATAGATTGGGTGAAACCTGGCTTAATAGCAGTAACTGTGAGAGGAATCTTAAAGTCTTAGTGGACAACCAATTAAATATGAGCCAGCAGTGTGTGGCACTGTGGGGCTGTCACAGAGAGGAGGGGGTCAACCTATTTTCCAAAGCACCTGAAGACCATGAACAATAGATGGAACAATGAACAATAGATGGAAACTGATCAAGGAGAGATTCAATTTAGAAATAAGGAGAAATTTTCTGACAGTGAGAATAATCAACCAATGGAACAACTTGCCTTCAGAAGTTGTGGGTGTTTTGGCACTGGAAGCTTTCAAGAAGAGACGGGACAGCCATCCGTCAGAAATGATATAGGGTCTTCTGCTTGAGCAGGGGGTTGGACTAGATGATTACAAGGTCCCTTCCATCTATTCTATTCTATTCTATTCTATTCTATTCTATTCTATTCTATTCTATTCTATTCTATTCCATTCCATTCCATTCCATTCCATTCCATTCCATTGCATTCCATTATATATTCTATTCTATTCTATTCTATTCTATTCTATTCTATTCTATTCTATTCTATTCTATTCTATTCTATTCTATTCTATTCATTATATTATATTATATTATAATTTTATATTCTAACCCTAGCCCTTAGCCACACAAAATCCACGGTAGGGATGAAACTCAGTTTTAGAAGTCAGCCTTCCCAGACTAAAAAGTTTTCAATTACTGCATGGCTAGCAGATCTTAATACAGATAGTCTTCAACTTACGACTACAATTGAGCCAAAACATCTTTTGCTAAGTGAGCTTTGCTCCGTGTCATGACCTTTCGTGGCACATTTGTTAAATGAATCGCTGCAGTGATTAAGTTAGTAACATGCTTGTTAAGTGACTCTGACTTCCCCAATGATTTTGCTTGTCAAAAAAAAAAGAATCACATTACTCTGGGAGACTGCAGCTATCATAAATATGAATCAGTTGCCAAACGTCTGAATTCTGATCATATATTTATATTTTATATATTTATATATTATATTTTATTCAATTTTTATACCGCCCTTCTCCCGAAGGACTCAGGGGAGCACTGCATCGGCTGAAAGTGTAAAAAATGATCATAAGTCACAGGGAAAAACAGAACGTATTTTAAGGATTTTAGAGTGGATTTTAAAATTGACTGAATTAGGAGAGAAATTAGGCAAAATTAACTGCCTTGATTAGAGACAATGGACTAGACAACTTTATAAGGGATTGGAAGCTGTTTGTGGACTTTCTACGCGTTAAATATAATAACAGATGTATTATTAGACAGACTTACTCATCTGGAATATTTATTTAATATAATATTTTTGTTAAATAAGAATGGGAAAGCTTATAACTCTTTGTTGACCCATTATGTAAGGTGGGGGGAGAACTATCTGGGCTTATTTATTTGTTTATTTACTTTTCAGCATCCAGCCAGGGTGGGTTTTTTAATGTTCAATGTTAGATAAATTTGTCATTTGGGGTTTTTTTCTTTTCTGTGCACAAGAAAATTTTTTTCTCATTGTTAGTATTGGATGTTCATTTTCTGTTTATCTGTTTTATTCTTGTTGATAAAAGAAATAAATTAATAAAAATAACTGGTATTTCCCTGCTGTTATGTTTTAATTAACTTTTCCAATGTGTTCTGTTATGCACCCAGTAACAGTGGCTCAAGAGATTTGAAAGTTGTCTTTTCACCCTCCCTCCCCTTACAGGTTTTATTTGGGGAGAAATCAAAGAAATGTGGGATGGCGGCTTTAACGAATACGTGCACGACTGGTGGAACTTGATGGATTTTGCGATGAACTCTCTCTATTTAGCCACCATTTCTCTGAAAATTGTTGCTTATGTCAAGGTACTGTAAATGAGAGCAGTGCGTAGATTTCGTCTGCGTTACGTTTTTATAATTCTTCCATTAAATGACAAGGAAATTGCTTTGGCGTTCTTATTCTCCTCCAAAAAGCCAGAAGGAAATTTCTGCAAAATCCTAAGCACACTGGCATTTAACTTTGCTCTTAGATGGGTGTGTGTGTGCATGCATGTGATGTATGTAAGTGTGTTGCCTTTCATTGTGCAGTCATCTCTCAAGTGTTCTGCTGTTTGCTTAGTTTCCCCCGTTTCCCAAGGGAAGCATAGCAGAAAACAGGGACAGCACTGAGTGGTAACTCAGAGCAATAAAATAAGCTCAAATAGATCCAAAAAGAAAAGAGAAATCTATTGTAAGGCTGTTGTCTCGTCCGATCTCACCACCACAGCCGGGGTCTGCTTATCTGCTTCCAAACGCTGAAGAATGTCCTAGCATGCCTCCCGGCCCCAGCCCTGGCTCCATGCCCAGACAGGCTGAGGAGGGGGCATCTCCCGGCCCCAGCCCTGGCTCCATGCCCAGACAGGCTGAAGAAGAGCAAGTATCTCCAGCCCCCAGCTCAGGCTCCATGCCCAGGCAAACGGAGCAACTAGACCCCGACCCCTCCTCCACAGCATGTGAGCCTGAGGAAGGTCTATTACCAACAGCTGCCGATTGGAGTGACCCTCGCTTCAGAAGGATTGATAGGCGGCGGCGTCAGAAGGAAGGGAGGGGCAGGCCTGGATAAGTGCTGAGTCATGGAGCCACACCCCATGGCCTATATAAAGGATCTGCTTTCTGGCAGTCTCTGAGTCAGGCAAAGTCTAAACATATCTTGCTGAAGTCACTTTCTGGTCTCCTGCCTGCCCTGAGGACTTTGCTAGGACTTTGGCAGAGCTGCAGAGGCACACCTGATTCGGATTTCCCTGACCCGGCCGTCAGCGGAGGAGTGGGACATGACAAAGGCAAATGAAAAGAAGAAGATGAAAAATGGAAGTTGTTTGCAGAGAAAATGAATAGAAAAATGTTTTTGGGATAGTTTTATTATGGATAAGTAAATGTGCACGGCATCCACCACTCTGTTGCATCTCTCTGTGAGGAATGGGACAATGCACCATGACTAACTTGCATGGCTAACTCACTGTGGCCATTTTTCTGCAGCCAACCCACTGCAGGACAACTCACCATGGATAATTCCATGCGGGATAAGTCAATGTGATAAGTGTTATCAACCACTGTTTCTTTAACATTATTTCCATTTTTGTCAATGGAAATAATGTCGAAGAAACAGTGGTGGATAACATTTATTGCACTGAGTTATCCTATGTGGAATTGTCTGTGATGAGTTGTCCCATGGCGAGATGGCCGTGTTTAGTTGGCTATGGCAAGCTGTCCTAGATTCATTTCTGTGGTCCTTAAAGGAAATAGTTCTTACAGGGAACCTCTGCAAATGCTTTTGGATCTTTTCTTTCTGATGCAAATCCCTACCTTTTCTTAGTTTTAACTTCTTTCAGGGTAGCATCTTGATTCATTGGTATTACCCTAAGTTTACCCTGGTTTGCCCCACCTAAGATCAGGAGAGAAGTAGCAGCAGACCTATTTCTAGAACTAAGCAAGAGAATGACCCTTGACATCCTCTGAACAGAAATAAGTCCAAGCCTGCCGACTCAGATCAAGGAACAGCTTTATGGCAACAACATATGTTCTTGAGGGTATACAAGAATAAAACCGAATTAAGAGATGGAGGAAGGAGATCATTGAGGAAGGATTAACATTAAAGGAGGATATGGTTGAAGGATCTGATTTCCCTTATACTACCTGGAGAACCCTGAATAGATTGGGAGTCAGAGTGCCAAAATGTAAAACCAATATGCTTAAGTGGAGGCTCTTAGCAGATCACAAGCAACCAGTGTGAATGTGAAGAGACACAAAGCCCAGCCCATCTGCTGGCATGTTGGCTAATACCAGAAACAATTGCCAGTAATGACTTATTTTTGGTCAATGACTAATTCAAGAAGGTGGCTTTATTCTGGCAGTTTAAAGTTTTATCTAGACATGGAAGAAGAAGAATTACCCTGGTTTAGGAACAGTTCTTCAAACAAACCATGACTATTAATGATGTTTAAAGTTGGGTCTTTGGCTTGCACCAAGTTCAGATGTTGTGTTGCTGTTCCTCTGTTTAGTTATTTAAGAGTTTGGACGCTTCTTCTCAATTACAATTAATGCATAAAAAAATATAAAACTCATATCTGAAACCCAGAACAACAGCCAGTGAAAGAACAATCAATATACTGTAAACAGCTGGACCAGAAAAACTAGCAGAAATAAAATTAAATAAAGACCACATTGCAATGTGAATAAAAAAATACACCATTGAAGCATCTTTGATGCCAAAAAAATAATAGAATAAATGCCAAACTTGTTTCCCTATAAAATTTATTCCAAAACTTTGGGAGGGGGCGGTTATTACTAAAGTAAGCAGGGATTAGCCAGTCATTATTTCCCATCCATTACTGACAGTCCTGGACTTACAACATTTTGTTCAGAGAATGTCTATGGAGATTCTCTATCAACCAGGTCATGGTTGTCCCAAAAGTGTTTTTTTTTTCCCCTCAAAAGGCAACTGGACTTTCAAAGCATGATTTTACAAATGTTAAATTGGCCACTATCAGCAGCTTAATTAAATAAAAGAATCCCCTGTAGATATTAATAGTTCTTCATTTCTGTCATCTATTTGCTTATACAACCAGCACTCTGAGGTCACCATCTTCACTCATAAAAGGTAAAGATTGGAAAACCTCATTGGGAATCAAGC
Source organism: Ahaetulla prasina (assembly GCF_028640845.1). Classification (NCBI taxonomy): domain Eukaryota; kingdom Metazoa; phylum Chordata; class Lepidosauria; order Squamata; family Colubridae; genus Ahaetulla; species Ahaetulla prasina. The sequence goes on along the minus strand of NC_080549.1, from coordinate 22,594,342 downwards.
CACAGTTCCTCTGTACTGAACCTAGTGTGCTTTTCAGTAATCCCCTGAAGGTAAGCAAAGTTTGCACACTTTCTAAAAACAATACATGGATCTTTTTGTAAAACTAACTGTTTAAAGTACAGGTAGTCTTCAACTTACAACAGTCCATTTAGTAGGCATTTGTAGTTACAACGGCACTGAAAAATGTGATATGACAATTTTTCACAGTTATGACCTTTGCAGCATCCCTGTGGTGATGTGATCAAAATTCAGACATCTGACATATATGAAATGTCTGGCTCATACTTATGACCGTTGAAGTGTCTCGGGGTCTTGTGAACACCTTTTGTGACCTGCTGACAAGCAAAGTCATGGGGAAGCCAGATTTACTTAACAACTATGGCAAGAAAAGTCATAAAATGGGCCAAAACTCAGTTAACAAATGTCTGGCTTAGCAATAGGAAGTTTGGGCTCAATTGTGGTCATAAGTCAAAGACCACCTGTATAACAAGAGAATGATCTTTTTTGAGCGGCAACTTTTGATTGCTATCTGTGTACTTGCTGTCTTCCTGTCAAACAAACTCCATCTCTGGTTCAAGCAATTATCCTGAGTTCTTTGTAATATCCAGCTCTGATTGAACCAAGAAATTGAAGAAGCTGTGAAGAAGTGAAATGTTTTCAAAGGGAAAAAAAAACCCAAGAAACTCCAGTTGCTTTTTAGAAAAAGCACTTTTGGGACATTTGTTCAGTGACTATTCAAGCTACAATGGCAGCAAAAAAAATGACTCACAACCGGTCGTCACATTTACAACCGCCACAGCATCTCCATAAATGACTTGATTAAAATTTGAGCAGTTAGCAATATTATTTGTGATAGTCGTAGCATCCTGGGGTCATGTGATTAGGAAGAATTAAGGAAAAGGTGACTAATACGAGTATCTAGATCTGGGTTTCACTGTAATTCCATGCGCTTAATTTATAATTTGGCTCTTGGCATTTCAGGGAATCTTGGTTTTTTTTTGTTGTTTTTTGAATTTATATCCCGCCATTCTCTGAAGACTCAAGGCGGTTTACAATATGTTAAGCAGTAGTCTTCATCCATTTGTATATTATATACAAAGTCAACTTATTGCCCCCAACAATCTGGGTCCTCATTTTACCTACCTTATAAAGGATGGAAGGCTGAGTCAACCTTGGGCCTGGGGGGACTTGAACTTGCAGTAATTGCAAGCAGCTGTGTTAATAACAGACAGACTTAGTCCGTTGAGCCACCAGAGGCCCCTTGTTTAGTGAGAATTCGGCATGGCTTGCATGTAGAAGGGGCAGAAATTGAAAGATCTCTTCATCTAATGCAGTGATGGCTAAACTTTTTTTCCTCAGGTGCCAAAAGCATGTGTGCATGCGCCTGCCCATACCCATAATCCAGTGCCCCCACACATGCCTGGCCCCGCTGAGCATGTGCCTGCAATCCCCCTCCTGTGCTTTCCCGCCCTCTGTACTGGTGTGCGTGACCCCCCCTGCCCTGTTTTGGGCCTAGCAGGCCTCCCTAAAGACTCCGGAGGCCAGAAACGGCCCATTTCCAGATGGGCCTAGACTTCCGGTAGGCCCATTTTTCACCCTCCAGAGGCTCTGCATGAGCCCTGTACTTACCTGGCATTCAAAACGGGTGGTGTGGGTCTCCCATCCTGGGAGGGGATGGATGGCCTGAGGATTATGTGTATGTCTCCTGCATGCACGGCAGAGACCCAAAAATTAGCTGGCTGGTGGGAGGTGCGCATGCATGTGTGGTGGAGCTGATCTACGGTGATGGCTCACGTGCCCACAGAAATGCCTCCGTGTGCCACCTGTGGCATGCGTGCCATAGGTTCACCATCACGGACTAATGCATGGAGACCAGTCTGGTTAGAGTGAAAGCAGGGGTGAAATTCAGCAGGTTCTAACAGGTTTTGGAGAACCAGTAGTGGAAATTTTGAGTAGTTCAGAGACCGGCAAATAGCACCTCTGGCTGGCCCCAAGTGGGATGGGATCTTTTCAATGACCTCTATTTTTTCTTTTCTTGCTTAGCTCCAGAAATAAGTCCTAGCCACACAGTTCTTTACTGTTTTGGCTGGCTATTTAGTATAGTTTACCAAAACATTCTTAAATGTTCTTTCTTGGACATTGAAAGTATTTTGTACCTTCTGGGAGCAGAGATCAAAATTCAATGATGTTTAAAGATAGGCACCATGTTTCAAAGTAGACATCGATCATTTGGAAAGTAACAGAGTGATCTGGTCTTGAACTGAACTATTCTGATTTCAGAATGGAGGTTGGAACAGCTCTTTTTAACCACTGGAACTCTTCCAGCGTACTCAGAATGAACTGTTTGAAGAATAGCATGGATGTTCTGAGGTTGAAATATTTTGACATCAGAAAAAAACTTTCATAATTCATATAATGTCACCTCTGAGAACCAGAAGTCTTTCCCACATACCATTACTAACTTCTGCTAAATATTCTACCATACAATGATCTGTGGTGAATGAGATCAAAAGTTCTTTTATTGAAATCAGTTTCATTCTACATATTTGAAATTTTAATAATTCAACAACCATTCACAGAAGTTCAAATAATATCAGTTGGTCCATGCATTAATTGCAAATGAGGAATACATCCACAAGCCATATGGCTGAATCAAGGAAGGAGTGTCCGTCTCCTTATAAGTGATGTCCAGGTGTAGTGTTATGTGGGAATGACTTGAGAAATGAAGAGATGCTGCTTAGGGAATAGCAATAGCAATAAAAGTGAGACTTATATACTGTACACAGTGCTTTACAGCCCTCTCTAAGCAGTTTATAGAGTCAGCATATTGCCCCCAACAATCTGGGTCCTCAGAAAGGGCATAGACTACAACAGCAAACAGACAGAGACTCTGAGAAAGGAACTTTTCAGTCTCTAAAAGAGATGGTGGAAGATTTCTATGTGAGGATTCCAAGTAACACCTCCAACAAAAGAAGACTCTGAGGCTTGCAGTTCCTCAAAGTTCCATTTTATTAGAGATGTCATATTGGCACATCTGGGAAAACATGAATCTGAAAGCTTCCAGGTTTTCCCCACCCAAAAGAAAGTCCAAGTCCCTGCCCAGCACCCACAAGTCCATCACATGGTCGAATCAAAGCACCATCCCAACTGGAGATACCTGCTAGTCACACCCCTCCAGGTGCAGGGCAAGATATCCTTGACTCTCCGAGAAAGGAATGTTATTATGACTATATATCTCCCCTGCTCCATTACAATCCCCCCGCCCAGTTTCCCACAGCAGTAAATGTGGCAGGCCTGAAGGCCCAATGCAAAAGATGGCTTCCAGGCCTGACATTGTAACTATCAGACTTAACAAGATTCTGTTAATGTAGCTTTTCAGTAATGTAGCTATTAGCTTACCTGGTCAACTTTCTCTCAGATCTACCTGGGACTGCTGACGTCAGGTCTCTTTGACATTCATTAGGATTTGGAATGCTGCCTTGAGCATTTTGGTAAGAAAGAGCCAAAACTATCCAGGACAAGAGAAAGATGAGTCATTAAAATGTTTTTTTTAATTAAATGGAGCTCATCAGAGTTTGTCCTTCAGTTTATTCTCCCTTTTCCCCCTCTAAAACAAAAAATTCTGGGTAGGAAAATGATTTAATCACATTCTGCCTTTGTTGTATTCACCAGACACAATGACCAGGAACCAAGCACACTGGGGAGAAATTTGTCACTGACCACAAGACATATTTAGTATCCTAGAGCCCTCCTGGCATTCATTTTAGCCTCTCAGTCTCTTCTTGTGACTTCCAGATGAAGACCTAGTGAAGTGTTAAAAATGAGTTTTCTAAGGGACTTCTAAGTTCTACCCATGACGTTCACAGATGTAGAAAACAGTCTGAACTGTCAGAAACAATTAGAAATCATGTAGGGATAGGTTTGTATGCAATTTCAAATCCTCTGTGCTGGAAAAGAATTACTTTTATTTTTTTAAAAGAAGTTTAAGTATTCTCCATTCCTATAACTCAATTGAAATTGTATCTTGGTCAGAGGCAAAACAAATCCATTTGTATTTCCCCCAAGGATGGGGGATAAACTATCTGACCTTAAAAAGTAACCAAAATATTTGTTCCATAGCTCTAGAGTAGAATAATTTCTTTCTTTCTTTTTTTAGAGAGACAGAGTTTCTCAGTGAAGCAGCCATATTGATGGCAGCCATTTTGCTTTCTCTTGAAATGAACTGCTATCTGTTGGCTCAGCTTTCAGTGGAAGATTCCTTTACATCAAATGTCTGCAATGTTTTGCTCGGCAACAACCAAAAATAATTATTTGGAGGAAGATGGTTGCAAAGTCAGTAGGACCACAACATGTAAGCCCAGCCATTATAATTCTCAAAAAAAGAGTAGTTGTAGTTCAGGACTGAACTGTGGAGTCCTCGATGCTCTCTGAGCATAGTGCTTTCCTTGCAGATGTTTCATTACCCAACTAGGTAACCTCATCAGTGCTAGAAGGGAGTAGGGTTTGATCTCTCCTGGTGGAAGGATTCTTACTGCTCAAACAACAGCCTAATCAAGAAATCATCAAGGTATAAGGCAGGAAACCTTATACCAAGTCAGACTAATGATTGTCCAATCTCTTCTTAAAAACCTCCAGTCATGAAGCACTCAAAACTTCTGAAGGCAATGGGTATTGATGTGTTGAAATTGTTTAGAGTAATGTATCTTAGCTGAGAACTCCCCAGATAGTTTCACTAAGGAGGAAACAAAAAAAAAATCACATTATTTCATCTTAGATGTTTGTTTTCTCCAACAGTTGATTTGGTGCAGAGCAGAACTACAATTTTGCAGATTTTTTTTCCTTCCAGGGAAAATATATGATTTATTTCTCAATTATTCCCAAAGACTACAATGTTAAATATTTATTGTAACTGTCAACGGGACATACCTCATCTCAAAAAAAATCTTGTTGAATTCCCTTTGGAGAATATTTGATAAACCTCTCACTCCTGAGTGTCCCAATTGCTTTTCTTGGCAAACAATATTCAATCACAACTTTATTTCAAACTCAGTGTTTTGAAATCGCCCTGGCCCTTTTAAGTGCACTGAGCTCTGAACAAAACTGGCTCGGACACTGATGTTTTGAGGTTCAGGTTGAAATAAAATGCTTCAGCTGTTTTGAGATTTGTTTCAGTGGAAGCCAGCCAACTCAATTGTTCCAAAGTGACAGTTGATGGGGCTGTTTTGTTCTGAGTTTGAAATAAGATGCAGTTCCTATTTCATGCACTCTCCTAATGATTGGAGGAGGTTTCCTTGCGTTTGTTCTTTAAGCACAGGATAATTTATCAAGCCTGGTCATCAGGATTGTGTCCTAATGGAAGGGAGAAATAGCCTGCTTGTTTTGGTCTGCTATGTCCATGCATTGGGAATCAAGTAGGTAGTCCTTGACTTATGACCAAAATTGAGCCCAAAATTTCTGTTGCTAAACAAGACATTTAAGTGAATTTTACCCCATTTTATGATCTTTCTTGACACAATTGTTAAGTGAAGTACTGCATTTGTTAAATTAGTAACAGGGTTGTCAAGTGAATCTGGCTTCCCCATTAACTTTGCTTGTCAAAAGATGGCAAAAGTTGACCACATGACCTTGGGCATGCCGTAATGGTCATAAGTGTGAAAAATTATCATAAGCCACTTTTTTTCAGTGCTGTTATAACTTTGCACAGTCACTAAACAAACTGCTATAAGTGTAGGACTACCTGTATGGGGAGACCTTGGAGGGAGTGAACTAGAGGGAGACAACCCTCTCTGTTTGGCACCAAAGCCTTCCATTTGTCTAGTCTACCTGGTTGCATGCAGTTGTGTATATGTGTGTGTGTGTGTGTGTGAGAGAGAGAGAGAGAGAGACAGAGACAGAGACAGACAGATAGACAGACAGAGTGTGAATGAGCGGAATGCTTTAACAACATGAAATAATATGCCTTCAAGAGTTGACTTGCAAGCATTCACCTATGTTCTTTTACCTCCCCTCCCCCTATTATTTTTTGCAGTACAATGGTTCCCGTCCAAGGCAGGAATGGGAAATGTGGCACCCAACCCTGATAGCAGAAGCCCTCTTTGCCATATCAAACATTTTAAGCTCCTTGCGTCTCATCTCCCTGTTTACAGCAAACTCTCACCTGGGACCCCTGCAGATCTCTCTGGGACGTATGCTGCTAGACATTCTCAAGTTCCTCTTCATTTACTGCCTGGTGCTGCTAGCTTTTGCCAATGGACTCAACCAGCTTTATTTCTATTATGAGACGAGTGCCTCCGAAGAACCCAACAATTGCAAAGGGATCCGTTGTGAGAAGCAAAACAATGCCTTTTCCACGTAAGGCTAACTCATCTGGATTTCCTTGTTGCATACAGTCCTTGAATGTTGTTGTTTGTCTGTCTCTCTATCTGTCTCTCTGTCCCATCCCCCCTCTCTTGTATAGTCCTGATATTTTGTCACAGCATCTGGCATAGCAAAAAATGCCTTTTTGTATTCTTAGGTGAATGTCAGTCTCAATTGTCATGCTGTGAGTTATCTCAAAGGAACATATTGAGCAAGGCAAAGCTGAACTCCAGCCTTTAACAATGACCAGACATCCAGGCATTTCTGTTGTTAGATTAAAAATACAAACAAGCAGAGCTGTTCTTAAAGAACTGACTGTCCTAAGCTGGGTTTCTGGAGGGCAGCTCTTCACTGAGGTTAGATCCTTAAAAAAGAAGCATGCAAAAATAAAATTTCCATCCCTGCAGAATGGATGCAAAAATGTTTATAAGCTCAGAGGAAGTTGCCACTTAAGAAACACAGCCTCAGTTTCTTTACTATGGATCCTGTTGTGCTAGTTTTTTCTAGCTCAGTGCATTTGTGTATATGCTTTTTTAAAGCTAGATTTCATCCTATTCCAATGAAAAGCAAGATAGCTGCTAGATCAAAATGAAGTTCCTTGTGAGCCAATGCCTTTCCAAAATGAAAAATCAGAACTGTGCTCCTTCATCTATAAAACTCAACAAAATCTTGTAAATCTGAAAGTACAAATCTCCTACCATCCCTTTTAGAAGTCTGAAAAATTAGAGTTTCTTTCTCGGCCCTTATACAGCTGTGGGCTATTCTGTCACTTATCTGATTATTTCATAGGCAGCATCTCTTCTCATGGCCATTCCCAGATGTCATTATAGGTAGAACATAGGTGTGGTGGCTCAATGGCTTAATAATGCTGGAGATGGTCTCAGCTCCAGTAGTTCAAGCCCTAGCTCTGCCTGGCAGAGTAAGCTCCTATCACTTACCTCAGCTTCTGTTCCCCTAACAGTTCAAAAGCATGCTTTATGCCAGTAGATAGATAGGAATCACTACAGTGGGGAAACGAGTTGGTGCTCTGTGCAGGCAGTCAGATTCCTGATGGCTCTGAACTTTCGCACTTGTGATGCCCATTTGTGAGGCTACTCTGGGAAGGAAGGGGGCCTTAAAGAAGAGCCACTCATGTTTCTCTCTGGTGCAAAGCCAGCTTGCCCTCCATTGGCGTACCTTGGGAAGCACATAAACATGTCCTATAACAGGGCTGGTACCTTGGCAAGCCAAACTACTATTCTGCAATAGCATTATGGTCCTGGCTATTGTTAACATTATAGGGTGATAATACTTATAGATAGAGTAGAATAGGATGGAGTGGGGGAATTGGGATGGGGTGGGAAATGAAAATAAAGGTCAGTGCACTTAACTAGCATAAGAATCAAAATCAGAGCTAACAGCAATTGTGACTAAGTAAAACTCCATGACATCCTTTCAGCAACTAAAAAGCAAGTAACTTTAATTGGCTACCCACAACAACATCATTTCAAATGTGTTAGCATTTGATGAATATTTGGGAGGAAACATGAAGAAAACTTTACAAAAAGAGCAACAGTGAAATGTATAAAAGAAACTGTAAAATTTAACACATAGATTAAAGTAGCAAGATTTGACTTAAGCCTATGGAGCAAGCTTTACATCTCCTGTGATACCATTCCTTTCATTAGAAGCATATTCTTAATGGATTTTATTACAAGTAGTCTATAAATTTGAGTCAAAAAAGAGTGATGTAAAGCAGGGGTCACCAACCTTTCAGACCTCAGAGACCACTAAATTCATACTTTTAAATCCTGTGGATCACTAATATGATTTGTCTAATGACTGGCTGGGTAGGCATGGCTAAGTGGTCATGTGACTTAGTGGGCATGGCCAATGATGTCACTCACATTGAGGGGTGTCTCACCGGCCCCTATTCATCCCTCACCTCCCAGCCACTCCTCGCCTCTCTGCCCGGGCTCCTTAGGCTTTCCAAGCAGAGGGAAGACCTGCATGAGTGCAAGGCCAGGTACTGGCGCCTGGAGGCTCAGTGGGCTGAGATGGTCAGCCAGTTCCAGGCCATGATGCAGTGCCCTCTGGCTCTTCACCACCAGCAATGCTTCCCCCACAGCCTTCGCCCAAAGCCCCGCACCAGGAAGCCAAAGCAGACCTCAAGTTGGAATTTCTTCCCCCATTTGACCCACACAAAAAGACCCCAAAATGAGAGACTCTCTGCAGTAACACAAACATTCATTGCACGTATCTGGCCCAGGGATTGTAGTTTGAGGGCCCCTAATTTAGTGCAATATAAAAAGTGCAAATAATTTTTCTGCGGACCACCAAAATTTTCTCACAGACCGCCAGTTGGTGACCGCTGATGTAAAGTATGTCTGATTGACTTGGTTAATTCCTTAATAACTTGGTTATTAATAGGTTCTGTGAATCTATTAAAAGGAATTAGCAAACAGTGTACCATTAATTCAAGAGACATTGAAGGACAAGGCTGTACTGAATATGGGACATTTGCAAGTCTATCTTGGCACAATAGCAATAGCATTTAAACTTATATACTGCTTTATAGTGCTTTATAGCCCTATAGTCTAAGCGGTTAACAGAGTCAGCATATTGCCCTCAACAATTGGGGTCCTTTTTTTACTGACTTCGGAAGGATGAAAGGCTGAGTTGGTGAGAATCAAACTGCTGGCAGTTGGCAGGATTAGCCTGCAATACTGCATTCTAACCACTTGCCACCATAGCTCAGTGATTAGAATGTTACAATGGTTAAAAGGAGGAATGTTAGTTGGGCAAGTAAAAGTATATATTGGTATCTTGTGATAAAGTTACTAACAATGGTAAGAAGCCAGGACAGAGGTTTTAGGTAAGTCCTTAACATTAGTTGATAACTTCTTTGACCTGTTGATATCCTATAATAGATGGTAAAATACTGTAGTCCTTTATTTATTTTATTTATTTTATAGTTTAATTTCTATACCGCCCTTCTCCCGAAGGATTCAGGGCGGTTTACAGCCTTATTAAAAACACAAATAATACATAATATAAATAACAAATTTAAAATGAATTTAAAACAAATATTAAATAGGCCTAATTAACTAAAAGGTCATAGACTGACGTAAAAACCCTTAAAATTTAAAATTATAATTAAAATACACTTAGGCTAGTCCCGCACGATTAAATAGTAAGGTCTTCAGTTCCCGCTTGAAGGTTCGGAGGTCGGGGAGTTGGCGTAACCCCAGAGGTAACTCATTCCAAAGGGCCGGTGCTGCCACAGAGAAGGCCCTCCCCCTGGGGGCCGCTAACCGACATTGTTTGGTCGACGGCACCCTGAGCAGGCCCACTCTGTGGGAGCGCACAGGTCGTTGGGAGACCAGTGGTGGCAGTAGGCAGTCTCATAAATAGCCCGGTCCTAAGCCTTTAGTTCTGTTTCCAGATAGGTTATCCATGTGGCATTCTCTCTCTCTTTCTCTCCCCTGTGCACACACACACACACACACACACATACACACACACAACCATAGACGCAAGGACAAGTATTAGGGAAGGGAAGGGAAGGGAAGGGGAAGGGGAAGGGGAAGGGAGAGAGGGAGGAAGGAAGGGCAAGCAGGGATGAGGAAAGAAGAAAAGGAGAAAGGAAAGGAAAGGAAAGGAAAGGAAAGGAAAGGAAAGGAAAGGAAAGGAAAGGAAAGGAAAGGAAAGGAAAGGAAGCTTCTATGCTGAGATGTATTGCACACAAAAATGAAATGTTTAGAGCAGGGGTGTGAAACTCAAGGCCTGGGGGCCAGATCCAGCCCATGGGTTACTTAGATGTGGCCCGCGGGGCTGCCCTGGAAACAATGAAGGACCAGCCCAGAGTGCTTCTGCCAGCCAAAATGGGCTGCTAGTGAAGGACCGGCCTGCAGTGCCGTCTGTCAGCCTACGGCCCTCCCTAGCTCTGTTTTCACTGGCAGAGAGTTGCAGGAGGCCGTGGCAGCTGAAAATGGAGCTCAGGAGCCCGTTTTCGCTGGCAGATTGCTCGGACTGCCATAGGCACCCCTGACAGGATTGGTGTCAAGCTGGCCACGCCCACCCCTATCCACCCCCACCCTTCCTCCTCGAGATCAAACACAACCTGATGTGGCCCTCAATGAAATCAAGTTTGACACCCCTGGTTTAGAGTTCAGCTAGTTCTATCTAAAGAAGACATATTCTCCACTGTAGGTAGTAATATTAATCTCAGCATTGTTTGCTTAGTTGGTTGGCAGATCAATTCTCTAAAATGTCCATGAGAAAAGCTGGCTTGGAAATCGAGTTCTGCAAGTGCTTGCAAAACCTTAGAGAGAAGGCATTCACTGGCTCCAGATTTTGGCTCCTGGTTTTTAACCAATATTTTCATTGCCATCTTTAGCAATACTGTATCTTCCCTTCCTTCTCTCCCAAAATAAATAAATGGCTATATACATTTCAGATAATTTCCCCAAAAAATTTCAGGAGCAATTATTGAAAAGATAGCTTTCTAATGCCTAGAAAATGAGTTTGTTCTCTGATTTATAGGCAAGTATACAAAGATTTAAAATGTAACCTTTAATATCGAATACTTTTATCCTTGAATTGTTCTTGTTTTATATAACAATGAAAAGGCAGATGTTGACTTGATGAATTGGACAGATGGCTGATGTCATTTTTAAGTGAATGGGAAGAAAGATTTCAACAGACTGGTCTGTGTTGCATTCTGATGTTATTTTAAAGCAGGAGAACTTAAGTTCTGAAATGTGATCGCCAATGTTTATTTAGAAACACCAACCATATTCCAAATATTAAAAACTTTTATAAAAATTGAATATCAAATAATTAGGAATGGAAGATGTTAATGCTTTCTTGGAATAATATTCTGGGTTTATTGGCTTTGAATTCCATAATGCTAGCCAGCATGACCAAAATCTAGGTGGGTATGGGTGTACAGGTAGTCCTCGACATACAACAGTTCAATTAGTGACTGTTTGAAGTTACAACAGCACTGAAAAAAGTGGCTTATGACCATTTTGGACACTTATTCCCATGGTCACATGATTGAAATTCAGATGTTTGGCATCTAATTCATATTTATGACAGTTGCAATGTCTCAGGGTCACGTGATCCCCTTTTGCTACCTTCTGACTAGCAAAGTCAATGGGGAAGCCAAATTTACTTACCAACCTTATAACTAATTTAACAACTGCACTGATTCACTTAACAGCTGTGGCAAGAAAGGTAATAAAATGGGGCAAACTTAACAAATATCTCACTTAGCAACAGGAATTTTGGGCTCAATTCTGGTCATAAATCAAGGACAACCTTGTTATGAGAACTGGTCCAACTGACCTGAAGAATATCAGGGTTAAGGGTAAAGTCTCAAGGCACAAGAACAGCCCATCCTTTCATGTAGTCCTTGTCTCATGTTTGTCAGGCAAAATTGTAGAATACAGATGTCACCCAACATCTGAACATCTGGCAAGAAACTTTATCTTCCTATTCCAGACTGAAGCTGGTCTGGATTGCTAGCAGCTCAGCCAAAATCAGAGTTTAATGTAGGACATCACCTTCCCTGTTTATACACTCTTAAACTGCATGACATGATACCTGGCTCAACAGTCTAATTCCTCAGGAATTGTGAAACGAAAGAACAGAAACATCTCCCATTTCTTTCATAGAGGGGAGAGCTTAAACAGCAGAGAAAACTATTGCAGGAATGAATACAAATACAGGTAGTCCTTCACTTAGTTCTTTTAATGTCTAGTGGTTTGTTAATGTTAATGTTTAATGGTTTGAAGTTGCAACATCACTGAAAAAAGTCAGAAGACCATTTTTCACACTTACAACCATTGCAGCATCCCCATGGTCATGCGATCAAAATTTGGATGCTTAAGCAACTGGTTCATGACAATTGCAGTGTCCCAAGGTCACGAGATACCCTTTTGCGACCTTCTGACAAGCAAAGTCAATGGGGAAGCTAGATTCATTTAACAACTATGTTACTAAATTAACAGCTGCAGTGTTTCATTTAACAACTGTAGCAAGAAAGGTTGCAAAATGGGATAAAATTCATTTTACAACAGTGTCTCACTTAGCAACAGAAATGTTGGGCTCAATTGTGGTCGTAGGTCAAAGACTACCTTTATACATACATGTCCCAGGATAATGTTGCAGGTTCCAATCTGGGTCTGTCACCTGTCATCTTCCGAGCTGTCAGACTTGTGCTGGAGCCCATCTAACCAGTTGCAGCTTTGAAGAGCTAGCTCTTAAGCTAATCTCCCACTGCAGTTCTACAGCCAGAACCCATACATAATTGTACAATACATAATTGTAACAGCAATTAAAAATCACTTGGAACAGTTTAGATTTTTAAAAAACCCAATTCCTTGGTTAATGAAGAGAAGATTTAGGAATAACATGATAACTGTCTTCTAGTGAGGGGCTGTCACAGAGAAGAGATGAGCAACTTATTCTCCAAAGCACCTGAGGGCAGGACAATATGTAACAGGTGGTAGCTTGTTAAAGAGAGATTCAATCTGGAACTAAGAAGAAACTTCCTGACACTGAGAGAAATTAATCAGTGGAACAGCTTGCCTCCATAAGTTGTGGGTGTTCCATTGCTGGAGGTTTCCAAGAAGAGATTGGACAGCCAATTGGATGATATGAGGCTTTTCTCTTGGACAGGGGGTTGGACTAGAAGACCACCAAGGTCCCTCCAACCCTATGATTGTATAATGATGGTCAATGGTTTGGGAGGGGAGGGAAACCAACAACCTATTTGCAGCATTCAATGATCCAACCAGCAATTGAATATGAGTACAGGTAAAACTTCATAAATAAAAACCCTTGTAATATACTATGCAGGAGGCTGAGGGGGCTTAACATTGGAAAGGGGGAGGTAGAAGTATTTATAGGAAACAAAGAAGCAGCAGGGCCCCTTTGAAGGCAGAGTGAATTCATAGCAACGGCACTTTCATTGGTGTCTAATTTCTAAAGTTCTTTCTGCTTGCCTTGAAAGCTGAAACAGTCATGATTAACACCCCTGGTTCCAAGTGACATTTTGCACTTTGAACAGACACACAGCAGGGATGATGTGCTAAGAATGGACTACCTGCAAAACAAGAAATTATGTCTGTGGGCCGGAGAGAAGGGCCAGCCTCACAGTGCGAAGTCAAATACCATTTTGAGCGTGTTACATTGAAGTCCTCCCTTAAGAGAAACCTAAGCCTTTCCCTGTCCCGAAGAACATCTCTGAAAAGCAGCTTCAAATAATCAGATCTAAGGCCTCTGAGCTGCATTTCTGGGCATATGCTGGCAGGTGCTTAAAATCCAGCACTGCACCCTGTTCTTGTTACATCTCAAGGTTAGCCTTCATCTTTTTTTTTTTCTGAAAAAGTCCAGCTCCTTGAACAGCTATGCACTTTACCAACAAGGGAAGGGTCAGTCTGTTAATAATTCATTTCAAACATTTTCTCTCTGTGTTCTTCGCAAATCATCTTTGCCACTGATGTCCTAACTGAAAACTGTTTTTAAAGTGGAGTCACAGGGGAAACATTAACACATATGGAGATTTAGCAGAAATATTCATATCACATCTGATTCTTCCCTCTGGCCTCCCCATCCTGATGTGTGTGGCTTCAGCATCCATTTGCAATCAGTGGTATCTGCAGGGTGCAGAGGAGATGAAAAAGCTAGCTATTGCTTAATATAGTTATATTAACCAGAGTCCTCCAGAGGTATTGAGATTACAAGTCTTTTATTATTGCAGTCACTGACCAGCATTACAGAAAATAATTACAGAGATGTAGTGACACAGGTTGGACCATAGGAGTCAATTTAGCTTTTTACACTTAAAATATCCCAATGATCTCCTGGTACAGCCGAAATTTTTTTTCAGAAAAGGTTCAGTTTAGATGTCCTTCTGGGGGCAGTTAGAAATTCATTACAGTGAGCTAGTGGTCATTGCAATTGGAGAAAAATACGATGTACATAAAATGTGTCTGATTTCCCCAGAGGAAAAAGTGTAATTAAGAGCCATTTGAATGAGTTTCTATAGAAACGCTGGTGGAATAAAATATGTAAACATTGGTAAAATAAATCTGTAACTGCTCCATTACAATCAGAGCATAATTTTAGGGCATCAGAAATCATTCACAATCAAGTTTTGAGAACTCTGGGAAGTTAAATATTGGAGCTTGATGGCAAAACAAACTTTTATAAATCGTTGGTCCAGGGATCCAGATGGATTGAATTTATCAATCTGGTGCCCTGATTGTATTTAAGTTTTCTGCTATGTTCTGTCTATCTTGGCTTCCTAGCCAGATCAATACCCAGCAATGCTTCAAAACACCCATGATATTTGCATATCTAAAAAAAATGATTACTTATCAACCATGTTAAAGGCCTAGCCTTTGTGGGCGAAAACTAAAATATAAATCTGTCATGTCCTCATCTCAATCTGGATCAAGCCCCACCTCATTATTATAGACAGCCAAACACTATATTGACTTACTTGATGAAAGAGTGAATTATAACTACTTTTATAAAGGACTGGAAACATTTATAGACTTTTTGCTGCGAATGGGTAAAAATTAACTGCTGATTTCAGGATTTATTGATTTAAAATTTCTGTTTATGGGCAGTAGGGAACTATAAACTGTAGCATGGGAGGGTGGAAATGGTAATTACCATGTTTTTAATTGCTTCAAAGAAGATTGGAAATCATTTCTTTAGATAGCTGTCTTCTTCTTGCATTCTTGTTATTCTTCACTTTTTCTTTTTCTTTTTTATACTCTTTTCTAATTCTTCTATGTTTTGTAGTTTTAAAATCTCTATAATTGTAAAGTCTTTTAATAAAATTGTTATACATAGACAAATGATAGATGGATGGGTGGATAGGATAGGATAGGATAGGATAGGATTCTTTATTGGCCAAGTGTGATTGGACACAAAAGGAATTTGTCTTTGGTGCATATGCTCTCAGTGTACATAAAAGGAAAAAAAGAAAAAATACATTCATCAAGAATCATAAGATACAAGTAAAGGATTGTATGATAAAATGGGCACAGAATATTCAGGAACCAATAATGTTGGAAACATGGGAGAAAATCTGGGTTAGAAATGTTAAGTTTACACAAGCACAGAATTTAAGGGAAAATTTTTATAAGATGTTTTATAGATGGCACTTAGATCCCAAAAAATTATCATGTATGTATCCTAATATCCAAGCGAAATGTTGGAGGTGTGATTGTGATGATGCTACATATTTTCATATTTGGTGGACTTGCAAGAAAATTAAGGTCTTTTGGATAAGAATTTGGTGGATTATTCAAAATGTACTGAAGAAGAAGATAAAGTTCCTGCCACAATTTTTCCTTTTGGGAATTATAACGGATTGTACAGGGATTGAGACTAAATTGATTCTGAACTTAATAACAGCAGCAAGACTATTGATTGGACAATACTGGAAGAAAGAAGAGATACCTACAATAGAAGAATGGATATTGAAAGTTATTAATTTGGCTGAGATGGCTAAAATCTCAGCATTTTTAAAAGACAATACGCAGGAAAGATATTTAATTGAATGGAAAAAATGGATTGATTATCTACAAAACAGATATCAGATTAAGAAATATCAGATTGCCTTTGAATAATTAGAAAGTTATTTTATGTAATGGGGAGGGGGTTGGGAGACGAAAAGCTTTGGATGTGGTTATTTGGATTGGAAGGGAAAATTTTATTCTATGTTTGGTTTATGTATAACTTTACCTTGTGATTGACCCGGGAAGCCGGGGGGTGGGGGAGGGAGGGGGGCGTTTTGTTTTTTGGTTTTTTTTGGAGGGAGGGGGAAAAAAGGGGGAAAAATGTTTTTTTTTTTTTTTTAAAACTCTTTCAATAAAAAAAAAAAAGAATCATAAGATACAACACTTAGTGATAATCACAGGTTACTAATAAGCAATCAAATCATACCAGGAAACAAACAGAACAATATAAATCATAAAAATACAAGCAATATGGTTGCAATCATAAGTGGGAAGAGATAGGTAATAGGAAGGATGAGAAGAATAATAGTAATACAGTCCTAGTAAATAGTTTGACAGTGTTGCGGGAATTAGTTGTTTAGCAGAATGATGGCATTCGGGGGGAAACTGTCCTTGTGTCTAGTTGTTCTGGTGCGCATTGCTCTATAGCATCTTTTTGAGGGTAGAAGTTGGAACAATTTATGTCCAGGATGTGAGGGGTCTGTAGATATTTTCTCAGCCCTCTTTTTGACTTGTGCAGTATACAGGTCCTCAATGGAAAGTAGTTTAGTAGCAATTGTTTTTTCTGCAGTTCTAATTATCCATTGAAGTCTGTCTGTTTGGTTGCAGAGCCAAACCAGACAGTTATAGAGATGCAGACTCAATAATTCCCCTGTATCACTGAATCAGCAGCTCTTTGGGCAGTTTAAGCTTTCTGAGTTTGTGCAGAAAGAACTTTCTTTGTTGTGCCTTTTTGATGATGTTTTTGAAGTTAGGTGTCCATTTTAAGTCTTGAGATATGATAGAACCTAAAAACTTGAAGGTCTGTACTGTTGATACTGTGTTGTCTAGTATTGTAAATGAAGGTAGCAGTGGTGGGATTCAAATAATTTAACAACTGGTTCTCTGCCCTAATGACCGGTTGGGTGGTCGTGGCCATTGTGGGCATGGCTAGCGGATGTGACAGGCAGAACTCAGCCTTGTGCATCCCCCTTGGAACAAAAATGGGCTGCAGGGGGGCGTGGCAAACCCCCGTGCCCCTTTTTGGGCCTAGGAGGTCTTTCTAAAGCCTCCTGGGAACAAAAACTGCTCCATTTTGGGCCTAGTAGGACTCCCTGCAATTACCTGGGAGCCAAAATGGGGAATCCTGGAAGGGGAGGGGTGGAGCCAGCCAGCAAATGAACTACTAGTTTACCCAAACCAGCCTGAACTGGCTGAATTAACAGTGGATCCGTGATGGTTTTCAGGTGGGCCAGCACTAGCCTTTCAAAGGTTTTCATAACTACAGATGTTAGAGCAACCAGTCTGAAGTCATTCAGTTCCTTGATGGAGGGGTTTTTTGACACTGGGATGATAGTAGAGCATTTGAAGCAAGAAGGAACATAGCACATCTCTAGTGATTTATTTATTTATTTATTTATTTTATTTATTATTTAGATTTTTATACCGCCCTTCTCCCGAAGGACTCAGGGCGGTGTACAGCCAGATTAAAACAGTACAATATACAAATTAAAACCACAGTTAAAATAACCTATTCTATAAATGGCCGAAAATTAAAACCGTCAAATTTGACCCATAAATAAAATACCCCAATTAAAATTATTAAAATTCGAAAAATTTAAAAAATTTAAAAAATTAAGCCAGTCCCGCTTGGATAAACAACTACGTTTTCAATTCACGGTGAAAGGTCCAAAGGTCAGGTAATTGACGCAAACCAGGGGGAAGTTCGTTCCAGAGGATAGGTGCTCCAACAGAGAAGGCCCTTCCCCTGGGGGCCGCCAGCCGACATTGCTTGGCGGACGGCACCCTAAGAAGACCCTCTCTGTGTGAGCATACAGGTCGGTGGGAGGCATAAGGTAACAGCAGGCGGTCCCGTAAGTACCCGGGCCCTAAGCCATGGAGCGCTTTAAAGGTGGTAACCAACACCTTGAAGCGCACCCGAAAGACCACAGGTAGCCAGTGCAGACTGCGCAGGAGCGGTGTTACCTGGGAGCAACGTGTGGCTCCCTCAATCACCCGTGCAGCTGCATTCTGGACTAACTGAAGCCTCCGAGTGCACTTCAGGGGTAGCCCCATGTAGAGAGCATTGCAATAATCCAGACGAGAAGTGACAAGAGCGTGAGTGACCATGCATAAGGCATCCCAGTCAAGGAAGGGGCGCAACTGGCGAACCAGGCGAACCTGGTAAAAAGCTCTCCTGGAGACGGCCGCCAACTGGTCTTCAAACGACAGCCGTCCATTCAGGAGAACGCCCAAGTTGCGCACCCTTTCTGTGGGGGCCAATGACTCGCCCCCAACAGTCAGCCGCGGTTGCAGCTGACTGTACCGGGGTGCCAGCATCCACAGCCACTCCATCTTGGATGGATTGAGCCTGAGTCTGTTTCTCCCCATCCAGACCCATACGGCTTCCAGGCACCGGGACAGCACTTTATTAAAGATGCAGGTGAAGATGGGGGCTACTTGGTCAGCACAGGCTTTTAAGCAAGAAGGAGTTATCTTGTCTGGGCCTGGTGCTTTTCCTGGTTTTGTCTGTGAAATAGACCTTGCACCTCATTTTCTGCAATCACCAGAGTTGGTCAGCCCAATGGGATGGGGTCAGTTGTAGGAGGCTTGGCTGTCGTTGGTGTGTCTGAGATGGGGATTGTGGAGATAGGTGGCACTAGTAGGTAAGATAGACAGACAGACAGACAGATAGATAGACAGACAGACAGATAGATACATTTTATATCCTGTATATCAACATTTTCCCACAAATTTAGATCAAATGGCCTTATAGTAAGATGATTGCATAGATTTAGATAGATTTTTTTAAAAAAGTTTTTTTTATTTTTAAAACATACAAATATAAAAGCATCTTCCATTCAAATCAAATACAATGTGTTGGTGGGTGGATTACAATTTTTTGTGTGCAAGGGACAATTACTTATCATTAATTTGTTTAATCATACATTTTATCATTTAATTTATATTCAATATTTTAATCAACTGATCCTTAAATCAACTATAATATTTTATTCTCTAATTTAATAGTCATTCTAAAACAATATTTTATCTTATTGTCCTGTTTATTCCATTATTTTAAAACAATTATATCACTCAATAATTCATGTCTTAAAAACTCCATTCTTCTTTATCATAGTTTCCCCTCTAACCATCGATAGAATAAATCCCATATCTTATAATATTGCTTATCCTCCTGTTCTTAAATTTCAAACATAAGTTTACTCATTTCTGCACATTCCATTATTTTCTTAATAATTTCATCCTGCAATGGCAATTTCTCATTTTTCCAATTCTTTGCAAATACAATTCTAGCTGTTGTTACAATCAATTCACAATCAAATATCTCAATTCTCTATTATAGGTTTCAGATAGAATCCCCAATAAAAAAACTTCTGGTTTAAAGTCTATGTGCTTTTCTATCATTTTCTCCAACCATGTAGGTATTTTAGTCCAGTATCTTTTAGCTTCTGTGCATGTCCACTACATATGGTAATAAGAACCAGGTATATGTTGACATTTCCAGCATTTTTCTGATTTCTTCTTGAACATTCTGGCTATTCTTGATGGGGGTAGGTGCCACCTGTAAAACATCTTATACAAATTCTCTATATGCCACTAGACATTGTCATCTTATAATTTTGCATCCACAGTTTCTGCCATATTTCTAGATCAATCCCATGCCCAAAGTTTTTCCCCCAAGCAATCATAGTCTCTTTAACTTGTTCTTCTTCTAATTTAACCTCTAATAAATATCCATATAATTTTCTAATTAAATTATCATCTGTACCTGTTAAAATTTTATCTAAGTTAGTCAGCTTATTATAGAAACCTTTTGCTTTGAAATCTTTGTCATATCTAGAGTGTATTTGCAAATATGAGAATCAATTCATTTTTATACCTTGTAGTTCTAATTCTTGGATCGTTTTTAATTCACCCTTTTCATTCAACAATTCATTGTATCTAACAATTTGTTCCTTTCTAAATATTAATGAATATGAAAATGCCTCAGTCGTTGATACCCAGGCTGGAATTTTAAGATAATGATTTTTCTTAATTCTTTCCCAGTTTAATAACAAAGCCTCTCTTATAAGATGTCTTCTAAAATACCTTTATATTTTAGCTTCTCCATACCATAAAAATGCATGCCATCTCAACAATAAACCATGACCTTCCAATGTAAGTATTCTAGTATTACCTAGGGTTATCCATTTCTTTATTTACATTAACTTGCAGCTGGGTAATATAACTCCCAATTTGGCAGGCCAAAACCCCCTCTTAACCTTACATCTTGCAATAATTTTAGTTTTATCCTTGCTTTCCTACCCTGCCAAACATATTTCAATATTATCTTATTCAATTCTTCAGAATAATCTTTCCCCAATTTAATTGGAATAGTCTGAAACAGGTATAAAATCCTCGGCAATATGTTCATCTTAATCGTTGAAATTCTTCCAATCAATGACAATTGCAAATTCTTCCATTTTGCCAAATCAGATGCAAACTGTTGTTTTAATTTATTATAATTATTCTCTTTAAGTGTACGGCATCTTGCTGTCAAATATATTCCAAGATATTTGACCTTGTTTGTAATCTGCATCTCCGAGCGTTCTGCCAGTTCAGTTTTTTGTTTTATTAACATTTTTTTTTGTTAAAATCTTCATTTTTTCTTTTTTTTTTAAACAAGTTTTTTTATTTTTTAAAAAACAAAATAAAACATACAAATCTTTGTTGAAAAATACATCGGTCAGGTACATACTCAAACAAATTTCAAATTCCATCCTCTCAATATATCATTTATCCAATATTTTCCTCTTTTCAAATTTTGTTATAGCCCTTTTCTTTTAAAGCCATTCCATCCCTTTATCCTGGAAAATGTTTAAAAAATAAGAGTCTCCCTATCCTAAAAGATAACAACTAAATAAAATTCTCTTCTATCTTCGGCCTACCCATAAATAGAAAAGGAAAAAAGAGTGCATCTATATTTTACAAGAATACAGTTCTCTTTTTAAAACGTTTAGTATAAATTTAAAAGTAGTCCTTAATATCCTTTCTTAGAGCGGTCATGCAATCACAGTAACCTATCCATCTACATGGGAATAATCCTAAAATAAAGACTATTCAGTTCCTGCTGTCTTCCTCTGCCTCTAAAAATCACTATCTAATAACATTACAAATCATAAATAACAGTATTTCTTTTGAAAATTCCAAATCAAAAGTAATTTTCTGTAATCTTTCCCTCATTCCCCAAAGTACCTTTAAAAATAGAATAGAATAGAATAGAATAGAATAGAATAGAATAGAATAGAATAGAATAGAATAGAATTTTATTGGCCAAGTGTGATTGGACACACAAGGAATTTGTCTTGGTGCATATGCTCTCAATGTACATAAAAGAAAAGATACGTTCATCAAGGTACAACATTTACAACAGAATTGATGGTCAATATATCAATATAAATCATAAGGATTGCCAGCAACAAGTTATAGCCATACAGTCATAAGTGGAAAGAGATTGGTGATGGGAACTATGAGACAATTCATAGTAGTGCAGATTCAGTAAATAGTTTGACAGTGTTGATGGAATTATTTGTTTAGCAGAGTGATGGCCTTTGGGAAAAAACTGTTCTTGTGTCTAGTTGTTCTGGTGTGCAGTGCTCTATAGCGTCGTTTTGAGGGTAGGAGTTGAAACAGTTTATGTCCAGGATGCGAGGGGTCTGTAAATATTCTCACTTATTTTATTTTAATTAATATCAAATATTTTAAATAAATTCGATAGTTATCATTCATATTTTGCATAGTTACAATTATTCTATGCTCAAATATTTTCTTAACTATCAAGTTTGTGAATGATTTTTAAAGGTCATCCGTCTAAGTGCTTTATTATTTCTTAAAATGCCCTGAAATCACATAGACATTGCCCTCTTAAATGTCATCTTCTACCCTTAAATATCATACTTTAATAATTCTTTAATATCATTTTCTATATTATTTTTATATTATCAATCTTAAAAGTCAACTCTCTAAATAGAAACGTCTTCCCCTGGAAATGTTCTAAAATCACAAGAATATTGTTTGAACTGCATGTGTTCAAGAATATTTCGCCACCTTCTTCGCTGAGTTCCTAATTAAGGGGCTCCGTACTGAACATCGTAAAAGCCAGGAAAAGCTGGCTTTAATCTCTTTCCCTGGATGAAAGGGAAAAGATAAGAGCTGCGGGGGTGTGGTGGTAGACCTCCCCAGGGGCTTTGTTTTTAATTAAGCAGAGCCCTGAGTTGAGAGTCCCATAAATATTCCTGCCACGCTCCGACTTCAGTGCGTGCCTGCAAAAGCAGGAAAAGAAGAAAGTGTCCATCTCTGCTAATTGTCTTATCTTTATGGATTCCTATAAGCAGACGGAATGAGCTCGAGTGAACAATTATTGGATTGCAAGTATTTTTGATTTCCTGACTTCTACCCTTTTAAAAAGAGAAACTTTTTTTTCTTTGTTTCAACTGACTCTTTAAGATGGCGCCTGAAAGGGAGTGAAAGTGAAGAATGGAATCCTAAACAGCCTGTGTAACTAATAAGCTAAGAAATGTTATCTGTGGATTTTAATGAAGTGGTGAGCTCTCCTATACTTAAAGGGGAAAAGAGAAATTTCTAGACTTATATTTTGTGAATTTTAAAAACTGAAATGGCTACTAAACCACCTAAGACAGGGGGTAGAAGGGGTTCTGAACCAGCTTTAGAAGATTTGATTAAAGAACAAGGGAAAGTCTTTGAAGAAAAGTTTAAGGAGATAATGGATAATAATGAGAAAATAAGAGAGGAAATAAAAGAGAATAATAAAAAAATAAGAGAAGATATTTTGATGGCTTTCCAAGGTTTGGCAAAAAGACTGGAGGTGGTGGAGGAGGAGGTGCAAGAAATTGCTCAGTCAAATCAGCAAATAGAAAATAGAATGGGGGGAATGCAAATTAAATTGGACAAAAATGAAGATCAAGTGGTGGTGATGCAGTATAGAATGATGGAAGGAGCTCTGAGAATTAGGGGCTTGAATGAGGAGAAAGGGGAAGATTTAAAAAAAAATTTATCAGAAGCTCTGGCTGAATTTATTGAACTTGATCCACAAGAGGTTGCTTATCAAATTGACAAAATTTATAGAGTTAATTCCTGGATTGCTAGGCAGAAGAAACTTCCTAGAGACATTGTGGTTTATTTTTTGAAAAGAACAGTGAGAAATCAAATTTTGCAAGTTGCATTTCAGAAAAACTTGAAAATAGGGGAACAGGAGCTGAAGGTTTTGAAAGAGATTCCTCCCAAGATGTTAAGGGATAGAAAGGACTTTACATTTTTTACACAAGAACTTAAGAAATACCAGATTCAATTTAGATGGGAGGTTCCAGTTGGTTTGACAGTGTATTATCAAGGAAGGAGATATCGTATTGATACAGTGCTTAAGGCCAAAGATTTTCTTTCCACCGTGCTGAAACTTGAAGTAGAAATAATAGAAAAAAGAATTCAAGAGACTCAAATGGGTGTGGAAGCTGAGGTGATTCCAGTGATGTTACCATCTGAGGAACAACCACAAGAACAAAGACTGACGAGGGGAGCCGTTAAGCGTAAAGAAAAGGAGCAACAAACTCAAAGTAAAATTCAGGATTCTGCTACAGAAGTGGTGGGAGGAGCACGGCCGAAGATACAGGAGGACGATCTTCAGCTGATCGCTCAAAAGCTTCAGCAGGCCAGTAACGGCAAATAAAATCTTGACCTGGAATGTCAATGGTTTGAATTCAGCTCAGAAGAGAAGAAAAATATTTCATTATTTGAAACAATTTAGAAATGATGTAATTTGTTTACAAGAAACGCATATTAAACTATCAGATCAAAAGTACTTAATAAACTCAAAGTTAGGTAAACATTTTGTTGCTTCTGCTTTGGACAAAAAACATGGCATAGTGGTTTATTTGAGAAAAGATATACCAGCCAAGTTAATAGAGGCAGATATTCACGGAAGATATATTGCTATTGAACTTACAATAGAAACAAAAAAGACCCTTTTGTTTGGTATATATGCACCCAATCAGCAACAAGAAAAATTTTATAGAATGTTGTATGATAAGTTGATTCTATGGGATTATAAATCGTGTATTATATTGGGAGATTGGAATGGAGTAATAGATACACGAAAGGACAAGAGAACTTTTTCTAAGAAGATACCTGCACATGCAAAGCTGCCTAAATCCTTTTTTGACATGATAGAAGATTTTGAGTTGAGAGATGTATGGAGACTGCGGAATTTGGAGGAAAGAGACTATACTTTTTTCTCTGATAGGCATCAATCCTTCTCACGTATTGATTTTATTTTAATTTCTAATGACTTGCTTTTTAAGGTGAAGAAAACTAAGATATTTCCAAGATGTTTGTCTGATCATAGTCCTGTTTGGATGGAATTGCAATATGGAAAAGAAGGTAGAAGAACTTGGAGATTAAATGAAAATTTGTTTAGATATCAGGATAATGTAAATCAATGTAAAAAGCAGATGAAAGAATTTTTTGATTATAATTTGAATAACGAAACATCGATAGAAATGGTTTGGGACACCAGTAAAGCTTTTATGAGAGGTGTATTAATATATATTAATAATAGACAGAGAAATAAGCAACAAAGACAGCGTAGGTATTTAGAAGAGGAAATTTATAAGAAACAACAATTATTAATACATAACCCGCATGATCAAAAACTTAAAGATGCAATAAAGTTATTACAGAATCAATTTAATATGATAATAGCTGATCAGGTGGCAACAAATATACAATATGCCAAACATAATACTTTTTGTAATGCAAATAGGCCTGGTAGGTGGTTAGCATATACCTTAAGGAAAAGACAAAAACAACGTACTATGGAAAAATAGAATATAAAGGTAAAGAGAGATACCAACAGGATAAAATTAAAAAAGCTTTTTTAGAATATTATACAAATTTATATCTTAAAGATAATATATTGAACAGGGATATTGATAATTATTTGAAGGAATATAAGGTTAAAAATTTAACTTTAGAACAAACGGATGAACTGAATCGGCCTATAACTTCTGAAGAAATTATTTTGGTAATTAAACAATTAAAAATGGGGAAAACTCCTGGTACGGATGGGCTTACAGTTAGTTATTATAGGAATTTACAGGATGAGATGTTAGGTCCACTTAAGGAATTATTTAATCAGATACAAATAGGAGGGGGAATTCCCCCCTCATGGAGAACCTCTTATTTCATTGATACCAAAAGAGGAACAGGATTGTTCTAAACCTGGGAATTATAGGCCAATCTCACTTTTAAATAATGATTATAAGATTTTTGTTAAAATAATAGCTAATAGATTAATGTTGATTTTGCAGCGAAGAATTCATAATGATCAATCTGGATTTATAAAAGGGAGACAGATGAGGAATAATGTTAGGCAGATTGTTAATTTACTGGAGTATTTAGAAAAGAAAAATTTTATTCCAGCAGCATTTATTTTTCTTGATGCAGAGAAAGCTTTTGATCGATTGCATTGGGATTTTTTATTTAAATTAATAGAAAAGATGCAATTTGGAGATGGTTTTTTAAGAATAATTAGGGCAATTTATGGAGAGCAAACAGCACAGATTATAATCAATGGTAGCTTAACAGAACCTTTTAAGATTGCGAAAGGAACAAGACAGGGATGTCCTTTATCACCATTATTGTTTATTTTAACTCTAGAACCATTATTGGATAAAATACGAGAAGTAAAGGAGATAGAGGGAATTAAAGTTAGACAACATGAATATAAGCTGAGAGCTTTTGCAGACGACCTGGTGATTACTTTATCAAACCCTATAAACTCTAGTAAATCTTTATTGGAAATAATTGATCAATATGGGAAGGTTTCAGGGTTTAAGGTAAATCAGAAAAAGACAAAAGTGATAATAAAAAATATGGCCAGACAACAGAAAGAAAAATTAGAGGAAATAACAGGATTTGAAATTGTAAAGAATGTTAAATACTTAGGGGTCTATATTACATTGTCAAATGTGAAATTGTATAAGAATAACTATGAGGTTTTATGGCAAAAAGTTCAGAAGGAGTTGATTGTTTGGAAAAAATTGCAATTATCCTTGCTGGGGAGAATTGCTGCTATTAAAATGAATGTTTTACCTAGATTTTTATTCCTCTTTCAGATGATACCAATAATTAAGAAAGATAAGAATCTTGAGGAATGGCAGAAGGGAATTAACAAATTCATATGGGAAGGTAAAAAAGCTAGGGTTAAAATGAAAATAATTCAAGATTCCCGGGAAAGGGGAGGTTTAAAAATGCCCAATTTTAAATTATACTATGAAGCAGCTGCTCTCTCTGTAATAAGTGATTGGTTTAATTTAACAGAGGAAAGAATTTTGAATATAGAAAGTTATGATTTGCTATATGGATGGCATGCATATTTAATTTATGACAAAAAAGTGGATAAGGCCTTTAAAAATCATGTGTTAAGATCTGCTCTTCTGCGTGTTTGGAAAAAATACTCTTACAAACTAAATTATAAGGTTCCTATATGGGCAAGTCCTAGACATACAATAGAGAATATAAATATAGAACAGAATCAGGAAATGATTACATATAAAGATCTTTTGTATACTGAAAGAGGTAATTTGCAATTAAAATCTCTGCACGTATTAAAAGAAGGGAAAAATTATACTTGGTTTCAATATGAGCAACTACGTGCTAGATGGAAGGAAGATCAGAAAATTGGTATAGAGCAGAACGAGGGAAATTTGGTAAAGCAAATTAGAAATCAGTCTCAGGAGCATATAAAGAGATTGTATAATGTGTTACTTGAAATAGATTCTGAAAGGGACTTGGTAAAGGACTGTATGATAAAGTGGGCACAAAATTTTCAGGAGCCAATATTATTGGAAACTTGGGAAAAAATTTGGGTTAGAAATGTTAAATTCACGCAGGCACAGAATCTGAGGAAAATTTTTTATAAAATGTTTTATAGATGGCATCTAGATCCTAAAAAATTATCGTGTATGTATCCAGATATGCAAGCAAAATGTTGGAGATGTAATTGTGATGATGCTACATATTTTCATATTTGGTGGACTTGTAAGAATATAAAGGCCTTTTGGATAAAAATTTGGTGGATTTTACAAAATGTTTTGAAAAAGAAGATAAAGTTCCTGCAATTTTTTTGTTGGGAATTATTACGGACTGTACAGTAATTGAGACTAAATTGATTTTAAATCTAATAACAGCAGCAAGATTACTAATAGGACAATACTGGAAGAAAAAAGAACTACCTACAATAGGAGAATGGATATTGAAAGTTGCCAATTTGGCTGAGATGGCGAAGATATCAGCCTTTTTGAAAGACAATACGCAAGAAAGATACTTAAAGGAATGGGAAAAATGGATTGACTATATTCAAAGTAGATATCAGACTAAGAGTTATCAGACTGTTTTTGAATGATTATGATGTATTATTTTTGTTTGTTTTCGGGGGAAGTTAGGAATTGATGATTGTAGGGGTATAATTAAGTTGGGACGAAATTTTTTTAGCATATGTTTGTTTTATTTTTAACTATACCTTGTGCTCGTTCCGGGAAGTCAGGGGGGGAGGGGGGTTGTGAAGGGAGGGGGAAGGGGAGGTGGGGGGAAAGGGGGGATAAATTTTCTGTAAAACTTTTTGAATAAAAAAAAAGAATATTTTTTGTTGTTGTTTTAACTATCAGATTAATATAATTCTCAAAGGTCAACTGTCTAAGTACTTTATTATTTCTTTAAAATGCTCTGAAATCACAAAAGCATTCGCCTCTTCTACCTTTAAGTATCATATTTTGATAGTTATTCAATATCATTTTCTGTCTTATTTTTAATATTGTCAATCTTAAAAATCAAGCGTCTAGGTATAAAGTCTTTCCATGGGGATGCTCTAATTCTTTAAGCATCAACCTTTTCTTTGAGTATCAACCTTTATATTACAATTACAATCCACAGTTGTCAAGTCTTTTAATCATTTTGTTTCAATTTGTTGCTTCTGCATTTCTTCTTGTTCCTTTAGGTGTCAGTCTTTACACTGCAATTGCAATCCACTGTTAGCAAACATTCCCATATAAGGTCAAGTCATTTATTTCTGCTTTCTTTCTTCTGCCTTTAGATGTCAACCTTTATATTGTAATTGTAATCCACAGTTAGCAAAAATCGCCATTTTGAAGCCAAAGTTCTTTGTTACAGTTTATTTCAATTTCTTATAATCCTTTGTGTTCAGAATTTTATACCAAATAGAAGGATGAAGCCAGGGTTCATTAAAATCCATTTTTAAAGTCCTGACCAGATCTGTTTTTCCCTTTTCTTTTTCTTTGCCTTTTAAAGCCAAATTTCTTTGTCTCCATTTGTTTCAATTTCTTGTCTTTTTTCCATCTCACAAATAGTTACAGTAATCCTTTGTAGCCAGAGTTTATCAAATATGTAGGGTTGGAGTGCAGTCAATTCAAAGTCTATTTTAAAGTCTTAATCAGATCTATATTCCCTTTTCTTCCCCCCACCCCCATCTCTTATAGTTGCTAAAATAGCCAATAAAAACTTCTAAAATTATTCAAAGTCAGTTACAGTTGGAAAGATTTTTAAAGTTCTCCAAAATTAATGAGAGTCCTTGAGATAGGTTCCAGACTGTCATTCCAGGTTTAGGTATCACTAATCTTCTTTAATTGTTTCCTTCCACTTTCTTTTCCTGTTTCAATTAGCCGCTGAAAATATTTTTTCTTAGCCTGTTCCCGGCAAATTTACTTTCCATGCCTCCCAGTGAGTTGATGATCACTCACCCGGCTTCAATGATCTTTTCAAAAAATTGTGTTTCCTTTCCTGCCCGAATCTTGTGGCTGTCTCCGGCTTTGAGGCAGCTGATGTCTGCTGCCATTCCTCCCCGGTGGGTCAGGGAAAAAATTCCGGGGCTACAGGGAGTTTGCTGCCTCCCTGCTCACCGTGGCGGCTCCCCCATTCTTCGCTGCCCCTTCAGGGCAGCTATGGTCCACGATGGACCCCCATTCCAGGGGGAATCTTGGCGGTCACCCCGGAGCTATCGGGGTGACCAACCGTTCCATCGTGACACTGGCCACACCTCTCATAATCTTCATTTTTTCTTTTTTTTATTTTCAGTCCTGCCACTTTGCCATATTCTCCTATTTTATCTATCAGTTTGGTTATAGATTCTAATGGATCTTCAATAATAAAGACCAGGTCATCTGCAAAGGCTTGTAATTTGTATTCTTCCTTTTGAATTTTCATGCCTTTTATTCCTTCTTCTTCTCTTATATTTGTTTAAAACTTCCAGTGTTAAGACAAACAGTAGAGGTGACCGTGGGCAACCTTGTCTTGTACCTTTTTTTATTTGAATAGATTCTGTCAATTCCCCGTTTATCATTACTTTAGCTGTTAGTTTATGGCTTCTATAGCCTTAGTGAACTTTCCACCAAAGCCCATCTGTTCCAATTGTAACAGCATAAACCGCCAGTTCACGTTATCAAAAGCTTTCTGTGCATCAAGAAAAATCAAAGAGGCTGACGTTGCTGCAACACGTCCAGTTTTCTGGTTGCTCTGGGATAACCGGCGATATTCTCTTCATCCAGACGGTCCAATCCGGACCTCACTGTCCAGTCAGGACAGTGATAGTCTAGGGCACCTCCTGTGGACCCTGGGGATACCGCAAACCCCCCAGTGGAAAAGCCCTTTTTTCCAGGGAAGTAGATCTGGCTCAACAAGCTGCTGAAGTGGGGACAGCTCCCTGACAGAAAAATGGAAGTAAATGTGCTGGTGTGGTGAGAGATGTTTCTATTAAAACTTTTCTTTTTGAAACACCCTGAGAATTAAAGAAGGAGATAAAATAGAGGAAAAAGAAAGTGAGTGGCGAAATTAAGACTTTGAAGGAAAATTTTACTATCCTGCCATTTTTTTAAAAAAAAATTGTGCTGGAGGGAATGCCCATATTGAAGAAAATATTGAAACTGGACTGAAGTCTGTTAGAACTGTAATTTGTATTTTTTAAGGATTAATGACAGTTAAGGCTCTTCTTGGATTGGACACACAAGGAATTTGTCTTGGTACATATGCTCTTAGTTTACATAAAAGAAAAGATACCTTCATCAAGGTACAACACTTACAACACTTAATGATAGTCATAGGCTACAAATAAGCAATCAGGAAACAATATCAGTATAAATTGTAAGGATACAAGCAACAAAGTTACAGTCATAAGTGGAAGGAGATGGGTGATGGGAATGAGAAGATTAACAGTAGTGCAGATTTAGTAAATAGTTTGACAGTGTTGAGGGAATTATTTGTTTAGCAGAGTGATGGCGTTTAGGAAAAAACTGTTCTTGTGTCTAGTTGTTCTGGTGTGCAGTGCTCTATAGCATCGTTTTGAGAGTAGGAGTTGAAACAGTATATGTCCAGGATGGTCTGTAAATATTTTCAAAGCCATCTTTTTGACTCATGCAGTACACAGGTCCTCAATGGAAGGCAGGTTGGTAGTAATTGTTTTTTCTGGAGTTCTGATTATCCTCTGAAGTCTGTGTCTGTCTTGTTGGGTTGCAGAACCAAACCAGACAGTTATAGAGGTGCAGATGACAGACTCAATAATTCCTCTGTAGAACTGGATCAGCAGTTCCTTGGGCAGTTTGAGCTTTCTGAGTTGGCACAGAAAGAACATTCTTTGTTGTCCTTTTTTAATGACGTTTTTGATGTTAGCTGTCCATTTTAGATCTTGCGATATGGTAGAACCTAGAAATTTGAAGGTTTCTACTGTTGATACTGTGTTGTCTAGTATTGTGAGAGGTGGAAGTATAGAAGGATTTCTCCTAAAGTTTACCACCATTTCTAAGGTTTTGAGTGTGTTCAGTTCCAGATTGTTCTGGTCGCACCACGAGGCTAGTCGTTCAACCTCCCGTCTGTATGCGGATTCATCATTGTCTCGAATGAGACCGATCACTGTTGTGTCATCTGCGAACTTCAGTAGTTTAACAGATGGAGTCATTGGTATACAGAGAGAAGAGAAGTAGGGAGAGCACACAGCCTTGGGGGTCCACTGTGCTAATTGTACAGATATCTGATGTGATTCTGCTTAGCTTTACCCGCTGCTTCCTGTTTGTTAGGAAGCTTGTGATCCACTTACAAGTCTGTTCAGGTACCTGTAGCTGGTTTAGCTTAGTTAGAAGAGTGTCTGGAATATAGGTGTAAAATGAAACCAATATGAGCACCCAGCAATCAAAAGAGAATTGAATTTCTACTCCCTCCCCCATTGTTTACTTCTTATCTGTTTGATCAACTTAATGCCTCAGCAGTAGACCAGATAGGCCAATAGCCTGTGTCTGTCTCCCAAGAGAAAGAACAAATGTTTTTCCTCCCAAATAAAGCTGACAAAAACCCGTGATCTTGCCAACAAGAGGAGACAGCTCAAGTCCTAGTGTAAATTAACTCCAAAGCACTGCAAACTCATTAATTCTCACTGCTGTTATTAGTTGTCCCAGCATACTTTTAAAGCATTCTTTTTATTGTCTACTTTGGACTTGCCCAACCTTTTTCTGTTGGACAACACTCTATTAAAGACATCGTTAAAGTTCTCTCTGTTGGTTCAGAATGTGACAACCAGCCTGTTCTTTGTCCTTACATATTCACAATAAGTGATTTTATATTTTTTTTTACTAGTTAGTGTTTGTAACTGTTAGCAAATTTAGTTAGTCCTTCTTATCATGACTTTGGTTGACAGGGATACTAAAAGAATGCATCTGGGAGAGTTGTTCAAAGTTCAGTCTTTTGGCAAAGACCATATGCAAAAAGGCCTTGATACCATGTCCAGATTTGGCTTAATAACAAATATATTTTGGGGGGATTTGGACTCAAGAACTATGGCAGATTGCAGATAGCTAAACCAGGGGTTGGCAACCTGTGGCCCTGGAGCCTCTTTGGGCCATCTACTATGGCTCCCTCTCAGCTTATCCCATCACTAGCTGGCCCCTCCCCTCCCCTTCCAGTCACTCCTCACCTGGCCTGAGAGAGTAAGGGCAATAGTGGGGGATCCTCCCATTTTGAATTGTCTTCTGCTGTTTGGGAGGGGTCAGAATGAGTAGGCCCGAGTAATTCCAATCCGTGGCTGACTTCCTCTGATGGCTGAGCCAAAGGAACACATGCCGTATGAGTGAGGTTTGTTTGTTCATTCCTGACATCCTGTCCGGGCATGGGGCCAGGGCCGGGGGCTGGAGGCATGACAGGCCATTCATTATCAGACTCCGAGTCTGATAGCAGGCCCGGGAGGAGACAGGAGAGGCCCGGCTGAAGAGAGGACGGAGGACGAGGCACAACATGTCTTCAAGGAAAAGTCCAGTTGCCTTTTGAAAAGCCACCGTTGGATGACTGAGAATCTCATCACTCATCACTAAGTGATTATTTTATTTTTGGACTTTTTTCGCCATGGTCAATAGATGAATCACAGGATCATTAAACGTTTGTGACTTCCCCATTGACTTTGCTTGTTGGAAGCTCCTTGGACAGTCCTATGACTCTGGGATACTGCAACTATTTGTAAATACATGCTGATTGCCAAGTACCCAAATTTTGATTACGTTATCTTGACGATGCTATGACAGTCGTAAGTGCAAGGACCAACTACAAGTCATTTTCTTCAATATGGGCATAATTTCAAACAACCATTAAATGAATGGCCATAAATTGAGGACTACTTGTACTGGTCTTTCATATATTTGGACTGGCAGACTATCCAGAGGAATATCTTCATTACATTAAGAATGCTGCCAAAACATTCTGAGACAACTTGGGGATTTTAGTCCAAGCACATTAGAGGGCACCAATTAGTGGACATTGGTTGAATAATATTTGTAAACAGGCAGAAATAATGCAGTAGATGTTGCAAAAGGGAAGAAGCATGGACAAGCATCTCCTATTTGGAAAAAAAAATTCCTCATTTCTAGAAGAGTTTGCATCTAGACAGCAGAACATACTTCTCAAATTCACACTTACTTTTCTCTCCTCTCTCCCTCCTCCTTGATTTTTGTAGTGCCTATAATAATGTGGTGTTCTTTGAGTGATATCTGGAATGGATTTTGCTGCAGAACTAGAAAGTAAAAAATAGCTCTGGTGTCAAAAGCTGAGAGCATATGCACCAAGACAAATTCCTTGTGTGTCCAATCACACTTGGCCAATAAAAATTCTATTCTATTCTATTCTATTCTATTCTATTCTATTCTATTCTATTCTATTCTATTCTATTCTATTCTATTCTAAAAGCAGCTGCATTGATATTAGTTTTCCTCCCTTCTCTTACACGTTTAATTTCTGTGCCAGCTTAACAGATGTAGAGTCTCTACTATAGACTTCCAGAAGTGTTTTCACATGAGAAAAATGCTCAGTGGCTTCTCTGACTTTGTGTCCTGGTTTTCCAAATGCCATATTAAGGGAGAAATCTCAGACTATTCATTCAAGATTCAGATTGAACTGGGCCCTAGCCAGGAAGATAGCACTTAGCAATAGCAATTAGACTTCTATACTGCTTCACAGCACTTTACAGCCCTCTCTAAGCAGTTTATAGAGTCAACATCTTGCCCTCAACAATCTGGGTCCTCACTTCACCAGCCTCGGAAGGATGGAAGGCTGACAGAGTCGGTCAGGATTGAATTGCTGGCGGAGTTAGCCTGCAATACTACATACTAACCACTGTGCCACCATGGCTCTTAAGCTGCAGTTCATTGGTGGGAAAAGTAAGGTCCTACACTTAGACAGGAAAAACCAAATGCACAGGTACAGAATAAGTGGTACGTGATTCAACAGTAAAGACTGTGAGAGTTATCTAGGTGCCCTGGTGAACTTCTACTTAAGAATGAGCCATCATTGTACTGCAGCTGCTAAAAAAGCCAATGCAGTGATGGATTATGTCAAAAGAGGGAGACAGGTAGTCCTAGATGACCACAGTTGAGCCCAAACATCTGTTGCCAGGTGAAACATTTGTTAAGTGATTTTTGTCCCATTTTATGACTTTTCTTGCCATAGTTGCTAAGTGAATCACTGCAGTTATTAAGTTAGTAACACAGATGTTAAGTGAATCTGGCTTCCCCATTGACTTTGCTTATCAGAAGGTCACAAAAGGGCATCACATGACCCCGGGGCACTGCAACTATCATAAATATGAGTCAATTGCCAAGCATCCGAATTTTGATCATGTGACCATGGAGATGCTGCAATGGTTGTGAAAAACTATCATAAGTCTTTTTTTTCTATGTTGTTGTGACTTTGAATGATCATTAAATGAACTATTGTAAGTCAATGACTACCTGTAGTATCAAAATTAGAAGAAGCGATAGTACTGCTGCATACATGCAGTGAGCCCACGCTTGGAATATTGCATCCAGTTCTAGTCACCATAATACAAAAGAGATGCTGATATCCTAGAAAAAGTGCAGAGAAGAAGAATAAAGATGATAAGGGAACTGGAGGATGGACAGCTAAGGGAGCCAAGTATGATTAACCTTACAAAGATTACCAAAAACTATCTACCATTGACCTCACTCCATTCCTAAGAGGTCTGTAAGGGGTGTGCATAAGAGCACAATCATGCCTACCGTTCCTGTCCTATTGTTTCCTTTCGTTATATCCAATTAATATAGTTATTACATACTCATATTTATGCTTATATATTGTATAATTATTTCATGTTTATGCTTATATATACTGTGTGACAAAATAAATAAATTAAATAAATAAATAAATAAATAAATAAATAAATAAATAAATAAATAAATAAATAGATTAAAGATAGCTGTCTTCTGATACCTGAGGGGCTGTCATGGGGAGGAGGGGTTGATTTGTTCTCCAAAGAACCAGAAGGCAGGACAAAAAGTAATGAGTGGAAGCTTGTTAAAGAGAGATCCAACCTGAAAATAAGGAGGAAGTTCTTGACAGTGAGAATGATTAATTAATGGAACAGCCTGCTTTTCAGAATTGTGGGTATTCCATCACTGGGGATTTTCAGGAAAAGATTGAACAACCATTTATCAGGATGGAATAAGATCTGCTGTCTTGGAGAGAGGGTTGGATTAGAAGACCTCCAAGGTCTTTGCCACCCCTATGATTCTACATCAGGGATAAGCTGAAAGCATAAAAGAAACTATACCGGTTGGGAAGTACGAAGATGTAAGTCCAAAAACTTTGGATGTACCAGCTCATGAGAAAGATAAATGATGTATCTGTTCTCCCAGATTCAATCAAATCTATTAAAACAATTATTTATCTTTTGTTTTTTGCAGACTCTTTGAAACTCTTCAGTCTCTCTTCTGGTCAGTGTTTGGTCTATTGAACCTCTACGTCACGAATGTCAAAGCCAGGCATGAATTCACAGAGTTTGTTGGGGCCACCATGTTTGGAACATACAACGTCATCTCCTTGGTGGTTTTGCTAAACATGCTCATTGCCATGATGAACAACTCCTATCAGCTTATAGCAGTGAGTTAGATACATTGCTGTCCCTTCCATTTGCCTGTGAACTAGGCATTGAGTTGGATGTGTGTGTGTCTGGAGCTAGTAGACGTGTCGATTTATGCAGCAAATGTGAAACTCATTTGCTGTGTTCTCAGGTGTTAGTGGTTGTCAATTCTGTTCAATGATGGTAATGCAGTAAAACAATTGGCAGCAATTGGCAGAAGGTAGGGAAGCAGGAGAGGAACTATCCAACACCCACACAAACACACCCACACATACATACATAGAGAAAGAGAGAGAGAGAGAGAATATGTGTATTCTTCTGTATTTAGAGAGATATTTAATGTTTAGAGTGGCCTTAGCTTAACAAACCATATACAATCTAATAAAGAATTTATGCAATGATGTTATGCAATGCCAGGTCCGTTATAAATAAAGCCCCCCTCATCTCTGATCTTATACAGGAGGGGTGTGTGGACCTGATTGGCATTTCGGAGACCTGGTTGGGCATGGAAGGGGGGGGTTCCCCTGGTAGAGATGTGCCCACCGGGTTTCCGTGTGTTCCATAAGGCGAGGGCCCAGGGTAGGGGTGGGGGAGTGGCGGTTATTATCAACGAGAGTCTTGAGCCGAGGGAGATCACTGTGCCACAGATAACTGGATGTGAGTCCCTCCTTGTGAAGTGGGGCCGTGGGGTTCAGGTGGGTTTACTGATCACGTACCTGGCTCCTTGCTGCGTGACAGAAACCCTGCCTGAGCTGTTGGAGGTGGTCGTCAGGATGGCAGTAGAGACCCCAAGGCTTATGGTCATGGGGGATTTCAATCTGCCGTCGGTGGGGATAGCATCCACATCAGCTCGGGAGTTCATGGCTTCCATGACGGCCTTGAACCTGACCCAGTTATTGAACGACCCCACTCACATCAGGGGAAACACTCTGGATTTGATTTTTGTCTCTGGACAGTGGTTGAATGATCTGGAATTAGGGGAGTTAGTTATCAGACCCCTGTCATGGTCAGATCATTCGCTCCTTCAGCTGGACTTTCGAACCGCTGACCCCCGCCGCAGGGAGATGGAACTGACTCGCTGGTTCCGTCCCAGGCGCCTGATGGACCCTGAAAGGTTCCAGACAGAGCTTGGGCCATTCCCTGAGGATTTAGCCCACGACTCGGCTGGAGCTCTGGTTGCCGCCTGGGATCGGGCGGCAGCTGGTGCTCTAGATTGAGTCGTGCCTTTGCGGCCTCTGACCCGGTGCCGATCTCGTTTAGCCCCTTGGTACTCCGAGGGGCTGAGGGAGATGAAGTGCCGGAAAAGACACCTAGAGAGAATCTGGAGGGCCAACCGCTCCGAATCTGACCGGACACTAGTTAGGTCTCAAATTCGGACCTATCTAGTGGCGATGAGGCTGGCAAAACGGGAGTATTTTTCCAACCTCATTGCATCAGCAGATAACCGCCCAGCTGCCCTGTTTAGGATGACCCGCTCGCTCCTCCATCAGGGAGCGGTAGAGGACCCCTTAAGGGGTCGAGCTGAGGAATTTGGACAATATCTGTTTGATAAAATCGCTCAGATTCGGGAGGGGTTGGACACAGATTGGGTAGATCCGGGCGGGGTGGGGGAGGCAGGTCTTGATGTTACTATCTGGGATGAGTTTGATTCTGTGACTCCTGAGGACATGGACAGGTTAATGGGGGGATTGAATGCGACCACATGTTTATTGGACCCGTGTCCCTCCTGGTTGGTACTGACCACCCGGGAAGTGACACAAGGCTGGCTCCAGAAAATTGTGAACGCTTCTTTGATGGAGGGTGTTTTCCCTACTGCCTTGAAAGAGGCGGTGCTGAGCCCCCTCCTCAAGAAGCCTTCCCTGGACCCAGCTATTTTAGCAAATTATCATCCTGTCTCCAACCTTCACTTTGTGGCAAAGATTGTCGAGAGTGTGGTTGCACGACAGTTGCCCCAGTACCTGGATGAAACTGTCTATCTTGATCCATTCCAGTCCGGTTTCCGGCCTGGTTACAGCACAGAAACAGCCTTGGTCGCGTTGGTTGATGATCTCTTGAGGGCTCGGGACAGAGGTTGTTCCTCTGTCCTGGTCCTATTAGATCTCTCAGCGGCTTTTGATACCATCGACCATGGTATCCTGCTGCGCCGGCTCGGGGGACTTGGATGGGGGGCACTGTTCATCGGTGGTTCTCCTCCTACCTCTCCGACTGGTTGCAGACGGTGTTGACAGGAGGGCAGAGATCGGCCCCGAGGTGCCTCTTATGTGGGGTGCCACAAGGGTCGGTTCTCTCGCCTCTTCTGTTCAACATCTATATGAAGCCGCTGGGTGAGATCATCCGTGGTCTTGGGGTGAGTTGTCATCTATACGCTGATGATACTTTCCACCCCTAACCACCCCAACGAGGCTGTTGAAGTGATGTCCCAGTGCCTGGAGGCCGTACGGGTCTGGATGGGGAAGAACAGACTCAGACTCAATCCCACCAAGACTGAGTGGCTGTGGATGCCGGCGGCCCAGTACAGTCAGCTAATTCCATCGCTGACCATTGGGGGCGAGCTATTGGCCCCCACGGAAAGGGCTCACAATCTGGGCGTCCTCCTGGATGTATGGCTGTCTTTAGAAGATCATATGACGGCCGTCGCCAGGTTTCATCAGGTTCGTCTGATACGCCAGTTACGCCCCTTTCTGAATCGGGCTTCCTTATGCACGGTCGCTCATGCCCTTGTTACATCCTGCCTGGACTACTGTAATGCTCTCTACATGGGGCTCCCCTTGAAGGGTACCCAGAGACTCCAACTGGTCCAGAATGCGGCTGCGCGGGTGATAGAGGGAGCACCTTGTGGCTCCCATGTAACACCCCTCCTGCTCAGTCTGCACTGGCTCCTGGTGGTCTTCTGGGTTCACTTCAAGGTACTTGTTATCACCTTTAAAGTGCTCCATGGCTTAGGGCCGGGATATTTACAGGACCGCCTACTGCCACCAGTAGCCTCTCACTGACCAGTGCGCTCTCACAGAGAGGGCCTCCTCCGGATACCGTCAGCTAAACAATGTTGGCTGGCGACCTCCAGGGGGAGGGCCTTCTCTGTGGGGGCTCCTACCATTTGGAATGAGCTCCCTCTGGGGCTTCGTCAACTCCCCGACCTCAGGACCTTCCGCCGCGAGCTGAAGACATTGTTGTTTCGAAGAGCAGGACTAGCGTGAACATAGTTTTAAATTGGGGTTTTAAATCAGGGATTTTAAACGGGGTTTTAAATTTGTATTTAAAAGTTTTAGGCCATCGATTGAATAAGTTTTCTATTCTTTTTTTAGCTGTTTTATAAGTATTCTATGTTTTCTGTTGTTTTTATTGGCTGTGAACCGCCCTGAGTCCTTCAGGAGAAGGGCGGTATACAAATATAATAAATAAATAAATAAATAAATAAATAAATAAATTCAGGGTTCAAATGAAAGGTCCTTGATGCTCTTTCAGTTTGGTGGTTTTTTGGTAGGTGTTTCTTTACCCAACTAGGTAATATCATTAGTGCTAGAATGGAGAGAGTTGTGGGAGGAGGATGACGACGACTATGAGGTCCTTGGTGCTCTCTGAGTTTGGTTGTTTTCTTGCAGATGTTTCATTACCAAAACTAGATAGCATCATCAGTGCTAGAAGGGAAAGAGGTTTCTGGAAAGAAGGAGAAGGAGAAGGAGAAGGAGAAGGAGAAGGAGAAGGAGAAGGAGAAGGAGAAGGAGAAGGAGAAGGAGAAGGAGAAGGAGAAAGAGGAGAAAAACTGTGGGGTCCTTGGTGCTCTCTGAGTTTGGTTGTTTTCTTGCAGATATTTCATTACCCAAACTAGGCAACATCTGTGCTAGTTGCAAGAAAGCAGCCAAGCTCTGAGAGCACTAAGTACCCCTCATATACAATTCTCTTTGGGCATTCTTCAACTTATGACCACAATTAGGACTGGAATTTCCATTGCTAATCAAGGGGGTTATTAAGTGAGTCACACCCAATTTTATGATCTTTTTTGCCATTGCAGTCCTTAAGTGAATCATGAGCTTGTTAAGTGAATCTGGTTTCAGCTGGGAAGGTCACAAATGGCAATCAAATGGCCATCAAATGGCCTGGGATGTTGTAATCATCATAAAAACATGCCAATTGCCAAGTGCCTGAAATTTGATCAAGGGCACTGCAGAAGTCATAAGTGGGAATACCAGTTGTAAGTCACTTTTTGGGTGCTGGTATAACTTCAATCCATCATTAAACAAATAGTTATGAGTTGAGGGTTCCTAATGGTGGAGCTGTGGTGGCGCAGTGGCTAGAATGCAGGCTACCGTATTATTCGGAGTATAGGATGCACCGAAGTATAAGACGCAGCTTAGTTTTTGAAGAGGAAAATAGGAAAAAAAATCTGCCTACCAGGTATTCATCTGGCTAGCATCCTTAGTCTGCTCAACTTTAGCACATTAGTTTGCTGGTTTTGAGTGCATGCACACACTTTTTATCCCCTTCTTGGGGATAAAAAGCAGCTTCTAAAGCACACCTGATCTTTGGAGAAAGAAGCAATGAGAAAAGCAGGTGAAGCTCAGAAGATCTCACTTGCTAGCACCTCGTTAGGGCTGAAAAAAAGCTTCTAAAGCACAACTGAAAGTTGGAGGGAGCTGTTTTGACCAAGGCCCAAGTAGTGATTACCAAATACAATTCAGTCCTAAACAAACTTATTTTATTAAAACAGCTGAGCATTAATTCATTCTCAGCCTAGTCCAAAACAAATTCTTCCTAAACTTCCTTCAGCCTTATCACCAATCTTTATTGTCTTTGGCCACCTGGCAAAGGCTTTTCTTGGCAAAACCGCCACAAAGTTCAAGAGACGCTGACAAGAAGCAATGGAATCAACGTTGCTTTTCCACAAAGAACCCAACGGCTCATTGCTGCTCTTTTAAGCCTTATGGGAGTGGCCAATCATCTTCTGGCCTTACTCCAGGGTCATCCTTTTTGCTTCAGCTTCTCTTGCCTTCTGGCAGCTCTTTTCATGTATGCACTAGGAACAGGGTCCTCCTGTTCCTCTGCCTCTCTGCTGTCCACCTCTGGAGGCTGCAGAGTCCATGCATCGCTCCCAGATGGCCCTGGCCCCATCTCTGCCTCCGACGCAGAGCCCTCATCTGGGCCTTCCCCTGACTCCAGGACTGGCCCGTTGTCCTTCCCAGCCTCCTCACTGTCCGACTCTGCTGCCAGGTCTGCAGGCTGCTGGCAGACCACAACAGGAGCAGGCAAAGTGCCGAAGATCACTTCACTTGCTAGCAATTTGTTAGGGCTGAAAAAAAGCTTCAAAAAATACATTTGGAGTATAAGATGCACCCAAATTTTCAGCCTCTTTTAGGGGGGGAGTGCATCTTATACTCTGAAAAATACAGTAATTCTGCTGGCTAATTCTGCTGACTGTCAGCAGTACAATCCTGACTGGTTCAAGGTTGACTCAGCCTTCCATCTTTCTGAGGTCAGTAAAATGAGGACTCAGATTGTTGGTTGGCAATATGCAAATAATGCTATTATTGTAAACTATGGGGCAGCATATAAGCCTAACTGTTATTGTTACCTGTACATATTCTTTTAAATGGAGATGGAGATAGAAATAATGATCTTGATAACATTGGAGAATGTTGGAGAAGGAGAAAATAGACTACCCATATGGATAAGTTGGGTTAATATATTTGGAGAAATTGAACAGCAGATTGGCTCATAAATTAACCAAACTCACAAAGATTAAAACTAATTG
This sequence comes from Ahaetulla prasina, assembly GCF_028640845.1. Lineage (NCBI taxonomy): Eukaryota > Metazoa > Chordata > Lepidosauria > Squamata > Colubridae > Ahaetulla > Ahaetulla prasina. The sequence continues at coordinate 22,553,022 of NC_080549.1, read as the reverse complement.
AAAGGTTAAATCTAATAAAATTTAATTTAACAGCTAGATCTTTAGCTGATTTTGTTAAATGTGTTATGGGAACGCATCCAATAGGTCTGCATTCATTCATGCTCTGCCTTTTCGTCAAAAGTTCATGATGGCCCTCATCATATGCCATCCTCTATCAAATCCCCTGTCTTAGCCCAATATATTCTCCACTACACCACATTATATGGATCAGGTTTGCTTAAGACCAGGACCCTCCACCTTGCCAACTTTAAGACTTGTGGACTTCAACTCCCAGAGAGAAAGAGAAAGAGAGACACAGAGAGACAGAGACAGAGAAGAGACAAGAGAGACAGAGAAAGAGAGACAAAGAGACAGGGGGGAGAGGAAGAGAGAAAGAGAGAGAGAGAAGAAGAGAGAGAGAGAGAGACAGAGAGAGACAGAGAGAGAGAGGAAGGAAGAGGAGAGGAAGAGAGAGAGAGAGAAAGAGACAGAGAGAGAGGAAGGAAGAGAGAGGAAGAGAGAGAGAGAGAAAGAGACAGAGAGAGAGGAAGGAAGAGAGAGGAAGAGAGAGAGGAAGAGAGACAGACAGAGAGAGAGAAAGAGACAGAGAGAGACAAAAATGAGAGAGAGAGACAGAGAAAGACAGAGAGAGACAGAGAGAGAGAAGTGAACAGCACACTTGAGGCCAGGTGTGGCAAGATGTGGCTGGGAGGGGAGGGTGAGGTGGGGTTGGGCATGGCAAATAATTTAACAACTGGTTTTCTGTCCTAATGATCAGCTGGGTAGGTATGGTTGGGGTGGGTCTTGTGACTGGGTGGGACTGAGTGATGTTGGGTTTGCCATGTCCACCTAATCACACCAGTTGTTAAGAAAAGAAAACACCAGGTGTTTTCTTTTCTGTGGGAAATGAGTGCAAATGGCTCTTTGAGTGTTTAAGGTTGTAGACCCCTGCTGTAGACTGTCTTACTGCATTAACTTGCATTTTGAAATCTTTTACTGCGCCTAAAGAGAGCTACCCTATCTTTTAAATCAGTGCATCTGACTAAGAGAAAGTCACTAATTCAGTTCAAAATATCAGCAGACTTTTGCTTAGCCCATCAGTGGAGATTAATCTCATGTAATAACATTTCCTTGAACACTTGCTCAGGGGGGCTTTCTGCTTGGATGGATGTTCTCATCTAACTATCATTCAAAAAGCCAGAAAAATCTTTGGGCTTTGTGAACGCAAATGGAATATGCCATCAGGAGTAAAATGGGCAGCTGATCTATCTCCATGAGGCCAAAGATCAGCAGTGCTCATCAATGGCTTGAAGCCACCGTATTGGTCACGATGCTGACGTTACCTTGCCAATTTTTCCCTTTGTCATTATTTGAGGAACTTTACAATGACAGTGGCCTTCTGGAGGTGTATGTTGACCATTTGGGGGAAGAAGAGATGAGTCTGCCATGGTGTCTGGAAATCAGTAAACTAGGTTTTTAAATGCCCGATTCTTATAGAAGAAGGATGCTTTCTCCAGTACGCACAGGCTATCCCTTTCTATAATTTGTTCTCAGTTTAATTCAAACTACTTGACATACACTGCAATAGTGAATTGTAGAGAAAGTGGGAGCCACCCATGTTTACTTTTTAATAAGGGGATTTGATAGATTCATGGAGGGCCATGTTAAGGATAGCTACTGGTCTTAGTGGATTTATGCTTCTTCCAGATCAGAAGTAGCATCGTCTGAATGCCAATTGTTTGGAGGGTGGCAACAGAAGAGGGATGCCACTGTTTTGTCATGGTTTCTGAGCTTTCTGAAGGCATAAGGTAGGGGACCCAGATGAGCAATCAATATATGAAAAAAAGCCACTAAATCAATCAACTGCTTGGAATCCCTCTCATGAAAAGGAGAGGATTTGGAATTGCCAATAAGCACTCCAAAGAGCAGCTCCTCATGAGCAGACCACAACACAGTGGACTTCAGTGAATTTAAAGTTTTGGGACCCAAAAAAGTGCCATCTGTGGTAAAATGGGCAGCTAATGAAATTTGATAAATAAATAAAATTTTTCCCAGTGCCACTTTTTGGCACTTTTCAGAACACGATTGGTTCACACAGTTCCTTTTTAAATCACTTCTGGAAATTGCTTGTTAATTGATTTTTGAACATTAAAAACATGCAGAACAAATTTCATTACCAATTCCCCTTCAAACCTCATAAAAAAAACAACCGTTTCATATAGGTTTAAGGAATTTTTTAAAAAATCTTAGAATAAACAGTGAAAGGGTGATTAGAATGTTGATTTTGGACGGTTATAAAGAACTAAAAGGCCAGACAGATTTGATATAAGAATTTGAAATTAATTATAAGAATCCTTTCTGTGGGGAAATGTTGTTTGGAATATATTAAGAGTCTGAAATTAGGTACAAGAAACCGTCCCATAGGAAAATGCTGTTGATTGGGGAAAAACATGATAAAAGGGGACTTTGAAGATTGGATAGTAAAGAGAACTAGAAAAAAATAAAGAATTATAATTAAAGGAGAAGAACTATTAATATAGAGTGGAGCAAATTACTTTAATTCAAGGACATTTAAAAAATGTACCCAGAAGTTACTTTTAAGATTGTCTACTATTATAAAACTGGATTTAAAAGAGGTTATATAAGAGAAGTAAGCTTTACTAAAAAAAAAGAATGAGGTTGAGGTTGATTTGAACATGGAGCTAAAATGACACTTCAAGAATGATATGGGGGAAAAATGTTACATTGGATAAAATCAGCTGATGTTTTAATAATGAAAAGGGTATTCAAATAAAAAATGAGAACAATCATTTGTTAGATTGTTTATTTTAGATTTATAAGACAGACTTGAAGTCTTGAAGAATCTATTGAGGAGAGACAAAGAAAATGAAAAGAAATCAAATTATGGGACATATTTAAAAGGATTAAAGAGCAAGATTGTTAAGGCAAAGGAAAGGAATCTAACACTGGTTTATTTGATCAATATTTTTTTTTTATTTGAATTTATATCCCGCCCTTCTTTGAAGACTCAGGGCGGCTTACACAGTATTAAGCAATAGTCTTCATCCATTTGTATATTATATACAAAGTCAACTTTTATTGCCCCCAACAATCTGGGTCCTCATTTTACTTACCTTATAAAGGATGGAAGGCTGAGTCAACCTTGGGCCTGGTGGGACTTGAACTTGCAGTAATTGCAAGCAGCTGTGTTAATAACAGACAGACTTAGTCTGCTGCGCCACCAGAGGCCATCATAAACATAAACAACATAAATGTATATGTTGTTTATAGACATGAGAATGGGAAGAAGAGATCTTTTGTTGTTGCTGTTGCTGTTTTTAGAAAAAGTAAAAAGTTATTGTGTGAAAAGTAGAGTAAAGAAATATAAAATTGGTTAAAGTTAACATATATACATGCTGCTACTTCTGGTAAATCTGATTTTTTTTTGCTGATTAGAATTTAATTATGTTTTAAGAATTTATTTATAGAAAAAGATGAGATATGGAAGAAGAGATATTTCGATATATTAGTAGGAAAGGCAATACAATATTGAAATTATCTAATTTGTGATGAAAGGGAAAGTCATTTGTGTTTATTTTCTTTGTTCCTTACCATATTTTTTTTCCTTTTCATAATTTTTTTGGCTCCTTTTATTTTTGCTTTGTCTTCCTTTCTATTTTTCTTAGTTTGTATTAGTCTTTTATCTTTGTCACTTGAAACTGACTTTCAAGTTTAATCTTTGTAACTGTAACTTTACGTTATTATAAAGAGAAGGGGGAGAATTTCACAGAAGCGCTGCTCTCCTTTGAACAAAACATCAAAAGCAATGGAAATAACTAGAAATAAATAAATGTTCTTCCATCAAGTGAAAGAAGGTTGAAAGGAGAAAAATATCACGAGCATTTTTCTGCATGGGGCACATGACATTCCATAACACTGCATCTTCACCAATCTAACCCCCAAAACGTCAAGCTTCAGTAAAACCCAAAATCAGTATCCCAAACCACTGCATCAGAGTTTTGCACAGACCTCACTGGAAGAGAAGGAATAGCAGTAGTACTTAGACTTATAGACCGCTTCACAGTGCTTTCTAGCCCTCTCTAAGTTGTTTACAGAGTCAGCCTATTGCCCCCAACAATCTGGGCCCTCATTTTACTGACCTCAGAAGAATGAAAGGCTGAGCCCAGTGAGAATTGAACTGCTGGCAGTCAGCAGAATTAGTCTGCAATACTGCATTCTAACCACTGTGCCACCATGGCTCTTAATTGTTTAACTGTTTCTGAGAACAAGCAAATAAGAAAGTTCCAAGGACAGCAAACTCCATTTTCCTTTTTCTTAGCCTTGGCCTAATTATAACTTACCTCTGGACTTGAACTGCAACTTTAGTATTAATGAGCTGTTTGCTGGGCTTGCAAATAGATCCGGCTGATACATTCTGGCTGTATTTTGCTTGAGTCACAGGAATAATTAAACAAGCCTTTTTCTTTCTTTTCCCTTTGCAAAGATAACAAATGATTAATGGTAATTTATTAGCATTGGGTGCTGCTTCTAGGTAGGAATGGACAAAACCTCAGCTTTGTTTAATTCCATCCCTGCCAGATTTTGAAACAGTCCCTCGTTAGTTTACAATTATTATTTTTTTTATAAAAACCAAATCAGTGCAAAATGGATTTGCATTTCTGGGTACATTGTCCTTATTGTTAGCAGTCCTGTTCTTCAGACATTATTTTAGAGAAGGCATTTTTCCTTGCATCATTGAGTTTATCCTTTTTTTAAATAACAGAATTACAGAGTTGGAAGGGACCTTGGAGGTCTTCTAGTCTAAACTGTTCAAACAGGAAACCCTGTAATATTTCAGACAATTGGCTGTCCAATCTCTTCTTTAAAACCTCCAGTGTTGTAGCACCCACAACTTCTGAAGGTAAGCTGTTCCAACTGTCAGGAAATTTCTCCTTAGTTCTAGGTTGCTTCTCTCCTTGGTTTCTATCCATTGCTTCATGTCCTGCCTTCAGGTGCTTTGGAGAATAGCTTGACTCCTTCTTTGTGGCAACCCCTGAGTTATTGGAACACTGCTATCATGTCACTCCTAGTCCTTCTTTTAATTAGACTAGACATACCCAGTCCTGCAATGGTTCTTGATATGTTTTAGTCTCTAGATGGTTTCCTTGTCCTAAGCAAATTAAGCAATAGCATAGCAAACTTCAGAAAAAGGATAGATATAGTTCAGCTCCTCTATTTACAACCACAGTTGGCACCAGAATTTCTGCTGCTAAGTAAGATGACCATTCAGTAAGTCACATCCAATTTTCCCATAGTTGTTAGGTGAATTGCTGCAGTTGTTAAGGTAATCCAGCTTCCCCATTGACCTTGCTTGTCAGAAACTGGCTGGGAAACTCACAGATGGTGATCACATGACCCCTGGATGCTGTAACCATTATAAATATATGCTGGTGGTCAAGTACCAGGATTTGGGCCATGTGACCTTGGGGATGCTGCGCAGTTGTAAATGTGAGGACCAGTTGCCATTGTAACCTCAAAGACTCACTAAATGAATGGTTGTAAGCCATGGACTACTTGTATATCCTCAAAAAGTGTGAATAAAGTATTTCACAAGAAAATGTGAAGAAAACATTCAAATCTTCACTGATGGAGTGTTCAGAAGTGTTTCTTCCAGTGGTCCTCTTTGCCCAACATCCTTTCTTATTCTTCCTAATTGATCCCTCTGCTGCTGTCTGCTCCTTCACCCAAACGTTGGAAAACGAGAGCAAGGGATGCCAGAAGGAAGGACCAAATGCTACTTTCTTGCCAATAGCTAGTGGACAGTTGGTGGACTTGTCCCATTGGTTCCTTGGGAGAGAGACATTGCCTCTCCCACATCTTCTTTCCTTCTACTGAGATGTGGGTATTGGTTGAGTCTAGAGGGCTAGCAAATAAATAGCATAAGGAGTAGGAAAAATGGCCTCAATGGAAGTATGCAAGAATTTCAGGGGCTGAAATGTTTCTTAATGAACTGAGAAACAACATCATATTCAGAAGTGACTTGGTCAGACATTGCCCTGGTTTGCTCAAGTAGGGAGAGAAGGTCCACCTCAATCAGACTTGCAAGATTTTGTAACTTTGGCCATCTGGTGAAATTGATTTGCTCTCTGGTTTACTTAGTGACTCTGACAATAGGGACAAAAGAGGTGAGGAGCAGCAAATCCTTGTCTTTTTTCTCAAAGATCTAGATTAGGGGTATTCAACCTTAGCAACTTTAAGACTTGTGGACTTCAGCTCTCAGAATTCCTCAGTGTGACATTCTGGCTGAGGAATTCTAGGAGCTGAATCCATAAATCTTAAAGTTGTCAAGGTTAGACACTCCTGATCTTGACTTTGGACTCCACTCAGCTGGCGGAGCTCACAGCAACTTTCCAGATGTGCTTAATATATTTGGGAACTTCAGTTCTCCTGTGGCTTTGATTTTGCCCCATTCACTGTGAATGGGGCAAAAGTTGAACAGCAACTTTCCAGATGTGCTTAATATATTTGGGAACTTCAGTTCTCCTGTGGCTTTGATTTTGCCCCATTCACTGTGATTTAACACTGCTTTTAAAAAACTGGCATTTTTATGAACGTGCTCCTGAGCTTCTACACATTAGTAGAACTAATCAAGTCAAAGGAATCTGTTACGGTCATAGACCAGCATAAGAGTAGGGTCACATTCATGAAGAAGAACCTAAAAACATGATGAGTTTGTAACAACTTATACAATATAAATTCTCTGTGAATGTGTGACGTGTAGAAGTTGCAAAAGATATTTCAAAAATGAGAATGAGAATGAGAATGTCAGAGGAGCATTATGGTCATGGTAGCATTAGAAGGGTATAGGGGAATTATGCAGTAATATACAGTGGTGAAATTCATTTTTTTTTTACTACCGGTTCTGTGGGCATGGCTTGGTGGGCGTGGTGTGTCTTGGTGGGCGTGGCAGGGGAAGGATACTGCAAAATCTCCATTCTCTTCCCACTCCAGGGGAAGGCTATTGCAAAATCTCCATTCCCACCCCACTCTGGGGCCAGCCAGAGGTGGTATTTGCCAGTTGTCCAAACTACTCAAAATTTCTGCTATCGGTTCTCCAAACTGCTCAAAATTTCCGCTACAGGTTCTCCAGAATATATCAAAACCAGTCAGGAAGCAATAGCTTATTTATTTATTTAATTTATATATCACCTTTATTATTATTTTTCTTTGTAAACAGATGAAGGTGGTGAGCATTTCTAAAGCTCCTTCTTCCTCCTATTTTCCCCACAACAACCCTGCAAGGTGCCATGGGCTAAGATAGAATGACTGGCCCAAAGTTACTCAGCCGGTTTTCTTGGCTAAGATGGGACTTAAACTCACGGTTTTCTGGTTTCTAGCCCAGTGCCTTCACCACTAGACTAAATTGGCTTTCTTATGGAACCCACATTCTGGAAGCTATTGGGGGGGGGAGTAGACCAGCATTATTCGGCATTTATGTATTAAATAAGGGAACATTGCGGAATATTCCATGCCGAACCTGAATGAGAATTAATGCAGACGTTCTTCAAGCTGAATGAAAATATGAATATGAATCCCAGATGATGTTCTCCAACAACTAAGGAAAGAAGAGAAATGTCTCCCTTTCTCCCTTTTTCAGTTGCAACCATCAAGAGTTTTTCGGATACACAGGCTTGCAACGGAGCCAAAGCAGTGGTGTTGCCAAGCCCTGGCTGGCCTTCATCCTTAATTCAGACCCAACAAGCAAGATTTATGTTAGCCTGATCTGCTGAATTAACTACACTGAATCAGATGTACTTGGCTCTTCCATTTTTGGTAACTTTTTTTTCTTTTGACACCCACCCCCCTTTCTACACCACACTGGACATGAATCACTAAAAACACTAGCCTGGGAAGGTAGCCAACTGCTAAAAGAAAAGCTAAAAATAATTTATGAGTGACGTAATCTATATCAATTATTACTAATGAAGCTTATCAGCAATGTAATAATTTAGGGCCTGAAGAATTAATGGAGCTTGCCAAATTTGGCCAGCAACTTCATTTCTAAAGACAAGAACATTCAAGAGAACAAATGCCATCTTTCTGTATGAAATGAGTAAATAGCACAAGGAGGAACAAAAATCAAAATTAGGCCATTTATACCTATCTCTCTTTCTTCTTTCTCCACAAAAATAGAAGAACTATGTCACTTCTTTCAGTGCTGTTGTAACTATGAACAGTCACTAAATGAATTGCTGTAACTCAAGGATTACCTGTAGTTGATTCAGCAGCCAGGGCTAACATAAATTTTGCTTGTCGGGTCTGAATTAAGGATGAAGGCAGCCAAGGGTTTGGTAACACCATTGCTTCTTACCATTGCTTTGGTTCCTTTGCAAGATCATGGCGGCATAGTGGTTAGAATGCAGTATTCCAGGTGTATTCAGCTCACTGCCAGGAGTTCAATCCTAACCGACTCAAGGTTGACTCAGCCTTCCATCCTTCCGAGGTTGGTAAAATGAAGACCCAGAATGTTGGGGACAATATGCTCACTCTGTGAACCACTTAGAGAGAACTGTAAATCTCTGTGAAGTGGTATATAAGTCTAAGTGCTATTGTTATTGCTATTGCTAGCCTGTGCATCTGAAAAGACTCTTGATGGTTGCAACTGGAAAAGGGAGAAATTTCTATTCTTTCCTTAGCTATTGGAGAACATCATCTGGGTCTCACATTTTCTATATATACAGTATATATTTTTATTACATTTTTACTTCATAACAATTGTGCATATTCAACAAAGCTGTGACATTATTGTATATTTCGGATCTACTTCCCATATAATTTCGATATACATTATATACATCTAATCATCAATAGTCTTATATATATTTTGTTTTCTATTTCTATTGATTGTCCACGTGTACCAGTTTTCTCAGATCACATAGTATTCTGAATCTTGTTTTTCTTGTAGTTCTATGGTAAGCCTGTCCATTTCTGCACAGTCATATACTTTTTGGATAATCAGACTCTCTGGTGGTATGATACTAAGTTTCCAATATTGTGCGAATGCAATCCTTGCCGCTGTTAGAACGTGCAAAATCAAGTATCTTGTTTTTTTATCTAATTTTGTTTTAAACATTCCCAAAAGAAATGTTTCTGGATTCAGTTCAATTTGGCATTTTGTTATATCCAGTAACCATCCCTGTATCTTAATCCAGTATTTTTTTGCTTTGGGGCACATCCACCAAGCATGAAAGAAGGTACCTTGATGTTGATTACATTTCCAGCACTTTGGACTTAGGTTTGGGTACATTTTGGCCAACCTATCTGGCGCTAGGTGCCAACGGTAAAGCATTTTATATTGATTTTCTTTGTAAGCAGTAGATTTGGTTAATTTTAAATTTTTATTCCAGATTAATTCCCAGTTATCTAAATCTATATTGTGCCCTATATTCTTTGCCCATGCAATCATCAGTTCTTTCACCACCTCTTCCATTCTATCAAACTCTAGTAGGTATTTATATAATTTAGATATTAATTTTCCTTCTGGGCCTATCAATAATTTGTCTAGTTGGTTTGGTTCCAAATCAATTCCAAATTCTTCCATGTCTTTCTTATATCTGGTTTGCAATTGTAAATATAGCCACCAATCTATCGATATTCCCTGTTCCTTTAATGTCTGAATGTTTTTAAGTTTTCCCTGTTTGTCTAATATTTCTGAATATCTTGGCATCTTACTTATGTCTAGTGTATTGGGGTGGATCATTGCCTCCATAGTGGATAACCAGCCAGGAATTTTCATATAGTGTTTTTCCTTATGTTTTGCCAATTCCGTACCAATGCATCTCTTATTCTATGTCTGTAAAAATATGAATGTGTCTTACTTCCTTTATCCCACATGAAGGCATGCCACCCCTTTTGTAAGTAAGTATGGGTCCTTGAGTGGCTCAGACTGCTAAGACAGTCTGTTATTAACAGCAGCTGCTTGCAATTACTACAGGTTCAAGCCCCACCAGGCCCAAGGTTGACTCAGCCTTCCATCCTTTATAAGGTAGGTAAAATGAGGACCCAGATTGTTGGGGGCAATAAGTTGACTTTGTATATAATATACAAACGGATGAAGACTATTGCTTGACATAGTGTAAGCTGCCCTGAGTCTTTGGAGAAGGGCGGGATATAAATGCAAATTAAAAAAAAGTCATGGCCTTCCAATGCTATAATTCTTCTATTATTTAAATTGACCCACATTTTCATTCCATTTTAATTTGAGCAATGTCTGGATTAATTCACATTCAGGTTCTACATGGAATATTCTAGAATTTTTCCCTATTTAACAATTGTTAATTGTTTCCCCTTTTTAACAATTGTTTCTGGAAAATGACACTCTACAAACTATGGATCACCATTTTTCCACCCAGAATTCTCTGTTCTGACCTAGGCTTCCTTAGAAAGTAAACAGCACAAACTTAGTCCCGGCAAACTTTTTAAATTCATATGGCTTTAAATTACTTTCATTTACAGTCTGCAAGGCTTGATAGTCTTTCAGAGGAAGGTTATCAACACCCACCTATCTCACGTGGAATGCTGCCCAAGAGCTAATTTCCAGACGCAGGGCAAGGCCAAACTTGGCACAGAGTTACAAACAGAATTTTCAAATCTTGAATCAGCCAGATGAACTAATTGCTTCCTGCAAAAGCTCACATCCCATTCACTTCTATTTTATGTCTTATGGGAGGGGCCAATCATCTCCAAGCTTTACTCCCAAGTCGACTCTGTTTCCTTAATTATTCCTGTCTCCTGGCAGCTCTGCGCATGCGCACACTGGGAACAGGCTCATGCTGTTCTTCTGCCTTGCTGATGTCAGACTCCAGAGACTCTGGAGGCAGCAAAGAACTACCAGATGGCCTTGGCCCCCTCTCTGCCTCCAACTCAGAGCCATCGTCTGAGCCTTTCCCAGACTCCAGGACTGTCCCACGTTCCTCCCCAACCTGCTCACTGTCCGAATCTGCTGTCAGCTGTGCTGGCCACTGGCAGGCCACAACATTCTCAGCGTTCTTCTACTTTTTCAGCAAGAAGTTTTCATTTACCTGGATATTAAAATCTAAATAAACAGGGTGCAACTGAACTGGATTTGCACAAACCAAAGTGAAGAGTGTCTTTGCATAAACAGGCATCTTTTAAAAAAAAGATTAAAACCAAACAGAAATCTTGCTTTCTCCACTTCAGAAAATTTTGACAGACCCCATATTTTACTTGTCATTCTTTCTTTCATGGGGTTTAAAAGATGAAAGCTGTTTTGTGCATAACCTAAATGCTCACAGAATTTGCTGAGCAGAAAGGAATAAAAGCCTCAGCAGCCTTTTTTTTTTTTTTTACGATTTCAAGTATATACGATTTCAAGGACTATGCATTAGACAAACAAGCTATTGGGATCCTTATATTAAAACAACATATTTCATGTGCAGTCAGAACTCAAAAAGCCCATGTAACTATTGTGACCCAGGCCCGAGTAGGTAGTAGGAAACTCAGTCAGTGTAAAAACAAACAAAACTTTATTAGAACAGCTGAGAATTAACTCATTCTCAGCGTAGTTCAACTAAATTAAAGCAAATTCCTCCCAACACAATTCCTCAGTCCTATCACCAACCTTGGTCCAATTAGGCAAACTGCCAAAAGCCTTACTTGGCAAAAGTTCAGAAGACACCGATACAAAACAAATGCAACAAGACAAAGCTATCAACGTTGTTTTCCGGCAAAGAGCCCAAACGCTGTTGCTGGTCTTTTAAGCCTTATGGGAGGGGCCAATCATCTCCAAGCTTTACTCCCAAGTCGACTCTGTTTCCTTAATTATTCCTGTCTCCTGGCAGCTCTGCGCATGCGCACACTGGGAACAGGCTCATGCTGTTCTTCTGCCTTGCTGATGTCAGACTCCAGAGACTCTGGAGGCAGCAAAGAACTACCAGATGGCCTTGGCCCCCTCTCTGCCTCCAACTCAGAGCCATCGTCTGAGCCTTTCCCAGACTCCAGGACTGTCCCACGTTCCTCCCCAACCTGCTCACTGTCCGAATCTGCTGTCAGCTGTGCTGGCCACTGGCAGGCCACAACATTCTCAGCGTTCTTCTACTTTTTCAGCAAGAAGTTTTCATTTACCTGGATATTAAAATCTAAATAAACAGGGTGCAACTGAACTGGATTTGCACAAACCAAAGTGAAGAGTGTCTTTGCATAAACAGGCATCTTTTAAAAAAAAGATTAAAACCAAACAGAAATCTTGCTTTCTCCACTTCAGAAAATTTTGACAGACCCCATATTTTACTTGTCATTCTTTCTTTCATGGGGTTTAAAAGATGAAAGCTGTTTTGTGCATAACCTAAATGCTCACAGAATTTGCTGAGCAGAAAGGAATAAAAGCCTCAGCAGCCTTTTTTTTTTTTTTACGATTTCAAGTATATACGATTTCAAGGACTATGCATTAGACAAACAAGCTATTGGGATCCTTATATTAAAACAACATATTTCATGTGCAGTCAGAACTCAAAAAGCCCATGTAACTATTGTGACCCAGGCCCGAGTAGGTAGTAGGAAACTCAGTCAGTGTAAAAACAAACAAAACTTTATTAGAACAGCTGAGAATTAACTCATTCTCAGCGTAGTTCAACTAAATTAAAGCAAATTCCTCCCAACACAATTCCTCAGTCCTATCACCAACCTTGGTCCAATTAGGCAAACTGCCAAAAGCCTTACTTGGCAAAAGTTCAGAAGACACCGATACAAAACAAATGCAACAAGACAAAGCTATCAACGTTGTTTTCCGGCAAAGAGCCCAAACGCTGTTGCTGGTCTTTTAAGCCTTATGGGAGGGGCCAATCACCTCTTGTCCCTATTCCCGAGTCATCATCTTTGCTTGAGCTGTTCTTGCCTTCTGGCAGCTCTTCTCATGCGTGCATTAGTAACAGGCTCCTCCTGTTCCTCTTCCTCACTACTGTCAGCCTCTGGAGGCTCTGGAGTCCGCTCATCACCCCCCCCCCCACCCCCGATGGCCCTGGCCCCACCTCTGCCTCCAACGCAGAGCCCTCATCCAGGCCTTCCCCAGCCTACAGGACTGGCCCATATTCTTCCTCAGCCTCATCGCTGTCTGACTCCGTTGCCAGCTCCGCAAGCTGCTGGCAGAGCACAACAGTAACATGGCCCTTTATCTACATATGTGGGTCTGATTGGGGTACGTCATAAGGGTGACACAGAAATATTATACAGGTAGTCCTCGAGTTACAACCCTAATTGAGCCCAAAACTTATGCTGCAAAGTGAAACACTTGTTTTGCCTCATTTTATGACTTTTCTTGCTACAATTGTTAAGTGAAACATTGTATTTGTTAAGTTAGTCACATGGCTGTTAAGTGAATCTGGCTTCCCCCATTGACCTTGTTTGTCAGAAGGTCGCAAAAGGTGATCCCATGACCCTGAGACATTGAAACTGTCATAAAGATGAGTCAGTTGCCAAGTATCTGAATTTTGATCATGTGACCATGGGGATGCTGCAATGTTCATAACTGTGGAAAACAGTCAGAAGTCACTTTTTCAGTGCTGTTGTAACCTTGAACAGTCACAAAATGAACTGTTGTAAGTCAAGGACTAACTATATATATAATATATAATTGTTTTCTGAGGTTTTCACCTCAGGGTGTTTGTATGTAGGTCTTTGGTTGTTCGGGTTTTCTCCCATGTAAAATTGGAAGTGTCTTGGCGACGCTTCGACAAAGTCTCATTCGTCATCTTCAGGCTTCAGCTTCGTGCTTCTGGGAGCAGTGTGTGATCGCACCTGCGATCACACACTGCTCCCAGAAGCACAAAGCTGAAGCCTGAAGATGACGAATGAAGCCTGAAGATGACGAATGAGACTTCGTCGAAACGTCGCCAAGACATTTCCAATTTTACACGGGAGAAAACCCGAACAACCAAAGACCTACATAATATATAATTATATATATTTCCTCTGTCTCCTATTTCCCCCAAAATAACAGGCCTCTGTGGTGGGTTGGGCTGAGAAAGAGGGTCTTCGGAATTCTTCAGAATAGCTGCAGCATCTGCCAGACAATTGGAAAATGGTGAACATAGAAAATCCTTCATTTCCTTTTCTTTAGAGTTGGCTGGATCAAGGAATGGAAGGAATTCTGTTCTATCAGGCACAGAATCCCATGGTCTTGATGATCAAACAGCACCTGAGGAATATCTCCAGCTGTGAATGGAGTTGGGCTCCAGCTGTTCCGTCTGTTGTGGGAGGAGAGAATGGATAGCTTCAAAAAACCTTTGAAGTCCTTCCTATACTGTTCAGGGTAGTGAGATTCTTAAGAGGGTGGGAACTGAAACAGAGGCTCTGAGAAATGATGGTCAGGGCAACACAGCAATTAAAGTCCCTGACTACAAATTGAGAGTTCTAAATTCAAGCCGTTCTTCATTTGAGGAACATCCCTGAGTGTGAAATAAGGTCATACTATAGTCTGTTATCCACTTGAATGGTATTCAAATGCAGAAATCTTGGTGTTAGGGATATGTATGCTTACTTCTGTTCCAGAAACAGTAAACAGTTTTTACTCTATTCTACCATTATACCTACTTAAGGTATAACTGTGGTGGTGCAGTGGTCAGAATGCACTATTGCAGGCTAATTAGTTCAGTCCTGACCGACTCAAGATTGACTCAGCTTTCCATCCTTCTGACATCAGTAAAATAAGGAGCCAGATTGTTGGGGGCAATATGCTGACTCTGTAAACCTGTAAGGACTTGCCTCTTTGCTCAAGAAAGTAGAACTCTTGAAGCACTTAGCATTTCAAAAGGAAACCTTTATTGAAAGGAAAGTTATAGCAAGACAAAGAAAGCAGGATCTGAGGATTCCCACACAATTCTATTATATTAAACAGTTAGATACCCCTCCCCTCAGTCTGGTGTTGAATAAGCCAATCTGCAGGTGCGAAGATGTTTTGAGAATTGCAGGTTGAGAAGGTGATAAGAAATTGTTTTCAGGCATCACTTTCTGGAGGCTACAGAGCTGAGACAAAACAGATGTCCCTCCCCCATTACATTCCCAGGAAGGTAAATCAAACCACAGGATAGACAGGCATCAGGAAAAAGGTTATAAACTGAGGAATGCCTCCAGGCCCCTTCCCACAAGAATAGCAGCCTCCCAATAGGGATGTATGGGACCTGACATGCTGCCTCCCTGAGAAGGAGAAGTCTACCTGGAAAGGAAACACAAGGAGAGATACAGAGCAATTGTTTAACTAGGTTTATCAGAATATTGGGCATGAAACCATATTAGTAACTTGGAGGCTCTGGTATGTTTCTTAGCTACCCATTTGTTTTGAGATGGAGGCAAGTGCTTCCAGAATACTAAGTATTGTGTGGCACCATGGTGTGTGCGTGAGTCAAGGATTTCCTTGATCTCAGGGGAAGGCATAGCCAAAGTTTCAGTGACAAGACGTGTTATTTGGGAGCTCCCAAAGACCCATCGATTTCTCCATTACCCGAGGGTCTGAAGTGATCAAAGTCATTCTGAAGGAACAACAAACAAGAGGGGCATGAACTGGCTGGCATAGGGGAAGCGCAAACCCCAAGTCAGAACAGGAGAAGCCCCTCAAACTGGGCATCGGAGAAAGCAACCATAGAAGTTGCTAAAAAGCTGGGGTGGCTGCAACGGAAGGAGGAGGAAGAAAGACAGCGTGTAACATTGAGGTGAGAGACTTTGATATTCTGGGAAAGAAAAGAAGAGATTTTCTGCTACAAGCTCACCTGTAAACTAAAGAGGGTGGAAAAGAAGGTTAAAAGGAAGGGGTGAGAGCGGGTGTGTATTCGTTCTCACACCCGCCAATTTAGCTGTGAAGAAAGCCTGGGGTGGGGTGGGGGAAGAGTTAATCCTTATTCGGAAACCAGAGAGAAAGCTGGAAGATTCCCTCATAAAATAAAAGTAATTTGGATTTATTAATAGTAACTGGGGAAGTTGAGCCCTATTTTAGATGGGAATAGTGGTAATTGATAAAGGATATTTTGTAACCCAAAGTTAAGAAATTAAGAAGTTAATATGGCAGATTTCTTTTGAAAGTATGGTCTACTGCTGAAAAAGTGAGTCAACAGTGCCATCTAGTGGTGAAGGAAAAAGTACTTTTAAGACTAGAAAAAACCTTATATACGAGACCTTGACATTTATAACAGATGTGCAAGAGAAGACAGGAAGCTGAATTTTGGTTTTGGTTTATAATTTTCTACTGTTTTGTTTTTTGAAACTGGTCCTTTTATTTACTCGTTCGTGAGCACTTTGAAGAATCTGGCTTTGATTTTTTTTTTTTTGTTAGAAGATAAATGGAAGACAAGCAAAATAGTTGAGCTCACATGTGGTATTCTTACATTCTTCTTTTTCTTAAGAGCTGTTTATTCCCTTCTTTTTTCTTTTTTTATTATTCTGGAAGACTTCTTTGTTTTCCTTTTTATTTCTTTTTGTTTTGATTATAGTTTAATGCTAGAATTAAACTAAAAAGACAGTGGATTAAGACCAGAAGAGCCTGAAGATTTACTGGGACAACGTATATCTCCCTTTTTGATATTTCCTTTTTTCCCCTTTTTTTGGCTTTTCTTTCCAACACTATATTTTTAATCTGGATCATTTTTTATTTGTGAGAGTGGTGGTTGATTTGGTTTTTCTGCATTTTTGCCTTGTAACTAATCCAACCATTAGGGTGGATTAGATACTTGGATTACAAACTATTATATTTGGAATATAAATTTACAAGAATGAGTGCAAAAAAAAAAAGCTTACAACATTGCTGCATCCAACAGGCAGTCCTGTTTCAACAGAAAAGACCTTGGAGATGGAGCTAAAACATTTTATGCAAACAGTTCACGATGATTTGAAACAAGATATAAAAGAAATGAAAGACATGATGTCAACTAGCCTCAGATCAGTACTTAAGAAAATAAAGACCCAACTCCATCAATTTGAAGAAATTGGTAATTTTTACTAAGCAAGTCTGAAATGCAGGACAGGCAAAGCCAGAACTGGAAGTAAATCAAAACCACAGAGTCATATTGTCTCCTGATCCCTCCCCCTCCCAGAGGTCATACAGTAATAATCCAATGTCGTCTTCCACCTTGGTCACGTGTAGTTTCACTTCCAATATTCTCCCTCTGTCAATCATCTGGATGGAATGTGGGGCAAGCAGCTGCCGTTACATTCACGCGCCAAAACAGTTCAAACGTCTATTTAAAAAGGCTATCTCCATCTCCCACACATGCAATGTCAGCCAAACACTGGGAACTGTAAAAACCTCCCTCCTCCTCTATTAATCATGTAAGAGCAAACTTTTAACAAAATAATAAACAGTAAAACAATCTAGTAGGAGAAATGCACTTAATTAAAGCAGAGGCTGACAATGATGGAGAAACTTGAAGGGAGAATTCAAAATGTAGAAGAAAATACAGAAGAGACAGGAAAAGAAGTTGAGGAACTGGGAGGAAAATTTTTGCTAATTGATAAAATTCAAAACTCACAAGAAAAAAATAATAGTGCTTCTCGAAATGGACAAGACTGACTTTTATTTAAGATTTCAAAATATTGAGGAGGAGAAAGAAGAAAATCTGCCTGAGGTGATAGCTGAGATCTTGATAGAAGCTCTGGATCAACCCAAAGAGAAGATTTTAAATGAAATTGATGAAGCTTTTAGAGTACATACAAGATATGTGATAAGAAATAAACTATCAGGAGAAGTACTTGTAAAATTCACAAAGAAAGCATTGAAAATGGAGATATTGCAAATAGCAAGAAATGCAGCACTAAAACACAAAGATAAAGAAATTGTGGTATTGAGGCAAATACCCAAAAGAGTTAGAGATATAAGGAGAGAATACCAATTTTTAACAAGACTTCTAATATCTAAAGGAGTGAATTTCAAATGGTTAATCCCAGAAGGAGTTTTGGTGACTTGGCAAAAACAAAGGTTTAGATTAAACACCTTTGACAAAGCAAGATCCTTCTATGATCAACTTATTGGAGCAGTGGAAGAGGACCTGGGAGTGACAGGATACATACAACAAAAAGAGAAAGAGAAAGAGAAAGAGAATGAGAAAGAGAAAGAGAAAGAAGAGAAAATAAAAGAACAGGAAGAAAGGGTACTGAGAGAGGGAGCGCTGGCTAAGGAACCAATGGAACAAAGAGAAAGCAGGGCGATGAAATTACAAACTACTAATAAGTAAAACATGGAAGAAGAAATAAAAGCAATATCGATAAATGTAAATGGATTAAATGCGGTGATAAAAAGGAATAGAACTTTAAACAAATTAAACTCCTTGAAGATGGATATTACGTGTTTGCAAGAGGTTCTTATTAGAAATCAACATGAAAAATTATTAGTACATTCAAAATTAGGAACTTTATTCACATCATTAATACATCAAAGCAAAAGAGGAATAGCCATGTACATTAAGGAAAAATTAGAACCAAAATTTCTCTTTGAAGATGGAGAAGGTAGAGTCTTTTTTTTTTATTGAAAAAGTTTTTACAAAAAAAAAGCTTTCCCTTTCCCTAACCCCTTTCCCCTCCCCTCCTTCAAAAACCCCGTCCCCGCCCCCGACTTCCCGGAACAAACACAAGGTATAGTTAAAAATAAAACAAACATATGCTAAAAAATTTTCCCTCCTAACTCAGTTATACTCCTGCATTTCTCATCAAATCCTAACCTCCCCGAATGCAATCAGAAGTAATACATCCTAATCATTCAAAGGCAGTCTGATATCTCTTCATCTGATATCTGTTTTGAATATAGTCAATCCATTTTTTCCATTCATTTAAGTATCTTTCTTGCATATTGTCTTTCAAAAAGGCTGAGATTTTTGCCATCTCAGCCAAATTGGCAACTTTCAATATCCATTCTTCTATTGTAGGTAATTCTTTTTTCTTCCAATACTGTCCTATCAGTAATCTTGCCGCTGTTATTAAATTTAAAATCAATTTAGTCTCAATTACTGTGCAGTCTGTGATAATTCCCAGTAAAAAAAATTGCGGCAGGAACTTTATTTTCTTTTTCAAAACATTTTGTAAAATCCACCAAATTCTTATCCAAAAAGCCTTAATATTCTTGCAAGTCCACCAAATATGAAAATATGTAGCACAGATATGTAATCACAATTACATCTCCAACATTTTGCTTGCATATCTGGATATATACACGATAATTTCTTAGGATCTAAATGCCATCTATAAAACATTTTATAAAAATTTTCCCTTAAATTCTGTGCCTGCGTAAATTTAACATTTCTAACCCAAGTTTTTTCCCAAGTTTCCAATAATATTGGCTCCTGAAAATTTTGTGCCCACTTTATCATACAGTCCTTTACCAAATCCCTTTCAGAATCTATTTCAAGTAACACATTATACAATCTCTTTATATGCTCCTGAGACTGATTTCTAATTTGCTTTACCAAATTTTCCTCATTCTGCACTATACCAATTTTCTGATCTTCCTTCCATCTAGCACGTAGTTGCCCATATTGAAACCAAGTATAATTTTTCCCTTCTTCTTTTAATACGTGCAGAGATTTTAATTGCAAATTACCTCTTTCAGTATACAAAAGATCTTTATATGTAATGATTTCCTGATTCTGTTCTATATTTATATTCTCTATTGTATGACTGGGACTCACCCACATAGGAACCTTATAATTTAGTTTATAAGAGTATTTTTTCCAAACACGCAAAAGAGCAGTTCTTAACACATGATTTTTAAAAGCCTTATCCACTTTTTTGTCATAAATTAAATATGCATGCCATCCATATAGCAAGTCATAACCTTCTATATTCAGGATTCTTTCCTCCGTTAAATTAAACCAATCACTTATTACAGAGAGAGCAGCTGCTTCATAGTATAATTTAAAATTGGGCATTTTTAAACCTCCCCTTTCCCGGGAATCTTGAATTATTTTTATTTTAACCCTCGCTTTTTTATCTTCCCATATAAATTTATTAATTCCAGTCTGCCATTCCTCCAAATTTTTATCTTTCTTAATTATTGGTATCATCTGAAAGAGGAATAAAATCTAGGTAAAACATTCATTTTGATAGCAGCTATTCTCCCCAGCAGCGATAATTGCATTTTTTTCCAAACCATCAAGTCCTTCTGAACTTTTTGCCATAAGACCTCATAATTATTCTTGTACAATTTCACATTTGATGATGTAATATAAACCCCTAAATATTTAACCTTTTTTACAATTTCAAATCCTGTTATTTCCTCTAATTTTTCTTTCTGTTGTCTGGTCATATTTTTTATTATCACTTTTGTTTTATTCACATCTCTCAACTCAAAATCTTCTATCATCTCAAAAAAGGATTTAGGGAGCTTTGCAAGTGCAGGTATCTTTTTAGAAGAAATTCTCTTGTCCTTTCGTGTATCAATTACTCCATTCCAATTTCCTAATATAATATACGATCTATAATCCCATAGAATCAACTTGTCATACAACATTCTGTAGTCTTTTTCTTGTTGATGATTAGGTGCATATATACCCAGCAGAAGAATCTTTTTTGTTTCTAATGTAAGTTCAATAGCAATATATCTTCCATGAATATCTGCCTCTATTAACTTAGCTGATATATCCTTTCTTAAATATACCACTATGCCATTTTTCTTATCCAAAGCTGAAGCAGCAAAATGTTTACCTAATTTTGAATTTATTAAGTATTTTTGATCTGATAGTTTAATGTGTCTCTTGTAAACAAATCACATCATTTTTAAATTGTTTCAAATAATGAAATATTTTTCTTCTTTTCTGAGCTGAATTCAAACCATTGACATTCCAGGTCAGAATTTTATTTGCCATTACTGGCCTCCTGAAGCTTTTGAGCAATCAGCTGAAGATCCTCCTCCCGTATCTTCGGCCTTGCTCCTCCCACCGCTTCTGTAACAGGATCCTGACCTTTGCTTTGAATTTGTTGCTCCTTTTCTTTATGCTTAAGGGCTCCCCTCGTCACTCTTTGTTCTTGTGGTTGTTCCTTATTATTCTCTTTCATTTCTTCTCTTATCTTTTCATTATTTTCCATCAACTTCTTAAACCAAACATTTTCCCTTGCTCTTTAAGCATATCTTCCAAAGCTACTTCAGATCCCTTTCTGCCAGCAGTCTTAGGTGGTTTAGTAGCCATTTCAGTTTTAAAAGTCACAAAATGGTAGATCTCCCTACTGCCCACTAGTGGGTGTTCCAGCTTTCATGGTGGGTAGTAGGGGTTTTGTCCGATACTGAAGCACTTTCCTTTTTAAAAAAATTTAATTGACTTTTTAAAAAATTTTCATAGCATTATTTAAAAACATTTTCATTAGGTTTTCATAAAATTCCCCATGACAATTTAAATTTCTGAAAATATACTGTTTGTATTGCCCACGCATAACTTTAGTTCATGTTACATAAGTGAAACTAAATGGCGCTATAGTGCGACCGCAAAAGAGCCTCGTCCCAGAATAGCTTGCGCAGCTCCCCCCACACCACCCAGCTGTAACAGACAAACAGAGCTGGTGGCTGGCACCCCCCCCCCCCCAAACCCAATCCACGATGCGTGAGAGGCATGTGCAGACGATGATACACTTTATAAATCACCATTACTGTGGAACCGGTGGGCGATTAGAAAATTTTACTAGTAACAGAGATACAAAAGTGGGCAGTAGATATAAAAAGGTTGACTGCCCCTGAAATAGACACTTATCGTGGTCGAGAATAGATATGATATGGATGTCGGCAGACTTGATAGAGAATATACAAGAAGTGAATATTGATTCAAATATATGGGCAGACCATAACCCAATGATGATAACATGGAAAGAACAGAAGAAAAGAAGAAGATGGATGTTGAATACATTAATATTAAAAGAAAATGATTTGCAACAATATATGGAAAAAGAATTAAAGTCTTTATTTGAAATAAACAAAAAAGAGGACACATCGCTTCAAAATGTATGGGACACAATTTTTTTTTTAATTTACATTTATATCCCGCCCTTCTCCGAAGACTCAGGGCAGCTTACAGTGTGTAAGGCAATAGTCTCATTCTATTTGTATATTTTACAAAGTCAACTTATTGCCCCACCAACAATCTGGGTCCTCATTTTACCTACCTTATAAAGGATGGAAGGCTGAGTCAACCTTGGGCCTGGTGGGATTCGAGCCTGCAGTAATTGCAGGCTGCTGTGTTTTAATAACAGGCTATCTTACAGCCTGAGCCACCACGGCCCTAATATATGCCACAATGAAGGCATATATTAGGGGACTGGCAATAACTTATATCGCACAGAAAAACAAAAGAAAAAGACAGAAACAGACAGAATTGGAAGAAGAATACAAAAAACTAGAGAAAAAATTCCAAGAAGATAGTCATAATGACAGAGTTAAGAAAAGAATGGAACTAAAAAAACATGAAATAAAACTAAATGAACAAGAGTTATTAGCAAATAATATGTCATCAGTTACCAGGATTTTACTATCATATATGGTGGACATGTCCAGAAGCCAAAAACTATTGAGAGAAAATAAAGGGTTGGTTAGAAGAAATAACCCAACAACATATTGATTTAAAACCAGTTGTTGTTTTTATTGGGGATCCTATCAGAGAAAATAGTAAAGATAATATTTATCTGATTATACATGTAATTACAGCAGCAAGAATAGCTTTTGCACAAAACTGGAAAGCAGAGAAAATACCTCTGGAAGGAGAAATCATTAGAAAAATTTTAGATTGTGCAGAAATGAATAGATTAACTTTGATGATTACAGAAAGAGAGGATTCAGAATAGTTTAAGATATGGGATAAATTTTACTATTGGTTAGAAGAGAGGTTCAGATAAGTAATGGATAATTATGTAAGAAAATGATAATAAAGTATTTGTGGAAAAATGGTAATAATTCAAATTGAAGTGAAGAAAAAAGAAACAGCAAAATAATGGAGGCAGGAAGAAAACACTGAGATGTCACACAGAAGGAATTGTTGATGATTTAAATGTATGTTTGTCTATAAAATAAAAAACTTTATTTAAAAAAAGGATTTCCTTGATCTCAAAGTGTTGTTCTCCCTCGACCATAAAAGGAGGAGATGGTGCTTTCTCAGGTGGCCTGAAACTACAATGAAATACAGGGTGCACTTCTTTGAGGATTTTTGGTTGTAGTAGTCCAACTGTCACAAGATTTATAATCCAGGTGATGTGGAAAGGTCATGCGTATTTTGGTCCTAATTTCTTAGGGGGTTACAAGGATTGTAGAAATTTAGTGGTTAGGTATACTCTGTCCCCTATCTTAAACGGTTTAGGGTAAGGTCATTTCTTATCAGCCTGTGCTTTGAACATGATTCTAGCATCACTGAATGTTTTCCTTACTACCAACATTTTGCAGTTGATGTATCCACTCTTTATGAGAGGGTATGGTGGGTTCTTCTACTGGTAGTTCTGGCATGGGGTTGAATTCCTGGTCAGTGGCAACTCTAAAAGGGGTGAATCGCAGTGTCTGTGAATGGCAAGAGGTCAGTCCAGTCAGTCCTGTTGATAGTTGATGCTGCTCTAGAACCCCGTTCATTCGTTCTGTCCCAGAGGTGAAATGCTCCCAGTTCAGACTGGATCACTCAATTCGGTAGCGATGGCGGTGGGTGGTTTGGAGAACCGGTAGCAAAAATCCCTGCCCCCCACCCCATGCCCAGCTGAGCCGTGTGATCATCAGAGGGTTTTTTTTACTTTTAAAAGCATTTTTTCTTTGGCCAAAAAAATGGTTTTAAAAGTAAAAAAAAAACCTCTGATGATTGCGTGGCTCATCTGGGATTGCCAGAGCCTTTTAAAAGCATTTTTTCTACAACCTTTTTGGCCGAAAAGGTTGTAGAAAAAGATGCTTTAAAAGTAAAAAAAAAAAAAAGTTGGCCACGCCCACCCAGTCACATTACTACCACCCCAAGCCCTGCCCACAGAACCAATAGTAACAAATTTTACATTTCACCACTGTTCTGTCCCCCCATTTGTCTGAAGATGATGACTAGAACTCAGACCTTGATCAATACCCAGGAGGCTTAGGAAAGCTCTCCAGAATTTTCAAGTGAATTGGACCCTCCAGTCTGATATAATCCTCTGCAGGGCTCCATGCAATCGACAGATGTGAAGTAGGAACATTTTGGCCATAGTTTTGTCAATGGGGATTTTTTGGCAGAGTATGAAGTAGACCTGTTTGGGAAACAAGTCTGTTACTACCCAAATGACAGTATTCCCTGCGCTGTCTGGAAATTCTACTATGAAATCCATAAAGATCTCTCTCCGTGGTGCTGAAGGTTTGGTTACTGTTTGCAACAGCCCTGGAGTTTTCCCCTGCCTTCTCTTTGCAGATGCACACACAGGGAAACTGGCCATGTAGCTCTCAATGTCTTTCTTTAGAGAAGGCCACCAGAATTACTTTTTTTATCAAGTGCAGTGTTTTTACAAATCAAAAGTGTTCTGCTAGCTTTGAATCATGGCAGGATTTCATGAGGTTGAATCTCTGGCTAGCTGAGCCAGACCGTCTTTTAGCAAGCAAGTGTCCACATGCGCCTGGAACCAGTCATCGGTGAGGAGTGCCTGTTCGAATGCTTGTGTGGTAGCATTGTCAGTTGGCAGGTCCAGTTTTCCTAAAGTCATTACTTTAGCAGCTAGTTGGGAAGCTGGGAGCAAGGGTTTGACTACTTCTGACTTAGTGCTATGTATTGGGGCATTTTGGACAGGGCATTGGCAAGGAAGTTCTTCCCTCCAGGAAGGTATTTGAAAGTGAAGTGAAAGTGCTTGAAATACTGGGCCTAGCATACTTGCTTTGGGGATAGTTTCTGAAGGGTTTTAAGGATCTCCAGATTTTTATGGCCAGTCCAGACCTGAAAATGGATTTTATTCCCCTCTGTTCTGACCCGGCCTTTGCAGAGGCAAGAAACAGACATCACTTTCTGGAGGCTCCGGAGCCAAGACAAAACAGATGGCCCTCCCCCCTTTACAGGAAGGTAAATCAAAGCACAGGATGGACAGGCACCAGGAAGAAGGTTATAAACTGAGGAATGCCTCCAGGCCCCTTCCCCACCAGAATGGCAGCATCCTGATAGGGATCTATGGGACCTGACAAAACCACTTAGAGAGGACTGTAAAGCACTGTGAAGCAGTACATTTCACTTAGTGACAGTTCAAAGTTACAATGGCACTGAAAAACTGACTTATGACCATTTTTCACACTTATGACCATTGTAGCATCTCCATGGACACATGATCAAAATTCAGATGCTTGGCAACTGGCTCATATTTATTATGGTTGCAATATCCCAGGATCATGTGACCTTCTGACAAGCAAAGTCAATGGGGAAACCAAATTCACTTAACAACCATGTTACTAATTTAACAACTGCAGTGATTCACTTAACAAATGTGGCAAGAAAAGTTGTAAAATGGGGCAAGATTCACTTTAAAAAATGGGTCACTTAGCAACATAAATTTCGGACTCAATTATGGTAGTAATTTGTGGACTACCTCTATATAAGTCTAAGCATTATTACTATTGCTTCTTTCCCCTTAATATGGCCTCTATGATCTAAAATTGTTTTTAGGATACAGATGTTCTTCATGGCAAATTGTGGTAGCCAAAAATGACTTCTCTCTTGTTCTTCTTTTTCTTGTCTCTTCCTGTCCAGGACCATGCAGACATAGAATGGAAGTTTGCACGCACAAAGCTGTGGATGAGTTACTTTGATGAAGGAGGCACACTACCACCTCCTTTTAATATTATCCCTAGTCCCAAGTCATGCTGGTACCTTTGCAAATGGGTACACAAACAACTTTGCCCACCGGGGGATCCAGAGAATGAACATAAGCATGAGAACCTGAAGACTTTCACGGTGAGGAACAGTGGAACACTTTCATTAATTAAGGGAAGGTTCATAGCTTAGCCCTTCCTTTCCTGATTCTGGCAGGCAGGGCGAATCTCTAGTCTGCCATCTTAGTTGGATTCCTGTCAAATGCCTGGGAAATCAGGAGATTCAGGCAGTTCAAACAAGTATAAAGATTTATTGCAAGCTTCTACAAGAATCTGGCCAACTGACCATTAAGGGAAATGAGGAAAGAGAAGAAAGAGAAGAAAGGCATTCAATGTGGGCTGGTCAGCTCAAAAATTTCAGCAAGAAATATTTAACAAATTGTTATCTCAGCCTGAAAACAAAGCTTAACCCAGCAGATTTCAGAATGGTATTCATGTCCAAAAAGAGATAGCACTGGTTCTCTAAAGACTTGGGTACCCAAATAGGAAAGGTTTCACTTTTTATTGTCTTCTTCTTTTCACTTGTACAAAAGCCCTCCTCTCTATTGAAAATTATATGTCCACCTGAACTAAACTAGAGGAAAGATTTTAGCCAAGAGGAGAATTGCAAGTTAAAGTGATTCAGAAATAAATCTCATTAGAACAAATGTTGATTGAAATCAAAACAGATACCGTGCTGAAGTATAGCATGAAGGCTTAAAGTGGGGAGCAGACGTGGAAATTGGTAGCCAAAATAGTTATGGAAAAGGAACACCCATTCCCAACAAAGAATCCCAGGATTATGATGAGTCCATGGTTATAAATTTATTGGACCAGGATGGAGGGAAATATATTAGTTCAAAACATCAATATAAATCTTATTTATCTTTGCTAATAATGCTAGTAATGCACAGATTATGTAGCCCAGTGGTTCACAGACTGTGATCCACAAACCCCTGAGGGGCCACCATGTCTTCACAGGGGTCCATGAAGAAAAAAATGTTATGATTTAAATCTTGGATTAAGTCTTGGGGGTCCGTGGCCATGATCCATGGCCACAAATTGTATTTAAATGGGGTCTGTGGTGAAGAAAAGATTGAGAACCATAGATGTAGCCTATGGAATTCACCATCATAAGATGCATTTGGTGACTTTGAAAGAAGGATATATATAGAGAGAGGGTGGGAGGGTGGGAGGGAGGGAGGGAGGGAGGGAGGGAGAGAGAGAGAGAGAGAGAGAGAGAGAGAGAGAGAGAGAGAGAGAGAGAGAGAGAGAGAGAGAATGCACATGTGTTCATGAGTAGTTTATGTCCACAAGATGATCTGTTCTAAGACATCAGTTCAAATTATGATGATGATGATGATGATGAATATTATTATTATTCATAAGCAACCTTATAGAAGAGAACTGAAATTCTTATGGTTGTGTGTTTCATCTATACATAAATTCGATTTTTCATTTCAGGAGCGTCATGCGGATAATTTGATTCAGAATCAACATTACCAGGTAAACGATTCCATTCTTTAAACTGCTTTGTCAAATATCCTTAGTTCTTCTACGGCATCTTCTCTAACTTAATGTCCCTGATAAAGTGAAATTACAATCCCCATCACTACCACTGGCTTTTGGGGGCGATGGAAGTTGTAGTCCTTCACATTGAAGGCACTGGGTTGAAGAAGGCTATGCTATGGACTCAACTTGAAAAAAGATTTATTAAGTATTTTTATGCTATATTTATAATCTTCCTTTTTGGTGAAATTGATGTGTAATCCTAATTCCAGCTCGCTTATTTCATTTAAAAGTACTACTTCTGAATGACTTGATTCCATTGCACTCATGTCAGAAGCATCAAGGCATTTCTGGTTTGAAAGAATTATCCGGTGACACCACCATTGCCCTGGAGATACCCGGTTGGGGCCTCCTTTGATGTCACCAGCAGGAACTGGAGCTCAACCCTGCCCCACAGCAGCTCAGGTCTTGAACCTGGGCTTGCTAACCTCCTCCCTAGTGTTCCAACCATTCAAGCCACCATACTCCTACTTGTCTCCATAACACATAGTGATGTCTACAAGAGGGTTAAGATAGCATCTGCAACCATATGTCAGATCCCCAGGTCCATTTTATGTGGGTCTACCCTGCAGATGCCCCTGATTCCGTATTGTACTTTTGTCGTGTCCCACTCCTCCGCTGACGGCCGGGTCAGGGAAATCCGAATCAGGCTTGCCTCTGCAGCTCTGCCCAAAGTCCTAGCAAAGTCCTCAGAGCAGGCAGGAGACCAGAAAGTGACTTCAGCAAGATAAGTTCGACTTTGCCTGACTCAGAGACTGCCAGAAAGCAGATCCTTTATATAGGCCATGGGGTGTGGCTCCATGACTCAGCACTCATTAAGGCCTGCCCCTCCCTTCCTTCTGTTACCTCCGCCTATCCAGTCTTCTGATGCGAGGGTCACTCCAATCAGCTGTTGTTGGAAGTAAACTTTCCTCAGGCTCACATGCTGTGGAGGAGGGGGAGGGGTCTAGCTGCTCCGTTTGCCTGGGCATGGAGCCAGGGCTGGGGCCGGGGGATGCTCCCTCCTCTGCAGCCTGCTTGGGCGTGGAGCCAGGGCTGGGACCGGGAGGTGCCCCCTCCTCTGCAGCTTGTCTGGGCATGGAGCCAGAACTGGGGCCGGGAGGCATACATTCCTCCATGTTCGGGAGCAGATAAGCAGACCCCGGCTGCGGTGAGAGCGGACAAGACACAACAACTTTGAACTGGTTTTGACAATTTAGCATGTAGCATGGTCCTGCAAAAGGAATAAAGAATTCTAAATAGGCACACTGGTTTTATTCAACGATAACAATTGACCCTTAATCTCCTGCAATCAAATATTTTTTTTAAATTAAAACCATTAGGATGACGTCAGAACTTCATTTTTTAAAAAGGACAATGGGAGCTATTCAGAAAGTAGTTTGATTTTTGTCTTGGTTCTCTGATTTGATAGTGGCTAATATCTCAGCACGTCATAAAAAGCATCATATCCCTCATTTGTTTGGCAGAGAAAAAAGATTTCACCCACTGTTTTAGTGCTCAAAAAGATTTATGCTATTAGTTTTTTTTTTAAATTTAATCAAAAATTACTGGGCATAATTTGTACATAACTGGTTGGGTTGGTGTGAAACAGGATTCTTAAGAGACAGCTAGTGTTTCCCATGTGGTTGAAATACTGGTTTACAGAAATGGCATTCCAAGTCAGATTGTGTCATACTATCAGGCATAAAGAATCTGGACCATCCATTCAGTTGCAGAATAGAAAACAGAAATGCCTACACATAAGACTCTAGTCAACTAAAGTTCAACACTAAATTGGTTCTAGAGAAGGGTCAACAGAATTCAAATTCAAGATGGGTTAGATTTGAGCAGTTTATGGGAATGCAATGACTCTAAATTGATTATGCACTTACCCCTACAGCTATGCCTTCTCCTCTCCTTACAAGTGCTTTTTCCAAAGGAGAATCTATTTAGTTCGAGACTAAAAAAAATCAGACAACCTGAGCAATTCCTTCTGTATTTTCATGCAACTCATGATTGCTGTTCCCAATTTGTTTAACTTTCACTTGAGAAATTGGCCAAAATCAGAGAACTTACTGTGCCAACAGTTCCACGTCTTAGTGCCATCAAAACTGCAAGGCAAAATATGAGGTGCTTCAACAGGTGGGGGATTTTTACAGCGAGACCAAGTAGAAGGATAAATTATCTTGCGTGGTCTCTTCTTGTATTGTTTGATACCATTTCAAAGGTTCATTGATCAAACAGCAAAAGAAGAAGAATTGGTGATTTGCCAAATAGCAAATTTTATTTATTTATTTATTTATTTTGTCACAGTTTTTGGTTAAAGCTTTTAGGATTATGAGAAGAGACCACAGAGTCAGGTAAAGTATTCTAAGCACTGATGATTCTGTTACAGAAGTCATATTTTCTGCAATCTAGATTAAAGCAGTTGACATTAAGTTTAAATCTATTAGTTGCTCTAGTATTATTGCAATTAAAGCTGAAGTAGTCTTTAACAGGAAGGACATTACAATAGATGATTCTGTGAGTTAAACTTAGGTCTTGTCGAAGGCGATGGAGTTCCAAGCTTTCTAAGCCTAGGATTTCAAGTCTGGTGGGATAAGGTATTTTATTGTTTTCAGAGGAATGGAGAACTCTTCTTGTAAAATATTTCTGGACACGTTCAATTGTATTGATGTCAGAGATGTGGTGAGGGTTCCAAACAGGTGAGCTGTATTCTAGAATTGGTCTAGCAAATGTTTTATATGCTCTGGTTAGTAGTGTGGTGTTTTTGGAAAAGAAGCTACGCAAGATTAGGTTTACAACTCTTAGAGCTTTTTTTGCTATGTAGTTGCAGTGGGCTTTGGCACTTAGATCATTTGACATGAAAACTCCAAGGTCTTTAACAGGATGGGGGTCGTCAGTAAGGTAATGTCCATCTAGTATGTACTTAGTGTTTGGGTTCTTTTTTCCTATATGTAAGACTGAGCATTTGCTGGATGAAATTTGGAGCTGCCAATTTTTAGACCAAGCAGTTAGATGATCAAGGTCTTTTTGGATGATAGATGCATTGTCTGTGGTGTTAAATAGTTTGACATCGTCAGCAAAGAGAACACAATTACTTGAGATATGGTCACAAAGATCATTAATGTATAGTATAAAGAGTGTTGGTCCAAGGACGCTGCCTTGAGGAACGCCACTCTTGACAGGAACAGGATTTGATAAAGCATTGCCAATTTTGACCACTTGTTGTCTGTTAGACAGAAAAGCAGATATCCATTTGTGAAGGGGTCCTGAGATGCCATAGGATATTAGTTTTAGGAGAAGTTTATCGTGTACTACTGAGTCAAAACCTTTGCAGAAGTCTATGTAGATTGCATCTATTGATTTGCCTTGATCAAAATTTGTAGTCCATATGTTTTTACAGTGGAGAAGTTGTAAGTTACATGATAATTTTTTTCTGAAACCAAATTGTTTATTGGAGAGTAGGTTGTTAGTTTCTAAGTGTGAGGTAATGGATTGGTTGATGATTGATTCCATGACTTTGCAGGTGACGCAGCAAAGAGAGATCGGTCTGTAATTTTCGACTAAGCTGGGGTCTCCTTTTTTGAAGATAGGGATGACTGTGTTTGGGAAGGGAACTGGTAGTGAAAGCTTTATCAAAGATAATGCTTAGGGGTTCTGCTATATTAATGGAAAGTTTTTTTAAGAAGTATGCACATAGTCCATCGGGTCCAATAGATAGCGATGGTTTTAAGTTATGAAGAGCTTTTCCAACATTATCTTCTGTGAAATCTATATGAGTTAAGTCATCATAATCATTGCTGGTACGTTTGTGGAATGTCGGATATGTGTTATCGGAGTTAACAAAAACTGAGCCAAACAAAATATTGAAGAGGTTTGCTTTAACTGTTTCGTCATTGTATTCTTTGTTGTTAGAATCTTTTAGTGGTAGGATGGATCTTGAGTCTTTAAGTTTATTGTTAACAAAATTATAAAAGGCACGATTGGAATTTGTGCGCAGAAGGTTCTCTTCTTGCTTGGTGTGGTAATTTGTATTCAGTTTTTATTTGGTTGCATATATTTCTGTAGCGGTTTTTGAAATTTGCAACATAGCCTTTTTTGTTTCTTTTCCAGAGGGATTTTTTTTTGATTGAAGCTTTTTTATTGATATGGGTAGTTTGTTTTTCCTGATCATGGTAGTCATTTGTGGTACATATAGTTTAATGACTCTATTGATTTCAAGTAGGAAGACTCTATAGTGGTCTTCAGCGGTTATGCAGGTTGCAAACAGATTTTGCCAGTCCAAATGGCGAGGAATAGACAGAGAGAGAAAGATGAATGAAACATTAATTTTCCTAGAAGCAAAATCAAGAATTTTATTCCCCTAACATTTCAATCTCTTTCCCTAAATAAAAATCTGAGAAAAGAGGAAGAAAAAAAAGGATTTTTTTCTTTGAATGTATGTTGTGGAAAGTTGCAGACAAACAAAGATTAATATTTTTAAAAATTATACTGGACAAATGTGTTTCTCTGCATTTTTTTTGCCTTCTAGTGGGCATCTGGATTTTGACAGTTCATCTAGAAGCCCTAAGATGTTAATTAGTGAACCAGATTCAAAAGGGATCTGTAACATACATAGGTCTCTGCAGTTTAGCATGCTTCATTATGCTGGATTTTAATTCCGATAATTAAATGGAATGTTTATCTATTGTGCAGAAAATCAGTTCTTAGATGAGTGGAATCAAGTAAATCAATTGATAGAGATATATGGGCAGAGTTTGTTATCATATTGGAACAATCCCATAAATTTGCAATGGGAAAAGTTTTCCTGGTTGTCTATGGAGATTCTCAATCATCCAGATCATGGTTGTCCCAAAGGTGCTTTTTTAAGAGGCAACTGGACTTTCTGGTTTTTCTTTGAAGATGTTTTGCTTTTCATCCAAGCATTCCCAAACTGTCCCGTCCTCTTGATTTATGAGAAAAGTTTTCCTTTCTATTTTATTGCTTTATTCCTCCAATTTTTAATTTCTTAACAAAAACAGGTGCAGGAAGTAACTTGACGTCTCTTACCTGTAGTAACTTGAGATCCTTTACCAATGAATATGTATCCTCTTGTCTGTTGCTTATGCGTTAGTCTCTCCTGCCTTTCAGAGATGTATAAACAAAAGGGCAGCCGTGTGTGTGTGTGTGTGTGTGTGTGTGTGTGCGCGCGCGTGTGAATATTCATTGGCGGCAATAGGTTTCAACCTGTAGGAGGTTTTTGTTTTTTTTATTCAAAAAGTTTTACAGAAATTTTCCCCCCCTTTCCCCCCACCTCCCCTCCCCCCTCCCTTCACAACTCCCCTCCCCTCCCCCCAACTTCCCGGAACGAGCACAAGGTATAGTTAAAAATAAAACAAACATATGCTAAAAAATTTTTCGTCCCAACTTACTTATACCTCTACAATCATCAATTCCTAACTTCCCCCAAAAACAAACAAAAATAATACATCATAATCATTCAAAAACAATCTGATAACTCTTAGTCTGATATCTACGTTGAATATAGTCAATCCATTTTTTCCATTCCTTTAAGTATCTTTCTTGCGTATTGTCTTTCAAAAAGGCTGATATCTTCGCCATCTCAGCCAAATTGGCAACTTTCAATATCCATTCTTCTATTGTAGGTACTTCTTTTTTCTTCCAGTATTGTCCTATTAGTAATCTTGCTGCTGTTATTAGATTTAAAATCAATTTAGTCTCAATTACTGTACAGTCCGTAATAATTCCCAACAAAAAAAATTGCGGCAGGAACTTTATCTTCTTTTTCAAAACATTTTGTAAAATCCACCAAATTTTTATCCAAAAGGCCTTTATATCCTTACAAGTCCACCAAATATGAAAATATGTAGCATCATCACAATTGCATCTCCAACATTTTGCTTGCATATCTGGGTACATACACGATAATTTCTTAGGATCTAAGTGCCATCTATAAAAACCTGTAGGAGGTTTTTTTGAACAACAAACATCGTGGAGATACCCACAACAGAGGCTTATGATTTTGGGGAATGAGATCCAATTGTTGGGGGAAATCTCACATTATTTTATGAAAAAGCCTTATTATTAAAAAACAGTTGATGATATTTGATCCTGCACAGACCAGAGATAATGATTGTGGTGCTTATGATAGAGTAGAAGTCATAAGTCACTTATGTAAGTGAAATACAATTATAGACTATTAACAGAAGTTTCTTTGAAGTTTAACTCTGCTGTTGGTTTTACCTGTTAACTATGTTTAAATAGATGGATGGATAGATAGATAGAATGTCAGTTCAAATGGGTTGGGTAAAGTGTTGTAGAACTTTATAAAACATGTGCCTGTTTTGTCAGGGAGGGATGGGAATTATTATTTTTAAAATATATTTATTAGTATTCAGCTAGGGGGGACAATTTATGTTTTTGTTTTTTCTTTTCATGCACATTTCTTTTTTTCTTGGTCTTGTCCAGCTTTGCTTTGTCTTTGTCTTTATTTTTCTTCCTCCCTTTTTGAAAATTTGTATTTTAACATTCTGAATAAAAATAATTTTAAAAATTCTTTGGAGGGAGGGAGACCCACCAGCATGTGTTTTTTAATAAACATTGCAGTGAGCTTTGATTATTTGCTTTGGGCCAGTGTTGGTATTCAATTTTTTTTACTACTGCTTTTGTGGGCGTGGCTTATTTTGTGGGCGTGGCTTGGTGGTCATGTGACTGGGTGGGTATGGCATGGTGGTCATGTGACTGAGTGGCGTGGCTAGGTGGTCATGATCCTAGTTCCCCCTACGAGCAAACCAAATACAAGTGGTCCTTGCTTAATGGCCAGTTGTTTTAGCAAGTGTTCAAGTTTATGACTGACCTCCCCAGAGGTACTTGACCTGTTTTTGGAGTTTTGACAGCCATACACACACACACACACACACACACACACACATTTATGACCAGTTACAACATCCCACACAGTCATGTGACTGAAGTTTTCTACATTTTTTGCCAGTTTCCAACAATTCCTTCTGGTTTCCATTTAAAAATGCCCATTGGGGAAAATGGACTTCTTTAACAACCACAAGGTTCACTTAATGACCACAAGGTTCACTTAATGACCATGGTGTTTGCCTAACTCAGGGGTCTGCAACCTTAAACACTCAAAGAGCCATTTTTCTATTTTCTTTTAAACAGGTATCTCTCTCACACACATCTCTTTCTCCCTCTCTCTCTGTCATCTCCTCTCTCTTTTTCTCTCATTTCTCTCTCATCTCTTTCTCTTTCTTTCTCACTAGCTCTCTGTCATCTCTATCATCTCTTTCTTTCTCTCTCTGTTTCTCACCACACTTTTAGGTATCTGAGTTTTGAGATGGAAATGTGAAATCTTCCAAGGTTTATTTTGTTCTTCAAAATATTTTGAGGTGTCTGCAATTTAAACCATAGGTCCCAGCTCCACAATGTTGAAGACAAGATCTTAAACAGGCCATTTGTCTCAAAACAGAAAGAACAATTTCATGCTGTGATTAATATATGAAATGTACTATCATAAGGAGGTGCGAGAGCTCAGTGGTTAAAGATGCTGACCTTGTCAGCTGGAGAGCCAACAGCCTGGGTTCAAACCCAAGCTCCACAGAATGGAGTGAGCTCCCATTCCTTGCCCCAACTCCTGCCCACCTAATAATTTGAAAGCATGCAAATGTGAGTAAATAAATAGGTATCACTTCGGTGGGAAGGTAATAGTGTAATGTGTGCTTCAGCTTATAGTCATGTTGGCCACATGACCATGGAAGCATCTTCGGATAATGCTGGCTCCCTTGGCCAAGAAACAGAGATGAGCACTGTGCCCTAAAGCCAGACATGACTAACACAGAGAAAACTTTACCCCTTTTTTACTGTCACAAGATGTGAAGGCTCAGTGGCATTTTAAACAGTATTTCATGGTTAAGAGCCATGCAGGTTTCCACCAATGACCTCCATTATCTCAGGTTGTGAGGGACTTCCCACTAGAATCCATAAACATCTAAACAGCCACACGTTGTCTTTGTCAAATTAGTAAGCATAGCACATCAGTTAATGCAGAGTTTTATCTGCTCTTGAATTTAATCATGCAATACCATTCTTATGCTCTGTGTTTTCATTCTGTTGCGCACATTCCCATGGATTTCATAAAACCAACTTTGGGTGGGGGGGGCTATGTTCTTAATTTGCTTAATAACCCCCTGGTTTCAGTACACTGTAAATAATATTATCGGTTAAATTACATAATTTAGTTCAGGTTGTATAGTCATTTGACAAAGTAAACCTGTTTCAAGGAAGGGATGCATTTTATATACAACTGGGATAATTTTATTTATGCCTAATTAACTAATTACTTAATTCATTCTAACGTCAGAATTGTTTTCTGCTTATGGAATTAATTTTCCCCATTGCATCCAGGGTATTTTTAGCAAGCTTACAAATCAGTCAGGGTTTTTAATTAACAGCCATTCTATTAATTCTGTAGATATAATTAACTCTTTGCTCCTGAATGACTTTTCAATTAATATATTGATAATAACTCGAGTTAATAGAATAATCAACGGCCTATATATTGTAGGTTTTGCTATTCTCAATAGCACTGTTGTGCTATTCTCTTTGTATCTTTATTATTTCATTGGTAAATACTTCCATCTTCATCATTTAAAATCAAAACAGAATTTGATTTCAAAATAATTTCAAAGGGGAAGGAAATGTCCATGGGTGGAGTGTGATTCTTGCTCTTACTGAATATCGTGGAGACTGGGAAGAAGGTTAACTTTCTGGTGCTTCTCATTTCAGGAAGTGATCAGGAATCTGGTGAAGAGATATGTTGCTGCCATGATAAGGAATTCAAAAACCAATGAAGGCTTAACTGAAGAAAACTTTAAGGTAATATCTCAATGGAGTGATGGTATGAAAGAAATAGAGAGAAAGATGGAGGGTGGGAGAGAGAGAGAGAGATGAAGGGAGAGAGAGAGAACTGGAGGGAGGGAGGGAAGGAGGGGGGGGAGAATGGACTATAATAAGGTTCACATGCCATGGTTCAACCATGCTTATTGATAACTGTAATTGAACTGAGCTAAGTCATGGTTTATCAATTATATTGAAGTAGTTAATATATTATGCTAAGCCATGAATTGTTTAACTATATTTTTGCTAAATAAATCACCTTTAGCTGGCTTCATACATTATGCTAAATTATAATGGACATGATTTTGACTGGGTTGGGTGAACCTATTTTATCTCCAAGGAGCATCTCACTTTTTCTATTAAATATTATTTATCAAAATTGGTGCAACACGATCCCATTCCCATTTTGCTTTTCTAAATGGAGAGGCAATGAAATGAGAATGGATGAAAACTTTGGAATATTTATTTTCTATTTCTGAGCAAACATTTAGTTACTATTATGTGCCTTGTTTGTAGGAGAGGGAAAGCTTAAGGCACTTTCTGTTCCCTAGTCACCACATTTTAGTGTCAAGTTCTTGCTGAAAGGTACCATTTCACTGAGCTTTGTTCAATAGAATTATCCCACCATGCTAAATAATGAAAGATTTGCAATTCTTGTAATGCATTAGTCATCTCCCGAGGAAAGTGTTCAAAGCCATGCAGCCAGTGTGCATTAAAGTGTCTATCATCTCTTGTCACTTCTCTCCCCTTAGGAGTTAAAACAAGACATTTCCAGTTTCCGCTATGAAGTCCTTGACCTGCTGGGTAACCGGAAGCCTCAAAGAAGAAGTTACTCCACCAGTAGCACGGAGGTCTCCCAAAAAGAAGACGTTTCTGAGGAATGCATGGGAGAAACCTCCAAGGCCAAGGGTGTCTCCTTTGGGGTGGCCAACAAAAAGAAAGACTTCAATGTGTCAGCTCTGATTAAGACTATGTCTGGCATTGAGACAGGGAATGAAAAACCAAAAAGCAACGGGATCAGCAAGCGCTCTTTCGTTCGGAATGGCAACAGAGTCCAAAGGCTCTCCAGCTCCAAAAAGGAGTCCTTCAAGAGACTGGGTCTCCTCTTTTCCAAGATGAACGGACATCTTGCAGAACCCAACCAAGAGCCCATGTATACCATTTCAGATGGGGTTATCCAGCCCCATTACATGTGGCAAGACATTAAATATTCTCAGATGACAAAAGAGCGAGATAACTGCTCCAAAAGTGAAATTAACCTCAATGAGGTGGGCTACAGTTCAAATATCAGGCATACGGGACAGAGCCAATGCCCTGTGGTTTGTGCCAGCTCCCTTCACTGTGCTTCCAGCATTTGTTCCTCAAATTCCAAACTCATAGACTCCTCAGAGGATGTTTTTGACTCATGGGGAGATGCTTGTGACATGTTAAGGAACCAATGGAATGATGGGCAGGAGGAGCAGGTCACCACACGCCTATAGGTAGAGTTGTTCAGTCACTTGGCCATAGAGCATCAGCATCCTGGAAACTGTTTGCTATCACAGACTCTTCATAGTTAGGGACACCTCCTCTTTCCCAGGTTGTCCCTGACAAATGTAGGCCCCAGGTTCTTTTAGCTTATTTGATAGCCACAGAACACCAGTTTTTTCTTTAATTTGCTTTCTTAGACTTACCAATGCCAAACCTTTCATTTAAAAGGTCCAGGTCTTTGAAAAATGTCAGAATCTACAGAATACTTATTCCCTCAAACAGGCTTCAGGATATCCTCTGGGTAGTTCTGGTTATTCCTGCCATCACTTTTGGATCGGTACATTTTTATTAATTCAATGTTGGTCTCCTCGAAACAACATCTCTTTCACCTTCAACTTGGTTAGCGACTCTGCTTCCCAATGTCTTACATTTTATCTTCTGGCCATTGATCACTGTCCAGGACTGGCAGATGCAAAGCAATTTAGAAGGAGGCCAAGACCCAACGGAGGCTGCTTGCAGGGGGACTGTTTCAAATATAAATGGGCTTTTCGCTTTCAAGCAATACAACTTTCCATGATTACAATTGTATGTCCTTTATTAAAGTTGCATATTGTTTTCTTAATGTAAACGATTACCATAATGAGTTAAAAGTTGAGCTCTAGAATTTACTGTGTTCAGTTATCCAAAGCATGCATGCACACACATGGTTCACCTATGATTATGTATAGGTTGTGGTGACACATAGTGTACACACACACACATGCCCCAGTGTTCAGATCACCCTCTTTTCACCCTGTACTAGTAATGTTCTCCAATTCACCTATAAAACTGTCCCAGGGATTTTTCTACGAACAAAGTAGTATTGAGCAAGTATGCATTAAAAGTACACCACATGAGCCCAGGTGATGCAGGGGTTAGAATGCAGTATTTGCAGGCTAATTCTGCCGACTGTCAAGAGTTCGATCCTGACTGGCTCAAGGTTGACTCAGCCTTCCATCCTTCCGAGGTCGGTAAAATGAAAACCCCGATTGTTGGGAGCAAGATGTTCACTCTGTCAATTGCTTAAAGGTGGCTGTAAAGCACTGTGAAGTGGTATATAAGTCTAAGTGCTATTTCTATTGTTATCTCTTTGAATTTTACACACATCTGCATTCCAGACAGGAAATAATTGATGGATCTGCACCTCAAATTCTTTCAGTATTGGCCATAGAGTTTGAAAATTCTTATCCTTTTTCTGGTATTGGATTACAGATAATTCCTTTAGTAATAATTTCAGCATCCTGGATGCTATAAGACAAACCTGGAAATTGTAAAATTAAGATCCAATGTCTCAGCAACATTAACTGGCTTTATTTAAAACAACATCAGCAAAAGTAGCAACTCAGCCAGTGGTGGATTCTTACCTGTTCGCCCTGGATCGGATGAACCTCTAGCGGCGGGAGGCTCCGCCCACCCCCCGGACGTCTCTGCGCATGCGCAAATGTGTCACGTGCGTGAGCGCACCCATGAGCGAACCAGTAGCGGCGGAAATTTAAACCCACTACTGAACTCAGCAGTTTCAGAGATGTGTCTTTTCCAGGACTTAGGAAAATTAAATGCTCAGCAGCAATGGTGCCAACCCAGAAAACTCCTGGTGTGTTCAGTGTTTCAGTACATACGTTTTGGGGATGGGCTGAATCTTTACAGAGATTGACAGTCCTGAAATTCTCATGTCCTATACTTTGAATCGTAGCAGCTTGTCCCAAAATTTGAAAGTCTCTTTTTTGTCTCTTTTTTCTTTTTCAAGAGATTGGGTAGCCATTTGTCCCAAATAATGTAGGGTCACCTGCTTGTGCGAGGGGTTGGACTAAAAGACTTCCAAGGTCCTTTCCAATTCTGCTATTCTGTTAAAACTAACATAGTTATTTAAATTATACTCTAGCTAACATATCTACAAAGGTGGGTCAAAGAGATGCTGTGTGGCATTTAACTTCTAAGAAGGGAAACATTCTGGAGATCAATTTATTTTGGAATGTGATCAAACCCAGGAGCTTTGGAGGTTACTTTATTTACAGCAGTTGAAAAGCACAGCATTACAAAATAGCCCACTTTAAGCCAGCAACTCAGCAGAGCCAGAATGCCATAGAGGAAATTGTCCAATTCTGTAAAATTGATCCCACTTGTTGCTACTGCAGCTAGAATGTTTCTGCTCAGCACTTTCTTATTCAGACCATCTGTTTATCTTGTACCTACCTTAAAAAATATGATTCTATATCTCAGTACAGGTATTTCTCGACTTATGACCCAATCAAGTTCAAAATTTCTGTTGTTAAGCAAGGCATTTGTTAAATGAGTTTTGCCCAGTTTTACCATTTTCTTGTCACAGTTAAGTGATTCACTGTAGTTGTTCAGTTAGTAGCACGGCTGTTAAATGAATCTGGGTTCCCCATTGACTTTGTCAGGAGGTCACCAAAGGGGATCACATCACCCCAGGATGCTGCAGCTGTCATAAATATGAATCAGTTGCCAAGCGTCTGAATTGTGATCATATGGCCATGGGGATGCTGCAACCATCATATGTGTGAAAAATGGTCATAAGTCACTTTTTTCAGTGCCATTGTAACTATGAATGGTCACTAAACGAACTGTTGTTAAGTCAACAGAAAGTAACAGGACATGGATGTG
This sequence comes from Ahaetulla prasina, assembly GCF_028640845.1. Classification (NCBI taxonomy): domain Eukaryota; kingdom Metazoa; phylum Chordata; class Lepidosauria; order Squamata; family Colubridae; genus Ahaetulla; species Ahaetulla prasina. Next base: position 22,512,653 of record NC_080549.1, on the reverse strand, counting down.
TTTTTTTCAGGGACAATCTGTGTGTGAGAATCACACTGTGTTGGTAGAGGAGATTCTTCACTTGAGAAGCAGCTTACAAGGAAAGGGCTCCTAACAGGAATAGCCATGAGATAGGAATGCCATAACTTTCCGTTCTACTTTAGATCCAGCTGATTCTTCCTACAAATTCCTGGACATAAAAAGCTCCAATTAAGCAAATGGGTGCTTCCCCAGGCAAACTGCTGTGCAAAAGCTCTCATCTTTCCAATTTAGAAGGCTTCCATTCTTCACTTCGGTTTTGTTCTCTATTGTCCCATCTCTGAGGACTTTGGGAAAGGAAAATCCAATCATCGCAAACAATTGATGTAATTAATTTCAGCGCCTAGATTCTGTATCCAGAGCAATGCATCTTTTAGCAGCCACTGCACACACCGTGCAACGTGCAATCTCAGTATAAGCTTGCATAAATCGGTACAGCTGGGAATTCACTTGTCAAAATACGCTAATGCACCGTATGTCCAAAAACCCAAGATTTTTCATCCAGATTTATGAGTCATCACCCTTGCCTAACAGAAAGGCTCTTTTGCAGAAAACTAAATATTTGCTGGAATAAACCCAATTTATAAAGCAGTAAATTGCAGCTGAACATCTAACAGAATAGTTGGAAGGGATCTTAGAGGTCTTCTAGGCCAATCCCCTGCTCAAGCAAGAAACTTTATACAATTTCAGCCCCTTTAAGATGTGTGGATTTCAACTCCCAGAATTCCCTAGCCAGCTTTAACAAAGTAAAGAAATACTCTTAATCTTTGGACCTTCGACACACTTTTATTTAATTCACACTTGAAACCTTTTAAATTCAGTCCAGGTGCTGTAAAATAACATTTAGATAAAATAGCTGTGTGCATTTGGAATGATAGAGAAGGTCTTCCTGGCTAGAGGCTCCATCTGATGAGAAAACATTACCTCTGCATGTTTGGTTTAGATGCTGAATCCTGAAGCTAGAATTTATTCCATGTCAATTTTTAAATTTTAACTATCTAGCAATGTATTCTCATCTTCTCATGAGGAACTTAGAATGAATGAAAATTTGAGGTGTTCAGAACTTGTTTCTGCCATTAAAGGAGGCTTGTGCACACCACAGATGGGCATGTACAGTTAGGTCAGGATTGCACAGAAGTGTAATGTAAAGAGCCATAGTGGCACAGTGGTTAGAATGCACTATTGCAGGCTAACTTACTGCTTTCTGCCAGCAGTTTGAACCTGACTTGCTCAAGGTTAACTCAGCCTTCCAAGGTCAGTAAAATGAGGACCCAGATTGTTGCAGGCAAGGTGCTGACTCTGCAAACTGCTTAGAGAGGGGTGTAAAGCACTATGAAGCAGTATATAAGTCTTATTGCTATTGCTATTGCTCTATCTATCTAATCTATCCATCCAACTCTGTACAACTATTAAAACTTGAAACACCTGCCTTTTGAGAAGATAGTTTTTCTCAAAAAGCATTTATCTCAAATTCTAACAGAGTTGTACAGAGATAGATAGATAGATAGATAAGATACACAACTTTCAACCATTTGTTTAGTGCAGGCGTCAGCAGCCTATGGCTTTGGAGCTGCATGTGGCTCTGTCACCCCTCTGCTGTGGCTGTCACTCAAAATATGCATCACAACTGCCAATGTGCAACACCCACATTGCAACACCCACATTGCAACACCCACATTGCAACACCCACATAATAAATACACAATTTATTAAGGTTTTCAACCCCCAATAGGCCAACCATGGATAAATCCAAGAAAAGGAACGTTTCAGAAGAAAACAGAATGTTTAATTCAACTACATATGTTAGTTTTGTGGAAATAGTCAGGCACAGGAAGGGTTTTGTGGCTCCCGGTATTTTCTTTTCTGTGGGAAATAGGTCCAAATGGTTCTTTGAGTGTTTAAGGTTGCAGACCCCTGGTTTAGTGACTGTTCACAGTTACAATGGCACTTTAAAAAGTGACTTATAACCATTTTTCACACTCCCGTGTTGTTATGTGAATCTGGCTTCTGCATTGGCATTACTTGTTAGAAGGTTTCAAAATATGATTACATGAGTCCCTCACTCCCCAGGACACACAGATACAAAGATTAAATGCTGCAAAGCAACCAGACCACCTTGAAGCAACTCCATAGCTGAACAAATGCCAAGGGAGTCTTCTGATGCGGTATTTTAAATTTTCCAAAAACAATACAGAGTCTCCAGCCCACCTTTTGTCTTTTACCCGGTGTAAAGAATCACAGAGGTGACTTTGGAAAAGACAGCAGAGACTATTAGTAAAATATGAGAAAGCCAGGGAGGGAAGAAGGTGATAGAAAGAAACTCAGTGACTCTATTTTGCATTCTTGATGTAAGAGGGAGAGAAAAGGAAACACTACCAGACTTTCAAGGTTCTGTTACTTGAACCTAATTAACACAATAACAGTTGAAAGGGACCTTGGGGATCTTCTAGTCCAACCCCTCCTCAAACAGGAGACCTTGAATTATTCTGGATAAATGGCTGTCCACTGTCTTCTTAAAAACTTCCAGTGACTTACAATTTCTGGTGACAAGCCATTCCACTGATTGTTCTCACTTTCTGAGTTCTAGGTTGGATCTTTCATTTGTTATTTACTATCCTGTCTTCAGTTGCTCTGGAGAATAGGTTGACCCAGGGTGCTATTCAGCAGGTTCTGGAGAACCAGTTGCAGAAATTTTGAATAGTTCAGAGAAACAGCAAATACCACCTCTGGATGGCCCCAGAGTGGGGTGGGAATGGAGATTTTGCAATATCCTTCCCCTAGGAGTGGGGTGGGAAAGGAGATTTTGCAGCATCCTTCCCCTGCCACACCCATCAAGCCATGCCAACAGAACCGGTAGTAAAAAATTTGAATTCCACCACTGGGTTGGCTCTTCTCTGTGACAACCCCTCAAATATTGGAACACTTATCATATCACCCCTAGTTCTCCTCATTAGACTAGATATACCCAGGTCCTGCAACTGATCATCATGTTTTAGCTTCCAGTCCTCTAGTCGTCTTTATTGCTCTTCTCTGCACTCTTTCTAAAAAAGTCTCAACATCTTTGTTGTGACCAAGACTGGATGTAGTATTCCAAGTGTGGTCTTATCGAAGCAATTTGAAACAGTTCCACGTTATTTCTGGTGATGTCTCTAATTCTGACTTGGTGTAACTTGAAGTGTCCAGCCTGGTGATTTTAATATACTTGATTACATTTCATTCACTCAGACAAAGAAAGACTAGACAAGCCTTTGTGCTTTTTAAATTTATTTAGTGCTCTTGGTGCCAAATTTGTAACCCTCCCCCACAATTTTACCACCATTTGTGCAAATTGTTTTTACAGACAGAATTCAGACAATAACAATAGTAGGTCTTAGTAGGCCTGAGTTGGCCTAAGTCTTCACTTTCAGAAGCCCAGACTATAAAGAAAGAAAACAGTCAATAAGACTTTGTCTTTTAAACCAAACATACTGTGGAAAGGTATTACGATCAAGGAAGAGTGGCATCAGTAACATTAAATGGTCCAAATTTCTAATGTCAAACATTCTCTTCCATTGTTGTTGCCTTCGTATTAAAGAGGAAATGACGCCCTAGAGTCATGAAAACTGATAAAGAATAGCATTAAGCCATTTAGGTAATGACTTAATGAACATTATTGTGATGCAGAAAATGCCAATAATTTAAACAAAAATCCTCTGAACACATTAGACACTCTCTTGATGCAGCAATATCCAACAGAAATTTAACTTTACAGCATTGTCCATGATACTAAAGTGCTAAAGACTGCAGCCCTCCCCCACCACAAATACAAATCAACATTGAAACAAAACATGAAAAAAAATAAACCACAACATGGTTAGCAAATGGTAGAAGGACAAGAAATGAACCAACCAAGGTAAAATCAGGAAGAGTTGTGGGTAACCTTTAGATCAGGTGTCTCCAATCTTGGCCACTTTAAGACTTGTGGATTTCAATTCCCAGAATTCATGTGCTGGCTGGGAAATTCTGGGACTTGAAATCCACAAATCTTAAAACTTGCCAAAGTTGAAGACTGCTGGTTTAGTTTACCTTTTAGGCAGCTGGGTGTCCCCTGGCATTCTGGGAATTATAGTTCCAAGTAGGGGAAGGCTCCTGGACTTGATCCTTCTGAATCTACATGCTTTGAGCTACAAAATGTGGTTGTGGATTGGATGAGGTGACATAGCTAACCTGATGGAAATGGCTGGGATTAACATTGTTATGGATTCGGGCTGAGTTCCTATAGGATGCATTGACCGGATACCAAGAACCGACACAGTGGTAAGCAGGCACAAATGAGACACAAGATTCATATCCTGGCACAGGAGACGGGGTGTGTGTATCTGTTACCACAGGGTAATAGATGGTTCCAGAAGGTGGTGAAGAGGATTCTGGGGTGGCTAAGGCATCTGAAAAAGGGGAAAACATAAAAGATCAGCTGAGGGTGCATTTCTTGGACCTTTAAATAATTAAATGTTAAGGTCCTGGACAGTGTTCTAATTATCGAATGGTAATTGATTGTAAGTAAATGTTTGGAGTTGCTTAATTGACCTCATTGAGCCTAATTCTATATATCCTTTATTGACCTCAATAAAGGTATCATTTTAAAGGACTAAATGTTAGGCCACTGAATTAAACCATGGCTTGCATTACTTTCTTACAAAATAGAATCAATTAAATCAGTGGTTCTGAACCTTTTCTTCACCAGGATCCCCCTTTAAATACCTTTTGTAGCCATGGCCATGGACCCCCTCCCCCAAAGATTTAAATCATAACATTTCTTCAAGCCTTCATTGACCCCCTGTGATGACATCCTGGGCCACCAGGTATCCACAGACTACAGGTTGAGAACCACTGAATTAAATCTCATGTACAGATGTGTCGAGACTTCAATTCATCCTCAATGATTAATTCTTTTTCATTGCTTGTTATGCCACCAAGTCTTTTCAATCATGGAACCCTTTTCCAGAATCTGTCCCCAGCTTGGTTTTTCAGACTTACAACAGTGATTTGATTTATATATCGCCCTGATCAATTAACTATATTAGGTGGATTTATTTGCCAATTAAACCCAGCAGTCCCTCCCAATTTATCAACTACCACTGTCATTTGGACAACAACTTCCATCCTCCTCCCCTAAGCTGATACAACAACCATGCTGAGTGGGTGAGAGCCAGTTTGGTCTAGTAGTTGAAGCACCAGGCTAGAAAGCAAGAGACTGCAAGTTCAAATCCTTCCTTGGCCATGAATTTTAGCGTGTCCCTCTCTTTCAACCCACCTTGCAGGGTTGTGGAAAAAACAGGAAGAGGAAGCTATGTTCTGTACATTCGCTGCCTCAAGTTATTTGAAAAAATAATAAAGGTTGGTTACAAATAAATAACCAAGTTTCTGGACAATATCAAACTGGGTAAAAGTTGTACTACAGTTAATCCTTGACTTAGAACTATTGATTTAGTGACTGTTTGAAGTTACAATGGTGCTGAAAAAAGTGACTTATGACTGTTTTTCACACGACTATTGCAGCATCCCCGTAGCAATGTGGTCGAAATTCAGACGCTTGGCAACTGGCATGTATTTATGATGGTTGCAATGTCCCTGGGTTATGTGGTGCCCTTTTGTGACCTTCTGACAAGCAAAATCACGGGGGAAGCCAGATTCACTTAACAACCGTGTTAGTTAGGCCGGTGAATGGCGCAGGCTGGTAAGGCCTGTTATTAAGAACAGCCTGTTATTAAGAACACAAAGCCTGCAATTACTGCAGGTTCGAGCCCGGCCCAAGGTTGACTCAGCCTTCCATCCTTTATAAGGTAGGTAAAATGAGGACCCAGATTGTTGGGGGGGCAATAAGTTGACTTTGTAAAAAATATACAAATAGAATGAGACTATTGCCTTATACACTGTAAGCCGCCCTGAGTCTTCGGAGAAGGGCGGGGTATAAATGTAAAAAAAAAAAAAAAAAAAAAGTTACTTAACAGCTGCAGTGATTCACTTAACAACTGTGGCAAGAAAGGTCATAAAATGGCGCAAATCTTACTCAGCAATGGGAATTTTTTATTCATTTGTGGACAAAGTCAAGGATTACACGTATATATTGCAACTTGCAAGAATGCCATTTTTAGCTAACTACATAAAATCCTCATCTCTTCCACAGCACACATTGTATGGGAACCACACGCAACAAAAGCAGAAAGCAAATTATTGCCAGTTACTCAGGTTGAAGCACGAAATTCCATTCCTGCAATATCACAATTGCAAAGCAAATACTTAACTGAAGGACTGAATAAATCTATGTTCCAACAGTGTTTAGTATGAACTGAATTTGTGCTAGAGGAACCTTTCCGTGACGAACTGTGTGTCACATGCTCTGCCACAGAATTCTTTCCCTGAGGTTTTTTTTTTAAACAACAAAATAAAATTTCAGAGCAGCTTCAAGGAATATCTCCTGACGGTAAAGGGAACAGTTCATTTTTCTTATCAAAAAGAAAAATGCAATTTTTTTTACCACAGATGTCTTTTTTCCTCTCCATGCTCCTCGGGGAGAAAATATATTAGTATTACCGCAAAGTCTGGAAAGCAGCATTATTAAAATTGGAAAGTGGCAGACTTATAACTGGATTATTGAAGGAATCTATAATCCAAAACTCATGACAACTGAGAAGCTTACGTCTTTGCCTAGCCTAGAGCATGTAGAAGCTCAAATCTTCTTTTGAATATATGACCAATATTCAAAAATTATATGGAGAAGTACAGATAGTCCTCGACTTATGGCCACAATTAAGCCCAAAATTTCTGTTGCTAAAGGAGACGGTTGTCCAGCGAGTTTGCCCCAATCTGCCATGCCTTTCTTGCCACAGTTATTAACTGTATCATTGCACTCGTTCAATGAATCTGGTTTCCTCGCTGACTTTGCTTGTCAGAAGGTCATAAAAGGTGACCACATAACCCGTCATAAATATGAACCAGTTGCCAAGCATCCCCATTTCTATCATATGATCATGGGGATTCTGCAACAGTCTAAGTATCAAAACAGTTCATAAATCATTTATTTTTTCAGTGCTGTTGTATCCTTGAACGGTCACCAAACAAATGGATGTTAAGTCAAGGACCACCTATATTTGCAACAGATGAATCCCATAATTAGAGACGATGCAGAAAAAAAGGAAACAGCAAATTACTTCTATCTTGTTACATAACTATGCCCTGACAAGTAATTAGGCATTGAGCTAAATATGTTTATCGCTTTAAGTTATTCAGGGCAGTGCGGGGACTCAGTGGTTAAGAGGCTGAACTTGTTGGCTGGACAGCCGGCAGCCCAGGGTCGAGACCCAGGTGCCACACAATGGGGTTGAGCTCCCATCCTTGCCCAGCTCCTGCCAAGCTAGGAGTTCAAAAGCACGTAAATGCAAGTAGATACATAGGTACTACTTCTGTGGCAAGCTAACAGCACTTTGTGACTTCATGCTGGCCATATGACCACAGAAATATCTTTGGAGACACCACTGGCTCAATGGCTTTGAAATGAAGATGAGCACTGCCCCCTATAGTCAGCAACAACTAGTGGAGTAAAATCCACAAAGACTCTCTTACCTTTACTTTTTTACACTATTCAAGGGTTAAGTTAGATCTACAAAATTATTTTGTTTTGATCTTGCTCACCAGAGTCTCAATGCAATGGTAAAGAATTAATTGTGCTTCTTTTCATTATTATTACATTAGCAAAATGGTCTAAAATGAAATAAAATACTAACTTTATCATCAATGAAGTTACTAGAAGGAATTATACCAGAAAGAGTAAAAAAAGATTCAAAAAAATCAGGCAGGTAACCAGATTAACAAATGAATAATCAAGTCTTGGCCTCAAAATGGGCCTTCCATCACTATGACTGAAGGGTGGAAGCTATGAATGTATCAATAATCCTTGACATATCACAATTACGACCAGAATTTCCATTGCTAAGCAAGGCAGTTAAGTGAGTTGCACCTTTTTTGCCACAGTTGTTAAGCAAATCACTGCAATTGTTAAGTAAGTCATTAAATAAATCCAGCTTCTTCCATTGTCTTTGCTTGTCAGAAGCTGGCTGGGCAAGTTTCAAGTGGGGATCCCATGACACCAAGATGGTGTAACGGGTGTAAATATATGCCGGTTGCCATGTGCTCAAATTTTGATCATGTGACTGTGGGGAAGCTTCAGTGGTTGTGTGAGGAGCAGTCAAAAGTCATTTTTTTCACACTGCTGTAACTCTGAACGGTAGCTAAAGGAATAGTTGCAAGTCAAGGACTACCTGTATGTATACTCTAAAAAAAACCCTAAAAAACATTTTGGAAATACAGGTAGTCCTCAACTTACAACAGTTCATTTAGTGACCATTGAATGTTACAATGGCACTGAAAAATGTGACTTATAACCTTTTTGCATGAGTTATGACCTTTGCAGCATCCCTGTGGCCACATGATCAAAATTCAGATGTTTGGCAACTGGTTCATATTTATGATCTTTGCTGTGTCCCAGGGTCACGTGATCCCCTTTTGTGACCTTCTGACAAGCAAAGTCAATGGGGAAGTCAGATTCACTTAACAACCAGGTTACTAACTTATAGGTTACTAACTTGTTACTAACAAGAAAGATTGTAAAATGGGGCAAAACTCACTTAACAAATGTCTTACTTAACAACAGAAATGGGCTCGATTATGATCATAAGCCAAAGACTATCTGTATTGAATTTGCCATGCCAAATTTAAGGTGGTGACACTCAGCTCAACCTTCTTAAACTTAAAATAAGCAGAGACCAACCAGTTGATGAGGAGTCTGCAGGCATCTGGCGCAGATCGTTCCTCCCTACGTCATTGTAAGGCAGAGGCGCTGATGAATCAACCACGGAGACTTGCTCTGAATAGGTCTGGTAGGTTTCCACATGAGGCGGTGGCGACGGTGGTTGCTGTACATACATCACGGGGTTCCAACAGGTCTGGTGGTAATACTAGCACAATTCAAGGCAAGAAAATTTTAAATAGGTGAGTTACTGCTGCTTGTCAAGTAGCTGTTGAAATCTGCCCATTTAGATCCACTTAAGAAATGCCCTGCATAAATCAACTGTTTTACAGAAGACACTGGATTGAGGGTAAAACACAGCTTAATCCTAGTCAACAGACCATTAACAGGAATATTCTAAAGTGTGTTCAAGCTGTTTAGTTGCTACCTAAAACTTAATTCTTTTCAAACTGAATTTTCTTCTCTTTATTTGAGATGGAAAAGGTAAGGTTACAGGAATTCCAACAACTGAGCTATTTGCTGTTTAGAAACTGTTTAGTTACAGTATTACTTATAATAACCACCAGGGTGGCACAGTGGTTAGAATGCAGTATTGCATGCTAACGCTGTCAGGAGTTCAATCCTGATGGGCTCAAGACTGATTCAGCCTTCCATCCCTTCGAGGTCGGTAAACAGAGGACCAAGATTGTTGTAGGGCAATGTGCTGACTCTGAAAACGGCTTAGCAAGGGCTGTAAAGCACTGTAGAAGTCTAAGTGCTATTTAAGTGCTATTGCAAATCTGATACAAAAATGCCTTCCAACAACTGAAAGAAGCTGTGCTTGATAGAATAGCATGAAGAGCCTATAAAGTCAGCAAGAGTTAGACACAACTAAATGGTTAAAACAACAACCATCTTTATAAAGAAGCAGAAATTATTTTTCTGTGCTTTATTCAAGAGACAAATAATACAGAAGAAGAATGGGAATCTATTTCTTTTGTAAACATTAACAAAAAAAGGAAAGTGGATATGCTTTAAGGAAGTAATATAATTCGTTATACCCATCAATGCTGCTTCTCTTACAATCTGCTTGTCAGCACCGGCAAATATTTACCTAGCTAGGGAACAGCAGCTTAGGAAGTCAGCATGGATTTACAATCTTTTAAGAAAAGCTCCAGGTCTTGTGTAGACTTCAAGCAAAGGTTTTCCTGTCAGACTTCAGGAAATTTTGAAAAACATCTGTGTCTCCCAAAGACTGACACTCCACTCTCACAAAAGGTTGTACCACTAGACTTGTATAGAGCACCTACCTGCAAGCCCAAATTAAAATAATACTGCAAAACCTTTGGATCTGAAAAAGAAAAGAATTTGGTCACTGTATTTCATATGCATCCTAGAAGGTGTGAATATTTGCATTTTTCTCATGTTTGTCCACCAATTCGTATAAAATGACTTTACAGATATTTTCTCCCACAGTTAGCATTTAAATATTAGTTTATTAAACAACTGTGGTTATGAAAAGAAAGTCAATTCTAGAAAAATCCATTAGTTTGATTAATTCTGCACTGAGAGAGAGAGCACTGTGGTGTTTTTTTAGCTGTACCTGCAAATACAGGCAGTCCTTGAATTATGACTCCAATTGGGATCAAACTTTCCCTTGCTAAGCAAGACAGTTGTTAAATGAGATGTACCTGATTTTACAACTGTTTTTGCCATGGTTGTTAAGTGAATCATGCAGCCATTAAGTGATATCCAATTTCCCCCATTGACTTTGCTTATCAGAGGTTTGCTGGGAAGGTTGCAAATGGAGATCTCGTGACCTCGGGATGCTGCAACCATTGTAAATACATGCCAGTTGCCAAGCAACCAAATTTTGCTCACATGACACGGGGATGCTGCAATGGTTGTAAGTGCAAGGACCTGTCATAAATCACTTCTTTTCAGAACGGTTGTAAGCCAAGGACCACCAGTAGGAGAGGTACCCATGACATTGGATGAACCAAAATCTGTAGCTATCAAGGAATAAAAACAAAAAGAAGGTGCATAATACCTGGGAAAACTACTAAAACTGACATCTAAATTTCCCAGCTCAAATTTCTCACAAAAATTATTATATGCCAACTGTTTGGACAGATCACAGCACGGGAAAAATACAATTATTATGCAATCTATTTCACTTTTTCTATTGTATACTTTACTTTTAAACCAATGAGTGTTAGCACTCTCTGTCCTAAATGTTTATGTAACACCACAAATTAGCACAACAAAAGGGAAACTAGAAACTGAATAGCCCCATTTCAGTGGTGAAATGCACTTACCGTCGCTACCAGTTTGGGAATGTGAGTGTGCGCACCTCTTCTACGCATGCGCAGAGGGTCAAAAATGGGATGTAATGACATCCTAATGGATGGGCGGAGCTTCCCACCACTGGGGCTACTGGTTTGTGCAAGCCAGATAGATCCGGCTGGATTTCACCGCTGTCCATTTTCGTTTTTAAGTTGTTGTTGCCTATTTTGCTTTTTGTATATTTGCTGTTTCCTTTGCAACATGCACAAGCAACAATAAAACACAATCTAGTGGAAACTTTAGCGTTAAAATTTCAGCTAAAAACAGAAACCTTTGTTGCACAATACATATATAGATGTAATTTGCAGCTGCTTATTAAGTTTTGAATGTAAAATCTAACTAATGTTATACCTATTAACATCAACATTTTAAACCACCATTTGTCTGAAATGGTATAGGGTTTCCTACCTAAGCAGGGGGTTGGACTTGAAGACCTCCAAGGTCCCTTCCTACTCTGTTATTCTACTTATATTTATTAACATCAACATTTCAAAGCATGGTTAATACTGTTATATCCTTTTAAAAATCTAATACAACATACATTCTATTTGCAAATATAGAATTGAGGCAAGCAGATAGCCCTGTAACTGGCTTCCAATTTATTTTGATTACAGTCAATTCCTGACCCACCCTGTGCAGGTAGTCCTCAGTGTACAATGGCAATTGAGATCTGAACCGCTATTGCTAAGAGACATGGTCTTAAAGTGTGCTATCACGTGAGCAGGCTGTTTTTAAGCAAGGAGTACATGGATTTTTACGTGCGGAACTCATGTGAGTGCAACTTTTGACTTTCTGTCAGCTCCCCCATTGACTTTGCTTGTGGGATGCTCTCAGGGAACATCAGAAATCACAATCATGTAACTCTGGAGATGCCACAACAATCAAAACTTTGAATGGTCATAAATACCATTAGTTCAGCGCTATTGTAACTTTTAACAGTTGCTGAACAAATGGTCATAACCTGAGGCAGGGGTAAAATTCCCCCAGTTCGGACCGGATCACCCAATCCAGTAGCAATGGCGGCTGGTGGTTTAGAGAACTGGTAGCAAAAATCCCTGGCCCTGCCGAAAAAACGCTTTTAAATATTAAAAAAAAAGCCTTTGATGATCGCGCGGCTCAGCTGGGATCATCAGAACCCTTTAAAAGTTTTTTTTAAAACAACCTCTTCAGCTGAAGAGGTTGTAAAAAAAAAAGCTTTTAAAAGGCTCCTCTGGCGATCCTAGCTGAGTTGCCTATCACCAGAACCTTTAAAAAACATGTTTTCTACAAGCTCTTTGGCTGAAGAGGTTGTTAAAACAATCCTTTTAAGAGGTTCTGGCGATCAGGCAACTTTAGATAGGATCGTCAGAGGAGCCTTTTAAAAGCTCTGGTGATCCCAGCTGAGTTGCCTGATCATCACAGGCTTTTAAAATCATTTTTTTTACAACCTCTTACAACAGCCCCCGCCCATCCCCACCCAATCACCTCCTCCCCACTTGCCTAATTGCTGCTTCTTTCGTGCTCGCTAAGCCTTGTTTCGGCTGCTGCAATCAGTTGCATCTGCCTGCCTGCAATCTATCTCCTCGGTGAGCAACTCAATCTGCCTGCCTCCAATTGTGTAAGTAAACTATTAAAAAATAGTTAATTTGGTTTTTTTAAGGAGTTTTTTTTTTAGACAGCAATTTAAAGTTAAGGAAGTTTTAAATTTAGCTGCTTTTATCTAAAACAGGGGTCTCCAACCTTAATAACTTTAAGGCTTGTGGACTTCAACTTCCAGAGTTGAAATCCACAAACCTTAAAGTTACTAAGGTTGGAGACCCCTGATCTAAAAAATATAAATAAAATAAAATAACAAAATAAAATATTTGTGCAGCTTTCTGAGATTTGGTGTGTTTCTGTAGTGTTTCACTCTAACTACCCAAACACAGAAAATCTCACAAAGCTGTATGTGGCATTTTGTGTGTGTGCGCGCAAGTCAGTTGTGTTGTGTTGTATGTGTGTAAAGTGTGAAAGTTGGTTTTTGAGCTTTTTGTGGTTGTGTGAGGTTTCTGCTTGTTGCAGGGGCCATTTTGGGTAAAGTGCAGCTGCTTTTACATTGTGTGTGAGTCAGTTGTGTTGTGTGTGTGTAAAGTGTGAAAGTTGGTTTTTGGTACCTCTTATTGTTTTGTGTACTTTATTATTTTTATTATTTATTGTTATTGGCCACGCCCACCCAGTCACCTGACCAAGCCACGCCCACCAATTAAGCCACACCCACAGAACCGGTAGGGAAATTTTTTAGATTTCACCCGACCTGAGGACTCCCTGTTTGCAAACCTCAACTGAAAGACAACTCTGAAATCATGGAGTTCCTATTAAAAACCTTGTTTTCTTTGCAAAACAGCCTCAACATTTTCTTTCTAGTGGATTTGGAAAGGAAGAATCATTTAATTAGAATTCACTTTCCTAATCCATTCCTTCTTGTAATGTGTTTGATGTATACCTTTTTACACCAGGGAAATTCAAATAGCCCCAATGCGAAGCTTAGAGAGACACAACCAGTTGGGCTATTTCAATCTGTATTCCAAACACTTGGATAGTAGTATAGCCTTTACTGTCATTGTACCTCATGTATACAACAAAATTGATTTTAGCCTCACTAGTGCAATCCATGACAAAAAATACAAACAACATAAATAGTATAAAGGCGCTCTCACAGAGAGGGCCTTCTCAGGGTGCCGTCCGCCAAACAATGTCGGCTGGCGGCCCCCAGGAGTAGGGCCTTCTCTGTGGGAGCACCAACACTCTGGAACGAACTCCCCCCTGGCTTACGTCAACTGCCTGATCTTCGGACCTTTCGTCGTGAGCTTAAAACATATTTATTCATTCAAGCAGGACTGGCATAAATAGTTGATTTTAAATTGGGGTTTTAATAATATTTTAAATTTTTAAATGTTTTAATTATCGGCCGTATAGTAATAGTTCATTTTAAATTCTTTTAATTGTATATATTCTGTGTTTTTATTCTGGCTGTACACCGCCCTGAGTCCTTAGGGAGAAGGGCGGTATAGAAATGTAATAAAATAAATAAAGAAAGAAAGAAAGAATAATCCCTATGCAAGTAATTAGTGGGGGGGGGAGACAAAGAAAGGAAAAGAAAAACTAGTCATATGCGTGGCATGTGCATGGAGTGATGGTGGTTGTGTTTAAGGGTCTGACAGCCCAACGATAGAAACTATTTTTAAATCTACTTGTTCGGCTGGCTATGCTTTGATGTCTTCTGCTGATGGTAGAAGTGCGAAGAGACACTGACCAGGGTGTGAATCATCTCTGAGTAACGTCCTTAGTCTGTTAAAGCAGTGAGACCTGGCGATGTCATTCAGTGATGTTAGAGAGCAACCAATGGTTTCTTTTGCTGAATTGATCACTCTCTGTAGTGCCTTCCTGTCCACAGCAGTTAAACCAGTGTACCATACTGTAATGCAGTATGTGAGGACATACTGTATCGTGGACCGCCATTGATACATCCATGATTATGTTTCTTTTGTCACAGCAGTTAAGCAAAAGCACATTTAATACAACTACATATTTTAAATGCATACGCCTACAGAAATATGCCTTTAAAAATATTTTGAAAGACTTTTTCAAGCCAAAATAACTGAATCAGAATTTTTCTGGCATTAAAAACCTGCTAGATAATGAAGTCCCACATTGCACTTTAATCTGGACAGTCCAAACTGGTTAATACATATAATAAAATGTAATTCCATAAGCATCCTAGAATTGACTCATTTTATGGAGCTAAAATTACTCCCACGCGTCAGAGAAAATGATATCTTACCTCTAGGCAGGTCGCTTCCACTCGGATCACATGAATAAGGGGGTGTAATATTACCATTTTCCCCCACATCACTGACAGGAGGAAGGGGAGATGACTGATACACTGACACCACTATTTGAAAAGTGGGGAGAGAAATGAAAAATTAATTTTGAAAGCAGTGGAATCCACAAAACAGAATTTATACAATGAATCCATTGGTAATCCCACTCAGTGTTCCCAAAATGAATTTAACCTGGATCAACAATCCAAGTCAAACTGAGAACCCAAACAGATCTGATCTTGCTGTCTCTGCCAAGTATCTTCTAAAATATGGAACAAAGTCAAAATTTTGCATGCATAGATGAAAAAACACAATATAACCAGCCCATTAAAAGGTGTCCATTCTAAAGGATTTGACTTAGAATCATATAGTTGAAAGGGACTGGGGAGGTCTTCTGGTCCAACCCAACTCAAGACAGGAGACCTTATACTAGTGATGAAGAACCTATGGCACGTGTGCAGAAGTGGCACATAGAGCCATCTCTCCGGGCATGCCAGCCATTGCCCATTGCTCTTCCAGTTCTATCGTGCATATACGTGCCAGCCAGCTGGTCTTTGCATGCGCAGAAGCGCCGGAAACCAGAAGAGCAGCTCCCTGGTGCACATGCACGTGCCAGGAAGCTGAACTTTCGGTTTCCGGCACGCACAGGAGCACCGGCCAGTTGGTCTTCGTGCACGCATGCGCACCAGAAACCGGAAGACCAGGTGAGCAGCACACATGCGCTCGCTGGGAACTGGAAGCTCAGCTTCCTGGCGCGTGCATGCACACCGGGGAACTGGTCTTCCGGTTTCTGGTGCTTCCGCGCATGTGTGCCAGGGAGCTGCTTTTCCAGTTTCTGGCGCTCCTGTTTCAGCACTTGGTGCCGAAAAGGTTCGCCAATACTGCCTTATAACATCTCAGTCACATGGTTGTCTAGTCTACTCTTGAAAACCTCCAGCGATGGAACAAGCTGTTCCACTGAATAATTGTTCTTCCCTGTAACTTTATTGCCTAAATACATTTGACTCCTCCAGAAGATCAAGTGAACTTACTTCAATGTCTTCTAGGGACTAAACAGCCATTATGATTCAAAAATCACCTGGTGGTCAGAAACCCTGTTTTTTGAAAACTCAAAGCGTTTTCCAGAAATATTTCAAAAATGAAATCAATACTCCACCTGGCCTTCCCACAGAAGAGGTTACTAAGATCGGTGGCACAGCATTCTGGGGGGTAGATGCAGTGATAGTGACTTGAGTTGAAGCACTGCAGCTGGAAGAGAAAATGGCGGCTGGAGCTGTATTCACACAGGAAGAGCTGGATATAATGGCAGAATTTACCATAACCTATGAAGGAGGAGGCAGAAAGGTCAGCATCTTTTCACTAAATTGTGAAATTCAGATATAAAAACACAAGGCATCCCAGGAACAAATGCTTTTGTAGTATAAAGTATCTTCTGATGCAATTAATAGATTTCAGTTTAAGTAACCCAATTTGAGTGTAACAATAAACTATAGCTTAGCATTACCAGCATGCATGCTGATAAGAGTTGCATCAGTGAGTGAAATGAGCTGTGTATAAATTTAATAAATAAGCAATACTTATAATAAATCAATAAATAATTAATGGGCAAAAATTCACTTCTAAACCTCTTATCTGAATGCCATATGGGCCAAGTGACTTTAATTTTATCCTCAATTTTGTCAACCTCATGGAGTATGAATTTTCTGAGGCAAATTACACAGATGTCTGCTGTACCAAAGACATTGCAATGAAATTTGAAACAAAACATTAGCAATTTTCCTATTTTTCTTCAAACTACTCTGGCCTTTAAGAAGTCACCGTGGTTGTATAAATGACACAGCTTTGGGTTGGGGGGCATCACTGAGGAGGAAGGGACATACTTTGAATTATATAGCAGAGAAAGTAATTAAATACTATGATCAATAAAATTAGTGTGATTAATCCCCTTGAATGTAGTAACTTTCTCCTAAAGTCACACTGTAGCAATGTTTCTCAAGCACAGCAACTTTACAAGGTGTGGACTTCAACTCCCAGAATTCCCTTGCTAGCCAATTCTGGAAGTTGAAGTCACAGAATAACAGAATTGAAGGAATCTTGGCGCTCTTTTAGTCCAACCCAATGCTCAAGCAGAAGACCCTATACCATTCCAGATAAGTGACTGTCCAATCTCTTCTTAAAAACCTCCAGTGATGGAGCACCCACAACTTCTGAAGGCAAGCTGATCCACTGGTTAACTTTCTGTCAGGAAATTTCTCCTTAGTTCTAGGTTGCTTCTCTCCTTAGTTTCCATCTGTTGCTTCTTGTCCTACCTTCAGGTGCTTTGGAGAATAGGTTGACCCCCCCCCCCCGGCCTCTTCTTTGGAATAGCCCCTCAAATATTGGAAGACTGCTGTCATGTCACCTCTAGCCCATCTTTTCATTAAATTAGACATACCCAATTCCTGCAACTGTTCTTCATATGTTTAGTCTCCAGGCCTGTAATCATCCTTCTTGTTCTTATCTCCATTCTTTCTAGAGTCTTAACATCTTTTATGTAGCATGGTCCACACATCTTAAAGATGTTAAGATTGAGAAACACTGCACTGGAGTTTGAAGACAACTTTGAAAGAAATTCAATAGTGAATTTCCATTTTAGTTAGCTAAATGTTTTATTTCTTTTATAAAAGTTAAGTTTAAATGTACGGATAGTTAAACTCTTCTTGACACCAAGTTATGTCCTCAGAGAAATTTACCTTCTGAGAGTAACTGTAGGAGGTAGCTGCTTCCTGAGAAGAGACACAATTTGCTCCTGCATCCTGCAGAGACAAGACAATTCATTTTAAAAAGAAAGAGCGAGAGAAATGAGAATCAACGTTATGCTATGTTATTAAAGGGTCACTTGGGCTAATGAAAAACAACAGCTATTAAAAGAGTGTTCAGAGAGATGAAAGTGGCTTTGAATATAGATGTTCTGTGCTAAACTCTGAATTTTGTGTTCTGTTGAATCCCATTATCCAAATCTATCTCAAGACAGGGATTTACGTTTTGATATGCATCTACTTCCAAACCATGGTTTCTGTAATCCTGTTTTGCTCAAACTGGTGCCATTCAAATATTCTGGACTTCAGGTCTATGATTTCCATAGAGCATGTACCTTGATGAACGTATCTTTTTCTTTTATGTACACTGAGAGCATATGCACCAAGACAAATTCCTTGTGTGTCCAATCACACTTGGCCAATAAAAAATTCTATTCTATTCTATTCTATTCTAAAATCTAGAAGGTAGCAGGTCAATAAAGTCTGAGCCAAGAAAGTACATCAGTAGGCAGCTCCTGTGGAAGTCTTTGAACTATGAGGGGTCCTGATTACTCTCTAAGCCTGCTTGTTTTCTTGCAGAAATTTCATTATCCAAACCTGATAACATCATCAGTGCCGCACTGATGATGTTACTGAGTTTGGACAATGAAACGTCTGCAAGAAAACAGGCAAGTTCAGAGAGCACCAAGGGCCCTTCATTTCAACCCTGAGCTACAATATTCTCCTTTATTGTTGTCTTTGAACTATGGGGAAGCATTTCATCTCCATCATAACCCATCAGAGCCTCTGAGCATGCGCAAAATGGCGGTGCGATAAAGATTTCGGCAGGGGGCTGGCGTTTTTTCCTGGCCAGTCCCGGACAGCTGGGGGATTTTCCATTACTATCCCCCTGTTCTTCGGCTACAAGACCTTTCTACCAGCCGACTGAGGGGGTTTTTGGCTCCCGGGAAGATCTTGGCTGGTCTAGGTGAGGTCCGTTCGGCTCCAAGGGCTTGGGGAGGCTGTCTTTAGAAGATCATATGATAGCCGTCACCAGGGGAGCCTTTCATCAGGTTCGCCTGATACGCCAGTTACGCCCCTTTCTGGATCGGGCTTCCTTATGCACGGTCGCTCATGCCCTTGTTACATCCCGCCTGGACTACTGTAATGCTCTCTACATGGGGCTCCCCTTGAAGTGTGCCCGGAGACTCCAACTGGTCCAGAATGTGGCTGCGCGGGTGATAGAGGGAGCACCTTTTGGCTCCCATGTAACTCCCCTCCTGCATAATCTGCACTGGCTCCCAGTGGTCTTCCGGGTTCACTTTAAGGTACTTGTCATCACCTTTAAAACACTCCATGGCCTAGGGCCGGGATATTTACGGGACCGCCTACTGCCACCATTAGCCTCTCACCGACCAGTGCGCTCTCACAGAGAGGGCCTCCTCCGGATACCGTCAGCTAAACAATGTCGGCTGGCGACCTCTAGGGGGAGGGCCTTCTCTGTGGGGGCCCCTACCCTCTGGAACGAGCTCCCTCTGGGGCTTCATCAACTCCCCGATCTCAAGTCCTTCCGCCGCGAGCTGAAGACGCTGCTGTTTCGAAGAGCAGGACTTGCCTGAATGTAGTTTTGAATTGGGATTTTTAAAAAAGGGGTTTAAATGAGGTTTTAAATTTGTATTTAAAAGTTAGAGCATCAATTGAATTTAACTATCTATTCTTTAGCTGTTTTTTATCTATTATATGTTTTATGTTGTTTTTTGTCTGTGAACCGCCCTGAGTCCTTCGGGAGATGGGCGGTATACAAATATAATAAATAAATAAATAAATAAATAAATCATAACCCAGTGGTTATCTTTTTCTGCTAAACATTTATCATGTGAGTTAGCTGTAGAGGGAGGAAGAGCAAGATATATCAGGTTTTTTTGGCAAATTCTATTGGGCTTAGCCACAACTGGACAACTTATTTGTAAAGAGAAAAAAACAGAGACAACTTTTGAAAACATTCAGAAAAGTGGACATAAACCCTCCCACAACAAGTTAGCCAGCAACAAACTGTTATTATATAAGTACCAGTAGTCCCCTAATTGATCCTGGAATTCCAGCCACAAGTCTTTGCTGTTGTTAAATGGGTTACCATGTGACAATGCCTGACTTACAACCTTTTTTGTAGCAGTCATTAAGTGCACATGGCAGTCATTAAGTGAATCTGTTTTATCCAATGGGCATCTTTTTCCTATAAGGTCTAGTGCACTTTCCAGCATTCTTAAATTGTTTAACACTGCTTGTTACAGATGATATACCATTCTTTAATACATGAGGTAACAAATTTTCGCTTCATAATTACACATCTGGCTAAGAAACAAATTAGTGTTTAAAGCTGTATGATTAAGTTCTTATAATTGCTAACAAATCCAATAACCACACAGGGTCTCCCATTCTGTAAAATGTTAAAATCAAATTATTGTTTGCTCCATAAGCCAGACACAAAAGTGAGACCAATAATAAAAATGCCCAACAAACCAGATACTTCTTATTGAAAAGGTAAATAAGGATACCATGCTGCTCTCTTTAGAGCAGGCAGTGAGAATACAGGATTGTTTATGGTCTGCATGGCCAACGTAAGTTGGTTCCTTGGCCAAGATGTTTTCCAATACAGGACAGCTTGGTATGGTCAGCATGCCTCTGCCAACTCATCATTACCAAGTGGTTGCAGGACAA
This sequence comes from Ahaetulla prasina, assembly GCF_028640845.1. Taxonomy (NCBI): domain Eukaryota; kingdom Metazoa; phylum Chordata; class Lepidosauria; order Squamata; family Colubridae; genus Ahaetulla; species Ahaetulla prasina. Next base: position 22,492,191 of record NC_080549.1, on the reverse strand, counting down.
CTCAACATGGCCTATTCACTGTGGGGACAACCCATCATGGGTGGCTGGAGGGAAAGTTAGGCTGGTGGGCGAGTGAGCAGGTGGGCAGAGTACAGAGCAGCGGTGATGGGTAAGTGTTCCCACCAGAGGGAAATCAAGTGAGTGACCGTATGGGCACAGTACAGTGGTGTTCAGGCCATGCAGCGATGACTTGTTCCCATGGCAAATTGGCTGTGCTGAATTGTCCGACAACTTGGCAATAATGAGTTGGCAGAGGTGACTTGGTGGTGGTGGGCTGACCGCATTGAGCTGGCCACAGCGAGTTGTCCTAGCCCTCTTCCAACATTAGCAACTGAGCCACTACAGAGTAGGAAATCTGACAACTGTTTTGTACACCCACCTGAGCAAACACCATTTTCATTACTTTGTGCAAGCTGGTAGAAATTTATACAATTCAAGGACTACTATCACAACAGTATTATATGACAGTGCCAAGGTTGGAAATTGCTTTCACATCTCCTTTGAGGTTCTAACTGGCTCTGACCATGCAAATTTCAATGTTCTTAATTAAAGCTTACCAAATTTGTAGTAGATTCAGCTGCATTAAATATTGTGGTTGTTTCGCACTCTGGATCTGCAAAACAGGGCGAAATATGAAGTTGAAAGCAGCAGTTATTGGGTATAACTATTTACTACAAAAACATTAAAGGTATGAAACAGACATTTAAGAAAATACTCTAATCTCACCTGGAGGAGTATACAGATAATCTTCATGATATTCTCCTTGAAAAGCAGGGGGTAAGTGCACTATTAGAAACACATATCAGAAGTAAATTTCATGTAAAATAAACAATTCCAAGAGAAAAGATGAAAATCTAACATTACATTTTAGAGTCATGTACTGTAGTTATCCAAAAACTTTCAATGAATTTCTCCCAATGCTTTATGCTTCAAATTCCACAATCCCCAAATTGCACAACTGCTAAGCAATTCTGTTGGAGAATTCAGGATGTCAAGAATTCTTAAGATCTGGCTGTGTAAAACTGACTTAAACGATGGCATGTGGTAACAACATTTGTCATATTATTGTTTTGTTTTGTTAATCTATGCAAAACATTAGCTAGATACACAGTCAGCAAAATTCAGGTTAGTCTAGATAAAACCCCACAAAAATAACTAGATGTAGCCAAAAGTTTTAGGACAACATACTTTGCTTGAAGGAAGAAACCTGTTCTCCAATACAGGTAGTCCTCTTGATTTACAATCACAATTGAGCTTAAATTTCTATTCCTAAGCAAGATAGCAAAACTAAATGAGTTTTGCCCCATTTTATTTTTCTTGCCACAGTTGTTAAGTGAACTATGTTTGCAAGCTGAAGACTGTCTATATAGTCAACACAACCAGATAAATTGCATTAATTATTGCACTTAATTGCTGATCTTTTTAAAAAGTCAACTACTTAAATTGTCAATCAACATATAAAATCAATTCAAAGTAAGAGTTGCTAAATGCTTAGAAAAACATTCAATGTTTATGACTACAAAGTACTTCAAACGTTTGGCATAGTAACAATTTTGGAAAAGTAACAAATGCATCTGAATTTATTAACATTCATGCTATGCTAGATTCATGCTATGTCTAGATTCTAATTGAGAAACACATTTTTGAAATAATGAAAAAAACCACTGGTGCCAGCAATTGTATATACTAAAATTTTCAGATCACATCTATTCTGAAAAATAATGGCATGTTCCATTTCAAGCCAGGAGACTTCTGCAAAGAATTTTTTAAATTACTTTTTAAAAAACTCTTAACCAATATCCCAAACTTTATAAAGGAAATGAATGAAGCAGTAACCCTGGCAGAAGGCATATTTTTGCTTTAACCGTTATGAGTTGGTATAAGTCACGAAAGTTCTCTTGAAATTTGTACATTTGAACAATAGGATTCTTTACTTACAACTGGTTGCTTAGCAACTATTCTAAGTTACACCCTACCTGTAAAATCTACCTGATCCCTCTGGATCTGAAAATCCGACGGTTGCTCCCCATGTGATATGATTGCACTCTGGGGGCTTGGCAACATGGACATTTTGATTACCCCCATGATCGTGTGAGTATGTTTTACAACAGTTTTGCCTAAAACTGGTAGTTAATTCCAGTTTTCTGCAAAACTATGCCCATAGTGAACCCTTAGTTTGCTTAACAATCACAATGTTTGCTTAACAACCATGGCATTCGCTTAAAAACTGCCACAAAAAATGTTGCAAAATTGGAAGTACCTGTCATTTATGATCATCATGACTTACAACCATAATGGGACAGCTCCATTATAGTCATAATTTGAAGACTACCTGTCTGTGCACATCTTATGAAGCAGAACAAGTTGGAAACTGGTGGCATAGTACTACAGGCTACTTTTGCTGACTGCCGGCTGCCAGGAGTTCGATCCTAACAAGCTCAAGGTTGACTCAGCCTTCCATCCTTCCGAGGTTGGTAAAAGGAGGACTCAGATTGTTGGGGGCAGGATGCTGACTCTGTAAACCGCTTAGGAAGGGTTGTAAAACACTGTGAAGCAGTATATAAATCTTAACACTAATGCTATTGCTATTCTGTGTTTATCCTTACCAGTATCAGTTGGTTCCTCTACTACTTCTTCCGAATTATTCAGCCCTGGCTTGTTTGGCGGGATGGAGTTTGAAGTGCTTCTTGTCACCCAGAATCCTGCAGGAGCAGGAACTATTGGAGTTGGGTTACCCCGAGTCTGAGAAACAAGTCAGATTATTTATTAACATTCATGCCTTCACTCTATTGCAAATATGCAGCACAGTTTCAGCATTTCCTTCTAACCCTGATGGTATGGAATATGTGCTCTGGACTTCAATAGATATGAGATGCTCTGAAATACACTGCATGATTCTAAAAATTGGGAAACGGGGGTAAAATTAGGAAACAGCCTGCTAAGTCTTTCCAAATTTGGATTAGAAAAAAATGTTTATTAATAATTAGAACTTTCAGAAATTATTTTTAAAAATCAGTGCATAGAGAAGGGCAGAAAGGGAAAAAGCAAGCATTAAAAATATTCACCTACAAAAACCTCATTTTCAGGTTTCTTTCATAAGCAGAAAATCTCTTGTCTTGACACTTTTGAAATCCCTAAATTCAATTTTATGGCAGCAGAAGTTGCCCTGAGGGTTTTATTATTATTATTTTCTCAGAATAAGATTTGCCAACAGACGTTTATACCTTTGAGAGATACTGTTCAGTTAGCAATTCGGTTCCCTTTTAACCCTTTTAAACAGTTCTGTTGTGTACCATTCTATTAATAAATGTTAGTCCCATGAACAAAATTGAGAGCCTGAGGCTTTGCAATTACATTTCATCTGTGTAGATCTTTTCCCATAATGAGGATTTAACCAAACTTGGTTATTCTTCCTAACAGCCTGCTAGATTAATTCAAGGCTGTTTAATCCAGCCCTCTCTATCCCAGGGCTCTCCAAATTTGGCAACTTTAAGACTTGTGAACTTTCCCCTTGCAGTCTTGTCTATCCTATCCTGCTGCCTACCTGTAAAAAATTTACTTTGGCATTTTTCAAATTAATTCAACTCAAGGACTTACAGGTAAAGCAGGAAAATTTGCATCATCCCCTTCTTCAATCTCATAGAAAGTCATGGTTTCTTCTACACCTGGAGATTCCTCCCCATTCTCAGGTGAAAATCCATACTGGCACTCTTTATTTACACATTGCATTTGTCTGCGACTACGGCTGTATGAACTTCCAGAACAATCAATAGGTTAAAATATCAACACCACCACCACAGTATTTTCAAGTCTAAAACATTTGAAAGAAAATGCCTACATCTGCAACTACAGGACCAAGGGATATTTGTGCCCAATTGTTACCAGACTGGCACTTTTGGCAGTTAAAATTCACGTAATGTGGCATTGGCCTGCTGCATCAACAAGTAACAGTTTGGAATCTGAAACAGCAGGGATCCTTGGCTGCTCTAAAAAATGTCTCGGTCGGAAACGGTTTAACATTGCTCCGAGGATACAGAAAGTTGCATCCCTAGAACTGAAAAGCTTAGAGGAACTAGGACAATAGTAGAAAAGTATTTTACAGGTAGGAACTTCACAGGTCCCATCCCACGCTATAAAGGTTGTCATGAAATCTAGCTAGCGAAATGATTTTGTCTCATAGCGGTTTGAGAAATTAACGGATAATCCACCTCAGTACAGGTAGTCCATGACTTACGACCACAACTAAGCCCCAAATTTACATGGTTAAGTGAGGAACTTGTTAAGTGAGCATTGCCCCGTTTTTATGACTTTTCTTGACACATTTGCTAAGTGAATCACTGCAGTTGTTAAATTAGTAACATGGTTGTTAAGTGAATCTGGCTTCCCCATTGACTTGGCTTGTCAGAAGGTTGCAAAGGGGGATCACGACCTCAGGACACTGAAACTGTCACAAATGTGAGTGAGTTGCCAAGCATCTGAATGTACATCACACGACTATGGGGATGCAGCAATGATCATAAGTGTGAAAAAATGGTCATAAGTCACTTTTTCAGTGCTGTTATAACTTCAAACAGTCACTAAATGAACTGTTGTAAGTCCAGGACTACCTGCATAAAGTAGGTTCAAAAATTTGAGAAATTTCAGAAAATATGAAGTCTGAAGACAGTTGACCCCAAACGATAACTGAGGAAGAACCCTGACCGCCTACTGTACTGGTTTAAAACAATAGGGTTTTAACCAGGGGTGAAATGTAAAATTTGTTACCACCGGTTCTGTGGGCGTGGCTTGGTGGGGTGGGAGGGTAATGTGACTGAGTGGGCACGGCCAACTTTTTTTTTTTACTTTTAAAAGCATTTTTTCTACAACCTTTTCCGCCAAAGAAGTTGTAAAAAAATGATTTTAAAAGCCTGTGATGATCAGGCAACTCAGCTGGGATCACCAGAGGAAAAAAAAGCTTTTAAAGGGTTCTGACGATCTCAGCTGAGTTGCCTGATCGCCAGAACCTTTTAAAAACATTTTTTTACAACCTCTTCGACCAAAGAGCTTGTAGAAAACATCGAAGAGCTTGTAGAAAACTCTGGGATCGCCAAGAGGAGCCTTTTAAAAGCTTTTTTTTTTTAACAACCTCTTCCATCAAAGAGGTTGTAGAAAAAATGCTTTTAAAGGGTTCTGACGATCTCAGCTGAGCTGTGCAATCATCAGAGGCTTTTTTTTTTTACTTTTAAAAGCATTTTTTCGGTGGAAGAAAAAATGCTTCTAAAAGTAAAAAAAAAAAAAAGACCCTTCTGATGATCGCGCGGCTCAGCTGGGGCGAGGTGGGGGGGGCGCAGAGATTTTTGCTACCGGTTCTCCAAACCACTCGCCACCATCACTACTGGATCGGGTGATCCGGTCCAAACCAGGAGCATTTCACCCTGGTTTTAACACTGACCACCTAGTATATTAGATTAAAATGATAGGGTTGCAATTACTTACCGTGATCTATACGAGAAGTTATCATAGCTCTGATAACATCTCTTTCCTGGACTAGGATAAAATGCTATTTCTGGCCCAGTGATGTTGTTCTTGTTTATAAATCGGGCAGATCCCCTACATTTCAAAGGATAAAAAAGCAAGGTAACTACGAATTTAGAAGGCTCAAGGTGGACTCTTAACTAACCCGATTCAAGTACCTCTGTAAACATGTCCGTGAATAAAGCTGCCGCAAAGCAGTCCGGGCTCAGTTATCATTTGGCATTGTGCAAGTGTGTGCAAATTGTGCAGGGTCCTGCCTTTCTCTTCAATCTAGCATGTTACTTTTTAATTGCATGTCCCAAAGGTGCTTTTTCACTAGCAAATGGACTTTGTTTTTTTTATGAAGATTTTTCACTTCTCATCCAAGATGCTTCTTCAGTTCTGGAGAAGGGAACTGAAGAACTGAAGCAGCTTATTGGATGAGAAGCAAAAGGCCAAGGAAAAACAAAGTCCAGTTGCCTTTTGAAAAAGCACCTTTGGGACAACCAGGACCTGGATGACTGAGAATCTCCACAGACATTTTTAATTGCATGTCAACTATACAAAGTCTCAGGTGAGTAAAAGTCAAGGACACCTTCAAGTCCACCTTGACTACCAATGATTTGATAAAACAACCATCCACACATGACGGTGGTGTGGAAATTAAATAAATAGATATGGCTTTCTGGGCAGCAATAGAGAAAATATTTGCTGGTGTTGCTGCCTTTGATATCTTTTCATCTTCCCAATTTGGTTTGTAGCTCTGGGTTTTCCTAGATGAAATCAATTATTAGAATTTTCTTGGTTTATGAGGCCACTAAACAACATTCGGTACTTCCCCTGTGTAGATCATAGTGGTTGGGCAGGGGGAGAGAATGAGAACATTTTATTGTCATTGTTACTTTAAATTAAAAGTTCTGGATTCTCCAGTTTGGAGAATTAATTTACAGAATGCAGGTTTGGAAGAACAGAGTGTATGAACCACAAATCACAAATGCACCAGGTGTTGAAATTATGGATCAGATGGCTAGCAAATTCTCTCTCAAATTTAATCACCCTTCTGTTCACCACTACAGGTAGTTCTCTCTTAACAATAGTAATTGGGACCATGATTGATTGCAAAGTGGGACATCATGTGACTATGGGGAGGCTATGATGGACAGAACTTCGAGGACAGGCCACAAGCCTTTTCATTCAGCATCGTTATAACTTGGCTGATGAACTAACAGCCATTAACCAAATACAGGTAGTCCTTGGTTTATAACCACAATGGAGCCCCACATTTCTATTGTTAAGTGGGACTTAAGTTAAGTGAGTTTTGCTCTATTTTACTACTTTTCTTGCCAGTATTGTTAAGTAAATCACTGCAGTTGTTAAGTCAGTAACATGTTTGTTAAGTGAATCTGGCTTCCCCATTGACTTTGCTTGTCAGAAAGTCGCAAAAGGAGATCACATGATCTTGGGACACAGCAATGGTCATAAATATGAACCAGTTGCCAAGCATCTGAATTTTGATCACACGATCATGTGGATGCTGCAAAGGTCATAATTCATGCAAAAAGGTTATAAGTCACATTTTTCAATGCTGTTGTAACTCTGAACAGTCACTGAGTGAACTGTTGTAGGTTGAGGACTACCTGGACTAGCTCTATGTACACTTTAGTTAAAATATTCCTTTCTAAAATGCAAATGAAGTGTGCCGGAATAGCTCAGGCTGTAAGGAGCCTGTTATTAGAACACAGCAGCCTGCAATTACTGCAGGTTCAAGCCTGGCCCAAGGTTGACTCAGCCTTCCATCCTTTATAAGGTAGGTAAAATGAGGACCCAGATTGTTGGGGGGGCAATAAGTTGACTTTGTAAATATACAAATAGAATGAGACTATTGCCTTATACACTGTAAGCCACCCTGAGTCTTCGGAGAAGGGCGGGATATAAATGTAAACAAACAAAAAAAAGTGTGTGAGAATAAAGACTGCAGAAACAGAGAACAGTGAACAAAAGTTCTATGTAGCTCTGTGGATATTTTATGGCATTATTATGCTCAAATCAGTGTGATGCTTATGGCCGAAATCAGCAGTGCAACCAACTCTGAACTGCCTAACAGTGAAATGGGTGGGAGAGATTACAAGTCTCCTTACCTCGACATTCCATATCCCCGGCCAGTTCTCTGTGAATTCTGAAAATGGTAATGATCATATGGATTTATATGCTCATTTGGGGAGCAGTGGACCGAAGATGAGCGATCTGTTGCGATGCTGTGCTGCAGGCGAGGTGGCAGGACAGGGTGGCCCCTGCTGTAAGCAACAGTCATGTAGACTTCCTTTCCATGCACTTTCTTGAACAGTTTCTTCCGTGTTTTCATGTCCATGTCTGGAAGGGGAAATAAGAATAGGAAGACCGACTGAAACTTTGGCTAGGATTAATCTACAATTGGGTCAGTTTGCTTATTTTTGCAACTGGGGACTCTTTTGTTTGTTTGTTTCTTTGAAATAAAACAATACTAGAGCAGGAGGGGAGAAATTTAGAACAATCTTAGGAAAAGTTGTCATGGAATAGTACAAATGCTCCAACTTATCTAAAACTAGATGTGGGGAAGTGACAGGAAAGGAAGTTGCAGCAGAAGGGGCCTCATGTAAGAATCTAGAAAATTGTGTAATAAAAAGTTTGAAAGATAAGTTTAAGGACATTTTTTTAAAAAAACCCTCTTCTTTTGGAATCAAACAACAAGCAAAGATTATTTGTGTGTCATGTTCCAAAACTCAGACCCTCACCTCTTTTAGCCCATTCAAGATAACTCTTCAGATATAAGAGTAATTTAATAGATCTGCAGGATGATAATTAGAGAGCAGGTTTCACATCTTTGGGGATGAGACAGTGGGAATGCTCTTAGATACAAAAAAGCTGATATTTTAAGTGAAGTGTCTACTTATAGAAAATCAACCATGGCCATTTCCTGTATTTTCTCTCCAGATAACTACTTTAACAATGATAAGTTCTTGAACCAAGATTTGTTGCAGCAAGTCCTTAAAAAGATTAAAATTTTATATTTGTTTGCTTTTTGGGCAGAGAAAACTTTTCAATTATATACCAGTAAAATATTTTGATCATGCCACAAAGTTGTGCAGGTCTTAAAAACATAACTTACAGTTTCTTCATGGTTTAACACACGAAAACGTCAGGGACTAAATGTGTGTTCACCTAATGAATGCTTATGGGAAGGTTGATTTTAATATTCTTCATTTTCTAAATGCTCACCTAGTTTTATGATTTTGTGTCATTGTAACTTTATTGCAATATCTCTCCATGTTTAGATCAGTTTTACTTTACCTGCTTAAATCTGCATTAAGCCTGCATTTCACCAGGATATTTCCAAATAGCAGAAAAAAATATTCTTTAAAAATAACTTATTAAACATCTAGCTAGAATTCATGTACAGCTCCATAAACAATAAATGTTCCTTTAAGAGAGATGCTTGAATAATAATAAAAGTTTTCAAAATTGATTCTCTTTAATTAATGTGGAAGGGAATCTTTCAGCCAAACCAAGTATTTTAAAATGATTAATCCAGGGATCAAGTTTGACTTCAGAAATCATTTACCTTATAATTGCTTAAATATGTCAGTGATAGTCTAGCAACTCAAAAAAGAAAACAAAAAAAGAACTACTAATAAGTTTGATCTACTGGATCTCACAAGTTAATTATTGATGACATCAAAACTGAGGAATAAGGTATTTGTTTAGGAGTCACATTTTAGTGACCTCTTACCCAATCTGCTTGAGTGCTAACCTGAAAGGATTTTTTTAGACTTTTACTACACAGATACTGTGTACATATGTAGTAAAAGCACTTATAAAACACTGTGTACAAGAGGAAATGGCAGTTAAAACCATATTTCGGAAGACCTTGTCACTATGCATTTCAATTAATAGGACAGTGTTTCTCAACCTTAGCAACTTTAAGATGGATATCCTAAAAGTTGGCAAGGTTGAGAAACATTGTCAAAGAGAAATGAGCTGAATGATGAAGAATGGGAAAATGGATGACAAATTCATTCCCAGACAGAAGTTTATACTATTATTGGAGAAGTTGCAGGTTGCAAGCTTCATTACTATTCTACTCAGCCATCCCATTACTGTCTTTACTTATGGCTGTACCCACCTGGTATCTTCTGATAACTTCCTCCTTTTCTATTGGACATCACATTCCAGGCAGGAAGTGGAGTGACTTGAGTCACAGGCTTCAAATTAACCAATGGAACAACATGCCTACAAACATCATCCCAACCAGAATTAGTACAATCATAAAATAAAACTTAAAATCATAATGATATGACATGACATCTAAGGTTAAAATTTACTGTTCCTTCCATTGCTACTTATCTTTAAGAGTTCCACACAATGATAATTGAGTTTACACAATGATGCAAATCATTAATGTAAATTGACTGATATGATGATTAGAATTTAACTTAGTTGTAACCTTATTTAAGTTTCTTGGGCAAAGTATAGAATCATAGAGCTGGGAGAGACTTTGAAGGTCTTCTAGTCCGACCCCATTGCCCAAGGTCGGAGATCTTATACCATTCCAGACAAGTGGCTAACCAGTCTTTTCTTCTGACCCATTGCTTCTTCTCCTGCCCTCAGGTACTATGGAGAATAAATCTCTCATTTCAGCCTTTCAATAACTGGAGGACAGCTATCCTGTCAACTCCAAGCCTTTTCTTCATTAGGCTATATACTAACAAGTAAAATAGTCTGAGGAAATACCAGAACTGTCTTTATTATATACAAGATGATAGTAAAAAATAAGCCCATTTTCATCAAATTGTCAGAGAACTGTCCATTTTTCCTGATTATAGTTACTTATTCTCTTAATAGGTTTCATACTATGTTCTTTTGTAATACTATAATTGGTTGAGTTTCCAGAGAACTCAAACAAAAATGAAGAATCAGGAAATATATTAAAGATTAATATTATCACAAAAACTTCATGGATTACAATACATTTGATCCACCAAAACAAAACAAAAAACCAACCCTAAATACAAGGAAAAAGTTTGTTTTAAAGGTTCCATAAGCTATGTCTTAAATTTTTAAGTATCAAGGTTATGCCAGGACAAAAATTAAAGCTTTCATTTTCAACACACTTTTCCCTAGGAAATGAAATTAAAACCTTTTAACGTTAGAAACTGTTGAACCGCATCCTCCATATTGTAAAAGAATTAAACCCAGCCTATCTGAAGAAATGATATGGAAAGTGAGATGTCAGATTTTGTATAAAATTAGTTATAATACTGTCAACATGATTTCGAAGTAGCACAGCTAAAATTCTGATATCGATAGTTCTCCCAGTGAATATAATTATATGATTAAAAGGAAAGAGATACATACTTCTCTGCCAGCTCTTCAATGAAGACAGTCACCATATTATCCTGTCCCACGTCCTGTATATGGGCATTGTAATATTTTTCCCCAGTTTCTAGCCGTACCTGGGAAAAAGAAGACGCTAACTGAATCCAAAGGGATACTCAGAATACTTTAGTTTTTGCACAGCCACACTGTCAAAAAAAGTGAAAATAGCCAGACTCAACTTCTGAACTGATGGGTTTCATTCTTGAAAGCTGTTCCAGCCTTGCCTTGACTTAGATCCAACAAACTTTGTAATCACTATTTTTGATCTAAAGATCATTTATATTTTCTGCCCTGGATGGTTGCTACAGTAGGTATCGGATTGTAAGAATCCATACATTATGAAATGGCGGGACTGTAACCTCTTAGATATGATTAATATTTTTAAAAAATTAAATTAAGTTTTTAAAATATGTAATGTATATATAAATCAATGTATATGTGTATATAAATCAAAATAGTAAGAGAGACAGACAGGACTATTTATTTGTGTCCTTGTTTTCTACCAAAAAAATATCAATATATGCTTTTGATACAAACCAGAACCATTTTAGAAATATCTCTGGAAATAGTGTTAAGCACTAACATTATATGAGGAGAAAACACAAAATATTGCCATCTCTTTCTCCTATACAGTCACAGAAACAAAGTAGTACAATGTTTGGGGATAATTCAAAACCCATTTATAAAGTAGGAGGAAGCAGCCATGTGTCCTCTTGGAGATGCAATTTGCTTATCCAAATGGTCAAAAGTGGTCACACCATATTATTATTATTAATAATAAAAGTTAACTTTATGTTTCTTTTGAAAATTCACTGGAACCAGTATCAAGATCATAACTTAGCACCAATAAGATCTGAGAAGATCTCAGCTAATGAAACTCATCTAACTTGGGATAAAGGTTGTAAGAACATGCAAGCCAAACAGAAATGTATGTATTAAGAAATAGTCCATACATGGATTTTTTTCTTAAAAACAAGAGGACCTAATTAGAAACCTCTGTTATTCTAGGGTCAGAGATATCAAACTCATATTCCAGAATTAAGATTGTGGTATGGAACTTTTGACATAGAAAGCATAGCCTTATTCTCTGTGCCACAAAAGGCTGGCTCACTCACATCAAAAACAACAGAAACAAGATCGAGCAAACCTATAAATTTTCAAGATTTATACTAGTTTACTCTAGTAATGATAATGGATGTAGCAATCCCTTTCCATTTTTCCAACAGGCCCTAAAGGGTTCATCAAATTAAATGTAATAAAGACGCTGCCCAACACACATCTCCAAAGGTTGTTGATCATCAAAGTGGAAAACTGGGGATAAAACAGTGGAGTTGCTGGAATTATGAAGAGGAGACCTCAACAAAGCCTCACTTTAACTGAGGTCATCTTATACAATAAGAAAAGCTCAGAAAATTAACTGAAGACTATTCCTACTTCTGTCAGAGCACTTTCAAATGAGACATCTAGGTCAGGATCAGAAACTAGGAATTTTATGGTTTAATAAACCAAGGAAAATTTGTTCTGCTGATTGCAAATTGTTTTAAACAACTCTTTTCTACAATGACCAAATATACCTTTTGCATTCAGTAAGTTTAATTAAAGCATGTCCAAAGTTGCTTCGAACAATTATCTTTACTAAATAAACACAAAGCACTAACCTGACATTTGTCTCCTAAGTAGTACTGTCTTCCAGCAAACACCAAGTAATCTGTTTTTTGAAGTTCTACAAAAGAAGATAAAAAAACCAAAACTGAAGCTATTTATCAAGCATTCATGGGTACTAATCTGATGGTAAAATTCTTTGGAAAATAATACACTGCTCAAAAAAATAAAGGGAACACTTAAACAACACAATGTAACTCCAAGTCAATCACACTTCTGTGAAATCAAACTGTCCACTTAGGTGGCAACACTGATTGACATTCAATTCCACATGCTGCTGTGCACATGGAATAGACAACAGGTGGAAAGCATAGGTAGTTAGCAAGACATTCCCAATAAAGGAGTAGTTCTGCAGGGGGTGACCACAGACCACTTCTCAGTTCCTCTGCTTCATGGCTGATGGTTTGGTCACTTTTGAATGCTGGCGGTGCTGTCACTCTAATGGTAGCATGAGACATAAACTACAACCCACACAAGTGGCTCAGGTAGTGCAAGTCATCCAGGATGGCACATCAATGAGAGCTGTGGCAAGAAGGTCTGCTGTGTCTGTCAGTGTAGTGTCCAGAGCATGGAGGCGCTACCAGGAGACAGGCCAGTACATCAGGAGACGTGGAGGAGGCTGTAGGAGAGCAACAACCCAGCAGCAGGACCGCTACCTCCGCCTTTGTGCAAGGAGGGACAGGAGGAACACTGCCAGAGCCCTGCAAAATGACCTCCAGCAGACCACAAATGTGCAAATGTGGCTGCTCAAACAGTCAGAAACAGACTCCATGAGGGTGGTATGAGGGCCTGACGTCCACAGGTGGGGGTTGTGCTTACAGCCCAACACCGTGCAGGAAGTTTGGCATTTGCCAGAGAACACCAAGATTGGCAATTTTGCCACTGGCACCCTGTGCTCTTCACAGATGAAAGCAGGTTCACAATGAGCACATGTGACAGACGTGACAGGGTCTGGAGACGTTGTGGAGAAAGTTCTGCTGCCTGCAATATCCTCCAGAATGACCGGTTTGGCAGTGGCTCAGTAATGGTGTGGTGTGGCATTTCTTTAGGGGGCCGCACAGCCCTCCATGTGCTTGCCAGAGGTAGCCTGACTGCCATTAGGTACCGGGATGAGATCCTCAGACCCCTTGTGAGACCATATGCTAGGGCGGTTGGCCCTGGGTTCCTCCTAATTCAAGACAATGCTAGACCTCATGTGGCTGGAATGTGTCAGCAGTTCCTGCAAGACGAAGGCATTGATGCTATGGACTGGCCCGCCCGTTCCCCAGACCTGAATCCAATTGAGCACATCTGGGACATCATGTCTCGCTCCATCCACCAACACCACATTGCACCACAGACTGTCCAGGAGTTGGGGAATGCTTTAGTCCAGGTGTGGGAGGAGATCCCTCAGGAGACCATCCGCCACCTCATCAGGAGCATGCCCAGGCATTGCAGGGAGGTCATACAGGCACGTGGAAGCCACACGCACTAATGAGCCTCATTTTGACTTGTTTTAAGGACATTACATCAAAGTTGGATCAGCCTGTAGTGTTGTTTTCCACTTTAATTTTGGGTGTAACTCCAAATCCAGACCTCCATGGGTTGCTCAATTTGATTTCCATTGATAATTTTTGTGTGATTGTGTTGTCAGCACATTCAACTATGTAATGAACAAAGTATTTAATAAGAATATTTCATTCATTCAGATCTAGGATGTCTTATTTTTGTGTTCCCTTTATTTTTTTGAGCAGCTTATTGTGTAACTGGCTTATTTTCCTGATATTAACTGCAGCTGGCAAGGACGTTAAGCATACCCAATGAATGTTATATCTATTTAGCCTTCTCCAATGCAGAAGTCTTCACATGCTGCCTAGGGATTCCTGTTCAACAATAGGGAGGGCATAAATGAGAAGGCTGCACAGATAATCCTTGTTTAGTGACAATTGGGACCAGCAGCTGGGTTATTAAGCAAAGCAGTCATTACACGAAATCATGATTCTGCTTTTGAGCTGACTTCAACCTGCCTGTGCTTGACCTGCCTATGAAGGTCATAAATTAGAGGACTGGTTGCAGTTATTTATTTTTATCACTGTTTTAACTGCAAGCTGTCAGTCAACAAGGCAGTCGCTAAACAAGGACTCCTTGTACAACAAATAGGTAAAGGTAAAGGTTCCCCTCGCACATACGTGCTAGTCGTTGCTGATGCTAGGGGGCGGTGCTCATCTCTGTTTCTAAGCTGAAGAGCCAGTGCTGTCCGAAGACGTCTCCGTGGTCATGTAGCCAGCATGACTCAATGCCAAAGGCGCATGGAACGCTGTTACCTACCCACCAAAGGTGGTCCCTATTTTCCTAATTGCATTTTTACGTGCTTTTGAAACTGCTAGGTTGGCAGAAGCTGGGACAAGTAATGGGAGCTCACCCCATTACACGGCAGCGCTAGGGATTCGAACTGCTGAGCTGCTGACCTTTTGATCGACAAGCTCAACATCCTAGCCCCTGAGCTAATACAAACATAATAATAATACTCCTTTGCTAAATACTCCTTTTTTGCTAAATACTCCTTTGCTAAAGCAGAAAGCATATGAAACATGGCCTACATGCATAGGTTTTGCAGTGGGTCTTGTCAACTAACTAACTACAACCCAGGAAGAAAACTCCAAGGTCCATTGGAACTATGCATTTATTAAGCCCAATGTAGTTTGGGTAACATGTTTTCACCACAAACAACTCTTTAGCTGTATTTTATGACCGTTGCAGGAAACAGCAAATTCTTAACGTGAGAATGTCATATGTGTGCACTGGGATTTCAACTGCTAGGCCAGCTATGTTTGGACACAACATCTGCTTGACTTCAGCCATCAAGTGCAAAGGTGTGGAACAGATTTTTCAAGTGCAAAATGAATCATAAGACAAAACTACCTTTTCTGCTCTCCAGCCAAACATCGAACTCTATATTCCGATAGATCTCAGGGTCCAGGGCTTTCAATACTTTGTAGGGAAAGGGCATCCTTGGGTTTTCCTTATGAAGTTGAAGAGGAGCAAATTAGAAGAGCTGCTGGCTACAATTGCTTTTAACCTGCCAACTGTAAAGGAAATGCTCAAGCCTATCTACTAGTTTACATTTTGCACCTACTATTTGATATGTATCTTCTAATTGCTACATGCAACTTCCCATATTCTAGGGTGAGCAACCATCCAGGAATATGTGAATTTCAACTTGCATGTGGCAATTAGAAGATAAGTATCAAATAGTACAACAGTGGAATAAAAAACTTGAACCACCGATTAGACATTTTTACACTTCACTAATCTCTGAAGCTGGGAGACAAGCTAATTTAATTGCTTTTATTTGAAATAATTTAGAGCTTGTTCCAATCCTGGAGACAAAGTGTAAAGCAGTCCTCACCTATTGAGAATTCTGTTTATAACTGATAGCCAATGACCCCAAAATTAAAAAAGAACATAGTTTCGGCTAGTTTGGGCTATTTAGTCCTAGGCTAAACTATGTTCAGTATTAAACACAGGTACATGATTTACATACAAGTTTCACACATACAAGTAGCAAACTATATCAACTCATAGTTGGCTAGTCCCACTTTCAATTTTTATATTGCCATTTTGCTTACTTTCTACCAAGGAGAAAAATATGTGCACGGTGATCTGATCAGAGCCCTTTTCAAAAAATAATCCCCTATACCAGGCAGATAGGACACAGTAAAACAAGAGTAGAACAACTTTCATTTCTCATTCCTAGTCTTGGATCCTGCCTCAGTTTCCTGAAGGATTGCTTAAATCATAAGACAGCCATTACCTTGGGTTTAGGCAAACAGCAGAGAAACCCAAGAGTTATCTGGGTTTAGATAAACTACATTATGGGCTTGCATCACCCATATTTTGAATGGTGCAAAGTCATGTTATAGTTCTGGGCTCCAACCTTGGCAACTTTAAGACTTGCAGACTTTAACTCCCAGATTTCATGATGGCTGAGGAATTCTGGGAGTTGAAGTCCACAAGTCTTAAAGTTGCCACGGTTGGAGAGCCCTGTTGTACAGGTAGTCCTTGACTTATAACAATTCATTTAGTGACCATTCAAAGTTAACAACAGCACTGAAAAAAATAATTTATGAGCATTTTTCACATATGATCTTTGCAGCATCCCCAAGGTCATGTGATCAAAAGTCAGATGCTTGGCAACTGATCCACATTAATGGTGATCCACATTAATGGTGGTTGCAGTGTCCCAGAGTCATGTGATCCCTTTTGCGACCTTCTAACAAGCAAAGCCAATGGGGAGTCCAGATTCACTTAACAACCCTGTTACTAATTTAAGAACTGCAATCAACCAATCTGGCAAGAAATGTCGTAAAATGGGGCAAAACTCACTTAACAAATTTCTTACTTAGCAACATAAACTTTGGGCTGAATTGTAGTTGTAATTTGAAGACTATCTGTAGTTAATTCAAATCTAGACAACTAAAAGCAATTTAATGCAGAGTGATAAAAAGCTAGAGAACGACTATAATTATTCGTTATATCAAAAGAAATGATGGAATTGAAAAAACTACATACAGAGAAAGGGGGGACATGACAAAGG
Source organism: Ahaetulla prasina (assembly GCF_028640845.1). Lineage (NCBI taxonomy): Eukaryota > Metazoa > Chordata > Lepidosauria > Squamata > Colubridae > Ahaetulla > Ahaetulla prasina. The sequence continues at coordinate 22,475,048 of NC_080549.1, read as the reverse complement.
AGACACTGCTTTTTTAAAAAACTCTCTGTAGAACAGGAAAGGCTTAAAAACAGAATATTTAAATGCCACATTTAGGTAGCACAGCTCAAGAAAGCCAGCAGTATGTTAATGACACCTTAAGTATAGTTTTCCAAGATGTTATTTTCCCAGCCCCTTGAATCTGCCTCCCCGAAGCCAAATTTAAACATTTTAGACATGTGTTTAATCAGAGCAGCGTAGCATTGGAAGAAGAGGCAAAGTTGGAAGAAGAAGTAAAGCCATGAAACAGTGCTTCCTGCTACATAGATGCCTGCATATATGCTACATTGATGCTTGCACACATGGAATCGCCTTTTCTAAAAATTGTCAAACCTTTCCTTCCTCTGTGACTTGCTTGCATTTTTCCTCCGCTGGGTGGGCCGAATCAAAGTTTACCCAATCTTCCAATCTAAACAATTAAAGACACAATGGATCAAAAAAAAAAAAAAAAGCAAAACATGTCTATCCATCGCTGTCCAGTGATGAAACCCAGAAACAGGAAAAGCAAAATGCAGCAGCTCTATGGTGCCACCCAGTGTTAAATGATCTGGGAAGCATCTCCCTGATTCGGCATCTGGATTTAGAATTTGACCTACAAAAACAACTTGATGACAGCAGTTCTGCAATTCCTACAGAAGAGTTTTCATCCGTGAGACTGCAAGGAGGCTAGGAAAGGAAGGGAAAGTAGCCATCAACAAATGCGAGATAGAAGCAAAGTCAGTTGATGGCTTGTTTCATAAACAGCAACTCAGCCCAGATGGTGAGCAAGCTAGGAAGATGACCCGAATGAAGTCACTATAAAGCTTGGGACATTTCTCCTGGAGGTTCTATGATTCTATATCTACCCTAAGATTAGCATTCAAGATACTATCCTGAAAGCTGTGTAAATTCTGGCTTTCTTAATCTTGGTTGGTTGGGCTGGGTTGACCCCACCCTTTACCTTTAGATACATTCCAGACAGCAGCTTTCTTTCACCCAGTGTGCCCTTTCTCTAAATTTGTTAAAGAGCAGCTTCCAGAATTCATTGACAAAATTAATTTTGGCTGACTACTGAAGAAGACTGCTAAATTGGGACAGCCAGCTGTGCTAAAGGTAGCAAAGGTGTTGACCATCAATCCTCTTATTGAGTTTTCCCAGCTTAGACATGAGATGTTAAGATGCTCTGGAACACCATCTCATGAAATCTACTGAGACTTTAACTGTAATTCTTTGATTTTCAGAGCGTACCTCTTTTCCGGAGCATTTCTGGATGCCCTGTCAGGAAGGCAATCAAAATTTGCATCTTCGCTGCCAACAGATGCACTGTTTCTGTTTTTCTTAGCCCCACTTCGAAACATCTCAAGGGCGGTTTTCAATTCTTCTTCATCCACTTTGAAGACATTTTTGTATAGAATTTCATAAAGGACAGCTAGGCAAATAAATGGTTGCATCTTTATAAAAAGTTTATAAGCTGGAACACTTTTCAACACAATAATTTTTCTCCAATTGCTATTTATGGTTGTGAAATGTGGACTTTAAACAGGAGATAGGAGAAAAGGGTGAACACCTTTGAACTATGGTGCTGGAGGCAACTGTTAGGCAACTGTTGCACATCCCATGGGCTGAAAAAATAACAAAGAACTCCTAAACCAAACCTTACCAAATTATCACTTGAAGCCAAAATCACCAAATAGAGGCTGTCATACTTTGGTCATGTCATGAGAGCTGATTCACTCGAAAAGCCAATCATGCTGGGAGTGATCAGCAGAAAAAGGAGAAGGGGCCAACCTAGCACCCATTGGCTGGACATTATAAAGCAGGGGTCTCCAACCTTGGCAACTTTAAGATTTATGGACTTCAGCTTCCAGAGCTTTGCTGGCTGAGGAATTCTGGGAGTTGAAGTCCACAAGTCTTAAAGTTGCCAAGGTTGAAGACCTGTTATAAAGGATGACACCAGGATGTCCAAGGCACATCTGAAGGAGGAGATGCAAGACACAGGGACGGAGAATGCTGCTCCATAGAGTGACCAAGGGACAGACACAACTAAATGTCCGATAATGACAATATGCTTTTAAAGATAGGGGATTTCTGGGATATTCTTAGAAACATCTTACAGAGGATAGATTATTATTATTATGCTACTTAAAACAGAGTGCTAGGATAGAAAAGGCAATCTTTTATTTACCCTGGCAGATTGCAGCGTTGACTTGAAATTGTTTGGTATACACAGAATCATAATGACCATTACTGGAACAGCACAGTAGAATCTGAAAGGCAAAAATCTTACCATAAAAATAATTCTGGGAAGATGAAAACCTGTGTTGTTTTGATCACCATACAGAACAGTCAGAATGCTTCCCCCATTGATAGAAGTTAAACGTCATTTATAGATTAAATGTAAACACGATTTACGTTCAAATAAAAAGGGTGCTTTTAAAATTATGTCTATGCATAAAATAAAAGCATAATGTATGATAGTTCTTATATTATTTTATGAAGCACATTTTGCAAAGGCTGTTATTTTGTGTCGTAATTTGATTTGTATAATTGTGAACATATCCAGTTATATATAACAAGGAAAGAGCTGTCCAATTAATCAGGAGACCATTAATCTATTAACTCTTTCTAAATGCCTACTTCAGTTATTTGGATATGATGAAGGTATGTTATTAAGGGGACAGCATATTTTTAATATTCACTTTAGAACAAGATTAAAATAGTCTATAGGATCCTGTTTCTACTATACTGTCTTGTATCACAGATGCAAAATAAAATTAAAGGGATGGCATATACTTTACTTTCACTATAAATGTGAAAGTGTGAAATGAATCGTATAAAGCTTTTATACAGATGCCAGTAGGCAGTGCACTGCACAAAGTTAATAGACTGGCATCAGACTATGTCCAGGCCTAAAGATCAGCTTCATAATATTATGAAATTTTTACAGTTAACAATTTTGAAATACAATTCTAGTTGGCAATAAGTCTATCATGAAACATTTAACACTCAGAAAATATGTGACTAAGTCCCACACACTTCGAGTAACTGATAAATCTTCAGAGAAATCAATCAGCAAAAGTTTTCATTAAGAGGTGTTAATAATGATGAACAAGGTTTCATGAAAAGAGACCTCCTTATACGTGCACAAACATCGACACACACACACACGTTATTTCATCACTGGCTGAGTACATCAGTGGGTCTATAGCAAATCTGCCAGAAGTATCCAGCAGCTGAGTTTAATCCTGTGCTAATTAGCACTTTCTTTTAAAGGGTACACAACTTGTCAAGATTGTATCTGGCATGGAAAATTCAAACTGGAACAAGGGCAATGAGTAGAAAGCACACTTAGCATTTTATCAACTCAGTTGCCAACAGCACAAGTCATCAAAATATGTATCTTCGTTCAGGTTTTGTTTTAATTAAATGAGACCCAATGCTTTTAAAATCAGATCTTTTTATAGAAACTCTGCAAATTTCTTTAGAAAAAATTATGTAGCCATATAAGCTATGCCATAACAAATATGTCATAGAACATGGTTTGTGGAAAAATTAAGAGTTTTTTCTGGCGGTTCTAGGTCAGAAAACTTTAAAAAAACACTGGCTGCAATATTTTTCTAGCTACTATTATATTAGTAATAGTTAACTAATTCATTTTATCAAGTTCTTATGGATTGTTATATGGGTAAAATAAAAAGAAACTACGGTAAAAGTGTTGGGACTAAAATTCAAAAAAACTCATTTCAAATGCTGCTTTTCCAATCTCTGTTCTCATCAATCTTTCCATGATACATAAACTATGACCACTATTTTCCCCAAAAAATATACCTGCAAGGGCACAATGCACAATAGGGCTATGATGGTGAAACTATTGCACGTGTGCCCAAAGTGGCACGTGAAGCCATCTCACCCAGCACGCGCAGCTTTGCCTATTTGTGTTCCAGGTTTCTGGTGCGCATGTGTGCACAACAATCAGCTGTCAACAGTGCCGAAAACCGGTGTGTGCATGTTTGCTGGCCAGCTGATCATCAGGCGCACATGCACGCTAGAACCCAGGAGTTTGGCTTTTCCGGAGCATGATCCTTTCACACACGTGGCACTGCCAAAAACCAGCCTATGCATGCGTACCGTCCAGCTGATAATTGGGCACGCATGTGTGCTAGAACCTGGAAATTCAGCTTTTCTGGAGCACAGCCCTCACAAGCCCGCACGTTTGCCATCACTGCACTAGGGGCTAACAAGGAGGATGTGTGGGGGTTTTTTCTGGATTGTTTTTTCGCAAAAAAGTTCCTGAAATGTCTCACTTCAAGTATGTTTCAGGAGTTGGAAATTAACAAAAAGTTTTATATTTTCCCAATGGCTGAAGTGATTTTGTACTCGAGGAAGCTAGAAAGAAGAGATTTGGACATCACCTAATGCATAGAATGGTATCTCCAGTTTTTCTCTCATAGGTAAAGTTCGCTTACCTTATCCTCAAAGCCATTGTCAGTAGCATAAGAAGCAGGTTTTCCAGGGTGCCGATAAAGAATGAAGTCTCGACTAGATAATTGCAAAGGTAACAGACAGAAAAAAATAAGTCACCTCAAAGGTGTTTTTTCAAGAGGCAACTGAAATTTGTTTTTCTCTGAAGACATTTTGTTTCTCATCCAAGAACCTTCTTTAGTTCAGAGCAACAATAATTTCAAATACATTGGTAGTCCAGCCAACTGACCAAGCAAAATGATTGGTACATGGTGGATCATGAAAGAAGATCCTCTCCCCCACATACTACTGTAGTTATTTCAGTGAGTTAGGTTTGTGCAACCTCCAGACATTTTGAAAAAAAGAAAACAAAACTGCACACAAGACAGTCACTGGATTTCCACTCTCCACTTGTCCACTGACCCATCTGGCAGAGCTTCCCAACAGAGCTGCTTCTGGTAGCTTTTCTGCTAAAAACTGAACACTCCTTGCAAGTTACAAGTAGCATTGTGCTTTTTTTAAATCCATCAGAAGTCAAAGCAGGTGGAACTCATTTTTAGCAGCAAAGCCATCATGGAAGGATAAAAGTATATAGAAAATAGAACAAGGAATGGCAGGGATCTTGGAGGTCTTCTAGCCCAAGCCCCTGCTCAAGGCCGACACTTTATACCATCCCAGTTCTTCCATAGAATCATAAACAAAAGCTAGCTGATCTTATTCACCTTAGATTCATAGAATCATAGAGCTGGAATGGACTTTGGAGGTCTTCTAGACCAACCCCTGCTCAAACAGGAGGCCCTATACCATTCCCAACAAATGACTGTGAAATCTCTTCTTGCAAACCTCCAGTGATGGAGCATCACAACTTCCAGAGGGAAGCTGTTCCACTGATTAACTGTTCTCATATATGAAGCTGTTTTACGACACTTTCTATCAGTATTTTTTCCTTTGGTCTTCAATTCCTGCTGTGATAAAATGTCTCAGCAGTTTTAATTTGATAGCTAAATGCCTACAAAAGCCTTTGAAGCTGCTTCTGTTAGTTAGCTTTTAATTTATAATTTTAGGTAACGGGTTTTATGGTATTTTTATGGCATTTGACTGTCCCTGTCTTGAAAAAGCTTATTTAAAAGGCAGCATGTAAATCACAAATGGATCCAGGAAAATGGAGTTATGCTGCTTTTAAGACAGACCCAATAAATTCTTGCTAAAGCCAACAGTTTAGTAATTGCCAAATAGATTTATGTCCTATTCCAACATGGATTCAGATCATTTTTATAACTGCTAACAGCTGTAAGTGGTGGAAACTCTTTAATGTCTATGAAGGAACAATGATGGATACTTTTTTTGGTTACTTCTGCTTCTATTAATTTGCAGGATGTATATTTTATTTAAATAATATGAAGAGATCATGTTCTGAAATTTGAAAATGTAATATAGTACTTACTTATAGATCAGCGAGAAGGCACTAATCTCAAGTTGTCCAGCACTTTCCTGTTTAACAGAAGGGAAATGAAGTGACCACTTTGCAATATAGCAATTTTGGGGTGACTCCAACATAAGCCCTCATCTACTGCTCAATCTAGTTAATGACACAAGCATTAATGTTCATATCAGATGGCCATAACGTGTGCCGCAGAACGGTCTCCTTGAAAATTCAAACACAGCAGTGAGTCCCAAATCAAGCAGCTACATGATTGAATCCAATTAGACCAGGGGGTTTCCAACCTAGCAACTTTAAGACTTATGGACTTCAATTCCTAGAATTTCCCAGCCAGCCATGCTAGCTGAGGAATTCTGGGAGTTGAAGTCCATAAGTCTTAAAGTTCCCAAGCTTGGACACCCCTGAATTAGACTATCCAACATTGGTTATATTGAAGATAGTCCTCAACTTCTTATGACCATTTGTTTAGTGACCATTCAAAGTTATACCAGTGCTGAAAAAAGTGGCCTACAATCAATCTTTACACAACTGTCACAGTGTACCTACAGTCAGCTGATCAAAATTACAGTATTTTCAATCACATACCCCAAAACTCCCCTGAGCAAATAGGGCAAGATATCAACATTTTCATAAAGTAAATTGAAATGTACTATTTTCTTAAGGACCAAAGGTCACACAGAAATGCAAAAGAAATGGGTGCATTATAGCATCAATATATTAATTTGTTTAATGAGCATAATTTTATAACTCAAGAGAAATACAGTAGTAAAGTTGATGTCAGCTTCCATATTTTTACAAAAGATAACTTTAATATGTTTGGTGGAAAAAGAGATACCTATATTTCACTTTTGAAGTTACGATTACTATTTTCCAAGACTAAAATCTGCAAATAATTTTCTCCAACTAAGACCCCTATATGTATCAGACAATACGTATGTATGTCCCTGTATCATAACTAATAAAGCAAATATAACCCATCTGGATTGGGAAAAATTGATCTGTAGCATAGTCTGGTCAATAAACAAAACCAATTTGAATTTAAATGCTAGTTAAGGAAAATCCCACATACAGATAGTTCTCAACTTATGACCACAATTGAGCTCCAAATTTGTTGCTAAGCAAGACAGTTTTTAAGAGAGTTTTGCCCCATTTTGCAACCTTTATCACAGCTGTTAAGCAAATCGTTGAAGTTGATAGCAAATCATGGGATTCTTAAGCAAATTTGGTGCCACCATTTATTTTGCTTGTTGGAAGGCAGCTGAAAAGTTACAAATGGTGATCACATGATCCTGGGACCATGCAACCATCATAAATATATGCCAGTTAGCAAGCATCTGAATGCTGCAGCGGTCATTAAGTGTGAAAAACCAGTCATAAGTCACTCTTTTCAGAGCCATTTTAACTTTGAATGGCCACTAAACAAACGATTGTAAGTCAAGGACTATTTATACTGTTTTTTATTTTACACTGCTTTAAACTTTCAGGGACTTCTATTCAACTGTTCTAATGAACTAGAGCATATTTGCCAAATCTTTCTTACCTTGGGATTTCCAAGTCGTTGCAAGTATTTTTCAAATGAGCCTTCCACATACTTAATTTGAAAGTGAGAGAAAGGGAATGCAATTAGTGATTTTGCTTTTACCCAACATCCTAAATTCTGAGTAAAACCTTCAACTTAGATCACCAATCTATGAAAGCCACAACTTTGCACTCATGTTAGAAGCTCTGAAGAACTTCCAGGTTGAAAGGATTAACTGGCCACATCTCTGCTGCCTTGGGGGACACTCAGTTGGGAGTTTCCTTTCATGTCCCCAGCAGAAGCTGGAGTAAAAGACGAGAGCTCAACCCCACCCCATGGCAGCTGTCGGGTCTCAAACTTGGGCTTCCTGCTGCCCAGCATCCCAACCAGTCGAGCCACTGCACTCCAAAGCCATCACTGACTCACACTTATACATGGTTACAGCACACAATTAACTGACTAAAACTGTGCCTTGTGAATCTATGTATGATTTCATGTTGCAACATCACAGTAAATACATTATCAGATGTTGCAACATGAAAGAAAGTACTAAATAAAGTGCAAGAAGAACTGAGCTGAAAATATCAGGAGCCTATAACACTTTTTCCAGGTAACGTACGCAAGTTACAATTCCCTCCATTAAATAGACAGTGGCTAATTATTTTATGCAGCTGATAAAGGGAGCTGCAGCTCACAAAAACCTGTGCCTTTTAATAATATTTGGAAAGATGCTACAGACTTCTGATTTTTGCCACTAAAGACTGACAACTCACTAAATCAAAGTGTCTTGATTTGAAGATCTGACACAATAAAGTATGTATGTGCCTATACAGATATCTGCAAATGTATTTAAAATATCAATCATACTGAAATGCAAACCTACTCCCCTTCAGCACTGATACTATCTTAGTTTGGTAGTGAAAAGTCTACAAGAAAGCCACTAAGCTCAGAAAATAGCAGGGATCCTACATACTGAAATGATTTGGCATAATAATTTTTTTATTAAACTTCAATGCTGCCTGACACTAAACTCTGAGCAGCTAAGAAAATTACTATAAAATTACTATGTAACAAAAATTAAGATTTAATTCCCCAGTTAAATCAATTTCAAAATCAAACATGTATAAATTAAGTATATATGGTTGCAGAGGTTTATATATGCATACTTTAAAACATACTTCAAAAACAAATATACTCACAGACTCAAAATTTATCTGGTTTTTCCTCATGAAGGAAACACAAGCATTTCTGACTGCCATGTGATGAATCTGACAAGCATAAACCTAAAAACGTTGATATATCAATTAAAATTTAGGGCAGTATGAACCAACTAGCTTCATGAAGCAGAATAGAGCTATGTGTATTATTACATTTCTGTTCTGAGGCATCAGAGTTATTAACGCTTGCTAAAATATTCAAAGTTTAAAACAATGTTAAGGAAATCCTTCAAATTAAGTAACTTTGGAATATGATTAATGTGCTTCCTTGTCTTAAGAGCCTGCAAATAGAAGCAAAAATAAAGAAGCAAGAAGCAGATCCTTTAATTTGATACTAAATTCAAGGATCAGAAAACATACAAACTTACCAAGTTTAGCCTTAATCTTTCTTTGGTGAGATCCTGAAACAGTTTGTTGTTCAATAAATGGTCTCTGGGTCATTTCTAGCCAAAATAGTTATTTCAAATTAGCTAGATAAGGGGGCAAGCATTATGCAGACTCCATAGTGATCCATAAATGGCTTACATTAGAGCAATGTTTCCCAGCCTTAGCCATATTAAGAGGTGTGGTCTTCAACTCCCAGAATACCCCAGCCAGTTGAAATCCACACCTCTTAAAATGGCTAAGGTTGCAAAACACTGCATTAGAGCATTCATAATTATTCCCAGAGACCCACTGCATCTCAAAGTCTTCCATCTCATGGAAGTCAGATGGAAAAGAGGCTACAAGCCCTTAGCTATTCAAACAGGTTGCTCCAGTTTTTAAAGTGTTGAATGTTTGTTTATGAATGTTACATTGCCTTGCAGTCCAGGCAAAACCCCAACAAGCACACCATACTTATCCATAGCTCAGATCCGAAATATAAACAATAACCCATAATAAAGCAATTACAAACTCTGCCAGCCTTTGCATGAGGACCTGATTAACTTATCATTTGCTCAACTGCAACAAAATAACACAAATGTGAAATGTACTACGTTTGGCACTAGTCTTTCCTAACTTGAGAATTTTAGGGTCAAAATGGGTGCCAGGTCAGAAAAAATGCAGCACACCAGCTTCACCATTTCTTGATGCTCTTTTTGTGTTTGTGTGTTAATTCATTTCCCAGAATTCCCCAGCTGGTATGGCCACTTGCTGAGACTCTCAAGAGCTGAGTTTAGGATACCTGGAGGTGTGTCCACTTAGAAAGGCTGAATTACTATCAAATGTTTTATCTTTATTTGGGGCACAATAATAGTCAGGATGAGAGACTTTCCGTCCTGCTACTCTGCATTTAAATACTACCCAAATATTCGAGGTTCTATTTTCTAAAAAGAAACATGAAAAACACCCTCAAGCCAAGTTCTCTACTCCTGGTGAATAACCTAGACCTTTTCAGGGCAATCATATAAAAGAGATTTTTCACTGCAGGTTGTGTTCTAGATTTCCAGAAAAGTTTACAACAGCTATGCTATCTCCTGCTGACTCCCATCCAAGTACTAACCAGGCTTAACTACAGAGCCTGAACAAAACTGGTCTGTGTTGAGCTACAGAGCAACTAAGTTTATCTTGAATTTCATGAACTACATTTATACAAACAACTTGGAACACAGCAATGGAGTTCACACTGCTAAACCCCATTTTAACCATGGCAGATGGGTAATCTACTATGTATCAGTAAACGAGGACTACAAATGAAGGCAACTGGCTTCCCAAAAGACAGGAAGTCAAACCCAACCCAAGTTTGAAGTTTAACCCATTGTAGGAACCAAACTTAATTAAAAGTTGCTTATAAAGTTAGGCACGTTTTAATAAAGTAACAGGACCATTTCACCTGGTTGTGTTAAATGCATACTTTACCACTGTATACCTCTATCTAGGTCAACCAATTCATTGACTATAATTTGTCCCGGGATAATTTTTTAAGGAGGGAAAGTGCATTCTACAACTTTTACAAAGCAGAAACAAAACTCGAGACTTTCACTTAAAGCCAAAGAGGTCGGCGGTGAAAAGAGGTCTGACTAATTAGGCTTCATCTTTTGCTTGGCCGCTGCCCCGCTTGGATAGAGACCCTCCCCAAAACGAGGAGGAAGAGAAGGGGGGGGGCTCGGTCTCTGCTCGCGGGTGTTTCGCGTACCCACGGTTTAATGAGTCGCGCTTTTCACCCCCTCCCCAAAAGCCGGAGCGCACCCCGCTCGGGGCCAAGAGCCGGGGGGCGTCATCCCCAAGGGCCAGCCCAGGCTTTACCTGCTCGGAAATGGCCCGAAAGAGGCAAGTGGCGTCTTTGGCTGTGAGCTTGCGGTAGAGCCCCTGGCTGCCCAGGTACTCATCCATGGTCACCTCGCTGAGGGACTTCTGGCCAAAGTATTTCTTCCAGCCCTTCTGCATGGCTAAGGCAGGGAAGAAGCAGGCAGGCGAGGCTGCGGGGAGCACAACCCCAGGAAAAGGCGCTGGGCAGCCAAGAGGGCAAAGGGAGCGGGGAAGCAGCGCGCAATGGTCGAGACGAACGCTGCCGGGGAGGAAGGTGTGGCCCGGCCAGGCCCTTTCAAGGCGAGCGCTGGGTGGGAGGAGGCTGCCGTAAAGGGTCTCAGCTGTAGGCAATCTGGCCCAGGCCAAGCGCGCGGCCGCCCGGCTCACGTGGGAAACCGGCACGTGGCGGCAGCCCGCGCTTTGCTTTTCTACGAGGCGCTTCGGGATAGCTGAGGTCCAATCTGGTGGGGGTGGGGTTTTGGATGGCGAAGGAAGCTCCGCGTAGCCCTGACCTGTAGGGAGGAGGGGGTGTTGTTTGGGGGCACTCTATGGACCAGTCTGCTTGACTGGTCAAGACTGGAGCGCTTGGCAGGGAGGGTATAAGGTCTCCTAGGTTGAGCAGGGGGTTGGACTAGAAGACCTCTAAGGTCCGTTCCAGTTCTAGGATTCTGTGTTCTATGATTAGTGAATTAGCTTAAGTCTATTGTGTGGTGTCAGTTGGGTTAATGGAGGCTCCAGGTGTTGCACATAAACACAACCACTCTGATCTGGTGGCTGTGTTACTAAATGCATTTACCTGTAATTAACTGGGAATTGCTTAGTCAGTTACCAGATCTCTCCATGGATTGGAGATTACATGCAAAACAGGGTCGTGTAAAATAACCCATGGGCTTGTTTTAAACAGTGTATACTAAGTTAAAGTAAAAGTGGTTGTAATCTTTTCATAGACAATAATGGTTCAGCCAGTTCAGCTTGCTGTTATTTATCATCTTCAGACAGCTATTTGACAACACACTGGGTAAACCCATCTGTTTGGCGTGGTAACATTCCATGTAAGCTCCAAAGTTGATTTCCCTACTTGGTGTCCCACAGCAACTTGGACCTGGGTTCCCATAATTGGCCAGTGACTCATGCTTGATCTTAGCCCAAAGGATGAGAAACAGCCTATTTCTTAAGAGTTAAAAATCAAAGAGTCTATGGAGATTTTCAGTCATCCAGATCGTGGTTGTCTGAAAGGTACTTTTTCAAGAGGCAACTGGACTTTCTTGCTTTTCTTTGAAGACATTTTGCTTCTCATCCAAGAAGCTTCTTCAGCTCTGACTGGATGGCGTGGAATCTGACTCGATGGCGTGGAATTGAAGGATTTATATTCCTTGCTGGTCTTCCATGCTGAGGTTATCATGAATTTTTTTCCTTGAATAAAATGCAACAGCATGCAGTCTAAGGTTTGAACTTAGGGCAAGTTGAGTTAAGAGATTGACCCTAACCATAATTACCTGTGAGAGTCCCAGAAGTTTAAGGAAAAAGAAATGGCTGAATAAAACTGGAGGAAAAGACACAAAATAAGGAATTGGGGAATCAAGTGATTCTACTCCTGGTTGTTCCACCATGGGGCCCTGATGATCTTTAAGTGCAGGCAATCTCCATCTCTGAGAGGGAACAAACATGATTGTTCACCTTGGGCCGATTTAGCTCAGGCTGGTAAAGCCTGTTATTAAGAACACAGAGCCTGCAATTACTGCAGGTTCAAGCCCGGCCCAAGGTTGACTCAGCCTTCCATCCTTTATAAGGTAGGTAAAATGAGGACCTAGATTGTTGGGGGGGCAATAAGTTGACTTTGTAAAAAATATACAAATAGAATGAGACTATTGCCTTATACACTGTAAGCCGCCCTGAGTCTTCGGAGAAGGGCGGGGTATAAATGTAAACAAAACAAAAAAAAATTCAAATCTGACCAATTGTCCAACTAACTGACCAAGCAAAATGACTTGCTCAGAGATTCTTATGTATTTAGATCCAACCAGAGAGTGGGGCTAATGGTCTCCAAGAAAAAAAAACCCATCCAAATCAAATTGTGAAAATGTGAACAGACTTACAAACAGAATTACAAACATTTAACAAGATAAGGCTTTATGGATTGTACAGAATTTATATACTTTTATGTATAATGTCAGGATTTAGACATTTAAATAGCATGGGAAACTCTTGGCTATTCACATTAAATTGATACATTTATAAAGGAAACATTAAATTGATCATTATGGTTTATTGAACAAGCCATGATTGCCTAATTCAAAAATCATATGTTTGATTCATATACTGTGGGAAAGCATCCTGCTTAATCATGGTTTATTGAATGAGACTGAATTTACATAACATAAATACCATAACACAGATTGGTTTTTGCACTTCGTCCACTGTCAATCAAGACAAGGGCCTCTTTACCTTATATAATAGGCAAGGCATATTCTCATCTCCATTTGAGGTTTACAAGCTGCTGTATAAAAACATCAGCTGGTTTCTCACAAAAACTGACCCTGTTGAATTCTTAATTTCATTGGAAGTGACAAATACTATTATAAACTTGGTTAGATCTTATGGCAGTTTCAGTTATGGCAGCTCTCTTGTTATAACCCACATAATTAACTGCCAACCACACTGTCCAAGAATGCAGCAAATTTTTCTGGTTGTCCAGGAAGAAATGGCTTCAGAGTAGACAAGTCCATTGATTTGAGCATCTCCACAAGAGTCCTATGAAAAAGGAAAAATCATAACCTATCAAAATTACCATGAAATACTTGAAAAAGTCACATGCTGGTCTAATGTGACAACCTAGGTAACATAACACACTGAGGCTGGGCTGAAGCACAAATTATCCAGCCTCATTTTAGCCTAGCATGGAATAAAAACCCAGTTCCAAAGATCAGTGGTCCATCTTTTTTTCTTTCCCTTTCGGACATACTATAGCATTTTAAATCAATTCTAACTCTTTCTCATTTCTCCTAAGTATACTGCTTCTCCAAACCCCATTCACTTCACCATGATGGCAGCATTCCTACCAATTCTCCTTCTGCGCCTTAATAGCATCATCATCATCATCATCATCATCATCATCATAATAATAATATTTTAATTTTTATACTGCCCTTCTCCCGAAGGACTCAGGGCAGTGAACAGGCAGATAAAAAACAGTACAATACACTACAATAAAATCACCATTTAGAAAACTTATTCAATATGGCCTATAAATTAAAATATAAAATACATAATATAATATAAAACCCCATTTAAGATCCAATTAAAAAACCCATTTTAAAAAACCCGTCCTGCTCGGAAGAATAAATACGTCTTCAACTCGCGGCGAAAGGTCTGGAGGTCAGGAAGTTGTCGAAGTCCTGGGGGAAGCTCATTCTAGAGGGTAGGTGCCCCCACCGAGAAGACTCTCCCCCTGGGGGTCGCCAGCCGACACTGTTTGGCTGACGGCACCCTGAGGAGACCCTCTCTATGGGAGCGTACCGGTCGGTGGGAGGCATGTGGTAACAGAAGGCGGTCCTGAAGATATCCCAGGCCTAAGCCATGGAGCGCTTTAAAGGTGGTAACCAGCACCTTGAAGTGCACCCGGAAGACCACAGGCAGCCAGTGCAGCCTGCGCAGAATAGGTGTTATATGAGAGCCACGAGTGGCTCCCTCTATCACCCGCGCAGCTGCGTTCTGGACCAACTGGAGCCTCCGGGTGTTCCTCAAGGGGAGCCCCATGTAGACAGCATTGCAGTAGTCCAGGTGAGAAGTGACGAGGGCATGAGTGACCATGCATAAGGCATCCCAGTCTAGAAAGGGGCGCAACTGGCGAACCAGGCGAACCTGGTAAAAAGCTCTCCTGGAGACGGTCGCCAAATGATCTTCAAAAGACAACCGTCCATCCAGGAGAACGCCCAGATTGCGCACCCTCTCCATTGGGGCCAATGATTTGCCCCCAACAGTCAGCAGCGGTTGCAGCTGACTGTACCGGGATGCTGGCATCCACAGCCACTCAGTCTTGGAGGGGTTGAGCTTGAGCCTGTTTCTCCCCATCCAGACCCGCACGGCCTCCAAACACCGAGACAACACTTTGACAGCTTCATTGGGGTGGTCAGGGGTGGAAATGTACAGCTGGGTGTCATCCGCGTACAGTTGATAACTCACCCCAAAACCACTGATGACCTCACCCATCTTCATGTAGATGTTGAACAGGAGAGGCGAGAGAACCAACCCCTGTGGCACCCCACACAGGAGGTGCCTTGCGGTCGATCTCTGCCCCCCTGCCAACACCGTCTGCGATCGGTCGGAGAGATAGGACGAGAACCACTGAAACACGGTGCCTCCCACTCCTAAACTCCCCAACCGTCGCAGCAGGATACCATGGTCGATGGTATCGAAAGCCGCTGAGAGATCTAGGAGGACCAGGGCAGTGGAATAACCCCTGTCCCAGGCCCTCCAGAGGTCATCCACCAATGCGACCAAAGCTGTCTCCGTGCTGTACCCAGGTCGGAAACCGGACTGGAATGGGTCTAGATAGACAGATTCATCCAGGTACTGGGGTAACTGATGTGCCACCACACTCTCAACAACCTTCGCCACAAACCGAAGGTTGGAGACTGGACGGTAGTTACCCAAAACAGCTGGGTCCAGGGAGGGCTTCTTGAGGAGGGGCCTCACCACTGCCTCTTTCAAGGCGGTGGGAACAACACCCTCCCTCAAGGAAGTGTTGATAATTCCCTGGAGCCAGCCTCGTGTAACCTCCCGGGTGGCCAGCACCAACCAGGAGGGACACGGGTCCAATAAACATGTGGTGGCATTCAGCCGCCCCAGCAACCTGTCCATGTCCTCAGGAGCCACAGGATCAAACTCCTCCCAGATGGTCTCAACAAGACTAGCCTCCGTCACCTCGCCTGAAACTACCCAATTTTGGTCCAAACCGTCCCGGAGCTGAGCGATTTTGTCGTACAGATACCTGCTGAAATCCTCAGCACAACCCTGTAAGGGATCATCGCGCCCCTCCTGGTGAAGGAGAGAGCGAGTCACCCTAAACAGGGAGGCCGGGCGGTTCTCTGTCGATGCAATGAGGGTAGAAACATAGGCCCGCTTGGCCTCCCTCAATGCCACTAGATAGGTCTGAATATTCATATTTAGAATACAGTAGTCCTTCACTTACAGTTTATTTAGTGACCATTCAAACTTACAGCGGCACTGAAAAATGTGATTTATGACTGTTTTTCATAATTATGACCTTTGTAGCATCCCATGTTCACGTGATCAAAATTCAGATGCTTGGAGACTCGTGACGATTGCACTGTCCCTTTTGCAACCTGTTGACAAGCAATGTCAATGGGGAAGCCAGATTCACTAACATCCAGGTTATTAACTTATCAACTACAGTGATTCACTTAACAACTGTGGCAAGAAAAGTTTTAAAATGGGGCAAAACTGACTGAACAAATGTCTCACTTAACAGTAGAATTTTTAGGTTCCAATGTGGTCGTAAGCCAAGGACTGCCTGTATTGCAGGCAAACTCTGCCCACATCCTGGAGTTTGATCCTGACGGAGCTCAAGGTTGACTCAGCCTTCCATCTTTCCGAGGTTGGTAAAATGAGGAGCCAGATTGTTGTGGGCAATATGCTGACTCTATAAACTGCTTAGAGAGGGCTGTAAAGCGCTATGGGATGGTATATACCTAAATGTAAGTGCGACTGCTATTCTTTCAACTATCTCTGTTGTTTCAACTTTCAACTAGCTATATTTCTATTTATATGGCTGTTGATATATTACCCTCACCCTGCTATTACACTGCTCATTGCCCATTAGATGAATCTGTTCATTCTGAGGTCAGCACCACTCCTGCACTTTTGTTAACAATGTCAGCATTAACTTGTACCAGAGCTTCAACCAGACCATCTATCTCTAAAATTGAGGTAAGGTAGGCAAGCCTATACATTTTATAAATAAATAACAAATTAATTCAGGCTAGATAGAAGACTCATTGCAAGGATAAATTGTTTTTATTACAGTCCTCAACCTACAACCATTCATTCAGTGACTGTTCAGAATTACACTGAAAACAGTGATTTACAACTGGTCCTTGCACTTGTGAGCATTTCAGCATTCCCCATGGTCACATGATCAAAATTCAGGTGCTTAGCAATCGGCATCTATTTACTATGGTTGCAATGTCCTGCAGTCATCTGATTGTGATTTGAAGTCTTTCCAGTCAGCTTCTGACAAGCAAAGTCAATTGGGGATGCTGGTTTCATTTAAGAACTGCATGATTCACTTAACAACTGTAGTGAATCACTTAACAACTGTGACAAAAAAAATCGCAGAATTGGGTGCAATTTACTTAACAACTGCCTAGTTAGTAATGGAAATTCTGATCCCAACTGTGGTCGTAAGTCAAGAACTACTTATACAATGGAGGCATGGCCAGTGTCACGACAAAATGGACACGAACCCCAAGAGCTCTGGGGTGAGTGCTGATAATCCCCTCGAAATGGGGGTCCGCTTCGGACCATAGCTGCCCTGCAGGGGCAGCGAAGAATGAGGCAGCAAATTCCCTGTAGCTCCGGCTTTTTTCCCTCAACCCAGCGAGGAGGACCGCAGCCATCACCAGCTGCTTGAAGTCGGGATGGCAACAAGAACAGGCAGGAAGATAAAGCACAAATATTGAATAAGATATTGAAGCCTGGTGAGTCAATACCAGCTCACGAAGAGCCACTTAAGGCAATTTTGCCAATAAGCATTTAAAGAAAAACTGAGAAACAGCGGCTAATTTAAACAGGAAATGAAAACGGAAGGAAATAATTAAAGATACCTAAAACCTGACAAAAGGTGGCTTGGAATCTATTTCTAGAGCCCTAATTGAATAAGAACTACTTATACAATGAAGCTCTGATAATTCCTCAGTTACCGCAGAAACTACAAACCAAACTATCTATATGTAACAGCCCCGAGGTTTAAACCAAACCTCTATTTTTTCCACCTTTTATGTTATAACAAACATCTTGCTCATTTCTCTGATTTGGGTGTCAAGGCTGCTTGCCACGTGCTTTGATAATGATCTAATGGAGTCCCAGGCTTTTTACCTTCAGCTTTGCCACCTTAGGTCCTCACACCATGGCACAGAGGACTTGGCATTGATTCAAAGCAAATTGGCTGTTAAGTTGAAAGTAATCATCTGGATCTCTTTGAACCTTCCTTTCCAGCCATTTACTTGTAGCAGTTCAAAAAGCAGAAGATGAGATCTTCATGAAATCATCTGTGTGATGATCAGGAAGCAGAACATTCATTCCAAATGAACAAGGATATGTGCCCACAAGAGGGCAGACATCAAAGAAAGTCCAGAGAATGGTCCCTGTGGGGTACCCTGTGAGTACCATGGACAGCTCCCAGCTAATAGACAAAAGACTACAAGAAGTTGGCAAAACTTGACTTAGCTCAAAAATGCTGGGTAACAGATACAGACAAAATTGAAAACTGTTTTTTCCCCAAAAACTGAACAAAATGAATGAGAAAATATCAGAACATCACTTTACCAGTTTAGTTAGGAAATACACCTTTGATAAGCTGTTACTGACTAAACAATAGAATATTTATATCCTGACTAAAGTTAAGATTAAGAGTTCATGTACTGCTCTGGTTCTTCATAATAGTGTGGTTCAGAACAAAGAAATTTATTGTATTACTGGTTGGATAAATTACTGAGTGGATAAAATATCTAAAGGAAATAAAAAAATAATGGAATTATCCCAATAGCACAAACAAGAGCTATCTATCTTGCTTAATTCAGAACTTAAGATAACTAAAGGATCATTCTCAGCAACAATGAAATTAAAAACACAGGGACTTCTGGTGGCACCGCGTTGTTGATGGTGTTCTTTTTTAGACCGCCAGCCCCATGATCTCGTAGAGCCGCTCAGACAGTGCAAATTAGCTGTCTGGCGGCTCGGAAACCTTTCCCTCGGGTGAAAAGGTATAGGTGAGCAATCGAGCTGAGGTAGAGCCCCCTGGAAAGCCCCAGGATGATACTGGAGGCTTGAGGTGAGGGCTCCCTCCCAAGCTCGACAAGCTCCGGATCCGGGATGCCTTTGCAGGAAAGCAGAGCAAAACGCCGCAACCACATCTGTGATCAATATTGAATCTGGAATGGATTTTTAAGCAGACAGAGCAAAATTAGGAGTACTGGCAGTTGCAAATATCAAATTTTAACTCCTCAGTCATAGTATATATATTTTTTTGAAATGATTTAAGAAGAAGACAGGAAATGGCGTCTCTGTTGTAACAAGACATGAAAATGAAAGTTAAAGGAAGTACTCGTTAAAGCTATCAGCGCTGAAGTTACATGAAGAGATTAAGCTAAGGAATGATTTTAATTAATTTGATTAATTTAATTACAGTGCTTAAGAGAAGATCTGAAGATTTCCTCTTTTCTTTTTCTTTTTGTAGTTTAAAGTTTAACAGAAAATGGCTTTTAAGCAAACAAGGTTAAATGTTTCTAAGGACGTTGAAGCTTTTCCAGTTCAAATACACAAGCTAAAAGAAGATATGAAAGAATATCTAAAGGGTTTAATAGATCAAAAATTTAGTGAATTAGAAAAAGAAATATTGGAACTTAAAAACACGGTGGAAGCCCAGAATAAGGATATGAGTGAAAGTATGATGGTAGAATATTCAGAATAATCAAATAATTTATCTGGAATCTGGAAAATAAAATAGAGGAAACTGAAAAAGCCATATTGGAACTTAAAAGTATGGTGGAAGCTTGGAATAAGGATATGAGTGAAAGTGTGCTAGCAGCTTTTCAGTGTTTTTCAAAATATGAGATTCAGTTGAATGAAAGAATGGAAGAAACTGATCAAGCTAATTTGAATTTGGAAATGAAAATACAGGAGGTTCAGAGTAACCAAGTTAATTTGAATTTGGAAAATAAAATAGAGGAAGTTCAGAGTAAAATGGATAGGGTGGATGAAGAAATTGTTATATTGCAATATAGATTGATGGAGTATGCCTTGAGAGTTAGAGGATTGAAGGAAAATAAGCAGGAGAATTTAAAAGAGATTTTTATACAGGCTTTTACACGTATAATTGGAGAGTACCCAGTAGATTTTGAAGCTCATATTGAAAAAAATTTACCGAGTTAATTCTTGGATTGCTAGACAAAGGCAGTTACCAAGAGATGCTGTGATTTATTTCACAATCAAGAAGATTAGGAATGGAATTCTACAAGCATTTTATAAAAATAAAATTCAAATATTAGGACAAGATGTATTAGTGATGAAAGAAATTCCTCCTAAAATGTTAAGAAATAGAAAGGAGTTTGCCTTTTTGGTGGATGAACTTAGGAAACATCAGATACAGTATAGATGGAATATTCCAGCTGGACTAATAGTGAATTATAAAGGAAGAAAGTTTTGTTTTAGTACAGTTTTCAAAGCAAGAGATTTTTATACTAAAGTATTAAAGGCTGGAAATCCCTTATTGCTAGAAGCTAAGATGAGAACAGGAGTGGAGATGGCAAAAAGATGGGAGAAAGAAGTAAAACAAACACAAGATAAAGTTGGACTTGTAATTACTGAAGAAGAAATAGTGGGAAAAGTAGGGAGGTATAAAGAGGAAACAAGAAACAGTTTTAAGCGAAAAGAGTTTTTTTCTTATGGGAAAGGATAAATTATAATTGACATTGAGTATAATATAAGAAGAAAGGTTAATTTATATAATGGTTTTTGTAAGAATAGTTATTTGGAATTTGTAAAAAAAAATTGTATTTGTTTGAATTTATAATTATGATTGTAGTGATGTTATTTGCTTATATATGGTTGAATTATTAACAACTGAATTATTTGATTTGGGAGTGCCTTGATAAAAACAGAAGAAATGGATTCAATTAGGGAATGTATGAAAAATGGTTATAAAATATTTGGTAATTTATAGTGATGGAAATATGGGGAACAATTAGGATTAAATGTAAATGGTACTGTTTGAATTTATAATCTGAAGGTTTGGTAATTTATAGTGATGGAAATATGGGGAAGAATCTGGATTAAAGTTAAATGGTATTGTTTGAATTTATAATTTTAATGCTTGAGTGATTGTAGTATTGTAAATTATTTTGGATAAAATAGATTTGGGGTTAAATAAGGTAATGATAATAGAATAAAGAAATGGAGTATTAAGGATTGAAAAATGATATTATTTGTTATTATGTATGGCAGATTTATAAACTTGCTGGATTATATAAAGTATTATGAAGAATAATAAGGAGTAAATTGACTCTAAACCTAATATCGGCAGTTGGACTTTCGTTACTGAAACATTGGAAGATGGAATATTGTTTATTGTTGAAGATTGGATTAATTTTAATGGAGTTAAGAGAGAAAGAAGAAACTTTAGTTTACTCAAAAGAATGTCTACGAAAAAATATTCTCAGCGTATTTGAAGACTACCCACAAGAATATATATTGGAATGGAATGGAAAAACTGAATTGATTATATTCAAATCAAATATCAGACTGAAGTATCAAATAGTTTATGAGTGACTGTAAGAATTGTATTGTATTAACGTATTTGTTTATATGGGGAAGGGGAGTTAAGGTTTCAAAGGAGAAAGGAGAGATTATGGATTATGGTCTATTGGTGTAATTTAGTTTATGACTGTTAGATACAATATCCTGTATTTTGCTCTGGGAAGTCTGGGGGGGAGGGGAGGAAGGGAAAGGGAGAGGGAGGAGGGAGATGGGGAATTATCGATATACCGAGTATAAGCCGAGTTTTCAGCACGCTTTTGTGCTGAAAATCGCCTCGGCTTATACTCGAGTCTACTCGATGTACTTGAACCCCGCACAGGAGACGCCAAAGAGGCGGCGAGATCGTCCGCGGATTTGCCCAAGGCTGAGCAGTTCGCCGCGGATCCGAGCCAAGCGGTCCCAGTCCAGCCAAACGGTGAAAGCGACATGCGGCGCCGCTCCGCTTTCACCGTTCGGCTGGACTGGGACCGCTTGGCGGGCGAGCCGCCAGCCTTCTCGGCCGACGCTTTCACCGCTCGGGAAACCCTCCTCCCTCAGCCGAGAAGGCTGGCCGGTCCCAGTCCAGCCAAGCGGTCCCAGTCCAGCCAAGCGGTCCCAGTCCAGCCAAGCGGTCCCAGTCCAGCCAAACGGTGAAAGCGGGCGGCGCTCGGCATGTCGCTTTCACCGTTCGCTGGACTGGGACCGCTTGGCGGGCGAGCCGCCAGCCTTCTCGGCCGACGCTTTCACCGTTCGGGGAAACCCTCCCTCCCTCAGCCGAGAAGGCTGGCGGCTCCCCGCCCGCCGCTGACCGAGCCAAGCGGTCCCAGTCCAGCCAAGCGGTGGCGGGCGGCGCTGGCATGTCGCTTTCACCGTTCGGCTGGACTGGGACCGCTTGGCGGGCGAGCCGCCAGCCTTCTCGGCTGAGGGAGGAGGGTTTCCAACGGTGAAAGCGCCGGCCGAGAAGGCTGGCGGCTCCCCGCCCGCCGCTGACCGAGCCAAGCGGTCCCAGTCCAGCCAAGCGGTGAAAGCGGAGCGGCGCCGGCATGTCGCTTTCACCGCTCGCTGGACTGGGACCGTGGAGGAAGCGGAGCTGCCGGCTGTGGCGCTCGCCGGGCGAGCCGCCGCCGCCTGGAAGAGGAGGAGGTGACCTTCACGCTGGAGAGGGTGGGGATGGCGGGGTTGAGGCGTGCAAGAGGAGCGGCGTGGAGGAAGAGGAGGAGGCACGCCTCTTGCACGCCTCAACCCCCACAGCCGGCAGCTCCGCTTCCTCCCTAGGGCACACAGGCGCACACACACACACAAAAAGGCCTTTCAACGCTCACTCCTCTTGCACGCCCCTCAACCCCCCCACAGCCGGCAGCTCCGCTTCCCTCCCTAGGGCACACAGGCGCGCACACACACACACACAAAAAGGCCTTTCCACGCTCGCTCCTCTTGCACGCCTCAACCCCCACACAGCCGGCAGCTCCGCTTCCCTCCCTAGGGCACACAGGCGCGCACACACACAAAAAGGCCTTTCCACGCTCGCTCCTCTTGCACGCCCCTCAACCCCCCCACACAGCCGGCAGCTCCGCTTCCCTCCCTAGGGCACACAGGCGCGCACACACACGCACACACACAAAAAGGCCTTTCCACGCTCACTCCTCTTGCACGCCCCTCAACCCCCCCACAGCCGGCAGCTCCGCTTCCCTCCCACCTTCCTCCTTGCCAAAGTCCGCGGTGCCCGAAGCCGTTCGCTGGCTCGCTCGCTCGCCGCAGGAGATCGGAGGACGGAGGCCAGGCAACGGGAACAGCCCACGCTCCGAAGAGGGAAAGGGAGCGAGTGGGTGGGTGGCTGGGACGAGACCCCCACCACAAACACACACACACACGCCCCGTGAGACGTCTTGCTTGCATGTCACACACACGCACCGCTCGCTGGGGGAAAAAAAAGGATGGATGGATGGATGGAAGTAAGGAAGGAAGGATGGATTGATGGATGGAGGCGACCGCTTTGAAGCGCAACCCTTCTCCCGCAACTAAGGGGTCAATGTTTTCCCAATCCTAGGGTGTGGGGAAACAGTCATTCTTTCTTCCCCCCTAGTCTCTCCCGAGATCGCACTGCAGCGCCCATCATCCCCAGCCGACAATCTGAGCTCGTGCCATCGATGTGGTCCTTGAACTTCCCCCTCGTTTCTTACCCAGCCTAGGATGGCGGCGTGGAGGTGTGGTGGTGGTAAACGGCCAGGAGAAAGCTTTCGCTCTTTTCGAGAGGTCCTCTTGGAAGGCTGCCTTGGAAAGGGAAAGTGGGGAGGGGGCAGAGATTTCTCCCTCAAAGGTCCCCTTGGAAGGCTGGGTTGGAAAGGGAAAGTGGGGAGGGGGCAGAGATTTCTTCCTCAGGTCCTTCTAGAGTCCTTGAAAAACTGATATCATACAAGGTTAATAAATTATACTCCTCCTCCTCATTGATGAGTTTTTCATCCTGAAATTGATTGAAACATTGTACCATCATATGCTGCCATAGTATAGTGTTAACAACATCTGTAAAGATGATATATGAGCATGACACTAAGTTTTTTCTATATTTCCCCCTTTATTGAAAAACTTCCATCATGCTTCTTTCTGAAAACAAAGGTCATTATAATATACCTCATTATATATTTGATTTGATGATATTTCAGTTAATAAATACCATTTAAGGTGTTAAGCTTCTTTTCTTTTTCAGCAGCAAAGTGAATTACAACTTTAAAGAACTTTATTACTTTATATTCATTTATTTTAAGTATAGATTTTAGATTTTTAAACAAATATGTTTAGAGCTTTTATATCTTTCAAGTTATTCAAATTATCCCCTCAGCAGGTATATAATGGCATCCAATTCCAATATCATGTTGGGGCTTTTGAGCAAGGGAGGAGGAACGTGAGCACCGCCTTTCGCGCTGGCATTCCGGGATTTCCCTTTGTTTAGAGCTGGGAATCCTCCTTCCCCCTTTTGCACTCCCTCCCTCCCTCCCTCTCTCTCCCTCTCTCTCTCTCTCTCTCTCTCTCTCACTCACACACACACACACACACACACATCTAAAGTCGATTGGCACAATGAAAGGCAAAGACCACAATTGTTTTAAGAAAGAAGCTTTAGCAGGGAGGGGGGATGGGAGGGTGTTTTAAGTTTTGGCAAACAGCCAGGCCAACTGTATTGGAGAAGGTCACACAACTGGCCTTAACATTTTAGCTGCTGTCTTTTTCCTCACACTTGGGTTTAATGATATTAGAGACCCTTATTGCCCTGCCAAAAAAAAAAAAAGAGCCACCCCAACGTCTATGAAAATTAACCTTCTCTGCCAAGAGACACTGTGCAGGGTATTTTCACTATTGGTGTGCATACAGGCTTAGATTTGTGCTGGGTTCTTAGTGCTTAGAGCACTGACCTTCAGAGGCACCCTGGTCCCTTGGAAGCTAAAGGAGGACTCATTTTCATGCTTGCAGTTGTATTGTCAATTTCTGTGAGACAATGTTGTTGAAGTAACTCACTCACTCATTCATTCATTCATTCATTCCTTGTGTGTCCAATCACACTTAGCCAATAAAAATTCTATTCTATTCTATTCTATTCATTCATTCATTCATTCATTTTATTTTGTCAAATACATATTAAATAATTATATAAATATAAGCATGAATTGAATACATAAAAGGAATACAACTAAAGGGAACATTAGGACAGGGACGGTAGGCACGCTGGTGCTCTTATGCACGCCTTACAGACCTCTTAGGAATGGGGTGAGGTCAATACTAGATAGTCTTTGGTTAAGGCTTTGGGGATTTTGGGAAGAGACCACAGAGTCAGGTAGCACATTCCAGGCATTAACAACTCTGTTACTGAAGTCACATTTTCTGCAATCTAGATTGGAGGTTCACTTTAAGTTTGAATCTATTGTGTTCTCGTGTATTGTTGTGGTTGAAGCTGAAGTAGTCATTGATAGGAAGTACATTGTAGCAGATAATTTTATGAGCTATGCTCAGGTCATACCAAAGGCGGCGTAGTTCTAAATTTTCTAAAGCTGGGAATCCTCCTTCCCCCTTTTGCACTTTTATTGTTTTTCGTTCAAATAAATATTCATGTTATTTTACTTGGCTCTATCTTTATATTTTACATTGACCAGTAGCTGCCTCATTTCCCACCCTCGGCTTATACTCGAGTCAATAGTTTTTCCCAGTTTTTGTGGTAAAATTAGGTGCCTCGGCTTATATTCGGATCGGCTTATACTCGAGTATATACGGTAATTGGTAAAAACTTTTTGTAAAACTTTTTCAATAAAAAAAAAAAGAAATTAAAAACACAAAAAGCAACTGTTTTGCTCCTAAATTTTTTGACTTAAGAGCCAAGAACATCTGCAGAGCAACCAAGAATGTTAGGAAAATCCATACCTGCTTGTGCAATAAAAGAGATGTCCATCTTTGTGCAGCTGCCTGGCCAATTCCAACTGATGGTTGTCCATAAGTTTGTCATTGATCGCAACCAGGAGAGGTTTCCCAGCTTCTAAAACTTCCAAACAACTGCCTGCTCCTGTAGCAAAAGCACCAGAACCAGATCATTCTACTTAAGATAGCAGCAGCCATTCAGCAAAAATGGGTCGATGGAATAAAATAGATAATAAGAAATTGGATTACATAAGAAGGCTCCCTTGCCCATCACCAAATTGATTCTTTTATAAGTTGAAGAGAAAGTATATAATATAAGTCAGAGTTGTTTGAGCTGAGCACCCCATCTACCACAAAAGTCTTGTGGTGTGAATATTCTTTCTTTTTCTTTCTTTCTCTCTTTCTGATTCAGTAAATCAAATCAATAAAGAAACTCTTTTGCTTTCTAACTGTTGCATTTAATGTCACACAAGGGTAAAATTATTCAATAGTCATGGAATGCCTTATTTACAGTATTAAATCAAATTATGCTTTTGTTTTATTCTGGTCCTGCTCACTTCGTTTTAGTCCCAGCCATGTTTTGGAACATGTCAATTAATAATTACAAGTGCATTAGGGTTCTAAAATGGTTGCATTCTTTTAAGAGAAACTAATATCTTATTCACCAACTGACTTTTGGGCATTTTATAAATGCAGATGGATAGGATTTTGTAATGACTAAGCAGGTACTCCAGATAGCACCTAGGTTTTGATGTTTGTCTTAAAAAAATTGGGAAAATATTTTTATGAACAGTGACAGCCAGTTTTGTCTAGTGTTGCCTTAGGGACAGGCTAGAAACCAGGAGGTTCTGAGTTCTAGTCCCTCCTTAGGCATGAAAGCCAGCTGGGTGACTTTGGGCCAGTTACTCTCTCTCTCTGCCAAACCTACCTCACAGTTAGAGTGAGGAAGAGGAGGGACTCATCTTGAATTGTGCAAAATTAAAGGTGGAATATAAATCTAGCAAATAAACATGCACAAATTTGACATAGCTTCTACCTATATATACTAGCAGCTGGTTTTGCATAAAAATGTACAAATCCATATCTCAGACTATACCTTGCTTGGCTAACGCTACAGAAGAAATGGACCCTTTTCTAAAAATTTTAGAATTTGTTTGGACTTTATATTACATATAAATGACATTTCAGATTGCAAACATATAGAATTAACAGGTTAACAGAGTTGGAAGGGACCTTGCAGGTCATCTACTCCAACCCCCTCCCGTGCCCAAGCAGGAGACCCTACACCATTCCTGACAAATGGTAGTCCAAGCTTTTCTTGAAAGCCTCCAGTGATGAAGCTCCCACAATTTCTGACGGCAACTTCTGTTCCATGGGTTGATTATTCTCACTGTCAGAAAATTTCTCCTCATTTCTAGGTTGAATCTCTCCGTGCCTTGGAAAATAGCTTGTCTCCTTCCTCTCTGTGGCACTCCCTCATGATTGTTTCATGACTTTCAAACTGCTCACTCGCCATAAATACAATAAAATTTCTATCGCTGTATCTCCCTTGTGCATAAGACATTTCTCTTTTAAATCAACCTTCATATTTGTTTCCAGGAGTGAAATGCTACCGGTTCAGACCGGTTCTGCCGTCCGGGTAGGGAAAATTTTGACTGGTTCGGAGAACTGGTAAGGAAAATTTTGATTGGCCCACCCATCTGCCCTCCACCTTCTCTCACCTCTCCTATATTCTGCTGTTTATTAACTCAGCTGATTCGTGTGGCAGAGCAATTGCCACCTCAGTTGAGCTAAGAAAATGAGTCTTAATCTCATTTGCTCTCAACTAGAATAATAAAGCAAACCTTTCAGTTGCTCCCCCCACCCCCTTAGCAGGGAAAGGAATACTAGCTTTAATGAGATGTCTGGGCATTCAGCCAAGAGCAATTATCACCTTCTTAAAATGTTGGGATGCTTCAAACCACCTTGCCTGAATTGAGAAACTGCCTCAAAAGATACTGCCTTTTGCTTCCTCCTGAGCAAAAGCAGAGAGCCTCTTCCAGGGAAGATTTCTCTATCTTCTATTTTTCTTCCACAGCAGAACAAAAAGGCCTCTTCCTGTGAAGGGTATTCCAGTTCTTTATTCTGATTTTCTTCTGGAGCAAAAGAAAGCCCTTTCTAATGAAGCAGTCCCACTGGTTAATTGTTCTCACTGTCAGGAAGTTTCTTCTTAGTTTTAGGTTGCTTCTGTGTTTCTTTCTTCATCCATTGCTTCTTGTTTTGCCTTCTGGTGCTTTGGAAAATATATTCCCCCCCCTTCTTTCTGGAAGCCCCTTAAAAGCCTGTTGCCTAATATACTCTTGGGCAAAGTATGTGAGCCAGTTCTTCCTTTCAATGGTCCGTGAAAGTACATCTATAGTATGTAGATAATAAAGTTGAAAAAAGGTGAACATTTTTACAGAGCTATAGATACGTTGAGGCTGGGTGTGACAAGGAATGGCTGGGAGGGGTGGGGCCAGGTGAGGCACCCCTTGATGTGAGTGACATTGAGTTGGCCATGACTACCAAGTCACACCCACAGAACCGGTAGGGAAAATTTTTAATTTCACCACTGGGCAATACTCTTTACATAAATAAAGGATGTAAATAAATGGTCCACTTTTCCCCACATAAAGACAACTTATCCTCCTACATTGTTTTTGTTCTTTTTGATGGGGTGAGCAAAGGTTGTCCAAGAGACTGGGTGTTTGTACCAAGATGCTTTACCTGCGTGGCTTATGACCAGATCTGCTTTTTTAATATCTTCAGAAAGTGAGCTCTTGAATCTGAACACTTCCAGAGTAAATGTGGCTGTGCTAAATGAATCTGGACACTCTTTGCCTCGGCCAACCTGAATGACAAGCTTGCGACAGCCAAGGTCCTGTAAAACCTGCATCAGAAAGAAACATATATTCTCACTGAGGTTAAAAATAAACTCATTAGAAGCTACAAAGGTGATTTTATTTCTCTCTCCAAGATGAGAAAATGTGCATGACATACTATTTCGCCGCGAATAGTAGCCTTTCGCTGCGAACTGAAGACACATCTTTTCACTCGCGCGGGGCTGGCTTAAGTTTTATTGATTTTAAATTTCTTATTACTAATTTTAAATGGGGTTTTAGTTTTTTATATATTTTAAAGTTTTTAGGCTAATTATAATAAGTTTTTTAACTTGCATTTTAAATTGTATATTGTATTGTCTGTTTTTTTACTTTTGCCTGTACACCGCCCTGAGTCCTTCGGGAGAAGGGCGGTATAAAAATCAAATAAATAAATAAATAAATAAATAAATAAATTTACAACTATGCTTCTGTATCCTTTTGTAAGAAATGAATTATTACTAATACATTATTGGTTTGCGGGGAAGGCTTTCTTTTTGATGCCTTCAAAGCAGTGTTGACTCCTGGAGACTGACTGGATGAGTCCCTGCAGTTTTCCTGGCAAGGTTTAGTTTGGCACTTCCACCTTCCCAGGGCTGAGAAATAGGAACTGTCCCAAGGTCACCCAGCTGGCTTCATGCCTAAGGCAGGACTACAACTCATAGTCGTCCATTTTCCAGCCTGGTGTTTTAACCACTACATCAAACTCTTAAGGCTGGTTTCCTCCAAATATGTTAGACTATAATTTCCACCAGCTACTCTCAACATAACCAATAGCCAATAATGGCAACTGTAGATTGAAAGAGGGATAATGGCTATGTTGCATACCCACTCATTCTCATCATACCTAAAAGCAATGTAGTGTTCCATCAAATGATCTAAAATTGCACGATGGGTTGGCCACCTGCTTTCCTTGCTGTCAATCAACTCAGCAGGCGTGCACTTAAATCGGAGACAAAGCATCGCCTTTTAGCCACTAATATGGAATGTAAATTGTAGACTGAGTCATTTTAAGACGCTGTAGAATTTTCAGAAGAAAATAAATAAGGACAGGAAGGGCCATTGCAATCCTAAGTATCTAATTATTTGATACAATAGTTCAATTGGCTTATAAAATAGATTATGTAAGATAAAATTATATAAGAGCTATTGAAGTCTGCAAAAATTGTTTCTGAGTAAGTGTATTGAAGACTGAACTGTCAAACTACACTCATCAAGGGATGTCTGCAGCATGTGGTCCAAATAGTCAAGATAATGGCTGCATCTTGCAAGCAAACTGGCAAGCAAAACTCTACTTGAGGACATAAAAAACAGGTGGCTCTTTGATTGCACAGTTGCAAATACCAGTCTGATTTTTTTTTATCATATTCTCTGAATATTCTCTGACTCCTATGAATATTCTGCAGAACCCAGGTAAGGCAATCATGCATTTTATCATGAGATTCCCACAAAAGGATTTTACTGCTGGTATTAAATGGTTAAAATCATTAGGCCCATTTAGGGATAAATTTCATGGCATGTACTAAGACTAACTCATAGCTGCTGGATTGTACATTTTAACTATTTCATAATTTGTATCCCATTTTCAATTTTACATAATCCATTCTAATATTGTACATAGCTTGACTGTGAGCATCAATGACAGGAGGTAGGAAACCAGCAAATACAGCTGTCATCTTTTTGTGGGATTAAGCTCTGACAAATGCATGCAGCTCTGTACTCCATTGCAGCATGCCATCCGCATTTACATCAGAAGCAGTTGCAAAGCATATAGATGGCATCCTTTAAATTTTACTGAGATAATCAACAAACATGGTCATAGTACAGGAATTTAGGATTAAATATTTGATCCAAGTATGGAATCATCCTGGGGAATCTTTTCCTGATGATCTTTAATAACATTGGTAGAAGGACATCACCAGAGATTAAAGTCTTGAGCCAGCCTATTCTTTAATCCAGTGTTTCTCAACCTTGTCAACTTTAAACTATGTGGGCTTCAACTCCCAGAATTCCCCAGCCAGCAAGAACTGTCAATCTGGCTGGTGCTAGCAGGCTTGAAATAAGGCATTTTTGAATAGGCATGCATGCATTGGGGCACACTTTTGATTGTGCACAGACTCACTTTTGACTGTGCATGCACCAGGGCTCACTTTTTTTTTATTGTTTACATTTATACCCCGCCCTTCTCCGAAGACTCAGGGCGGCTTACAGTGTATAAGGCAATAGTCTCATTCTATTTGTATATTTTTACAAAGTCAACTTATTGCCCCCCCAACAATCTGGGTCCTCATTTTACCTACCTTATAAAGGATGGAAGGCTGAGTCAACCTTGGGCCGGGCTTGAACCTGCAGTAATTGAGTGAGTACATCCACAATGGGACTCACTTTTGGTTGTGCGTGTCTGCCTTGGGGCTCACTTCTAATCATGCACATATTGGGACTCACTTTTGAGCATTTTTTAAAAAAAATTTGCATTTATATCCCGCCCTTCTCCGAAGACTCAGGGCGGCTTACACTATGTTAGCAATAGTCTTCATCCTATTTGTATATTTATATACAAAGTCAACTTATTGCCCCCAACAATCTGGGTCCTCATTTTACCTACCTTATAAAGGATGGAAGGCTGAGTCAACCTTGGGCCTGGTGGGACTAGAATCTGCAGTAATTGCAGGCAGCTGCTGTTAATAACAGACTGCATTAGCAGCCTGAGCCACAGAGGCCCTTTAAGGTTTTAACCTTTAAGGTTAAGGCATTAAGGTTTTAATATTTTAACTATTTTTACTTGTTTTATAATCTTGTTTATAAATTATAATTTATAAACTGCTCTGAGTCACCTTGTAGGGGAGGTTATAAAAATTTAATAAAATGTCCGTACTGTGATTCACTTTTGAACATGCACGCACATATTGAAATCCACTTTTGAGTGTGCATTTATGTCCACACTGGGATTCAGTTTTGGCTGTGCACATCTGCATTGGGGCTCACTTCTGATGGTGCAGGCACTGGGACTCCTTTTGAGCATTCTTGTCCTCACCAGTACTTACTTTTGAGCATGCATGCATACACTAGGGGTCCCTTTTTTATTTATTTTTATTTTATTTTATTATTTTGATTTATATACCACCCTTCTCCCGAAGGACTCAGGGCGGTTTACAGCTGAATAAAAACAAAAATACAAAAATTAAAACATTATTTAAAAACTGATTCAATTTGGCTAGAAATGATTAAAACTCTAATAAAACTCTAATAAAAGCCCCCATTAAAACTATTTTTGAGCATGCTTAAGAGCCCTGGTGGCACAATGGTTAGAATGCAGTACTTCTGCTGACTGACTGTAGTTCGAGTCTCGCTGGCTCAAGGTTGACTAAGACTTTCATCCTTCTGAGGTTGGTAAAATGAGGACCCAGACTGACTCTGTAAACCACTTAGAGAGGGCTGTAAAGCACTATGGGATGGTATATAAATGTAAGTGCTACTGTTATACTTTCAACTATCTCTGTCTGTTTCAACTTTCAACCAGCTTGATATCTATTTCTATTTCTATTTATGGGTGAGGGTTGTTAGTTGCGAAGTCGTGTCCGACCCATCGCGACCCCATGGACAATGTTCCTCCAGGCCTTCCTGTCCTCTACCATCTTCTGGAGTCCATTTAAACTCATGCCTACTGCTTCAGTGACTCCATCCAGCCACCTCCTTCTCTGTCGTCCTCTTCTTCTTTTGCCCTCAATCTTTCCCAGCATTAGTGAGGAGAGTGCAAAAGTTGGCTTGAAACTCAACATTAAGAAAACTAAAATCATGGCATCCGGCCCTTTCAATTCCTGGCAGATAGATGGGGAAGAAATGGAGGTAGTGACAGATTTTATTTTCCTGGGCTCCAAGATCACCGCAGATGGGGACTGCAGCCAAGAAATTAAGACGCTTGCTCCTGGGGAGGAAAGCTATGGCAAATCTAGACAGCGTACTAAAAAAGCAGAGACATCACCCAGCCAACAAAAGTGCGTATAGTCAAGGCTATGGTTTTCCCAGTTGCAATGTATGGCTGTGAAGGTTGGACCATAAGAAAGGCTGAGCGCCGAAGAATTGAGGCCTTTGAACTCTGGCGCTGGAGAAGACTCCTGCGAGTCCCTTGGACTGCAAGGCGATCAAACTGGTCAGTCCTAGAGGAGATCAACCCTGACTGCTCTTTAGAAGGCCAGATCCTGAAGAGGAAACTGAAATACTTTGGCCATCTAATGAGAAAGAAGGACTCACTGGAGAAGAGCCTAATGCTGGGAAAGATTGAGGGTCTTATTATAGGTGGAGACAAAACAGAGTACAGGGGGGAGGTTCAAAAACTATCCACATGGTGCTTACAAAGCAACCTGAAAAAAAGGTTCCATTTCCTTAGGGTCTTGCGAAAAAATAAACTGCTGACCTCCTTTCACCGGCCCACAATAGAAAATGTCCTCACTCATAGCATTACGGTATGGTATGCTGGCTTGACAGCCCCGGCTTGACATTACAGAGCACAGCACAAAACACAGTGGGCTGTCCCCTGATACTACTTGCTAGGGCTCGCTGCCTTGGAAGAGTGAGGATAATCCTCGGGGACGACTCACACTGTGGTCAGACCCTCTTTATTCTCCTACCATCTGAAAGGAGATATAGAAGCATAGGCAGCCACACAAACAGGCTGAGGAACAGTTTTTAGTCATGGGCTGTCAGGCTCCTGAATGAAAAATAACCCTACAACAACATAGCACCATTGACTTGCGATGCGACCTGCAGTAAGCTCACATTGTGCAATAAGATTGGGTGTTTGTTAGTAGGATTCACTGGGCTGGGGACTTTCTTTTTGTCTTTCATTGCGAGTTATATGGTGTTGAGGGGGGGTGCATGAAGGGAGGCTCAGCCAATCTCATTGTACACATGTTCTCTTTGACAATAAAGGGTTGAATTAAATTGAGCATGCATGCAACCGGGACTCCATGTTGAGAGGGACCCCTTGCATCTGCCCTATGAATTTATTTTTATTTATTTATTTATTTATTTAATCGTATTTATATACCGCCCTATCTCCCAAGGGACTCAGGGCGGTTTACAGGCACTAAAAACAGATAAATAGAATATAAATACAATATAAAACATTTAAAAAACTTATTCTAAAGCCTGTCCAATTAAAAATAGAAATAAAACCCAATTTAAAACCCAAAATTTAAAATCTAGCTCAGTCCTGCACAATTAAATAAGTATGTTTTAAGTAAGTTTTAATTTTCTTTTGCCAGTTCAGGCGTCTTCCTTCCGAGCGAGCCAATTGCTGCAAAGAGGGGACTCGGAGGAGAATTGCATGGTTTCCCTCCCGCTCCACCAGGATTTTTTCCAAGCAAGAAAATTTTCAAAGGAGCCGAAAACGTCAGCTTGGAATGCAGAGGGATCACAGAGACACAGCCGGCCAGCGCCTAGAAAAGGCACAGGAAGTGACGCAAAAGCGCAAGCCTCACTCCTTCCGCCCTTCGGTGGCCGGCTGTTTGCTCTGAGGCTCGGCGCGAGCTTTCAAAGATGGTGTCGGGGAAGTGGGAAGGACGGCTCTGAAGACTCGCCTGAGTCGCTTCGGGAGTAGTCACGGCGGCAATGAGGTCATCGAAGCTGGTGGTGCCGACCGTAACGAAAACGGACTTCATGGCCGACGAAGAGACGGAGCGATGATAGAAAGGATGGCGGCTGGAACGGTCCCGGGAGCTGCCACAACTTCCGGGACGAAAGATCGTCGAAGGGGGTCGCCTTAAGACCAGAAATACCTGGACTCGGGGCGTTATAGAGATATGAAAGTAGACTAATACATATCACCATGTGGTGCACGCATTCCGGGCTCCAATTAAAAAACACCTAGTTTTGCAATAATGTCAGATTTAAAGTTTAAACGGACACCAAAACACCTCGAATGTAATGAGAGGGGCGAAGAGCTGTTGTCCTTTACATATTTGGAGTTGCAGCAGCTCCCATAACGTCTAGCCAGCACTTGTGTCAGGGTGGGTGTAGGGAATATGGAGTCCAAAGAAAGTTTTACAACGTGAAAAAGGACCCTGCAAACTCCAGTGCCATTTCGTCTCTGCAGCACTAGGTATGCAAGAGAAATATTATATTTTGAGTTCTGCATTTTTTTTATTTTATTTTTTTTGCAAATGCTTCTCGGCAATCCTTCAGTGCCATTTAATGCTCCTGTTTCTGTTAAAGAATTCCAGCTTTAGCAAATTCAATTTCTGCCTTCCTTTGCAGATTATTCTTTCAGGCAGCAGCAAAGGTTCCCTCCCCATTTGTTCTCTTGTGCAAGTAGGGTCATGCATTGGATTGTATGCAGGCAACAATTCTGTTGCTTTCATATCCTTGCTTTATAAACAAATATATTTGAGTACAGAGAGTCCTTGACTTACAACCGTTGTTTAGTGATGAAAGTTACAATGGTACTGAAAGAAAGTGACTGATTACCATTTGTCACACGAATAGAATAGAATAGAATAGAATAGAATTCTTTATTGGCCAAGTGTGATTGGACACACAAGGAATTTGTCTTGGTACATACGCTCTCAGTGTACATAAAAGAAAAGATACATTTGTCAAAAATCATAAGGTACAACACTTAATGATAGTCATAGGGAAATAGTCAATATAAATCTTAAGGATACCAGCAACAAGGTTACAGTCATACAGTCAGAATAGAATAGAATAGAATAGAATAGAATAGAATAGAATAGAATAGAATAGAATAGAATAGAATAGAACAGAATAGAATTTTTTATTGGCCAAGTGTGATTGGACACACAAGAAATTTGCCTTGGTGCATATCCTCTCAGTGTACATAAAAGAAAAAAATACCTTCATAAAGGTACAACACTTACAACAATGATAATCATAGGGTACAAATTTAAAACTTAATGATACAACACTTAATGATAGTCATAGGTACAATTAAGCAATCAGGAAACAATATCAGTATAAATTGTAAGGATAGAAGCAACAAAATTACAGTCATAAGTGAAAGGTGATGGGAATGATGAGAAGATTAATAGTGCAGATTTAGTAAATAATTTGACAGTGTTGAGGGAATTATTTGTTTAGCAGAGTGATGGTGTTTGGAAAAAACTGTTCTTGTGTCTAGTTGTTCTGGTGTGCAGTGCTCTATAGTGTCGTTTTGAGGGTAGGAGTTGAAACAGTTTATGTCCAGGATGCGAGGGGTCTGTAAATATTTTCACAGCCCTCTTTTTGATTTGTGCAGTATACAGGTCCTCAATGGAAGGCAGGTTGGTAGTAATTGTTTTTTCTGCAGTTCTGATTATCCTCTGAAGTCTGTGTCTGTCTTGTTGGGTTGCAGAACCAAATCAGACAGTTATGCAGATGACAGACTCAATAATTCCTCTGTAGAACTGGATCAGCAGCTCCTTGGGCAGTTTGAGCTTTCTGAGTTGGCGCAGAAAGAACATTCTTTGTTGTGCTTTTTTGATGACGTTTTTGATGTTAGCTGTCCATTTTAGCTCTAGCGATATGATAGAATTTAGAAATTTGAAGGTCTCTACTGTTGATACTGTGTTGTCTAGTATTGTAAGAGGTGGTAGTATGGGAGAGTTTCTCCTAAAGTCCACCACCATTTCTACGGTTTTGAGTGTGTTCAGTTCCAGATTGTTCCGGTCGCACCACGAGGCTAGTCGTTCAATCTCCCATCTGTATGCGGATTCATCATTGTCTCGAATGAGACCGATCACTGTTGTGTCATCTGCGAACTTCAGTAGCTTAACAGATGGATCGTTGGAGATGCAGTCATTGGTATACAGAGAGAAGAGAAGTGGGGAGAGCACACAGCCTTGGGGGCCATCTGTGCTAATTGTATAGGTATCTGATGTGATTCTGCTTAGCTTCACCTGCTGCTTCCTGTTTGTTAGGAAGCTTGTGATCTACTTACAAGTCTGTTCAGGTACCTGTAGCTGGTTTAGCTTAGTTAGACGACTGTCTGGAATGATGGCGTTGAATGCTGAGTTAAAGTTTACAAAGAGGACCCTTGCATAAGTCTTTGGAGATTCAAGATGTTGTAGGATGTAGTGCAGAGTCATATTAACAGCATCAGCTGTTGATCTATTTTCTTGGTATGCAGATTGTAGGTGGTCTAACAGTGGATCCATGATGGTTTTCAAGTGGGACAGCACTAGTCTTTCAAAGGTTTTCATGACTACGGATGTTAGAGCAACTGGTCTGTAGTCATTCAGTTCCTTGATGGTGGGCTTCTTCAGCACTGGGATGATAGTAGAGCATTTGAAACAAGAAAGAACATAGCACATCTCTAGCGATTTATTGAAGATACGAGTGAAGGTGGGGGCCAATTGGTCAGCACAGACTTTTCAGCAAGACGGAGTTATCTTGTTTGGGCCTGGAGCTTTTCCTGGCTTTTGTCTGTGAAATAGGTCTTGCACTTCCTTTTCTGTGATCACTATGGGTTGTGAACCCAATGGAATGGGGTCAGTTGTAGGAGGCGTGGCTGTTGTTGTGTCTGAGATGGGGGTTGTGGAGATACATGGCTGTAGTTTTCTTTCAAACCTGCAGAAAAAACATGTTCAGGTCATCTCCCAGTTGTTGATTTCCTTCAGCTGTTGATATTTTCAAGAGTTTTCCACATGTTTGCTGGTTCATTTGTTGAGAACTGATTCTTTAGCTTTTCAGAGTAGCTTCTTATTACTGCTCTGATCTCCCTTGTTAATACATTTCTGGCCTGATTGTACAGTATTTTATCACCTTTTCTGTAGGCTTCCTCTTTGGAACAACGTAGCTGCTTAAGTTTAGCTGTTACTGTATATTCACAAGTTCTTGGTTGGTACTCATAGGTCTTCACAGAAGCTGAGATACGATGTTACAGTATCTGTGAGTTCATCTAAGTCTGCAGAGGTATTTTCAAAAACATTCCAATCAGTGCAATCAAGGCAGGCCTGTAGCTTTAACTTTGCCTCCTCAGTCTAGGTCTTCACTGATTTAATTATTGGTTTTGTGGTTTTACACAGGTTTCTTTGCCTGTGTAAGCAGGTACAAGGTGAATCATGCAACTATCAGAGTGTCCCATAGCTGCTCATGTTAAGGACTGATAAGCATCTTTTAGTTTTGCGTAGCAATGGTCTAAGGTATTCTTGCCTCTAGTGGGACAATTGACATGCTGAAAGTATTTTGGTAGCTCTTTCCTTAAGTTTGCTTTCTTTATATCTCCCATAATAATGGCCAGTGAATCGGGGTCTTTGGTTTCAGCCTCCATAATCTGGTCAGCTAGAGTTCATAATGCTTTATTTACACAGGCTTGTGGGGGGACATAAACAGCAATTAGTAAAAATGAGGAGAACTCACATGGACAGTGTAATGGTTTACAGTTGATAAGTAAAGACTCTAAGTTTTCATCACAGAATTTATATATTATAGTTATATCCTGAGACCAGCTGTTGTTGATATCTAAGCATAAGCCTCCTCCCTTCTTTTTACCTGATGATTCTGCAATTCTGTCTGCTTTATGTATCTGAAACCTTGGAATTTGCATGCTGTTACGACTGTTGCAAGATCCCCATAATCATGTGATCAAAATTCAGACACTTTGCAACTGGCATGTATTTGTGACAATTGCTGTGTCCCAGGGCCATGTGATCCCTTTTGGAACTTCTAACAAGCAAAGTCAATGGAGAAAACTTAAAAACTATGTTACTAACTTAACATCACTGCGGTGGCAACAAAGATTGTAAAATTGGGCAAAACCCACTTAACAACTGTCTTGCTTAGCAACAGAAATTTTGGGCTCAGTTGTGATTGTAAATCAAGGATTATCTGTATGAAAAGTCTAGCTGTTTGGTGTTTGCTTCTCTGGTAATTTTTTTAGTGCCTGGAGCTGTCCTAACTATGGTCAAATGAACAAAATTATTTATTAATTTCCAAAGGCAGTGAATGAATTTTCACTTCTCCTGTGCGCTGGAGAGTCCAAGCTATGGGCATTCAAAGTGTCTGATTGGCCAGAGACTGAGTTGCGAAATCTTTGGCCCCACCTCTTCCTCCCAGCTGAGCCTTAGTTTTTTCAACTCAGTCGGCCTAGAGAGATGCAAGGCTTGGAGGCATTTTTATTCCTGGTGGCAGTTTAAAAGTTTTTTTCCCCCCAATATGGCGGCTCATGCTGATTCATGCAGTGGCAACTCGTCTAATTCTTCCCCCAGGCAGAGATCAGAGGCTTCTGATCCAAGGGGAACTGGATCGGTGGCAAGTAAACCCACAACCAGATCCATGTCCAGAGCAGCTAAAGCCTCTACATCTGCTGCAGCTGAAAAAAGATGCCCTACGTAAGCAAAAAGCATTGGAGAAGCAATTTGCGAAAGTAGAGAAACAGGCAGAGGCAGCCAGGTCTCCTCCTGCCCTTGTTCCTGCAATTGAAGCTAGTACTTCTAGAGCACAGGAGGATCAGTTAAATTGGTCTCCTGAAGCTGAAGAGGGGACACAGACCTTTCATCCTTTCCATT
This sequence comes from Ahaetulla prasina, assembly GCF_028640845.1. NCBI lineage: Eukaryota > Metazoa > Chordata > Lepidosauria > Squamata > Colubridae > Ahaetulla > Ahaetulla prasina. The sequence continues at coordinate 22,435,851 of NC_080549.1, read as the reverse complement.
TCAGGAACATTACTGTATGTTCCTCAGCCTATTGGCAGCCATAAGTATTCTGGCCCTAAAGCCACGTTCACGCCTACAGCAGCGGGACTTAGGCCTGAAGAGAATCTGGGGTCAGGTTTGTCCCAGGAGCTTCATTTTTTTTGATTGCTCAGACTGTTTCACAAAGCATTGATTCTGCTCTCCAACAGAGAGGGTTGGCTTCCCCGTTACCTTTAAGGTCATCCCTGCCTGCCACTTCTCATCCTCCCTTGCAATCTGGGGTGGACTTCGTGCCTGAACAGCATTCCCCACTGCATTCCTCTCATAGTGAGGTTTCATTTGTGGGTGAGGACAAAAGGGGGGATTTTGCAATGTCAGATGAGGAAGGTACATTACAGGATAGGACTACGCATGCTGGTCTATTCCATCCTCACCTGTTCCAGACTCTTCTCAGGAAAGCTAAAGCCACAGCCAATATGGTAGTGACTAGAGAGACAGAAGGGGAGCCTTCGAGGCCTCGTGATCCTTTCACAGATTTATTTACTGAACCTGTTACTACTCAGGAGGTGATTCCTTCGCCAAAGTTTTTTAAGGATATCATACAGAGACAATGGGCGCAGCCTGCTTCAGTTCCTGATTTTTCTCCCGCTTGTGGACGCCTGTGGCAAAAGGTACCAATGTCCTTTGTTGCCCATGGCTGTCTGGTCTCCTGTATGCATTTCCTTCAATACCCCTCAGGGTTATCAGAAAGATCTTGGAGGAGGAGGCAGAGGTGCTTCTGGTGGCACCTCGCTGGCTGCACTGTCCTTGGTTTGCAGATCTTATGACACTGTCGGTTTCACACTCTTGGAGGATCCCTCCTCACAGGATCTCCCTCAGCCAGGGGGAAGTGCAACATCCAGACCCCCAGTGGCTTTAATTAGCCATATGGCACTTGAGAGGAGATCCTGACGAAGGCTCATTTTTCCAAGAAAGTGATTGAGACCATGCTGGCTTCACACCGGGCATCTACGAACCCGATTTATGATGTCACCTGGACTTCATTCTGTCATTGGTGCAGGAAGGAGAAGCTGATGCCTACATCGGTAGGTACAAAGATCAGGTCCAAGCAAATGACCTGGTCAGGGTGAAAAATATACAGGTCAGGACGGACTAACAAGGCTGCCAGTTCCGAAATCCTGTGCACCGACGTAATCGCCACCCCTTGCCAGGCAAAACAGTGGCCAAGGCTGCCACCTGTCTGTGAAGAGTGTTAACCAATAAACCTTTCTTGAGTCCCATTTGCAAAAATTCCGACACCTGAGGAATAGAAACTGATGTAGGCATCAGCTTCTCCTTCCTGCACCAATGACAGAATGAAGTCCAGGTGACATCATAAATCGGGTTCGTAGATGCCCGGTGTGAAGCCAGCATGGTCTCAATCACTTTCTTGGTTCCATAGGGCACAAGAAGTGATTTTACCAGACTTCTGTCCCCATTCAAGACATCCAGAGGAACGCCGCTGGCATAAGTTGGATGTCTGCAGAGCTCTCCAGAAGTACATTAAGAGTACGGCCAGGTTCCGGTGTACGGAGTCTCTGTTCGTTTCTTTCCAACCCAGGTCCAGGGGCTCGAAGGTCTCCCCATCTTCAATCAGTCGCTGTCTGAAGGCGTGCATTGCGTTGGCATATGAACTTCAGGACAGGCCAGCTCCGGGGTGAATTACGGCGCACTCGACCAGGAGCACTGCTACCACAGTGCTGCCTGGGCCACACAAGCTTCGATCCTGGAGATCAGCACGGCTGCTACCTGGGCGTCACCTTCGCCATTCGTGAGGCATTACAAGCTGGGCATGTTTGCATCTGCCGAGGCAGCGTTCAAAAGAAGAGTGTTACAACGTGTCCTTCTGGCGGAGGGGACCCTGGGCCACTCTGTTTCCCGCCATACTACGATTTAGCTTGGGTATATCCCATAGCTTGGACTTTCCAAGCAGTGCACAGGAGAAGAGACATTGGACTTACCTGAATGTTCTCTCTCTGTGCACTGCAGGAGAGTCCAGTTCCACCCTGGCTGCAACGGTCCAGGGTCTAGGAGTGGCCTTTTTCATCAGCTGCTTACGCTTTCTCCAGTTCCTGTTCTTTGTTGAAAAAACTAAGGCTCAGCTGGGAGGAAGAGATGGGACCAAAGATTTTGCAACTCAGTCTCTGGCAATCAGACGCTTTGAATACCCATAGCTTGGACTATTCTGCAGCGCACAGAGAAAGAACATTCAGGTGAGTCCAATGTCTATTTTAGCACTATTCTGTTAGGTCAATGTTTCTCGGCCACTGTCAGACCTGCCACCACCTAAATTTCTAAATAGAAATGATCCTTGACTCCATTTTTGGTCGCGTTGGTTGATGATCTCTGGAGGGCCCGGGATAGGGGTTGTTCCTCTATCCTGGTCCTACTTGATCTGTCAGTGGCTTTTGATACCATCGACCATGGTATCTTGCTGCAGCGGTTGGGGGGCCTGGGAGTGGGGGGCACCGTTTTTCGGTGGTTCTCCTCCTATCTCTCCAACTGCTTGCAGACAGTGTTGGCGGGGGGGCAGAGATCGACCGCGAGGCACCTCACATGTGGGGTGCCACAGGCGTCGGTTCTCTCGCCCTTCCTGTTCAACATCTATATGAAGCTGTTGGGGGAGATCATCCGTGGTTTTGGGGTGAGTTGCCAGCTGTACGCTGATGACACTCAACTGTACATTTCCACCCCGGATCACCCCAACGAAGCCATCGATGTGATGTTCCGGTGCCTTAAGCCGTTCGGGTCTGGATGGGGACGAACAGACTTCGACTCAACCCATCCAAGACGGAGTGGCTGTGGATGCCGGCATCCCGGTACAATCAGCTAGTTCCGTCGCTGACTGTGGGGGGCGAGTCACTGGCCCCCAGGGAGTTGGTTCGCAGCTTAGGCGTTCTCCTGGATGGACGGCTGTCATTGGAAGAACATTTGATGGCCGTTGCCAGGGGAGCTTTTTATCAGGTTCGCCTGAGCCGCCAACTGCGTCCCTTCCTGGACCGGGATTCGTTATGCACGGTCACTCATGCCCTCGTTACCTCCCGCCTGAATTACTGCAATGCTCTCTACATGGGGCTCCCCTTGAAGAGCACCGGGAGACTTCAACTGGTACAGAATGCGGCTGCGCGGATAGAGGAGCATCTCGAACTTCCATATAACACCTCTCCTACACAAGCTGCACTGGTTGCTGGTGGTCTTCCGCGTGCAATTCAAGGTGTTGGTGATAACCTTTAAAGCACTCCATGGCATAGGACCAGGTTACTTACGGGACCACCTATTGCTGCCAATAGCCTCCCATCGACCTGTGCGCTCCCACAGGGAGGGTCTCCTTGGGGTGCCGTCAGCTAACAATGTCAGCTGGTGGCCCCCAGGGGAAGAGCCTTCTCTGTGGGGGCATCTACCCTATGGAACGAACTGCCTCTGGGGCTACGCCTTCTTCCCGACCTCCGGGCCTTTAGGCGCAAGCTCAAGACTATTTTGTTTCAACGAGCAGGGTTGGCCTAAGAGTAATTTTTAATTGAGTGGTTTTATTACTTATTATTTTAATATTCGGCCTTATGGTTTCAGATTTTTAAATTTCAAATATTGTGTTTTAATTTTTGTATATGTCTTTTTAACTTGGCTGTAAACCGCCCTGAGTCTTCGGAGAAGGGCGGTATAGAAATGTAAATAATAAATAAATAAATAAATAAATTTGTGGAAAAAGATATACAGGTAGTCCTCAACTTAACAACCACAATTGAGCCCAAAATCAATGTTGCTAAGTGAAAAATTTGTTAAGTGAGTTTTGCCCCATTTTGCGACTTTCTCTGCCACATTTGTTAAGCGAAATACTGCAGTTGTTACATTAATAACACGGTTATTAAGTGATTCTGGCTTCCCCATTGGCTTTGCTTGTGAGAAGGTCGCAAATGATGATCACATGACTCTGGGACACTGTAACCGTTGTACATATGAGTCAGTTGCCAAGTGTCTGAATTTTGATCACATGACCATGGGGATGCTACAACGGTCTTAAGTGTGAAAAACAGTCATAAGTCACTTTTTTCAGTCCTTTCTAACTTTTAATAGTCACTAAATGAACTGTTGTAAGTTAAGAACTACCTGTAATTTTATTAAAATGTGTATTGCAGTAATGTATAGCCAGAAACCTAAGTTCAACTTTCCCCTTCCTTTAGCTACCTCCCATTGCCCACCCCATGCAACCAGTCAGGTTCGGGCAAGATGTTTTCCTCTTCCTCATAGTTCATGACAGTCTGTCACCTTATAGCAGCAAAGCACAAGCAAGCATAAGGTGACAACAGATAGTCTCAATAACTTTCAGAAGTGTGGACTTCAATTCAATTCAGTTCAAATCTTTATTGTCAGTGCACAACATATGTACAATGAGATTGGTTGAGCTCCCTCAGTGAACCCCCCCCCAACAATACAACTCATAGTGAAGACAGAAAATTCCTAACCCAATAAATCATATTAACAAAACACCCAGTCCTATTGCACCAGTGTGAATATGTTACACATAATCCCGGCCCTGCAGTCCATCATATTACATAGTTATGATGTTATTTCTCATTCAGGAGTCTGACAGACTATGGATAAAAACTGTTCTTCAGACTGCTTATGCGGCTGGCTATACTGGATATAGATCTCCTTCCTGATGGTAGGAGGGTGAAGAAATGATGACCAGGGTGAGAGTCGTCCCTGAGAATTTTCCTCACTCTTCTAAGGCAATGAGCCCTAGTGATCTCATCTAGTGGTATCAGGGGACCGTCCACTATGTTTTGTGCTGTACTTGCCACCCTCTGTAATGTTTTTCTATCCACGGCTGTCAGACCAGCATGCCATACCGTGATTCAATAAGTGAGGACTCTTTCTATCGTGGGCCGGTAAAAGGAGATCATCAGTTTTGTTCTACCCTGTTTTTACGCAAGACCCTAAGGAAGTGGAGTCTCTGTTGGGCCTTCCTGGCCATCTGGATTATGTTGTTTTTCCAGATGAGGTCTTCCCTGAGATGGACTCCCAGGAATTTAAAGGAGGAAATTATCGTCACACAGTCCCCCTTGATGTAAAGTGAGGCAGGTTCCTCTCTCTTCATCCGGAAGTCTAACACCATCTCATTTGTTTTGCTGATGTTCAAGTGCAGGTTGTTTTGTAAGCACCATGTGGATAGTTTTTGAACGTCCCCCCGTACTCTGTTTCATCTCCACCTGTAATAAGATCCAATACATCTGTGAAATTAATGATCACAGTGGATGGGTCAGACAATACACAATCATGTGTGTACAGTGAATATAGGTAGGGACTGAGCACACAGTCCTGTGAGGAGTCAGTGCTGAGCTTCAGGGGGTGGGATATGACAGACCCAACCCTCACTGTTTATGGCCGATCCCTCAGAAAATCTTTGATCCAGTCGCAGATGGAAGTGGGAAAATTCAAGTCAGTCAGTCAGTCACACCTGGATCGTGTTGTTTTTCCAGGTGAGATCTTCGTTGAGATGAACTCCCAGGAATTTAAAGGAGAAAGCTGTCTCTACACAGCCACACTCATGTAAAGTGGGGCAGGTTCCTCTCTCTTTCTCCGGAAGTCCAACACCATCTCCTTGGTCTTCCTGATGTTCAGGTGCAGGTTGTTTTTTTAAGCACCATGTGGAAACTTTTTGATGCGCCCCCCACCCAGGATCCCCCAGCCAGAATCTATTTTATATCTTAACCGAATTTGGAAGGCTAATGCAGAAGATTGGTTTCAGGTTAAGGTTTTCTTTGACAGGATAGCCATTTTCTTTTGCAGGATGAAGGTCAGATCAATATTGGATCTATAGAGGTAGTCCTTGACTTACAACCATTCATTTAGTGACCAAAGTTATAGCGGTATCTGAAAAATGTGACTTACAGCCAGTCCTCATACTCACAACCAACACCGCATCCCCATGGTCATGTGATCAAAATTTGGTTGCTTGGCATCTAGTATGTATTTACAATGGTTGCAGGGATCACGTGATTGCAAAGTCAATGGGGAAAGCTGGATTTGCTTAAAGACTGATGATTCACTTAACAACCGCAGTGATTCTCTTAACAACTGTGGCAAAAGTCATAACATCGGTCATAACTCATTGAACTTCTCTTTGTGCTAAACTCTGCACATCAGATTTGCTTTGTAGATATCAGGGGGAAAAAGACGCTAGGGTTTTTTCAAAACTCCTCTTGAAAAGCTGATATTTTAGCCAGTGTCAATTGTCACCTTATGCTTGCTTTTGTTTGTTGCTATGCAGTGACAGACTGCCATGAACTGTGAGAGGGGGGGAATGAAAGGGGGGAGGCTAGGGTGCCGTCCGCCAAGCAATGTCGGCTGGCGGCCCCCAGGGGAAGGGCCTTCTCTGTTGGAGCTCCTACGCTCTGGAATGAACTTCCCCCCCCGGTTTACGTCAATTGCCTGATCTTCGGACCTTTCGGCGTGAGCTGAAAACGCACCTATTTATTCAAGCGGGACTGGATTGAAATTTTATTGGGGTATTTATGTTTTAAGATTTTAAATGGTTTTAAAATTTCGGCCACATTATAATATTTCTTTTTAACTTCTTTTAATGTTTATATATTGAATTTTTACTTGGCTGTACACCGCCCTGAGTCCTCCGGGAGAAGGGTGGTATAAAAATCGAAATAAATAAATAAATAAATAGGGAGAAAACAAAAGGAAATGCTGTATCTCTGAAATGCTGCCTCAAGGTCACCCAGCTGAAAGGAGGGACCTACAAACCAAAATGTGGTGGGACTGATCGCTATGATTGGTTAAACTGGGATGGACGATGAGATATAGTTAAGGAAGGGAGAACTAGAACATAGGACTTTTGGCATGTGATTCTCAGTTCTGGCTTTGCAATACTGCAATACACTTGACCTCTAATAAAACTATACCTTTCTTAATATGGAGCCAAGGATCGTTTCTATTTAGAGGCTTAAGTTGTGGCAGGTCTGACAGCCGGTTCCTTTCTCCTGAGAAGTACTGGGGGGCAGGAGGCTGAATTTGCTCATTAAGTTAAACAAAAATTTATTAATATTAGTTGGCTTCACACTCTATTCCAGGGATGTCAAACTCACGTTGTCATGTTGTCATCATGCGATGTATCAGGACTTTTTTCCACCTTTGCTAAACCGGCCTTGGGTGTGGCCAGCATATGACGTATCCGAGTTTGACAGTCTAGTTTGTATTCTAAACCGGGGTCTCCAGCCTTGGCTGGCTGTGGAATTCTGGGAGTTGAAGTTTACAGGTCATAAAGTTGCCAAAGTTAGAGATCCCTGTTCCAAACCATAAGTTCAGGCTTTTCCAAGAACTGAATTAAAACAAGAAGGCGCATTATGGCATAACAGAATGAGCAAACTCAGCTAGAGATGGCACTATAAGATTATAATCCACAAATGAATAAATGGTGCTTGCAACTAGCATTGTATTCAAAGAGGTTTGATACTTGTGTACACACAGCCTGGGAGGGGGAGATATTGTTAGCCAACCTTTATGTGTATGAACTCGTCTCAGAAAACATAAGCTGATTATAGGAAGTTGAGTCTTAATACCCCAATGAGGGCAATGTTATGTCACAATCTCTGATGCCTTTGCTGTGTCTCCTGCTCACCCTGCTGATCTTCGCTTCTTTATGTGCTGTGACTGCAAGTTATTTTGTTTAATCCTCCTTAAGAACCATGCATTTAAAAAAGATAACAAGCATAACCTAATCTCTCCCATATTTTTAATATCATGTAAAAGGACATTTTAAATGTACTCTTTGATTAACTAACAACTTCCACTGTCAGCAACTTCGATCCCTTGAAAGTAATCCTATCAGAATCCAACTGGGTCTTTAATTATGTGCCATCGAGTCAGGATTGACTCTTTGCGGCCACATAGATAGATTTTCCCTGTGATGATGTGCACTCATTACCACTGTAACAAATCCGCCCACCATACTGATCATCCTCTTTCCTTCCCTTCCCCTTTTCTCAACATTAGAGCCTTCTGCAGAGAGCTGGATCTTTGCATAATGCATAATATAGGATAATTTGAGTTTGGTTTATTGTGTCTCAAATGAGAAAACTGGGTTGATTTGTTTGATGTTACATTTGTTTTCTCAGCTGTCCATGGTGTTTTCAGGAGTCTTCACCAATTCAGAATTTAAAATTGTTACCATAGGTAGTCCTCAGCTTATGACCACAATTGAGCCCCAAATTTATGTTGCTAACTGGGACAGTTGTTCAGTGAATTTTGCCCCATTTTATGACCTTCCTTGACACAAGTGTTAAGTGAATCACTGCAGTGGTTGAGTGAGCAACACGGTTATGAAGTGACTTTGACCATTGACTTTCTGATCCCAACGGTGGTTCTAAGTCAAGAACTACCATGTTTCCCCCAAAATAAGACCCTGTCTTATACTTTTTGAACCCCGAAATAAGGGCCTGGCCTTATTATCTGGGGGGGGGTCTTATTATTTTGGGGGTGCAGGAGGTGGCGAGCGTGGCCACCTTGTGGCTGCTGCTGTGTTGCACTGCCGCTCCTCAGCTGTTCGCTGGGGCAAACAAAGGTGGGAATCTCCCTGGCATTCTTGGCCCTCGCCCGCCATCCATCCATCCATCCCCCTTGCCTGCAAACTCCCACCCCGCTCCTGCTTCTCTGCCGGGTGACACCTGGAGTCCCAGACGCCCAAAGCCCACGCCCGCCCAGCTCCCTTTTCCACAGTGCCCAGCTCTTTATCGAGGGGGGTGGCAGGTGAGGTGGGGGGGAAGCATGGAGTGAGACAGGGCTCGCTCCTCTTGCTTCTCCCCCTCTCGCCAGGCATGGCAGGACTTCCTGCCCCTGCCCAAATTGGATGCAATTTGGGGGTGGCAGGTGGGGAAGGGTGGGACTGGGGAGACGTGAGATGTGTCTTACCTGCCTTGCAGCTCCATCACATGCCTCGCCGTTGTCTGCAGGCAAACACGTTGTAGGGTAAAAACAAACTTCTCTTGAGTTCGAGAAGTTTGATTGAACTCTCAAGAGAATAAGTCATGATCTTTAGGCAAAAAAAACAAAATGCACCGGTACCGTATATGTGGTACCTTGCTCAATAGTAGTACCTGTGAGAGGGATCTTGGAGTCCTAGTGGATAACCATTTAGATATGAGCCAGCAATGTGCAGCAGCTGTTAAAAAAGCCAACACAGTTCTGGGCTGCATAAACAGAGGGATAGAATCAAGATCACGTGAAGTGTTAGTGCCACTTTATAATGCCTTGGTAAGGCCACACTTGGAATATTGCATCCAGTTTTGGTCGCCACGATGTAAAAAAGATGTTGAGACTCTAGAAAGAGTGCAGAGAAGAGCAACAAAGATGATTAGGGGACTGGAGGCTAAAACATATGAAGAACGGTTGCAGGAACTGGATATGTCTAGTTTAATAAAAAGAAGGACTAGAGGAGACATGATAGCTGTGTTCCAATATCTCAGGGGTTGCCACAAAGAAGAGGGAGTCGGGCTGTTCTCCAAAGCACCTGAGGGTAGAACAAGAAGCAATGGGTGGAAACTGATCAAAGAAAGAAGCAACTTAGAACTAAGGAGAAATTTCCTGACAGTTAGAACAATTAATAAGTGGAACGACTTGCCTGCAGGAGTTGTGAAAGCTCCAACACTGGAAATTTTTAAGAAAATGTTGGATAACCATCTGACTGAGTGTTGTGTCTTGCCCGCCCTCAGAGCAGCCGGGGCCTTCTTACCTGCTCCCCAACACTGAGGAATGTATGCCTTCCGGCCCAAGTCCTGGCTCCATGCCCCCACAAACTGCAGAAGAAGGAGCATCTCCCTGCCCCAGCCCTGACTCCATGCCCAGGCAAACGGAGCAGCTAGACCCTCCCCTCCTCCACAGCAGGTGAGCCTGAGGAGGTTTACTCCCAAGAACAGCTGATTGGAGTGACCCTCGCATCAGAAGATTGGAGGCGGAGGCAACAGAGGAAGGAGGGCAGGCCTTAATGAGTGCTGAGTCATGGAGCCACACCCCATGGCCTATATAAAGGAGCTACTTTCTGGCAGTCTCTGAGTCAGGCAAAAGTCAAACTTATCTTGCTGAAGTCACTTACTGGTCTCCTGCCTGCTCTGAGGACTTTGCTAGGACTTTGGGCAGAGCTGCAGAGGCAAGCCTGATTCGGATTTCCCGGACCCAGCCGTCAGCGGAGGTGGGACACGACATCTTGCCTGACTCACACATCTACAAGATGGATCTGCAACAGCTGGCGCTGATTGTGCAGCAGCTACAAACAGACAACCAGCAACTGCAACAGCAAGTCGCCCAGCTGACTGCTCAACTGGCTGCTGGGAATGCCCCAGCAGTCAACCTCCTCCTCCTCCTCCTCCTCAGCGCCACAGCCCGGTACGGTGCGGAGAAGTTCTCAGGGCGGATGGAGATGTTCCCGGCCTTCATGGCCCAGTGCCAGACCTACATGGCAATGCGGCGGGGACTTTCCAGATGACCGGGCCAGGGTGGCCGTGATGAACCTGTTGTCTGGCCAGGCTGCGCGGTGGGCCACGCCCTTGGTGCTCAGGGACAGCCCCTTGCTGGCGGACTACCAGGGTTCTGGGGCAACTCGCCTGATATGAAGACCCTGTGCGGGCCCAGGCGGCTGCCTGGCGCCTCGGAGAGATCCAACAAGGGCCCCGCCCCTCCGGGAGTACATCGCGGAATTCCGGTTGCTGTGCCATGATTCGGACTGGAGCGACACGGCACTAGCGGACGCGTTCAAGAGGGGCCTTCGGAAGAGCTGCAGGACGAGCTGGCTCGGGTGGGCGCCGCGGACCCTCGTTGACCTGGTGCCCTCTGCCTGCGCCTCGACACCCGTCTCCAGCAACGCCCGTCCTGTCGCCGCCCGCAACCGTCAAGACCGTCGCCCTCCCTCGACCCGTGCCGACCCGTCCCGGGCCACCCGCGCCGTGGCTGCCGCCGAGAGCCCATGGAGTTAGGGCGGCCAGGCCTCGCCTGGCGGCCCAGGAGGCGGGCGGGCGCCAAGGGGCTGTGCTTGTACTGTGGGGAGCCCGGCCATTTCGCGCCGCATGCCCCAGGAAGCGGCGGAACACGACGCCCGTCCCGAATCCCGGCCTGGCCAGTCGGGAAGCGGGCAGGCCCGGCAGAAACCCTAGGCGGGCACGGACCAAGCCCCGCCAGACATGGCGGCGTGGACCCCGGGCCCCTCGGCACCTGATTTTGGACACCGGGTGTGGGTGGGTGACCGGCGGAAGGATCGGCACACGCGCTGGTGGATTCAGGGGCCACCACGAACTTTATGGACCGGGCCTTCGTGGACCATTTTGGTGTCCCTTGGTTCCGGTAGACCCTCCGATGGCGTCGAGACCATCGGCGGGAGGAGCTGGTGGCGGACCCATTAACCGCCACGCAGCCCCTTGCGCCCGCCATCGGGGACCACGAGGAGGCGATTCGCTTCTACGTGACAGCGGACCTCCACTTCCCAGTGATCCTCGGACTGGCCTGGCTGCGGACGCACGACCCTCAGGTGGCCTGGTCGCGAACGCCATCTCGCTTCCCAGCCTGCAGTGTGTCGACCACATCCGCCACACCTCGCCCGGCCAGGGCGTCTTCACCCGGCCGTCGCCGTGCCCCGGAGCTGCAGGACTTCGCTGGCGTCTTCAGCGAAAGGAGGCGGACCGCTTACCCCGCACCGGCCCTCGACTGCCCGTGGACCTGCAACCCGCGCCCGCTGCCCACGGGACGCCTGTATTCCATGTCCGAGCCGAGTTGGCGCCCTCAGGGACTTTCTGGACAAAAATCTGGCCCGAGGTTCATCCGGCCTTCAAGTCCCTCTGTCGGCCCCGGTCCTCTTCGTAAAAGAAGGCGGGGATTTGCGCCTGTGTTGCGACTACCGCCGGCTGAACGCCATCACGGTGCGGAATCGCTACCCCTGCCGCTCATCCCGGAGCTGATGGACCGGCTGCGGAGGCCTCCATCTTTACCAAGCTCGACCTCCGGGGCCTACAACCTGGTGCGGATGCGTGAAGGGGACGAGTGGAAGGCGGCGTTCGGCACCGGTACGGACACTACGAGTACGGTCATGCCGTTCGGGCTGACCAACGCCCCGCCGTCTTCCAACATTTTATGAGCGATGTGTTCCGGGACATGTTGGATCGGTTCGTGGTGATCTACCTGGGCGACATCCTGGTCTACTCGGTCCAGGAAAGTCACCTCCAGCACCTCCGCCTGGTCCTGCAGCGCCTGCGGAGCACCAGCTCGCCAAGCTGGAGAAGTGTTTTTCCTCCGGTCGTCCATTGAGTTCCTCGGGCACATCCTCTCACCCGAGGATCGCCATGGACCAGCGCAAGGTGGAGGCCCTGAGCAGCTGGGAAGCCCCGCGTCGGGTGAAGGATGTCCAGCGGCTGCTGGGCCGCCAATTACTATCGGACCTTCATCCCGGGCTTCGCCACGCTGACGGCTCCGCTCACCCAGCTCCTTCAGAAGAAGGTCCCGTTCCGGTGGGGTCCCCGCGGGAGGAAGCCTTCACGGCTCTCAGGAAGGCTTTCGTCACGGAGCCCATCCTGCGACATCCCGACCCGCACCGGCCTTTCGTGGTGGAGCGGGCGCCTCAACGTCGCCCTCGGGCGGTGCTGCTACAGGCCCGGCGGATGGCGGCACTCTTTTCCCTGCGCGTACTACTCGCGGAAGCTCAACCCTTCCGGCGCAACTATACCATCTGGGAAAAGGTTGCTGGCTATCAAGGCGCGTTCGGCGTGGCGGCACCACCTGGAGGAGCCCGGCATCAGGTGGAGGTCGAGCGGACCATCGGAACCTCGAACATCTCACCACGGCTCGGAAGTTGAACCAGCGGCAGATCCGGTGGTCGCTGTTCTTTGCCGGTTCAACTTCCGCGTCACCTATATCCCCAGTGGCCACAACCGAGGGCGGACGCCCTGTCCGTAAGCGGAGTACCTGGCGCCCAAGACCCTCTTCCTCCACGGACCGTACTGCCGGCGGAAGCCTTGGCGCCGCCGGAACCGTGGACTTACGGGCCGGGTGCGAGGCGCAGCGCCAAGACGCCTGGTCTCAGCAGCGGCGGCGGAGGCGGGCCCCACGTCTCCATGGACATTGGAAGACGACGTACTCAAGTTCCGGGCGGTTGTATGTGCCCGCAGGGCGCTCCGGTCCCTCGTCCTGACCCAGTGCCACGACAACCCTGCCGCGGGCCATTTCGGGTTTTCAAGACTCTCAACCTGGTAACGCGGACCTTCTGGTGGCCCGGGTGCGGCATGATGTCCATGCCTATGTGACCTCCTGCGTGCCGTGCCGGCAAGCCAAGGCCGCCACGGGGCCTCGGTCTCCTCCAGCCCTTGCCGACTCCTGACAGACCCTGGGGCGATTTCCATGGACTTCTGACGGACCTGCCACCGTCCTCGGGGTTCACCACGGTGCTGGTGGTGGTGGACATGCTCACCAAGATGGCACACTTCATCCCGTGCGGGCTGCCCACCGCCACCAAGACAGCCCGTCTCTTCTTGCAGCACGTCTTCCGCCTCCACGGCCTGCGGACAGGGTGGTGTCGGACCGTGGGGTGCAGTTCACGGCCGCTTTTGGAAGAGCCTGATGGCGCATTGGAGGTGCAGGTGTGCCTGTCGTCGGCGCACCATCCGGAGACCGGCGGCGGGACGGAAAAGGTCATCGGCGTCCTGGAACAGTACCTCCGGTGCCGTGAACCAACAGCAGGACAACTGGGCGATTACCTGTCCCTGGCGGAGTTCGCATTCAACAACTCCCAACACACCTCCACCCAGACCACCCGTTCCTGGCCAACTTGGGGTACCATCCGCGGCTCTTCCTCTGGCGCCCCGGACTCCCGGTTCCCGAGACACAGTCCTTTCTCTCCGAGTTGCACGCGGTCCAGCAGATGGTGCGTCGGCAGCTGAATCGGGCGAAGGAGGACTACAAGCGGTCGCCGATCGTTCCGACGGGCAACACCCCACTGGTGGTCGGAGACCGCGTGTGGCTCTCCACAAAGCATCTCCCGTCCGACCGGCTGGCGAAGAAACTGGACCACCGGTTCATCGGTCCGTTCCCGTCGGCGGTCATCAATCCGGTGGCCTACCGATTGACCCTGCGCGTTCCATGCGGATCCATCCGTCTTCCATCGGTCCTTGCTGGTCCCTGAGGCCCGCCGTCTCCCCTCGGCGCCCGGCGCCACCCGTCGCTGTCGACGAGGACGGGCGGAGGAGTACGAGGTGCACAGCATACGCGACTCCCGCTGGCTGAAGGCGCTTCAATACCTGGTTGCGTGGCAAGTGCGGGACCGAGTTCACCTGGGTCAACGCCTCCGACGCCCACGCCCGGACCTGGTGCGGGCCTTCCACGAGCAGAACCCGGCCCGACCGCATCCCGATCGTCAGCCCGGGGAAGGGCCCTGCGGTGAGGATAGTGTTGTGTCTTGCCGCCCTCAGAGCAGCCGGGCCTTCTTACCTGCTCCCAACACTGAGGAATGTATGCCTTCCGGCCCAAGTCCTGGCTCCATGCCCCACAAACTGCAGAAGAAGGAGCATCTCCTGCCCCAGCCCTGACTCCATGCCCAGGCAAGCGGGCAGCTAGACCCCTCCCCTCATCCACAGCAGGTGAGCCTGAGGAGTTTACTCCCAAGAACAGCTGATTGGAGTGACCCTCGCATCAGAAGATTGGAGAGGCGGAGGCAACAGAGGGAAGGGAGGGGCAGGCCTTAATGAGTGCTGAGTCATGGAGCCACACCCCATGGCCTATATAAAGGAGCTACTTTCTGGCAGTCTCTGAGTCAGGCAAAAGTCAAACTTATCTTGCTGAAGTCACTTACTGGTCTCCTGCCTGCTCTGAGGACTTTGCTAGGACTTTGGGCAGAGCTGCAGAGGCAAGCCTGATTCGGATTTCCCTGACCCGGCCGTCAGCGGAGGTGTGGGACATGACAGGATCTCTCTTTGACAAGCTTCCACTGAACGCTCCTTGTCCTGCCTTCAAGTGGTTTGGACAGTAAGTCAAGCTCCTAATCTCTGTGACAGCCCTTCAAGTACAGGTAGTCCTCAATTTACAATAGTTTATTTAGTGACTGCTCACTAAATTCCAAGTTACAATGGCACTGAAAAAAGTGACTTACGACTATTTTTCACACAACCGTTCCACCAATCCCTGTGGTCCTGTGATTAAAATTCAGTTGCTTGGCAACTGACTCATATTTATGACAGTTGCAATGTCCTAGAGTCATGTGGCCAACTTTTGTGACCTTCTGACAAGCAAGTCAATTCACTTAAAGACCGGGTTACTAACTAATTGACTGCAGGGAGTCGCTTAACAGCAGTGGCAAGAAAGGTCATAAAATGGTGCAAAACTCACTTAACAACAGAAATTTTGGGCTCAATTGTAGTCGTAAGTCAAGGACTATCTGTGTAGGAAGACAGTTCTGCCTCACACACATACCACCCCAATACTTCTCTTCGATAGACTAGACATATCCCAGTTCCCTCAACGTCATAGATTTGGGCAGATTCTCTGGTTTCTAGCTTTAAAACAAACTGAAGTCAGGCTGGAATTGCCACAGAGAAGCAGAGCTGCCTGCATGGTTCAGCTGGGAATACATTTCAAGATTTTGATTGTTTTCTGTTTATAAACAACTTGCCCCATGGTGCTCATTAGCTGCCAGGATTGCATGTTCAGATCCAAGGTAGGTTGTGTTTTTGGCTGGTTTTGTTTTTCCATAACCAAGATAAAGGCATCTATGTAATCTTTTGAGACTGCAGGGTGGTTAAATAACATACACCATTGCCCTTTGAGCAAGTTGTAAATACTGTATGACTTAGGCCCTCATTATTTGCAACTGGGTCAATCATGCATAAGCATTTGAGAAACCCCTATACAGATAGTCCTCGACTTAGGACCACAATTGAACCCAAAGTTTCTATTGCTAAGTGAGATGTTTGGTAAGTGAGTTTTGCCCCATTTTACAAACTTTCTTGGCACAGTTGTTAAGTGAATCACGGCAATTGATAAGTTAGTAACTCGGTCGTTAAGTGAATCTGGCTTCCCCATTGACTTTGCTTGTCCGAAGTTTGGAAAAGGGGGTCACGTGACCCTGGGACATTGCAATTGTCATAAATATACCAGTTGCCAAGCATCTGGATTTTGATCACATGATCATGGGGATGCTGCAAAGGTTGAAACTGAAAAACAGTCACATTTTTCAGTGCCATTTTTAGGCAGCCATGTTATATGAGCATTGTCCTCCAGTCAAGAATGGGTCAAATTTCACTTAAGTCAATCCTCCTCTACAGTGTTTCTCAACCTTGTCAACTTGAAGATGTGTGGATTTCAACTCCTAGAATTCTGTTAACTGGGGAATTCTGGGAGTTGAAGTCCACACATGTAGAGGTTGCCAAGTTGAGAAAAAGTATTCCAGTAAATAGACGGAATGACTGGAAAAAAAACAGGCTTTCTCCTTGACACAGCTCATTGCTGACCCCAGATTGTAGACAGCATCCATCACAAATGCTGATTGTATTGTCCAATCCATGCCTGCTACTTTTTAGATGGCTAATGAGCAAGGGACTAGTGATACAATCAAGCTTTTCCAGAATTTCCTACCATAAAATGCTCAAATATTTCCTAGGTGACTTTTGACTCAGGGTGGAATCAAGAGAAGAAACAGCCTGGAGTCACTAGTCAGTGAATTCCACTGACTAGTGCCAATTTAGTGCTGAAGTTTAGTTGACTAGATTCTTGTGTGTACGCCTGAGCAATAAATCATCTTAACTGGAACTTAACCTGTGGTCCTGATTCTTTCCACCTGACATCTTCTGGAAAATGTTTATCCAGGCTTTGGAAATAATTCCTTCCAGACTTGCATTACAGACCCCCTTTCTCAGCATTAAGAAGATCTGTAAAGGGAGATGTCTTTTCATATAAAAACAGTTTTTAAATTGTTAATTACTTTAGCATTCTAATTTATGCTTCTACATGTTTCTATTGTTTGGGTTTTTATTTTATACTAGCTGATGATGATTACCTGGCGTTGCCCGGGTATTTATTTATCCCAATCTTGTATTAGACAGGAAAAGGAATGAATTATATCTTTAGTGTCAAATCAAAGCAATTTTATTCACAGAGTTTTAAAAGTATAAGTACAGTATACAAATTATAAAGTAAAATATTCAAATTAAGAATAATATTAATTTAAGACAAAACTTGATTATAAACAACATTTTTAGTTTCACCTCCAAGAGCAAGAATAAATAAATTCTGTGGTGAACCCACCCTTGAGCAAACAAAATAAAGTCATCTGTGGGAGAAACATGATGATCTCAAATGCACTCCACAGTATTTAATAGACTGACCTTGTGACTTATTGATCATGACTGAGAATGCGTCTCAATTTTTTTTCAAAAATTTTTCAATTTTTTTCCCAGAGAGTAAGTCACCTAATGTACCAAGTTTGGTTGAAATTGCTTCAGCTGTTCCAGAGTTATGCTGGAACACACACACCGAGGGTTGTTAGGGGTGTGTAACCCCTACAGTATTTGTTTCCAGAGAGTAAGTCATCTGTGTACCAAATTTGGTTGAAATTGCTCGAGTCGTTCCAGAGTTATGCTGGAACACAGACACGCACATACACCCTGAGGGGTGTTATGGGTGTTTTACCTGCACAGAATTTGTTTCCAGAGAGTAAGTCATCTGTGTACCAAGTTTTACTGAAATTGCTCGAGCCGTTCCAGAGTTATGCTGGATTGTATATACATACATACATACATACATACATACATACACGCACATACACCCTGAGGGGTGTTATGGGTGTTTTACCTGCACAGAATTTGTTTCCAGAGAGTAAGTCATCTGTGTACCAAGTTTTACTGAAATTGCTCGAGCCGTTCCAGAGTTATGCTGGATTGTATATACATACATACATACATACATACATACATACATACACACATACATGCGTCCTTTTTTATATAGATAGATAGATTGTTTGGGTATTACATTGTTTGTTTAAGATGTAGTCTCCTGGAAGTATACAAATAAAAAATGAATAAATTAGGTTTCACATGGGATCTTTGACAGGTTCCAGCAAAGTAGGTGTCTTTCCATATATGGTCCTTTTTGTTATCATCAACAAAATCTCTGTCGCAGTCAGTTCATCATATTTGCAACTTCTCAATAGGGTATCTGCAATAGGATGCTTCCCTTGGCAGCAGTAAGATTTTTGCCCCACATTTTTTTAACCCCCATGTGATTATTTTAGTCATAATTGAAGGCCAAGCCACCAGCATCATCATTGTTATCAAAGATACCTCTGAATGCTATAGGCCCAGTTGTAAACTAGTAATTGCAGATTTCATTTTCATTTTCATTTCATTTCATTTATTTGATTTTTATACCGCCCTTCTCCCGAAGGACTCAGGGCGGTGTACAGGCAAATAAAAAACAGATAAGACAATATTTTATAAATTGCGAGATTAAAAAACTTATTATAATTTGCCTAAAAAATTTAAAATATATAGAAATTAAAACCCCGTTTAAAATTAATAATAAAAACTATAAAATCCATAAAATTTAAGCCAGCCCCGCGCGAATAAAAAGATGCGTCTTCAGTTCGCAGCGAAAGGTCCGAAGGTCAGGTATTTGCCGTAAACCCGGGGGAAGTTCGTTCCAGAGTGTGGGAGCCCCCACAGAGAAGGACCTTCCCCTGGGGGCCGCCAGCCGACATTGCTTGGCGGACGGCACCCTGAGAAGTCCCTCTCTGTGAGAGCGTACGGGTCGGTGGGAGGCATATGGTAACAGTAGGCGGTCCCGTAAGTACCCAGGCCCTAAGCCAGGTGAATAAGATAGGTGAAGTATTTCATTTGGGAACAGATTTGCCTCTGAAAAAAAGGAGATGAAAGGAGACCAAACACCTCTCCGAAATTTAAATAGAATAGAATAGAATTTTTATTGGCCAAATGTGATTGGACACACAAGGAATTTGTCTTGGTGCATATGCTCTCAGTGTACATAAAAGAAATATGACCGTTGTTAATGCTATAAATTGTGCAAAGGAGGAGGACTGGGAAAATCTTTCCCAGATGTTTACTACAATGTTTCCCCTAATATAAGCCTACCCCAAAAATAAGCCCAGGGGATGGGTGTGGCCTGCTGGCCCCTTGGTGCAGTGCAGATACCTGTAAGTCCAAGCACGGAGGCAGAGGTGGGGAGGGGGAGACAAGCTCCGCCATGCACTTTTTGCCCAGAGGGAGATGAAGCTTCGTCTACTTGCAAGTGGGACGCTCCATTTCAAAGCATCCCATTTGCAAGCAGATAAAGGTTTGAGTCTCTCCCATTTTTCGATCTGGGTGAAAAGTATTTGGGTGCCTATGGGTCACTTGGGAATAGAGTGTTTTGCTTGGCTGTGTCGCTTGGCCTCTTGCTCCCATGCAGCACTGGTTCCGGAAGAAGTGAGCCTGTGGCCACATGGTCTTCTGTTGCACATGGTTGCTGGTGCTGCCGCCACCAAGCAGTTGTCAGAGCGTGGAGCCATGGGGCCCTGAGGTAAGCCGGTATGTACGTCCAGGCAGCTCCACCACCACTCCACCTCGCAGAGGTGGCACTCAAAAAAATTAAGACCCTGCTTAATTTTTGCTGCATTTCAAAAAGATCCATTAATTTTGTATTTGGTGAAAATGTGAGATGAAAAAATCTTGCCAGGACATAATCAGTGGCAATTGGTATGACTGCGGGGTGAGGAGCCCGAGCTTTGAATTCAGGTTATAAATAATAATGAGGAGGTCTGTTGTAACAGTCACTAAGCATCCTATCATTAAGTGAGGACTACCTGCACTTTGATGACATTGAAATAGAAATATGGTCAACTCAAATTCTGTTTTCTTTCACTCTAGCAGCCAGCAGAGGCGAAAGGAGGTTCAGAATGACAAAACCGGCAGTTTGGGTTATATCTGTAAATTTCTACTTATAGATTTTACAGGTTTGGGAAGGGACAGCAAAAAATGGGTTTGGAGAATGTATTGCAGTGAATACATCATCTCTTACGTCAAAAATCCTTACAACACTAGGTTACTGTCTGTGAAACTCACTAACAAATTTCAAAATTTGAATTTCAAGAATGGTCATTTTTAGAAGCTCAGTAAAAAACCAGGGATATAAGGTAAATGCAAGAACTTATATCAAGGAAAATGTTGGTAAATAAAGGTTTTTTGACAAGTGGTTCAATTACAATTGTATGTTAAGGACTACCTGTAGCAGAATTTTACAAGACTGATTGTGCTCCCTTCTTAATCTTTATGAGAACTAGGGAGGTGAAATGCTTTATTGGACTACATTTTTGGTCTAGACTCCAACTTCTCTTATGTAACAGTTGGCTTGATTGTGGCTTTTCCTCCTGTTTTTCAAAATTAAATATCCTGCCCTTTATACTTTCACAACCCTTAGTATTAGATATAGGGTGGGGTTGTTAGGTCAGGTTCTCAATTTGAAGGAACTCAGAGCCATGTGGTTACTTATCAAAATAAAGGGATTCCTGCTTGAGTGGTGGGTTGGTCCCTTCCAACTCTTCTGTTATTCTATTATTCAATTGCTGCAATCCCAGATGAAGAACAGTTATATTATTACATCTTCATTCCCCACCCCCACCTCTTACACAAATTAGCCCAAACTCTCACAGGAGAAGCAACGCCCTGAATTAAAGAAGAAAAAATACAGCGTATCTGCTAACCACTGTTTTTGACACATTGAAGAAATATGTTATTATTATTGTTACAACAGCTGAGACGTGTGGTTGCTAATTTTAGCATGGATTGGATTGGGGAATTTCGAAGTCCACAGAGATAGGGATGCTGGCAGATAAATATTCTATAGCAGGAGCTCCCCTGGCAGTTTATTTCTAGACCAGACCTACATCCCTGATAAGTTATATGCCTAGTGCAGTTTGCTATGAAGTGATCTCCTGAGAAAGTTCAGGAACTCCTTGATTTGCAACAGTTTGTTTCGTCATTGTTTGACAGCTCTGAAAAAAGTGACTTATGATTTAAGTTTTTCACACTCACAACCATTGCAGAATCCTCATGGTCATGTGATCAACATTCAGACAGTTGGCAACTAACTCATATTTATGATGGTTGCACTGTCCTGGGGTCATGTTGATCACCTTTTGCAACCCTCTAACAAGCAAAGTCAATGGAGAAGCCAGATTCACTTAATGACTCTGTTGCTAACTTTACAACTGCAATGATTCACTTAACAACTGTGGCAAGAAAGGTCATAAAATGGGGCAAAATTCACTTAACTGCCTCGCTTAGCAATGAAAATGCTGGCCTCATTTGTGATTATAAATCAAGGACTATCTATACAAGGCTGGCGAGGTCAAGAAAAGGCTTCATCAACATTTTTCATTGTTTTACTGAATTCTGTATGTATCCAACTATATATGGACTGGAGGAGACCCTATAATTCTTTAAGTAAAGATATTGCTATGTAGGAAGTAAGCACCCACCCCTCTCCTAGAAGAATGAAATATTATGGGAAATATTAAAAAGGCAGCATATATTTCCCTGGATGCGAAATGGAGAAACATGTTTTAAAGACAAAGCAGTTCCCACATTCCTGCCTCCCCCCCCACCTTTGTCAATGGGCCAGAGGCAGAAACCCAATCCCCCCTACCTTTGTCAATGGACCATCATCTGCAACACAATAGGACCCATCTAGCAACAAAAACTCACCACATGGCACCTGGGAAGATTACATCAGCCAGCAAGGCTATCTAAGACTCCCACCCCCTGGGAGTCTGACAACCAATCAGGGTACTTTTCCTGTGTCCCAGGAAGTTCAAAGCTCAGAGACGGCATAAAACCAAGGCACGCTCAGCATCTCGGCCCTTTTCTGTTCAGGAACTCAAGCTATGTGATCCTTATACCATCTTTCCAAGCAGTCTCCATGTTTCCAGTGTCTTTTTCCCCACTTGGAACTGAACCCAGATGGACATTTCTTCCAACAGCTAGTTGTTGGGTTTACTATTTTTCTGGAATCATAGGATTAGAAAGGACCTCAGAGGTGTTCTAGTCCATCCCCCTGCTCAAGGCAAGAGACGTAATATCATCCCAGTCAAATGACTGTCCAGTTAATTTCTGAAAACTTCCAGTGATGGAGCAGTTACAACTTCTGGAGGCAAGCTGTTCCACTGATTGTTTCCACTGTCAGAAAATTTCTTTTAGGTTGGATCTCTTTTTAAACATCTCTTTAAGCATCTCTTCCCTCATATTCTCAAACCAAATCCTTGCTTGATCAGCATAGGTTTTCTGCAATGTTGCCAGCATCATAGTTTATATTGGTGCATAATGAAAATGCAACCTAGCAGTTAAGATGACAAGAGAATACCGTATATACTCGAGTATAAGCCGAGTTTTTCAGCACATTTTTTGTGCTGAAAAACGTCCCCTCGGCTTATACTCGAGTTTGGTTTTTTAAGCCCTCGGCTTATACTCGAGTTTTTTTTTTTAAGCCCTCGGCTTATACTCGAGTATATCGGCTTATACTCGAGTTTTTCTTTTTCACATTTACGGACTGAAGCCCTGCGGTGCAGTGAGAGGGCGGGCGGGGAGCCGCCAGCCTTCTCAGCTGAGGGAGGAGGTTTCCCCAACCGGTGGGTGCCTCATTTCCCACCCTCGGCTTATACTCGAGTCCCCAGTTTACCCCAGTTTTTGGGGTAAAATTGGGGACCTCGGCTTATACTCGGATCGGCTTATATTCGAGTATATACGGTATACTGCCAACTATAAAGATAGCTATTTTTATGTACCATGTTTCCCCGAAAATAGGACAGGTCCCAAAAATAAGGCCAAGCCTGATTTTTGGGGTGGGCATAAATATATGTCCTCCCCCAAAAATAAGGCCTAGTGAATGAGTGGGTGTGGCCAGTATAGGAGGCAGCCTTTCTCTTCCTCATCACCTCCTGGAGGTTCAGCCCCATAATTACTGCCTGCTGATCAGCTGAGCCAGTGAAGGCTGTGCAATTCGGCCCAGATCTCCAGAGTACCTCCCCAGCTGCCAGATGCTTTCCCCTTTTCCTGCCAATCGTTCTTTACTTGGGACACCCCTGCCAGGATTGCAAGGCTGAAGGCTTTGGATGGAGCATTTTGGGGATGTGTGCCTGTGCTGCAATCCCAAAGAAAGGACAGGATGAAGGAAAATCCCCCCCCCTTTTTTTCCCTGCCAACCGTTCTTTACTTGGGATCGCAGCACAGACACACATCTCCAAAATGCTCCATCCAAAGCCCTCGGCCTTGCAATCCTGTGTTGCGATCCCAAAGAAAGAACGGTGTTTTGTGTGTGAGAGAGAAAGAAAGAGAGAGATCCGATCCAGTCTCGGAGAGTTATCCAGGCCTGGCAGCAATGTTCTCTATGTCCCCCCCCCACTCTCTCTCTCACACACATAGAGGCCCTTCACCTCCCCCAAATCTCCCAATGCAGCTACATCCCTTGACTAACCTGCTTTCCAGCTCCGTTCTCCACCGTCACATGCAGAGCAAGAAAAGTAGTCTGTGGGATTATGGTAAATCACCTTATATGAGAAGTTGGAGTGTCTGAACTACTGTCTTTTTTTTTTTTTACCTTCATCCAACAGACTACTTTTCTTGTGCTGAATGTGAGCAGAGAACCGAGCTGGAAAGCAGGTTAGTGAAAGGATGTGGCTCCCCGGGAGGGTTTGGCATGGGTGGCTCCGCAGCCCCTGCCTTGCTTTGTCCTCCACCCCCATCCCCACCCCCTTGCTTCATTCTTCTTTGCAATGTGCAGCCTCTCACAATAAGGAGGATTGCAGGTAATTCTCGTTACTGTGAGAGGCTGCATGTTGCTTCTGGGCAGTGTGCAGTGTTGCATCTTCTGTAACATTGACAAAGACAAGACAGGGATGTGTGGGGAGAGGGCCACCCAGTAAAGCCCTGAAGGGAGAACCGGAGGTAAAGGGCTCCTGGCCTTCGCCATTTGTGGATGAGGCTGTGTGGAGATTAGCTGTGTCCAAAGGCCGTTTGGTAACAGAGCCTCAAAGCCTGAAGTGGCGTTTAAAAAACCTGAACTGGGAGCCGAGGGGCCTGACAAGAGCAGAGCCTGTGCTTTAAAGGCCAAGCAAGGACTTCTTTAGGTGCGCATATATACAGCCTAAAAGTTGGAAAAATAGTGCCATATTGTAACTGCTGTGACATTTCTCCAAAACAGCGACCAGCCAAAAAAGGGCAAATCCTTCCTATGCAAAGGGTCGTGCTGTGGGAGCCTTGGGCCAGAGAGGTAGCGACCGAAAGCGGCAAGGCTCTGGACGGATTCGGCTCAATGCTGTGAGTGAATTTGTGCGCACCTATTAGCCGGTTTAGCTCGAGGGGCAGGGAGGCTTTGCGATTGGAGCAGTTGGAGAGGGACGGCCGAAGGGGAGCACGGATGGGCTAGGGGAAGTGCTGCGCTGGGCCTTTAAGCAGGGCGGGTCTTCGGGGAAGAGGAGGAGGAAGCCAACGCTCCGCCTGCCAAGGACAGCCTCCCTGCTTGGAAGCGGAGGGCGGGGAGGGCCTGGTGTCCAGCGACCAGGAAAGCCTTGCACTCAGGAAGCTGTGCCCACCCCACCCAGCTGCGCAATGCAGCCTCAGCCGCCCCTGCACAGCGGGTACTTTCACTCGGTGCTTTGCTCGTGACAGGTGATGACCGCTGCCCTCACTGCCCAGCATCTCATCAACCCAAACTTCCTGGGCAGGGGAGCCTTGGTCCTCTTACCCAGTTCCCCTCTACCGTTTCTCTTTTTCTCTCACTGGGCCTGGCAGGGCTTCCTGCCCCTTGCTTCTCCCCCTCCCCACCTGCCACCCCCAAATTGTGTCCCATAATAATAAGACCCCCCCAAAAATAAGGCCAAGCCCTTATTTCGGGGTTCAAAAAATATAAGACGGCGTCTTATTTTCAGGGAAACACAGTACCAGAATGGGATAGCGTTGAAGGAAAACAATGATTCAGAAATATCTCACTATCCATGCAATAATTCTATATTATTTTTACAGTACATTTGAGATTGTTGAACAAGCTCAAAGCATCAGGCAAAGAAAGCCTTAACACTAAACTCAGTTTATTCTCTGTTTTTTAAAGTTTCTATACTCTAAAAATGAGAAAAAGGTTCAATATGTTTCTTTTAGTGGTAGATTTAATAAGTTTAACTTAACTTTGTTACCTTTAATTGGTTTAACTTTATTAACTGTATTTATTGCTTTTTTCTTTTCATTTTTGATTACCTGGGGGAAAATCAGTACAATTATACATTTTTGTTTTTTAATAGGGACCAGCTGGAGGTTCTCCAGTTGGGAAATCAGTGTCTACTAAAATCTATTTCAACTACATACATGGAATCTTCATTCCAATTCTGATACTAGCATTTATCCAGATGCTTGTACATCAATCTTGCAGAATCTGTTTATTAAACCAGAATAAGCCACACTTTCCAAAATGGACTTGGCTCCTGCATTTTGACATGGCAGCAGAAACTATTTGGGTATGGTAATTATATGTTTGGACCAGAATCCATTGGCTGAAAAGCAGGTCTTCATTTTGCAACCCAAATTTATAAATCCCATAGGGCAAAAGTAATCAGAATTTGCTTTCCTTGTTTGTGGTACCACCCCACCTCTCCAAAGAACTAACCATGCATCAATTGCCATTAGCACTTGTATCATGCACTAAAAGACACATCTGAGACAAGCTTAAGCAGGAATTCCATCATCTAGAAATTATAATCTTTTAATAAATGCTTATCCAGAAATTCACCAAAGAAACATATCCAGTATAAACTGCCCCAGACTTTCATTTTGAAATCAATGAAAATGGTGAGGATTGGGTTGTTTTTTAATATTATGTAAATGTATCTTACCAGTTTGCATATATTTGCATGCATGACAGCTGGTTGCATGAAACATCACAACAAGTGCCCCTGCAACTCCTAAGGATAAGCAAAACTTGGTAGAAATTTAATATTCCATCTTTTTTTAGGTTAGATTCTCCACATCCTGTGACTCCGTCCATGAATCCCAAAGCAGTCCTGCTGCATTAGGAGCCTGGAGAACAACTTGACATCAACCTTAGGCCTCCAGAAGATTCTGCAAAGCAACTTCATTCAACAAGATCACTACCCTTCTAACTAATAGTGTAGTTCCAAATGCAAAACTATAGGGCCTCTCTTCCAACTGAAGATGATGGTGATGATCTTTTGAAAATATGAGATAAGACTTGAAGAGACAGAGCTGCTAAAATAAATCTAAGCCAGACTATTAAAATCTATAAATTGCTTTGGGCCAGAACTGGATCAAGGAATGTATTCTGTGATTGTTAACAATGATTCTCAACCTATAACCCTGTGTCTATTGTATGCCTCCATACTTGTCCCCCATGGTCCTGCTTCTGTCTATTGCAGCCTTCAGCTGTCTTAAAGCCTTATTTGCCTGGACCGTTTTCAGCTGGTCCAATAGTGGACAATATTTCCACATTGCATTCAGTGAACCAAAAGATGCATCTTCACATGTTTCTGTGCAGCCCATTGTGTCCCATTTTTTAAGGGCTGGGAATCCTGGTATGCATTTCCACATCTGTGAACTCCTGGGTGTTCTCTGTTCTCTCTGGAGATGTGGTGATGGGAGATATAACATGCTTTAAGCGGAGAAGCATCGTGAACAGAAGAATGAGCAAGATGGCTAGCAGGGTCAGGAACAGCCCCACGTACATATACAGGTTAGAATACTTATCTGCGATTGCTGCTTCTGTAGCCAATGTTGGGTGTGGGTGAGCACGGCCAGTAAAATTTCCATGGTGTCTGAAAACAAGTTCAGTCATTGCTTATTCAGGCCTGTCCATTCTCCTCTGTTCACTCATAAACACGTTGCTAGTTTTTTTACACAGTCCAAGAAAGGGGTCCTTGTTGGATTCATGCATTGGAGTATGAAGTAAATTCTTGGAGATGCTGTAAATCTTTAAGTTGCATAGAAAAGCTCTTTTCATGGACAGTCATCTTCTCCCAAGGCTTTGCTTGCTCTGTGAAATAGAAGATCCAGATCATCACCATCATCACCATCATTATCAATCATTTCTCCCTTGAAAAACACACATCTGAGATTTGCAAGGGCTTTTCAGTCAACAGCATTGCACAACTAATGATATATCCACAGAAGGCTTAGTCAATACCCGTATTGAGCTGGTTTTGATCAGAATCTTTGGTCTTCATCGGAAAAGTAAGCATCAGTTAAGTTCAGAGTGAGCAACCAAAGTGATGCCTTTTTCAACATCTAATTTCAAACCTTAGTATTGTATTTTATTTCTAAACTGAGCGACATGAGTTAATTAAGGGACATTTCAATAACGTTGTGTTCTGCAGTGGTTCTCCATTTTCCCATTTCTAATGGACTGCTTCACAATTGCTGAGAATTCCAGTTGGCTACTTAATAAACTTTTGTTGTTCTAGTTGTAGCTCCGCCTTCTTTCAGCATTAACATCATAAATAAAAATCAGTACTATATTGTAAAAATTCTGAGTTTAATGTTAAGGCTTTCTTTGCCTGATGCTCTGAGCCTGTCAACAATCTCAAATGTACCGTAAAAATAATATAGAATTATTGCATGGATAGTGAGATATTTCTGAATCATTGGAACAGAACTAAGTGATTCCCATTGTTTTCTTTCAACACTGTCCCATTCTGGTACCGTGTTTCCCTGAAAATAAGACCTTGTCTTATATATTTTGAATTTTTGAATGGCCTTATTGCCATGCGCTCAAAAGCCTGATTGGGCTTATTATCAGGGGATGTCTTATTTTGGGGAAAACAACAGGATATCTTCAACCATGCCAGCTATGAATTTGGCAGATGGTGTCAAACCATCTGTATTGATGGTGTGCTGTATTATAGAAGCCTCTTGAAGGTAAAAGATATAGGTTTAGGCCAGGGGGTCTCCAAATTTGGCAACTTTAAGACTTGTGTCCCAAAGATGCTTTTTCAAGAGGCAACTGGACTTTCTGGGGTTTTTTTGAAGACATTTTGGTGTGGTACGATGGGAGGTGGGGAGGGAGGGGGGAGAGGTTACTAGGGGTTACATGAAAGTAGCCTTCCAATATTTGAGGGGCTGCCACAAAGAAGAGGGGGGCAACCTATTTTCCGAAGCACCAGAGGGCAGGACAAGAAACAATGCATGGAAATTAATTAAGGAGGGAAGCAACCTAGACTAAGGAGAAACTTCCTAGCAGTGAGAACAACTAACCAGTGGAACAGCTTGCCTTCAGAAGTTGTGGGTGCTCCATCACTGGAGGTTTTCATGAAGAGACTGAACCGCCATTTATCTGAAATAATATAGGATCTCCTACTTGAGCAGTGGGTTGGACTAGAAGATCTCCAAGGTTTCTTCCAAGTCTGTTATTCTGTTTTGTTCTAAGCATCCCACGAGCAATATCAATGGGGGAAACCAAATTCGCTTAACAATGCGTGATTTACGTAACAACTGCTATGATTTGTTTAATAACCATAGCAAAAAAAAAAAGATTGTGAGATTGGACAAAACTCACTTAACAACCACCTTGCTTAACAAAGGAAGTTCTAGTCCCAATTGTAGTTGTAAGTCAGGGACCACCCATAGATGCACCTTAATTTTCTTTTTGTTTTGTTTTCACCTTTTCCAAGTTTAAGTTCATTCCATCCCATTTCTGCCTCATTTTGCTCAAAAACCAAAACCAAAACCATCCAATTTAGTCATGAGTATTTGGAAGAGTTCTGGTGATACAATGGTTAGATGCAGTATTGCAGGCTAATTCTGCCAACTGCCACAGTTCGATCCTGACTGGCTCAACTTTGACTCAACCTTGTCCTACCTGATTTTATAACTGCAATATGGACTGAATGTCCTGAAAAAGATGCTTTTATATCTTATCCTTAAAGACTATTATTGCTACAGCATGCTTTATTGGAAATATTACTTTTGAAAATTAGATGGCCTGATAGGAAGATAGTTCACCTGGAGTTCAAGTAGAGCAAATAATACAATCCAAAAGCCCCAGCCTAATAAGTGTCTATTGGACACTTCTAAATTTAAGGAAAGAGATTAAAAGATGGAAATAATTATGAAGAGGAGAAATAGCATTTAAGAATCGACTTCCCCTAAAATTTGCAGTCAAATCATCATTTTTAATTTAAGGGAAGAAACAAGGCTAAATATATTGAGAATAAGCATATGACCGATGCTTCTTTAATAAAACATAGAATGACATAACATAGAATAACCGAGTTGGAAGAGACCTTGGAGGTCATCTGGTCCAAATCTCTACATGAGCAGGAGAGTCTGTATCATTTCAGACAAATGGTTGTCCAGTCTCTTCTTTAAAACTTCCAGTGATGAAGCACCCACAACTTCTAAAGGTTAGCTGTTCCACTGGTTAATTATTCTAACTGTCAAGAATTTTCTCCTTAGTTCTGGGTTGCTTCTCTCCATTAGTTTCCATCCATTGTTTCTTGTTCTGCCCTCTGGTGCTTTGGAAAATAAGTTGACCCACTCTTCTTTGTGAAAGCCCCTCAAATACTGGAACACTGCTGTGATATCATTTCATATTCCTTCTTTTCACTAGACTAGACATACCCAAAAATAAATGCCAATGACCTCTGTATTCTAATGCTCATTTATTATTTGCTGATCTTGTCCATATTATTGTCCTATCCAATGTATGGTTTACATCCACTGGCATTCAAAGAAATGCTCACTGTTGCAGTTTTCTTAACCTAACATGCCACCACAGAAGATTGTTGTGAGGATAAAAAGAAGAGGAGGGGAAAAAATCAAGATTACCAATAAAGTTAAAGCTCTTAGATTCCCGGTGTCTTAATAAAGTGCATTGGAGCACATTGGACTTCTGTTCAAATTTCAGGTCTGCAAAGTATTAAATGCCTGAATTTGAAACCCTAAATGGCTTTTTTTTTAAAAAAAATTGCAGAATTTAAAGAGATCTTTATTTCCTGATCCAATTTTCTAGTGAAGCTTTCTCCATAAAGCAGAGCTTCAGACATTAAGTGACAAGTATTCCTTTCGGCAAAGAAACTTCATTAAATTCTCTAATTCAAAGTTCTGGATGAGCAAATTTGTTAGGCTCCCCAAAGCGAATGAACACTAACTTTTCTAAGCAAATTACCCAAGTCTATGTGTGTGTGTAGAGAGAGGTTTGTGTATATTCAAGAATGAGACTAAAAGTGCAAGAGTGAGCAAGCAATGGTGTAGGGCTGAAATTAAAACAGGCTTAGCCATGAACTCTCTGATTTTCTCAGAAGAACTTCAGGAAAAACAGATCAATATGCGATATGATTTCAAGATGTTCTGAAGACGAAGCCAGGTTGCCCTCCCCCTTTGCTGCCTGGATTAAAACCTACCACTGCAATCAATTATCTGGTATAACAGGCTTGTAACCTTGCCTCCTCCCCAATTCAGGAAACTGATATTTTAATGCATGCTTTTAAAAAAAAACCTCTTGAGAGAGTATTCATTTCTCTCCTTTCCTAACAGATGGTCCCTCACTCCCTCTCTCTCTCTCTTACATGCAAACCTAATATACTGAAAGTCTTTTAAGTAGAGATAGAATATTTTTAGAAGTGTAACCCATTACCTTTTGCTGCAGGAAGGAACCCAAAAGGGTTTGACCCCATGAGGACCCTACCTGGGGGCTATTAGAGAAGCATCTTCTTACGGATTGTCCTAGAGACACCTTTTGTCCAGATCGGTGAGATCTTTGCTGTTGGGCTACTAGACCCACAAGATTTGACTTTCCAGAGAGAGCACAGTTGAAGTAGGGTTCCTTCTGAATGTTCACACTTGGCAGTGTGATAGGCACAAACTGGTACTGCTTCTTCCTTAGCTGCCTCACTTCTCCAGCTGGGTTGCTCATTCTCCTTCAGAGCAAAGGAATGATGACAAATCCATCTGCCTTGCGGACAGCTGACTGAGAGCTGATTTTACCCACCGGTTCTCTTATTTCCTTTCTTTAGACAGTGGAGAGACTTGAACAGATTTCTCTCTCTGCACGCAGCTGTTTCCTGAGAGAGAGAGAGAGAGAGAGAAAGAGATGCTTGTAGCACCAATGGCAAACTTTTGACAAGCTTTTTCTTTAACTCTTTCTATGCCCTGGATTCCTTTCTGGATTGAACAACAAGATAAAAAGCCAAGACTCCAAGAGGAGATAAACTAGAACTAATCCTTTTTTAACATTGAGAATCCTCATTGATTGGGGAGTTAAATAAAGCACAGAGACTTGTTGATGTTATCTGCGATAGAAACTCCAATGGAAATTTTATCACCTAGTGGAATTCATTCCCAGAAGATGTGGTAAAAGCTATTAACTGAGGTAGATTTAAAAGGAGATTGATTAAATTCCTAGAGGACATCTCTGTCAAAGGCTATTCGTTTTAAAGACTCAATATTGTCTCTACGTTGGAACCAGGCACCTCGAAATAATTTCAGGCAAATATCTACATCCCCTCTTTGTGAGCACCCCAAAAGAATGTGGTTGGCTATTGAGAAAAACAACATGCTGGACTAAGAAGGCCCTTTTAAGTTTTTTTTTTTTTTGTTTACATTTATACCCCGCCCTTCTCCGAAGACTCAGGGCGGCTTACAGTGTATAGGGCAATAGTCTCATTCTATTTTGTATATATTTTTACAAAGTCAACTTATTGCCCCCCCAACAATCTGGGTCCTCATTTTACCTACCTTATAAAGGATGGAAGGCTGAGTCAACCTTGGGCCGGGCTCGAACCTGCAGTAATTGCAGGCTTTGTGTTCTTAATAACAGGTCTTAATAACAGGCCTTACCAGCCTGAGCTATCCGGCCCTGAAGTGTCTATGGAGCTTCTCAACCATCCAGATAATGGTGGTCCCCAAAGTGTTTTTTTCCCAAAAGGTAACTGGACTTTCTTGGTTTGTCCTTTGAAAACATTTCACTTCTCATCCAAGCAGCTTCTTCAATTCTTCATAAGCAAAACATTTCCAAAGGAAAAAAACCAGGAAAGTCCAGTTGTCGTTTGAAGAAAGCATCTTTGGGACAAGGCCCAATCTTTTTAGCACCTAGTTTAGCGCTTCAGAAATCTGCAAAATGTGTTGCATTGTCCATGACAGATAATGTCCATGAGATGGACATTATGGACAAACAACATTGGTGAACTCTTAGTCCTACGAGCCTTAGCCACACTGATCAATGATGAGAGACATTGCCGTTCAAGAGAAATTGTTCCACAAATCGTGGCTTAGTGCAAAGTGTTAATTTATTTGAGAATGCGTTCCTCTCTGAAGAAAATCAGATTTCAGAGTGGCTGCAATTAAAACAGACATCCACCCACCTCTATGTCTTCTTTCTCCTGGCCATCTGCTTCAAAAATTGACCTTTGCACATTTCTATGTGTCTGTGTTTGTGTTTTTAAGGGGCAGGGAAAAAGTCTATTTCTTTGCCAAGGAGCATTCTGTTGATCACTCAAGTGAGAATCACAAGGTTATGAGCACTTGCATCCTTAGAGTTGTATATATGTCAAGTGCTTTTCTGTAAATAACAAACAAACAGAAATGCAGGCATCACTTGGCAAAGCATGAGCTTGGAAATTTGAAGGACTACAAGGAGATTTAAGGATAGCCCATAAAAAGAAACAAAAGAATAACAAGGCAGTGGGAAAGATGAATGTAGGGACATGGTGGCTCAGTGGCTAAGACACTGAGCTTGTCAGTCGAAAGGTCGGCAGTTCAGTGGTTCAAATCCCTAGTGCCACGTAACAGGGGTGAGCTCCCGTTACTTGTCCCAGCTTCTGCCAATCTAGCAGTTCGAAAGCACATTAAAAATGCAAGTAGAAAAAATAGGGACCACTTTTGGTGGGAAGGTAACAGCGTTCCGTGCACCTTTGGCGTTTAGTCATGCCGGCCACATGACCATGGAGATGTTTTCAGACAGCACTAGCTGTTTGCTTTGAAACGGAAATGACCCCCCCCCCCAGAGTCAGGAACGACTAACGCATATGTGCGAGGGGAACCTTAACCTTTACCTTTTAGGAAGTATGAAAACAGTCAGAACATGGCTATAAGAGCCCCTCTTTGAAGGAGATGGGTGCTTTAGAAATATGAAATATAAATAAAATAAAAATGCATAGAATTCTAAAAAAAAAGTTTTGGATTTTTCCGTGTCGATCAGCAATGAATAATAGCCATTAGCTTATGAATGTGAACAGGAAGGCACTTGCAAGACTCATTAAAGGAACTATTGGAATAAACAGAACATTTATAGGAGCCACAAGAGGTAGCAGAGAAAGAAGAAAAACAACAGTAACATGTTACAAAGAAGGCATATTGTGTGAATAATGGGGAGAAAAGAAGAAATGTTTCATTTTTAAATAATATAAGGATGAATGGAGTCATCTCCCATGTTCTGCAAATATTTACAGTTTCTTTTCTTTCCTTGGACATGCAAAACAAGAAACAATACATTTATTTATTTTATTTATTTATTTATTTGCCACAACAGTATAAGTAAGCATAAGCATGAAATAACTATACGATATATAACCATATATCATATACGAATTGGATACAATCAAAGAGGACATTGGGACAGGAACGGTAGGCATGTTGGTGCTCTTATGCACACCCCCTACAGACCTCTTAGGAATGGGGTGAGGTCAATAATAGATACTTTTTGGTTAAAGCTTTGTGGATTTTGGGAAGAGACCACAGAGTCAGGTAGTGCATTCCAGGCATTAACAACTCTGTTACTGAAGTCATATTTTCTGCAGTCAAGATTGGAGCAGTTCACATTAAGCTATTGTGTGCTCGTGTAATGTTGCGATTGAAGCTGAAGTAGTCTTCAACAGGAAGGACATTGTAATATATGATTTTATGAGTTAAACTCAGGTCATATCGAAGGCGGCGGAGTTCTAAATTTTCTAAGCCCAGTATTTCTAGTCTGGTGGCATAAGGTATTTTGTTGTATTCAGAGGAGTGGAGAACTCTTCTTGTAAAATATTTTTGGACACGCTCAACTGTATTAATATCCGAAATGAGGTATGGGTTCCAGACAGTCGAGCTGTATTCAAGAATTGGTCTAGCAAATGTTTTATATGCTCTGGTTATTAGTGTAATTTTTCTGGCGAAGAAGCTACACAAGATTAAGTTTACAACTCTTAAAGCCTTTTTTGTGATGTAGTTGCAGTGGGCTTTGGCACTTAGATCATTTGATATGAAAACTCCAAGGTCTTTAACGGGGTGGGGGTCATCTACAAGGTAATGTCCATCGAATTTGTATTTAGTATTCTGATTCTTTTTTCCAATGTGTAAGACAGAGGATTTGCTGGTTGAGATTTGGAGTTGCCAAATTTTTGACCATTTCGATACAAAGTCAAGGTTTTTTGAAGAGTAGCCGTATTGTTGGTAGTGTTAAATAGTTTAACATCATCAGTGAAGAGAACACAATTACTTATAATATGGTCACAGAGGTCATTAATATATAATATGAAGAGTGTTGGTCTTAGAACACTGCCTTGGGGGACACCGCAATCGACAGGAGCGGTATCTGATAAGGCATTGCCTATTTTGACCACTTGTTGTCTGTTTGACAGGAACGTTGTTATCCAATTATGGAGGGGTCTGGAGATGCCGTAGGAGTTTAGTTTTAGGAGAAGTTTGTCATGTACCACTGAGTCAAAAGCTTTACAGAAGTCTATGTAAATTGCATCTATTGTTCTGCCTTGGTCAAGATTTGTAGTCCATATGTTTTTGCAGTAAAGAAGTTGTAAGTTACATGATAATTTTTTTCTGAAACCAAATTGTTTATTAGAGAGTAGGTTGTTTTTTTTCCAGGTGGAGGGTAATGGATTGGTTGATGATTGATTCCATGACTTTGCAGGTGACGCAGCATAAAGAAATTGGTCTGTAATTTTCAACTAGGCTGGGGTCTCCTTTTTTGAAGACAGGGATGACCATGGCTTGTGACCATAGTTTGGGAAGGGAGCTGGTCCTGAAAGATTTTTCAAAGATTATGCTATATTAGTGGAAAGTTTTTTTAAGAAGTATGCACGTAGACCATCAAGTCCAATAGATAGAGATGGTTTCAGTTTGCAAAGGGCCTTTTCAACATTATCTTCTGTGAAATCTATTTGGGTTAGGTTGTTGTACTTATTGTTGGTACAAATGGGGAATGTCGGGTATGAGCCATTACTGTTAACAAAGACTGAGCCGAAGAATGTGTTAAAGAGGTTTGAGAAGAGAAGGAGAGAAGCAGCTTAGAATTAAGGATAAACTTCCTAACAGTGACAACAATTAAACAGGGGAGCAGCTTGCCTTCAGAAGTTGTGGGTGCTTCACTGGAGATTTTTAAAAAGAGACTGGACAGACACTTGTCTGAAATGATATAGGGTCTCCTGCTTAAGCAGGGAGTTGGACTAGAAGACCTCCAAGGTCCTTTCCAACTCTGTAATTCTATCTTCTATCCCACTCTATACATTACAGTAGAACCCTAGCAACAAAAACCCAGCTTACATAAACACATCCATTCAACAGGATCTTTGAATTCCATGAGTGATCAGTTACAAGTAGTCCTTGATTTATAACCATTCGTTTAGTGACTGTTCAAAGTGACCATTTGAAGTGACCATGCCCTGTAAACTGACCACAAAATAAGCCAGAAGAAGACCAGTTTTCTTTTTTTATTATATATTTTTCCCCAATATAAACATACATATTTTGTGGACAGTGCATTTATTGGGTCAGGTCGTTAACAATAATAATACAAATAGTATGTAGAATTCTAATCTTCCAACTTCAAAAAATACTAGTCTCATTTCATATTCCTTTTACATTTCCCCTCATTTAAGCCTAAATAACATTTCTTCGTACCCTGTGTTTATTATTCATTAGTAAATGTTATCATTCAATATTTTAAAAATCACTCATTATTCCACCATAACATCAATATTCCAAATGTATAGGATTACAAATAACACCAATTATTAACAATATTCAATCCATCACGGGAGTATATCTCAAAGTCCCCACCATTTCTAATCCTTAATATATTAAATTCACAATATCTTTTAACACACTGTTAATATTAATACTTCAGTTAAATTGTCTAGACTTAAATTACCATCTACTAACCTAAAACTTATTGGGGTTTTGATGTTTTCCCATTTTTTTAATACATTTTCTCATTATACATCATCTCTTAGAAGAAGACCAATTTTCATCAACATAATTACTGTTTCTTCATGTCCAAATGGTCATAAAAATTGATTATTCAAATGCATTAAAAAGGTAAAGTCTCCTTCAAATTAAGCTCAACCTTATGTATATATAAAATTCATATAAGGGGTTGGGAATTTTTATTATTATTATAGTTAGTTGCACAATCAGCCAGACTGATGATATCAAAGGTATCATTCCAAATAAGGCTGCCTTTTGCAACTGACTGGTGATAATTTTGTTATTATTTTTTTGCAATAATATGCATTGCGCTATCTATCTGTCTGAATATGGAAGTCCCACAGGATCTCAATCCTATGAATTATATCTGTATTAAAGTAGGCCTGGGCTCTGGTTCTGATCACTAGGCCTCAATCTTTGGTCAAGATAGTTCTGCTAGTTAGAAAAACTGCTGTATTAGCAAGCCACTGTGTACACCCAAAACATGCTGACCATAATAGCCACACCCTGTTATCTTATCTGCACATATTATGGCAACCTCCCTAAACTGTCTGTCTAGTACTTTTCCAGTTCCTCAAAATACTGATGTTTAGAATGTAACCATATATGGAAATGTGCTTACTCAGGAAATGTATACGTAAAACAGGGTATAAATATGTCTCTCTGTATACCCTTCGGGGTTCAGACATTTTGCATTGCTTACTGAACCTGCACAATAAACCTTTTCTTCCCTGAAAAGCTGGCTTGAGTCCTATCTTTCTACAACAGTTTCAGTGGCACCCCAGATGGGACTCAAGGGCAAGGCGATCTTTTGCTGAGGGCGGCTTGATCCCTTGGACCTGGCGAGAGGCCACTCCTGAACATTCTTCAGGTGCCACGGGGAATCGACCCTCCGGGAGACGGTAGTGACATCTCTGCGGGGCCGACGGAGCCAGTCCAAGAACCCTTGAGAAAAGGAAAGGAGGTCTGAACTGAATCCTGGCCAGGACAAGTGTGAAGACACCTCAGGCGAGTATGTGCTAAACTTGAGAAGTACCCATCTCACTTGAAGATAGAAGAGGACCCTCCTGGACTCGGGACGTCTGTCCTAAAGTAGTCCGTGTTAGGCTATGTGGGAGGTTAAGCCATTGCAGTTCCTATCAGTGACCGTTAGAACATCCGGCTCTGAAGGTCAGTGGCAGTGTTGGGGGGGCATAGTAGCGTTCCCAGCACACCACTGGAATGCAGGCTGAAAGGATTTGACACTGCTCACAGAGCCAGCTGGGGCATTTGTGGAGCTAAACACAAGCTCCCACGCTTCAGAGATCAGCGAGAGCTACGGCGCTTTGCCACTTACAGAGGGTGGATGGCTGACAGGTAAGCCTTAGACTGTCATTAGACAGCCACCGCCCCCTGGAATGAGCCCCAAAGATCGAGTTCCTGCCCGGTCACCAGGCATACTTGTGGACTACCGCCAGCCGCCATTCCTTTCGTAACGGAGCCCTTGAGGCGTGTCTGCACAGCAGGATCTTTAAAATGGAAGCTGCAGCTGCCGCTTTAAGCGGAGAAGCTGCTTTGACAAGGCAGAGCCTGGACAGGGCAAGGAGAGGTGGAATGGCTTCTGGGGCCTTGGAATCGAGGCCCGCAAGCCAGAAGGCAACGGCAAAGCTCTTAAAGAGCTCCAGGGTCATGGCTAGACCTACCAAGGTGGCAGAATGAGAGGCAGCAAGGCGCCAGAAGGCCATCGATCGGGAAGTGGCCAGGGTGGGACAACCGTTGGGGAAAATTGAGGCATTTGACAGCAGGCCTCCACAGGCTCTATCTCCAGATGGTGCTGGAGAGCAACATTCGGCAGCTGAAGCCATTCTGCCCAGCAACAGTGAGTCATAGTTTGGTTCACATTCAGACCCCTTCTCTACCTCTTCTGCCTGGCAACATCCTTCAAGGCAAAGGGCTTCATCTAAGGAAGCAACCTTTACCCTGACTGCAGCAAGAATCCACTCATTGAAAGCCCAGTAATTTCAATTTCTTTCTGGCATGGAAGCCTTAATATCAGAGGCTATACAAAAGGGGATAGCAGCTGGCTTACAGCAGAGAGCTGCTTTAGTTATATCTGACCATCCCTTGTCTCTAGATTTCCCTCTGTTGACCCATGCTCTTGGGGAATTTTTGGACACACAGAGTCCAGACTCCCTGGCGTCCTCCAATCATTCTCTCTCAGGGGAGGACATGCCCAGAGAGTTAGAACTATTGGAGGATGAGGGCTTAAAACCTGACCAGCCTTTTCCAGCCAGCCTTGTTCAAATCCTTGCTGTACAAGGCTAGGCACACTGCACACCTAGCTGGCCATTTGCCAACTCCAGAGCTACCTCCAGATACAGCAGAACCTATGGGATTGCTGTTTTCAGAACCAACGGCAGAGGCCAAGGTGGTGCTTTCACCCAAGTTATTTTTGGACATGGTGCAAAGGCAGTGGGCCTCTCCAGGGGCGGGAGCAAACCCCAGCTCACTGGACAAAAGGGTCTACAATGTGGGCTGAGACTTGTCCAGGGCATTTCAGGTGCCTGCGGTGGATGCGCCCTCCATAATGTCAGATTTGCCAGAGGATAGCCTCTGGCCAGACAGGTGGAGCAGTCACTAAGGAAGCCCCACCAGGCTGCTGCTTGGGCTGTGAAAGCTGCAACAGCGGTCTCCTTCTTTAATAGGGTGTCATTAATTTGGTTGAGGCAACGGCAGGACAGAATTCCTGTGACTGATGTACAGTCTCATCAGGACCTGAACAAATTGTCAGCTGCCATGGAATTTTCTGTGGACACTACATTCAACATGGCACAGTTCGTCTCTAAGACCATCGTCTCTACAGTGGCTTCCAGGCAACTCCTGTGGTTCCGCCAGTGGCAGGCGGATGCCAAACATAAGTGGAGACTGGCCTCTGCCCCATTCTCGGGGGAGCAGTTATTTGGAGATTCCTTGGATCCAATACGGGTGGAATCATGGGACAAACGTAAGGTCCTCCCATCCCCTTCCTGGCAGGCAGACTTCCATCCATAACCTTACTTCCATCACCAGTTCTTTAAAGGGTCAGATAGCAGGTTTGGACCACAGCGACTGCAGTGTCCCTTTATGTAGAGGCAGGACCAGCAGCAGGATAGGGCAGGTAGGTATAAGCAGTTTCCCCCTAAACGGCACTTTCGAGGGGGAGAGACCATTCTTTCGGACGCCAGAAGTAATTACCACCCCGACTCTCCCATTGGGGGATGCCTAGCCAAGTTTGCCAGGCAATGGGAGAGCATTAGTACGGATGCATGGGTTCGGGAGATGGTCTGGTCCGGCCTCTCCTTGGAGTTCCTCTCCACACCCCTAAGGTTTTTCATTCCCTGTCCCATTTCAGGGAACAAGGACAAATGGGGACTCATGGAAACCGCTACTCAGCATCTGTTGGAGATCCATACAATCCAACTGGTTCCTGAGGACCAGCAGGGGATGGGATTCTATTCCATTCTCTTTGTAATTTTGAAACCCTTTGGTGGGGCCATGGGGTCCAAGGCAATTCTGGACCTGAAGAGGCTGAACCGTTTTATCATCTACAAGCGGTTCAAAATGCATTCACTTCAATCCATCTTGGACAGCATCAGAGAGGGCGACTTCCTCACTTCTATTGATCACACAGAGGCTTATCTCCATGTCCCTATTTTAACTGTGCCATAGGCAACATCTAAAGTTTTTTTATGCAGGCCATCACTATCATTATACAGCACTGCCATGTGGCCTGTCTTCAGCACCCAGGGCATTCACAAAGTTGCTAGCTGCCATGGCACCTACCGGCTCTCCCCATATGGGTACAGTGCTACCTGGATGATATTCTGATCAAGTCCGCCTTTGAACCCCAGATGTGGAAGGATCTCAGAATCACCATCCAGGTGCTTCAGAAACACGGGTTTTCTATTAACACCACCAAGAGCCATTTATCACCAACTAACTGGTTACTACATTTAGGAGTGGAGATTGACACCCTGGTGTGCAAAGTTCACCTCTCCCAGGAGCGCCAGGCAAGCATAAAGGAATTGGTGGGCCAGATCAGGAGAGACCGTATGGTGCCTCTAGCCACACTTTCACAACTACTGGGTAAGATGGTGTCCTGCATTTAGATCGTGCTTGGGCACTCTTGCACACCAGGTCTCTCCAGTGGCTCCTCCTCCCTCATCAGAGGGCAGGCAGGAGCACTTCCCCATCCAAAGTTAGGTTGCCACCAGAGGTGATCTGTTCCCTGAAATGGTGGGCTCCCCCACCAATCACTTAGGGTATGTTCTTCAAATAGCCAGAGCATCTGACGGTTACGAGTGATGCCTGTCTCTTGAAGGAGACAGATCTTCAATATAGAATGGCCCAAGGGTGGTGGTCACAGGCAGACCTGAGCCACGACATAAACTGGTTGAAACTCAGGGTAGTCCATCTGGCCCTTCGGCAGTTCCAGAACATAGTGTCGGATAGGCATGTCTTGATTCTAACTGACAATGTAGCTACTGAAGCGCATATTAACAGGCAGGGAGGAACCAAATCCAGGTCCCTTATGAGAGAGGCTGAGAGTCTGTGCTTCTGGGAAGAGAGGCTCCATTTGTCATTATGGGCAGAACACATTTCAGGGGCCATGAATGTACAGGCAGATTGGCTCAGCAGGGCCACAGTTGATCATGCAAAATGGTGCCTGCATTCGGCTTTATTTCGGGAGCTGACAGAGTGCTTCAGACAGCTGGCCGTGAACCTCTTCACAACTCCAGACAACGCCCAACTGACAAGATTTTTTGTGAGGTTTGTGGTTCCGGGAATGGAAGGGGTTGATGTGATTTGCAGCCCTTGGTTGGCAGGACTCCTCTATGTCTCCCTCCCCTTCCCCTCATCCCAAAGGTGGTAAGAAAGATTTTGGCAGAATGGGTGGAGGTGCTCCTTCTGGCTCCGCACTGGCCCCGGCGACTTTGGTTTCCTGACTTAGTTGCCCTCTTGTTGGCCAGTCCTTGGAGGATACTGCCAGGCAGAGTCTCCCTCAGCCAAGGGGCCTTGGTCCACTCAGACCCAGAGTGGCTCCAATTGACCACCTGGCATTTGAGTGGAGGTCTCTGAACCAGGACAGTTACTTCTCCAGGGTGATAGATACCATTCAAGCCTCAAGGAGAGCTTCCACAAACAGAATCTATGATGCTACTTAGAAGGCATTTTGCTCCTGGTGCTCCACTTGGACCCAACATCTGTCTCCGTGCCCCAGATACATGAATTTTTTCAGGTGGGGCTTTTGCCCAACATGATCCGTCACCAGGTGGCTTCCCTGTCATTGGTCCTTACTTGCAGGGGGCTGGACACCCTGGCTCAGCACCTGACCGTCTGCAGGTTCATTAGGGGTGCAACAAACCTTGGGCCTCCAGTGGTTCATTGATACCCTACTTGGGACCTCACTAAGGTATTGCAGGTGCTAACCGAGGCCCCATTCAAACTACTGAGAGTGACCACACTGTGCTTCCTAACCTGCAAGGTAGCTTTCCTGGTAGCCATTACATCGGCTCAACGGATATCTGAGTTGCCAGCAATCTTTGTGTCTTCCACCCTAACAGGGTGGTATTGCGTCTGGACCCTTCCTTCATACCGAAGATGAACTCATGGTTCCACAGGGTCCAAGAGCTTATCTTGCATGACTTCTGCCCCAATCCAGTGCATGCCCTGGAAAAGAAGTGGCACATGCTAGACATGAGGAGGGCACTCCGAATTTATATCAAGAGGACTTCCCCTTCAGGAAGACGGAGTCACTCTTTGTGTCACTCCAGCCAGCCTCCTTAGGAACCAAGGTCACTCCATCGATCCTGGGCCACTGGATTTGCAATCATATGAGATACAGGCCCATCCATTGCCCACGAGTATCACACCACACTCAAAAGTGTGGCGTGGGCAATGCAAGCCTCTCTTGAAGAGGTTTGCCATGCAGCTACATGGTCCTCCTCATCCCCTTTCATCAAGCACTATAAATTGGACAGCTATGCCTCGGCTGAGGTGGCCTTTGGCAGGCGGGTCCTTCAGAGAGTGCATGCGGATGAGGGGACCTCGGACCAGGCTGCAACCCACCTGTAAGGACACGATCGCTTTGGTATGTCCCATTCCTGGATGATGTCTCCACTGCAATAGAGAAGGGGCCTTGGTTCTACCTGATACATGCCTTCTCGTTGAGTGGAGACAGCATCTAGCCCCACGCTATTGACCGGCTGGTCCTCGGTGTATCAGGGGGAGTGTCAGCTCCGCTCGTCTTCTCCACTGTTGTTTAAGTGTTGTATTACTTAGTAGAGTACTTAGCTGTTTTATTACCTTGTTAAGTGTTTATAATCAAATGGATTATAAGGGTTTTTCCTTTCTTGAGTATCGATCGAAGGCAATCTGACGGAGAACTTCTGACCATGGCACGTTGAGTCTGTCTCTATGCCTTTGCCAAAAGGTGGGGACCATTGGTGTAGGCGTGTCCTCGCAGCTTTGACAGACTCAGTCCTATTGGCTAGCAGATGAGACAACCCATTCCTGGATGCTGTCTCCACTCAATGAGAAGGGGCATATCAGGTAGGACCAATGCCCCTTCTAAAAGAAAAAGAATGAAAGATAGGAAAGGGAGAGAGAGGGAGGGAGAGAGAGAGAGTTGTATCATGAACACTAATTCTATTGTAAGTTCACATGAACAGAATCTTATAAGACTGAAAGTATTTATTCTTTCCTTCCCTTTTTTAATTTCTGGAAAACTAGGGAGAGTCTATTCTGAAACGCTTCCTACACCTCCTTCTGTGAGCTGAGATACCTTTATATGCCAGTTGTCCAGTCTGTGGTTCTCCATTAATGGAGAGATAAGCAATTGAACTGACATGAAGATGGTTCCGCCAACAGGAATTTATCAGAACCACTTTGGTGCAGCAGCTGTAGTGCTGAACTTCTATTTAAAAAAGTCAGGGAGCTTCCTGAGTTTTGCTGCACTCTTCAGTCCATTCCCACAAACAAGTGAAACCATGGTTATTAGGTGATGCTGTCAAGCCAATCAAAAATATTAGTAAGTGGCAACCAGGGCACCAGAGGACAAGACAAGAAATAATGGATGGAAGCTTGTTAAAAAGAGATCCAACCTAGAACTAAGGAGAAATTTTCTGACAGTGAGAACTATGGAATAGCTTGCCTCCTGGAGTTGTGGATGCTCCATCACTAGAGGCTTTCAAAAATAGACTGGATAACCATTTGTCTGGGATG
The DNA here is from genome assembly GCF_028640845.1 of Ahaetulla prasina. Lineage (NCBI taxonomy): Eukaryota > Metazoa > Chordata > Lepidosauria > Squamata > Colubridae > Ahaetulla > Ahaetulla prasina. Next base: position 22,392,376 of record NC_080549.1, on the reverse strand, counting down.
GAATAAGGTCTCCTGCCTTGAGCAGAGGGTTGGACTAGAAGACTCCCAAGCTCCCTTCCAGCCATGTGATTCTACTGTATGTTTTATGTTGGGTCAGTTCAGATGAAATAGCTGTCCTGTGATTACTGTGGTGACCTCTGCATCAATCCAGAAAATGTAAGCTCAAAACATCTGTCACACCCCAAAATTTGTTTTCTGGAATCATGGGAATGAGACAGTGGTGAATTCAACAACAGTAGTCCTTTCTTTGTGTAACTGAGTCATTTGGGGGAAAACAACATATGATTTTATTATGAATATGTCTTTATATCCAAACCATAAAAATTGGGATATTGTGGATGAGCAAGAGTGTTTTATTTAAAGGAGGGATCCCTATATATAGCCATGAGAAATTGACTCAGGAGAGTTCTCATGACCTTTTGCCCGGTGTGTTTGTCCCCATTTTCCTGTTTTGCTCCCAAAAGAACCCAAAATGATGTGCTTGTTTTCCTTTCCCAGATTATTCTCACAACAGCCTTGGCTTGACCACTCAAGATTCCAAGGTAATCTGTGAACTAAACAAAAGAATGGAATTATCCATCTCATAATCTTATTCACATTGCCAGAAATTGCATGTGAATCTTTGCTACAGATAGTCCTTGTCTTACAGCCTTCCATTCAATGATTGTTTGAAGTTACAACGGCACTGAAAAAGGTGACTTACATCCTTTGTTCACATATATGACCATTGCAGCAGCTCCATGGTCAACGGGATCAAAAATTGGCCTCTTGGCAATTGGCTGATATTTATGATGGTCAGAGTGTCTTGGGGTCATGTGATCACGGTCCAGGGCCACCATTTGAGTGGGGGAGGAGTGGACAGCTAGGACGCTCGTGCACGGGCATCAACGGCCACGCCGCCCTGCCATCCTGATGGGAAGGGGCTGCTGCCACCTGAGTTGTTGTTCCAGACACATGCCCACGGCCCATATCACATTGCTCCTGGGGCTGCCGCCTGGCTAGCAAGGCCCAGATTGTACCTGGCTGCTCATGGAGAGAAACAGCTGATCGTTGGATCATGGGTGGAAGCAGGAAACTGAGCGGGATAAGCCGAGATGGGCCGCTAGGGTCATGGCCAGACTGCAGCGGCCGTATTAGCAGCAAGGTAGGAGGGGAGGGGTGTATACCCAAGGGAGGTGGAGCACAATATAAGAAGTGGGTGAACTAACCATGGTAGCACAAACTTTAATTCCTTTTGGATGGTCGCTTCATGCCAGATCCGTGTTTCCAGATAAACAATTCTAACATCAATCTGTGTTGCTGGCTTTTCTTACGCGGGATGCCGGAACATGACATTGTGACTTTCTAACAAAGTGGAGAAGTCAGATTCACTTAACAACCGGTACTAACTTAGCCACTGCAGTGATTCATGTAACAACTGTGGTAAGAAAGGTTGTAAAACGGGGCAAAGTTCGCTTAACAACTGTCTCACATAGCAAGAGAAATTTTGGGCTCAATTGTGGTTGTAAGTTGAAGACCAGTTGCACTGTACTGCAGGATAATATCTGTCTTGCAGTCACTACATTGACGGTCCTGCCTCCCTGTGAGAACCTCTGGTCACATCTTGACAGGAGGTGAAAGGAGCCCAGATCAGAATTGGGACTTTCGTAAACATACTTTATTAAGGGCAATCACTGTAATTTATCTCGGTATTGTGGATTTTCATGGAACCTTATTGACATCCCTGTGGGATGCCTCCTTTACAGTGTGCATTTTATTAATTTATTCAATTTCTGACTCTTCTTTTGATCAGTAGTTCATCAGCAGACAGAACATTCTCATCTCCAACTTTATTTATTTATTTGTTGTTTGTTTGATTTCTATAGCCGCTCATCTCAGTAAATAACTCTGGCCTGCTTCCAGTTCAAAACATATATTACTGTTAAAAAATTAAAAAAACATTTTAAAATAATAAAAAAATAAAAAATAAAATAAAGCATTCCCCCCCCCCACCCACAACAGGGGACAGGTCATCAGTGTCAAAATAGTAGCTGCCATTGGTATGATTAAAACCCCAACCTTTTTTTTTTTCATAAAAAAGTTTTATTTTTACAAAACCCCCAACCCTTTATACATACATGGGACACCATTCTTTGGGATTACCCAACATAGTAAGTCAGGAACCATATTTTTTTTAAGTTTTTATTGGTTTTATTACAAGACACAACACAACAAAAACATACATAACATAAACACATAATCTGTGTTTTCTTATTACATGACGGTTTCGTTCCTTCAGCTTTTTACTTATACATTCCCCTTTTCCCTTCTTTTTTACTATCTTTGACTTTATTGTCCCTTTAAATCTAGTTTCATTTATGTACAATATTTTACACATTTGTTCTCTTCTCTTCTCCATCCTTTTTTCCTATTCAGTTTTCCTATTCTCCAACCACTCATACCATTTGGTCCATATTTCATAATATTCTGTCTCTTCCTTTTCCTTTATTTCTTTTGTTAATTTATCCATCTCTGCACAGTCCAGAAGATTGTTTTGTCTTCTTTTGGTATCTTTTCATTTTTCCAGAGCTGTGCGTAGGCAGTCCTTGTCGCCGTAATTATGTGTAATATCAAATACTGAATATCTTTACTATAAGCTCTGGTTAGTATCCCAAGTAAAAACATCTCTGGTTTCAAGTCTACCTTATGTCTACTTATTTCTTCTGTCCAGTTTCTGATTCTGGACCAAATTTTTTAGAACATAGTATGTTCTAGGAGTTTTTTTACATTTCCAGCAGTTTGGCGAATTATTAGGAAACATTTTAGCTAGTTGTATTGGTGTAAAATGCCATCTGTAAAACATTTTTAGCTGGTTTTTCTTGTAAGTTGTTGATAATGTCAATTTAATATTTATCTCTCATAATTTTTCCCATTTCTCCAGTTCTACGTTGTAGCCAAAGTTTTTTGCCCATCTAATCATGGTATCCTTAACTACTACTTCTTCTGTTTTATATCTAAGTAGATATTTGTATATATTGCTAATTAATTTTATTTCTGCTCCGTGAATGATTTTATCCAATTCTTGTGGTCCTTTTCGTACCTCATACCTTTTTTTATCTCTTACCACTTTGGATTGAATTTGTGTGAATGTTTACCAATCTATCACCCTACCCATATCTTGTTCTAATTCCTGTTTCATTTTCAATTCTCCCTGATCATTTATCAATTCCTTATATCTAATTATCTTTTTTTTTTATTTCTTTTTGTCACAACAGTATACAAAAACAATTGTCATAGATAAAACAACATATTTTGAAGAAAATATATACATATATGTAAAAAATATGCATCAACTATATCAATTTGATATGATGAAGGGAACAATAGGACAGGAACGGTAGGCACTTTTGTGCTCTTACGCACACCCCTTATTTTTCTCCAGTAAATTTGGATATATCAATGCTATGAGCCATAATTTTCAAAGCATAGTGGTTAGGTTCATCTTCCTTGCATTTTATAGAAGAGAAATAGAATAATCAGGGGCTTAATATATTTCAATGATCCTTCTGAAAGCTGGGTTGCAACTTCCCTTGTAGATCATGTTTCTTGGATCCATATCAAAAGTACAGCTGGACATGCCAGAAATGGTTGTAAATCACTGACTGATCAACCCCAGCAACTTTCAAGTGCCTCCTATCACATCAGCTTTTTGTGTGACTTTCATCAAAACAGTTGATGAACTGTTTATGTTGACTCTTCTTGGTGGCATGATCAAGGCTGAATTCAGCCACATGACAAGATAAATCCTATTCATTGGAGCTGCAAGAGGTGGCCTCATCTAGTATGAGCTCCAAATAGATAGATTAGATGGATTTTAGCTACAGTGGGGCAAAAAAGTATTTAGTCAGCCACCAGTTGTGCAAGTTCTCCCACTGAAAAAGATGAGAGAGGCCTGTAATTGTTATCATAGGTATACCTCAACTAGGAGAGACAACATGAGAAAACACATCCAGAAAATCACATTGTGTGATTTGTAACAAATTTATTTGCAAATTATGGTGGAAAATAAGTATTTGGTCAATATCAAAAGTTCATCTCAATACTTTGTTATATATCCTTTGTTGGCAATGACAGAGGTCAAACGTTTTCTGTACGTCTTCACAAGGTTTTCACACACTGTTACTGGTATGTTGGCCCATTCCTCCATGCAGATCTCCTCGAGAGCAGTGATGTTTTGGGGCTGTTGCTGGGCAACACGGACTTTCAACTCCCTCCAAAGGTTTTCTATGGGGTTGAGATCTGGTGACTGGCTAGGCCACTCCAGGACCTTGAAATGCTTCTTACGGAGCCACTCCTTCGTTGCCCGGGTGGTGTGTTTAGGATCATTGTCATGCTGAAAGACCCAGCCACGTTTCATCTTCAATGCCCTTGCTGATGGAAGGAGGTTTGCACTCAAAATCTCACGATACATGGCCCCATTCATTCTTTCCTTTACGTGGATCAGTCGTCCTGGTCCCTTTGCAGAGAAACAGCCCCACAGCATGATGTTGCCACTCCCATCCTTCACAGTAGGGATGGTGTTCTTTGGATGCAACTCAGCATTCTCTCTCCTCCAAACACGACGAGTTGAGTTTCTACCAAACAGTTCTACTTTGGTTTCATATGACCATATGACATTCTCCCAATCCTCTTCTGGATCATCCAAATGCTCTCTAGCAAACTTCAGACGGGCCCGGACATGTACTGGCTTAAGCAGGGGGACACGTCTGGCACTGCAGGATCTGAGTCCCTGGCGGTGTAGTGTGTTACTGATGGTAGCCTTTGTTACGTTGGTCCCAGCTCTCTGCAGGTCATTCACTAGGTCCCCCCGTGTGGTTCTGGGATATTTGCTCACCGTTCTTGTGATCATTTTGACCCCATGGGGTGAGATCTTGCATGGAGCCCCAGATCGAGGGAGATTATCAGTGGTCTTGTATGTCTTCCATTTTCTAATTATTCCTCCCACAGTTGATTTCTTCACACCAAGCTGCTTGCCTATTGCAGATTCAGTCTTCCCAGCCTGGTGCAGGTCTACAATTTTGTTTCTGGTGTCCTTCGACAGCTCTTTGGTCTTCACCATAGTGGAGTTTGGAGTGTGACTGTTTGAGGTTGTGGACAGGTGTCTTTTATACTGATAACAAGTTCAAACAGGTACCATTAATACAGGTAATGAGTGGAGAACAGAGGAGCCTCTTAAAGTAGAAGTTACAGGTCTGTGAGAGCCAGAAATCTTGCTTGTTTGTAGGTGACCAAATACTTATTTTCCACCATAATTTGCAAATAAATTCATTACAAATCAGACAATGTGATTTTCTGGATGTGTTTTCTCATGTTGTCTCTCCTAGTTGAGGTATACCTATGATGACAATTACAGGCCTCTCTCATCTTTTTCAGTGTGAGAACTTGCACAATTGGTGGCTGACTAAATACTTTTTTGCCCCACTGTATATGATAGACAGATATTAGATTGATAGATGATAGATAGATAGAAGACAGACAGACAGACAGATAGATAGATAGATAGATAAATAGATAGATAGATAGATAGAGATGATAGAATATACAATATAGAATACAGAATACCAAAGTTGGAAGGAATCTTGGAGGTCTTCTAAGTCAACACCCTGCCCAAGCAGAAGACCCCACACCATTCCAGACAACTGACTAGCCAATCTCTTCTTAAAAGCCTCTAGTGATGAAGCACCTACAACCTCTGGTTCCACTGATTAATTGTTCTCACTGACAGGAAATTTCTTCTTAGTTCTAAGTTGGATCTCTCTTTCATAAGATTCCATCTATTACTTCTTGTCTTGTCCTTAGATGCTTTGGAGAATAGGTTGTTCCCCTCTTCTTTGTGACAGTTAGCTAGTTAGCTACAGATAGGTAAAATAGATTGAGTGATAAAATAGATAGATCTGATAGACAATAGATAATTAGATATTCCTTATAGTGGTGCAATGATTAGAATGCAGTATTGCAGACTAACTTTGCCGAGTGCTAGAAGTTCGATCCTGACCTGCTCAAGATAACTCAGTCTTCCATCCTTCCGAGGTTGATAAAATGAGGACCAGACTGTTTGGGGCAGTATGTTGACTCTGTAAACTGCTTAGAGGGGGCTTTAAAGCACTGTGAAGCAGTTTATACATCTAAGTGCTATTGCTATATATTAGGTAGATAAGTTAGGTAAAATAGATAGATGAACTAAATTAGAGAGATCTCTGGATCCTGAGTGTCTCCGTACCCACAGTCATCAGGATTCAGTTGAAGCCTGTTGTCCAGTCTCCAAGCACTGCAAGAGGGTGGCTGCAGCATTCCCTGAGTCACCAGGGATGGAGATGTAGAGCTGAGTTTCATCATCATATTTACTTACTTGCTTACTTACTTTATCTATTTATTGTTTTCTTCTTTATTTTAAAAAATTTATTTACTTCAAATAATGTCAACATAACGTGCCGATAAAGGCAATTTAAAAGACATCTTTCCAGAAAAGTAAATGCAAAGAGAGGAAAGAACCACCAGATATTTGAATCAAATAAAATGTAAGGAAATCAAATGCTAATAAATATAACTGAAACTCTTGACATTCCCCCCACCCCCCACCCCCAAAAAAGCAAGCTAAGTTAATTCCTTACTTTCCATGCTTTCCTTTTTGATTCAAAGTTGCAGTTTTATTTGGGGATCTTCTTTGTCTCCAGAAAGGCAGGCAAGGGAGAAAGAAGAGAGGGAAAAATCTTCCCTAAAGCTGACAGCTTAACAAATTGAAAGTTAGAGAACCAACTGAGCAAACTTGTTTCAAATTGGTTTCTGTCCTCCTTTTTCCCCCAGTTCCAACACATGACTCTATTTTCAGTCCTCAAAAGTTTCTTCCTCTTCTTGCAAATCATTAAAGGATTTATCTCCAAAACTAAAGGAAACTTTCTTAAACAGATGCACAAATTGCCTTGTAAGAAATTGTTTCAGTATGACATTCTTCATCAACACATGTCCCCTACCTCTTTGATACTTAGTATTGTTCTTCTCACTTCAGGTTTTGCAATTGCCCAAAGTAAAAGACAAAACGGACTGAAATCCACTCCTTCCAAAATAACATTTACTCCCTTTGTGAACATAACACTCAACCAGCAATGATTTTTGAAGAGAGGGACCAGAGATTTGAGCCTGGAAGTTGTAGCTGAATCAACTCACACATAGGCTGAGTGATCCATTGGGCCATACTCTGAATTAACTTCTTCCTCCTTCTACAGGTAGTCCTAGACTTACAAACACCTGTTTAGTGACTGTTTGAAATTACAATGACATCAAAAAAAGTAACTTATGACCGTTTTTCACACTTTTGACTGTTGCAGCATCCCCATGGTCATGTGATCAATATTCAGATCCTTGGCAAGTGCCTCATATTTATGACGGTTGCAGTGTCCCAGGGTCATGTCATCCCCTATTGCAACCTTCTGAAAAGTAAAATCAATGGGGAAGCTAGATTCAATTAATAACTATGTCACTAATTTTACAACTGTAATGATTCACTTAACAACTGTGGCAAGAAAGGTTGTAAAATGATGCACTTAACATCTGTCTTATTTAGCAACAGAAATTTTGGGCTCAATTGTGGTCGTACGTCAAGGACTGTCTGTAATTGTTCTGGCCCTTCTAAGGAAGAGGGAGAGTTCTTATTAACAGAAAAAAGTCTTTAGAAATGTTTTTAAACACTTGCAATTTATTGTAAAATCATGGTGGGTATAAGGAAACATTGGGCATGTCTAATATGATCAATTATTTCCCAGATTATAAGACAATTAGCCATATATTTTACCTTTTAATGTTTCAGTTTTACCAGGTAGTCCTTAAAATTGGAATCAGAATTTCCATTGTTAAGCAAGGCAGTTGTTAAGCGAATCACATCTGATTTATGACTTTTTTTGCCAGTGCTCTTAAGTGAATCATATAATCTTTAAGCAAATCCACCTTCTGTCATGACTTTTCTTATTGGAAGCCAGATGGGAAGGTCGCAAAAGGCGATCTGGGAAACAGCAACTATTATAAATACCTGCTGGTTTCCAAGCACTTGAATTTTAATCACATAATGGTGGGGCTATAAGTCCAAGGATCACTTGGATAAGTCACTTTTTTCAGTGCCATTGTAACTTTGAATGGTTGTAAATTGAGGACTATCTGTATTTTTTGTTGTTGGTTGTAGAGTATGAAAAGGGAAAGAATGGAAGCTGGTGAAGTGACAATCTCTGACTTTTATTCCAGTGAAAGCACCAATAAATACAGGAAATATGGAAGGACCCATCAGGGCTAGGAAACTTGTTCTTTTGTAGCATTGCCTTGAAAGATGGGAAGAAGAAGAAGAAACCAGGGGGTATCAAGGGTCGGATTCCAGATGGTTGTTAGAGAGAACCTCTTGATATGTGCCTCTTCTTCAATCTCCAAGATCAATTTACTTATCTAACCTTCTTATTTCTGCTAGAGAATGTGGTGATGGCAAGAGAATTTAATAGCCAGACCTGATACAAAGCTGTAGCAGAACAAATGCAAACTGTCCACATGTCTGGCTTGAGAGATGCGCTGCACAGGCAGGACCAATGTCTTTTACCACCTGATTCTGGTTGCTAGGCAACGCTCCTTGCAGAGGACAGCTAATCTCGTCAATGAGTATTCCTGGACTTTAAAAGAATAGCTAACTGCGCCAATACCAAGCCACAATATTATTATCTGGGCATTTTCTCTCTTCCATAAACCCAAGGTTTGTTTTTAAATTGAGCTGTCATGGTTTTTACTTGCCTGTAGGTTGGCTGACTGAGTTCTTCAATGCTGTAATGAATACTGGCCATGTACCAACTGATTGGTCAACAAGTGTAACAGTTCCCATTTTTAAGAACAAGGGTGACCCAATTGACTGTGCCAACTATCATCCAATCTGCCTTCTGTCTCACACTATGAAGATCTTTGAGAGAATACTTCTCTCAAGAGAGACTCTTCCTCAACATCAAGAAAACTGAGTATTTAGAGACTGTCACCACCCCTGGAATGCTTCAAATCAATAGAGAAAACTTAAAGAAGGTGGACATTTTTCGGTATCTGGGATCCCAACTCCAAGGCAATGGTGAGGTGCGAGCAAGAGTGAATGAAGCCTGGATGCGTTGGTGTGTTATGTGACAGACGAATGCCAACCCCTTCTTAAATCTAATATTTACAAGACAACCATCCACCCTGTTCCACTGTATGGCACTGAATAATGGGCAGCAACAACAGGGTGTCAGGGTTCCAAGGAACACCACCAACGAAATAAAACTCTGAGGCTTGCTGTTTCTCAAAGTTCCAATTTATTAGAGATGTCATGTTGGCACATCTGGGAAAACCCGAATCTGAAAGCTTCCAGATTTTCCACACCCAGCTGACAGTTCATAGCCCTGCCCCAAACCCAGAAGTTCATCACATTGTCCAATCAACTCTTCACACTCAACTGGATACAATCTTCAGGCAGTCTATATCAGATGCAGGCAAAAGTCCTTGAATACAGAATGTTGTTATGAGTTATTATGTTACTACCGCTCCAACAACAACCCCCTCCCAACTTCCCCAGCTAAAATATGTGGCAGTTAAGAAGCAAAAAAGAAAATTGTCTTCCAAAACTGACACAGGGATCTATCTCCATGCCATGGAAATGTGAATGCTCCATTGGATAGCAGGCATCTCTTTTCTTGACCACATCACAAGATGACACCATTCAGCAACATTTTGTTGTGGCACCAATTATAGAGAAGATGAAAGAAGGCCAGTTCCACTGGTATGGACATGTCCTAAGAGCAGCACCTTCCACTGTGGCCAAGACTGCCTACCAACTAGAAGTCAATGGTCAGTGACCTTGTGGGCGCCCAAAATAGAGATGGCAAGATACCATCAACAAAGATATGCAAGCCACGGTTCTGTACCCTGGAGACACAGCTGACCATGCAAAGTGGTGTTCAATGATCTAAAAAGCGGACCCTGCACTTGTGGGAATACACTAGGAAGAAGAAGAAGATTTTTTTACCTATCCACGGTAACGTAAAAGTTCATTATAAATTCAGCAAGTGAATGTTGTTAGGATAGGACCACTGTCAGGATTGCCACCGTGCTATACCAGCCACGTTTAGCCAGATGCCAGTCTGCCATAGCCAGTGGAGGGGGAGAGAGCTGCAGGAAGGTAGAGGGGAAGCTGGGATAAGGGGAATCGAAACTACTCTTCGTGCCGTCCCATGGAAGCCACTGGCTGTTTCAAAGTCATGGAATGAGAAACGAGGAGGAAGTACTAGCACTTCTTTGTCAAGTGGGTAGCAAATATAATTTAAAACTTGAACTAAATTTTAAGAAAATTAAATTTTAAATAATTTTGCAGATGTTTCTGTGTGCACTGGTGTGGATATTCACTGAGCTCCACAGTCAAGAGCAGGAAATCAGTAGTCCAGGTAATTCAAATAAATATATAAGTTTAATGTATGCTAAAGCTCTCTACAAGAATCTGAACTACTAACGGTTAAGGCAAATTAATGGTAGATAAAAAGTCAATGTAATCCAAGGAGGGCTGGATTTAGTTCTTTTGTGAGGAGGAGGAAGGAACTTGAAACTGTATTTGACCCCTTCCTCAGGCTCAGCCTGGTCATCTCCTACACCCATGTGGGATATGATTGAATGTCCTGTCTTTCATTGCATAATCCTTCTCCAACACCAGTAGCTTTCCTAATTCTAGTTTTTTTTTTTCAGTCCCAAAGGAAAACATCAGGAGCAGCATCATGTATCCTTTTCAGATGTGGAAGTCAAGGAGTCAGAGAAAAGTTATAGGAACATTGCTGTTTTGCAACCATAGGGGAAAATCAAAAACACCCCCAAGGAGGATCTGTAAATATGCATAGATGAAAAAATGCTAGCAATTGAACCAATAATGTTGGAAACATGGGAGAAAATCTGGGTTAGAAATGTTAAGTTTACACAAGCACAAAATCTTAAGGGAAAATTTTTATAAGATGTTTTATAGTTGGCACTTAGATCCCAAAAAATTATCATGTATGTATCCTGATATCCAAGCGAAATGTTGGAGAGGTGACTGTGATGATGCTACATATTTTCATATTTGGTGGACTTGCAAGAAAATTAAGGCCTTTTGGATAAGAATTTGGTGGATTATTCAAAATGTCCTGAAGAAGAAGATAAAGTTCCTGCTGCAATTTTTCCTTTTGGGAATTATAACGGATTGTACAGTGACTGAGATTAAATTGATTTTGAACTTAATAACAGCTGCAAGGCTGTTGATTGGACAATATTGGAAGAAAAAAGAGTTACCTACAATAGAAGAATGGATATTGAAAGTTACTAACTTGGCTGAGATAGCTAAAATCTCAGCCTTTTTGAAAGATAATACGCACGAAAGATATTTAATTGAATGGAAAAAATGGATTGATTATTTACAAAATAGATATCAAATTAAGAGATATCAGATTGCCTTTGAATAATTAGGGGAGTTAGGAAATGAAAAGACTTGGATGAGATTAATTGGATTAGAAGGTAAAATTTTATTCTATGTTTGGTTTATGTATAACAATACCTTGTGATTGACCTGGGAAGCCGGGGAGGGAGGGGAAGGGGTTTTGAGGGGAGGGGGAGAAAAGGGGGGGAAATGTTTTTGTTTGTTAAAACTTTTTCAATAAAAAAGAAAAAGAAAAAATGCTAGCAATTGTGCAGTTTTAGAAGATATGATTTTGAGAGGTGTTTGAACTGTTGCTTCTCAACTAGTTTTTGGCTTTAAAATGTTTCCATTGTCAGGTCTATGAAATCAGGAAGTCCAGGCAGTTCAGAACAATATAGGTTTATTTATACTAATGCTGTCTATAAGAATCTGAATTACTGACTGTCAAAGCAAATTGTTCTAATTTTTCTTTCTTTTCTTTGTCTCTAATTGTTCCTTTTTTCTTTCTTTTTTTGCACATCTATTCTTTATTCTTCAAACATATCTTTTTCATTAGTTTTTAACTCTTATAAGTGTATTCTTTAATAAACATTATTATAGAAATAAGCAAACACTCAGAGCATTCTTTTTTTTCTCTTCTTTTAGACTTTATTCAGCTGCCTCTTTCCACCTCTCAATGGTGTCTCTAACCTGAAGCACGGAGCTCCGGTGTTGGGTGTCTTGGGAGTGGTAACTCTGAGTTACATACACCAGGTCGCTATGCAGCTAAAGAAAACTCCAGAGGCAACAGTTCAGAGCCAAGAGAGAGCTTGGAGCAAGAGATTATGGTCATCCTGGTAAGCAGCTCAAAGGTCTCAGCCTGAGTGCTGAGGGTCTGGCGTTAATTCTCAAATCATCTTCCTAAAGTTAAGGCTTTGTTTCCTAAACAAGCTTTTTCATGAGACCAGGGAAGACCTGAACAAAGGATACATGAGAAATTAAATAGGGGGAGAAAGCTATTTTTGCTATCCAAACATGCCTTGTTGGTTTTCCAAAATGTTTGTGGGATGTTAGTCCTTTTTCATATGTCAGTGTAGAATCGTGAGATGTAAAGCAGGTAATCTTAGATTGGAAGAACTCTCCTTTTTTACCACTAGATGGCAAAATTCAATTGAAGTCGTTCATGACTACCTCTTTTAAGTATTGTGAGATAAATCTAGAAGGAAAGTGACATCTAAAATAAATGCATGTAACCACAACAAAGTTAGGCAGAACAACAAGAAAACAAACACACTCTGGTTGTTTGCTTCTGTTTGGGAGGCTGGGAATATTGCCAAGAAGACAAGAAGGAGAGAAGAAGGAGAATTGAAAATAAGAAAGAGAGAAAAGAGAAAATGAATGAATGAATGAGAAAAAGGAAGGAAGGAAGGAAGGAAGGAAGGAAGGAAGGAAGGAAGGAAGGAAGGAAGGAAGGAAGGAAAGAAGGAAGGGGAGTCTGTAATAGACATTAGGCAACTGGTCAAAAGTCAAGGACTATCGTTTTTTTGTATGTTTGCATTTGAACTTCTGGGTAGCATCGACTTGGCCACAATGGATCAAAATGCTAAGCAAGAGAGAACCTTGGTTGAGAGAGTACCCACAACTTTCCTTCTTTTCTGGTGATTTGAATTGGCTTGATGAACGTGGAAAGTAATCCCAAGAGTTGGATTATGTTTGTGCTTATTGAAGCTGTTTTGGTCCAATCATTGGAAAAAAATTTCAAGCCATGGGAAAAAAATAAAAAGTATGCACAAAGCAAGAGGTGGGAAATGAATTTGCTGTGTGGGAATAAAAGAAAAGGGGTGTGCCTGCCTGCTAGAATTATATTCCCCCTGAGATCCACATGGCCTGCCCCATAGGTGTGTTGGAGGCCCATGAAGCCCAGGTTGAAGCCCCTTCTAAGTCATGCAGGTACACCTCTTTTTGTTGTCTAGCTTTGCCATCTTTTGTTTATCTTCATTGTTGTGTTTTTTTATTGCTATTTTTCTTTGTTTTGTGATTAACCTGGAATCACTGGGTGTTGGGCAATGTGCAAATGTAATCAAGAGGAGAGATGAGGGAGAGGGGGAAAGGAGAAGCTAGAGATGTAGTGCTGAATGAGTGTTGGGCATAGTGTTGGATCAGTGGTAGCTGTAGTGCTAAATCAATATTAGATGTAGTGATAATAATACCCTAATCAAGGACCTACCTACGAGAAAGCCACTCTTCCACCAACACTGTCAAGGCAAGCTACAGGTAGTCTCGACTAATGACAATTGTGCCCAAAATGTATGTTGCTAAGTGAGAGATTTGTTAAGTGAGTTTTGCCCTATTTTATGACCTTTCTTGCCATAGTTGTTAAATTAATCACTACAATTGTTAAGTCAGCAACATGTTTGTTAAGTGACTCTGGCTTCCTCATTGACTTTGCTTGTCAGAAGATTGCAAAAGATGATCACATGACCCCGGGACATAACTCTCATAAATATGAGGCAGTTGCCAAGAGTCTGAATTTTGATCATGTGACTGTGGGGATGCTGCAATGGTCATGTGAAAAATAATCATAAATCAGTTTTCAGTTCTGTTATAATTTTGAACAGTCATTAAACAAGTGGTATAAAATCGAGGACTACCTGTATTTTATATAAACAGGGAGCAAACCCCACACTCCTGTGAAAGCCCAGGACCAGAGGTGGGTTTTAGCAGGTGCTGACCAGTTTTGGAGAATCGGTAGTGGAAATTTTGAGTAGTTCGGAGAACTGGTAGTAAAAATTCTGACTGGCCCCACCCCCATCTAGTCTCTGCCTCCCAAGTCCCAGCTGATCGGGAGGAAATGGGAATTTTGCAGCAACCTTCCCCTGGAGTGGGGTGGGAATGGATATTTTGCAGTATCCTTCCCCTGCCACGGCCCCCCCAAGCCACACCATGTCCACCAGGCCACATCCACAGAACCGGTAGTAAAAAATTTTTGAAACCCACCACTGCCCAGGACCACATGTGAAGTTCTAATTAAACTGATTTATTACTAGTGCTTATGTGCCCTTAGATGCTTTGGAAAATAGATTGATACCCTCTTCTCTGTGACAGGCCCTCAAATATTGGAAGACAACTATCACGTCACACCTTTTCTTTATCAGACTTGGCATACCCAGGAGGTAGGGAAGGGAAGGGAAGAAGGGAGGGAGGAAAGAAGGAGGGAGGGAGGGAAGAAAAAAGGACAGGGAAGGAAGGAAGGAAAGAAGGAAAAGAAGCAGGGAGGTGACAGAAATGAAGGAAGAGGAGGGAAGGAAGGAATGAGGGAAGGTGGAAGGAGAGAGAGAGAGAGAGAGAGAGAGAGAAAGAAAGAAAGAAAGAAAGAAAGACAATAAAACTATATGAATTACTTCCAACCTTCTTTTTAACAATTACAGTCTCATTATCCCTCTTCCTAGATGTTATTCAAATCCTTTCAGCTTCTCTCTGAATCCACATCTTTTTAAATCTTCAAATCCATAAATTTTTGTTTCATTCCTTTCTTCTTTCAGCAAAAATGACCATATAAGGTTTCGATCCTTTCAGGGAAGCTTTTGTTGTTCCTTTTCCCTCTGACTAGAGAGGTCACTTTGCCCTTCCTACGTATTATGACATTTTCACAATGCAGACCTTCACTGTAGAAATGTCATTATTCTTCCACTGTGGTACATAACAATAACCTTGCTGACCTGGTATGCCATTCTGATGAAAGCAATGAGTGCTTGAGGAGGCACGTGGTGCCCATGGTAGTAGGTGGCTTAAAAAAACCTGCCCAGACCGAGACAATTGACACTATATTGAAAATTATTGTTCTGACCTAGGCTTCCTGATACAATAAAAGCACACAATGAGTCCCAAAAACCGTCTTTTTATTTCCACTGCTGTGAATACTGCTCATTCAGAGCCTGTTCATTCCCTATCTATCACGGTGGGGTCCCAAATAATTGTAAAGAGTCCGACAGAAATCTGCCACAGTTCTTCTGGATAATGGTGATAAACATCCACCTTTATCTCCTTTGACATGCTGCCAAGACCTAACTGGCAATTAAGTTTGCAAAGCCACATGGAGCACAGAGTCAACACAGAGCTGCAGTCTTGAAACCGGCCGGCACGAACAACAGTTGCTTTCTGCAAAGGGGTCACGTGCCCTTGTTCCTCCTTTATGTCTTATGAGAGAGGTCAATCATCTCCAAGCCCTACTCCCGAGTTGTCCTTTTTGTTTTAATTGTTCTTGCTTTCTGGCAGCTCTATGCATGCGCACACTGGGAACAGACTCCCCCGTTCCTCTGCCTCTCTGATGTCCAACTCTGGAGGCTCCATAGTCCTCACATAACTCTCAGATGGCCCTGGCCCCATCTCTGCGTCCGATGCAGAGCCCTCATCCGAGCCTTCCCCAGACTCCAGGACTGGCCCATGTTCCTCCCTGGCCTCCTCACTGTCCGACTGCTGCCAGCTCTGCAGGCCGCCGGTGGACCACAACAATTATTTGGTCATAACTACAAGCATCAACGGCACTCCATTCCTGTCAATTTACCTTCTTGCGTTTCAGGTACATTTATTTATTTATTTGTATCTTGCCTTTATTATTTTTACAGGCAGCAAATATGTCCAACACACTTTCCTCATCCTATTTTCTCCACAACAACCCTGTGAGGTGGGTTTGGTTCAGAAAGAATGACTGGTCCAAAGCAGGGGTTTCAAGCTAAGCTGTCTCTTTGATCCTGGTGAAAGGCCCCCTCCTTCCTGGGACTCTGGACTATTCTACGATACTTGCCTCCCCAAATGGTTGTTAAGGTATTGTACTACCAGGGTACCTTGGCAATGTGGATAAGTCCTATCTTGTAAATTGCTCCTTGAATTTCATCCAAATAGAGTTTTAGGATGCTGAATTTCATCTTAGTGCCACCTGATGGATGTTTTTGCATCCATTTAAAATCCACAAATGACTGCTTTTTAAAAAAATAAAAATGTACCATATTTTTCGTTGTATAAGACGCACTGGAATATAAGACGCACCTTAATTTTGGGGGAGGAAAACAAGAAAACAAGAATTCTACCTCTGCCTATCAGCATCAGGATCAGCCATGTCTGGACTTCCACTTGATTTTGATAACGAGCAGCACAGTTATCTGTTTAAAACAAACCCTATAATTCTACATGCATTTAACTGAAATGAGTGGGGTGGGGGATGATTTTCTTTTTTCTTTTTTTTTTAGAATTTAAGTTTTATTAATTAGGCAGTACAGTGATAAATTACAAATATGTCTTAGCATTGCAAACATCTTTAGTCCATTATCCATTGCCAGGTCAGAATCCTAAAGTCAAATCCATATTATGAAACAAAGTGCATAGCTAAATGCAACCTCAGCAACAAACTGCACAGATCAAACAATGTATTTGAAGCTGTAGATGTTGTCGCAAGATAATCTTTTGCCTTTACAGCGGCCACATAGCTCTTGCCGATGGGGGTCTCTTGAGGTCGATGTGCCTTTTTTTCTGAGGACAGGAGCAGCAAGTCTTTGAACAGATATGGCATTGAATTGCTTCTACTTTATAGGGATTAAAGCTCTTTTGGCACTTACGACAAAGCTGCTTAAAGTATACCAGAAATGCATCACACATAGGCACTTTTCCATCTGGTCTTACAGTCATTGCAATGGAAATAGCCATATTTCTGTTCTAAGAACTGGAAGGTGGTTGTTTTGTCCCCCTCCCCACCTCACAGAGAAGATTCAGAGACGCGTGTCCCACAGTCCTTTATATTTACAACAGACCTGACTTTCTGTAGTGGATGACAGACTTGGCAGCGACAGTGCAAAGGCCTGCCAAGTTCCGAGTTCCTTATCTCTTATGGAGACAGAAGCCCACGTGTCCAAAATCCGTTGCCAAGAGCTCACAGAAAAATCCTTTGCACAGTCCAGGCCTTTTAACTCCCAAACGACTGATCTGCAGTTCACACTTGGTAGCTTTTTGTCCGTCACAAGGGCCCGATGGCAACTCCACCCGCTTTTATCCCCTGTGGGGTGTGGCTCAGTGACTCAGCAATCTCTGGGCCTGCCACACCTCTTCCTTTGCTGCGCACACTTATCTTTTCGTCGCTGCCTCGGGTCAATCCAGGATTGATCTTCAGCAGCTGGAACCTGAGGCATTGCCAGGGAGGAGGAGGGTCCGGGAGAGGGAGGCCTTGTCAGCTCCTCCTCCTGGCCTGTAGCTGGAACCTGGGGCGGTGCCAGAGAGGAGGGTCCTGGGGAGGGAGGCCTTGTCAGCTCCTCCTCCTGGCCTGTAGCTGGAACCTGGGGCGGTGCCAGAGAGGAGGGTCCTGGGGAGGGAGGCCTTGTCAGTTCCTCCCCATCACTCTCAGAGTCATCCTCCTCCATGAGGACAGGCTCGGAGGCCAGAGTCACAACAGTGGTTCTTCTACCCTCTTCGTCGAGGTGACTCCCACCTTCCTCAGCCTCGCCTCCTTGTCCGACCGGCTGCTGGGCAGAGTATCCGATGTCATGTCCCAGCAGCTCGTCCTCCGCTCCCACCTTTTCTTTGACACAGCCCTCCCCCTTCTCTACAGATGTTCCCTTTTCCTTGGACTCCTGGTTGAACTGAAAGGAAGGCGGCCCTTCAGGGTGCGCCTTTGGTTTCTCCGCCGCTTCGGGCAAGGTGAAGAGGCGGCGACCAAGCATGGGCAAGTAGAAGCCTGGGAGCGATGGCTCCCGGCTGAGTTGGCCCGAGGGGCTTTAAGGTCGGACAGCCTGGAGCGGCTGGGATCCGAGCGAACATTGCACTGTGGTGTCTGCCCATGGATTCACCTGAATGCCCACTTCTTCATTGTTGGCTTTACGGAACCATGGGGTGAGGCCTGGGCTGACGCGAGACAGCAGCACCTTTAGCTGCGCTCGCTTGTAAGTGTCCAAGTAATCCGGCGAAGACACCGGAGGAGTCATGGAGGGGGCTGTGAGCACCTCTCGGTAGGGATTAGAGATGCCGCTGCACTTTCTTTGCTTCCACCTCAGCTGCTTCTGCTTGGACGGTAGCCTCGAGGCCACGTTGTGACTTGGGGTAAAGATGGTTCCATAACTTTGATAAATGCTTTGCCACCACTGCCTAAGCCCTTTCTATGCTTAGGAGCCGAACCGAGCAGGAGCTGTGAAATGTCCCTCCTCTCCAGCCACCGCTGCCCATTGGCCCGATTCCCCAATGCAAATTTCAGAGCCATGTCTCAGGCGGCGGCCAGTTCCCCTGCAATGGGCAGGGGTGGCTGGAAAGGAGGGATGTTTCACGGCTCCTGCTTGGCTCGGCTCGGCTCCTGGGCATAGAAAGGGCTTAGGCGGTGGCGGCAGCAATGTTGCTGGGGAGTGAAGTCATCGCGATCATTGCCTGGCCTGTGCTGCCTACTGTGTGGCCAGAGGGGTGACCAGCTGTGAACCTTGGGGCCCGCCTTGTTCACTGAAGCCGCCGGGCAGATCTCCCCCCCCCCAAAGTGTCCCGAAGAGGTTTGTTCCTCTTCAGGACAGGCTGTGCCCCAGCCCAGATCCCCACCGCCTGGAACGGCCCAAAAATGTTCAAAGGGTGGGGGCTGGCAGGTGGGTGGGGCTACATTTGGCATATAAAACGCACCCAGATTTTCACCCTCTTTTGGGGGGTAAAAAGGTGCATCTTATACACCGAAAAATACGGTACTTTAATTCATCACGTTCTCCTCCATTCTTTCCTTCATCCTTTAATAAGTGTGTTTGGCTTTCAATTTTAAAAAGGATTGCAATTCTGTTGGCTTACATTTTGCCAATGGATGTTGCTTTGGAATGTTTCAGCAAAGAAATGCAGTAAAAACGTATGTTCAGTAAAATAGCATTAAGAATGCACCTTGAAATAATACATCAACATTATTATTATTATTATTATTATTATTATTATTATTATTATTATTATTATTATTATTATTATTATTATTATTATTATTATTATTATTAATTTGATTTTTATACCGCCCTTCTCCCGAAGGACTCAGGGCGGTGTCATTACTCCAGTAATTCTTATTGCTACTGTTATTATCTAAAAACATTCCTCCTTGCTACAACAAGATATCCACTATGCCTCATTGCATTGCAGGGAAAATTAGTCACAGGGGATTGCATTAGAAGACTGCTGTGATTTAACCATAAATAAGTAAGTAAGTAAGTAAGTAAATAAATAAATAAATAAATAACATGGCCTATCTCTAGGATTTGATGATTCTTTGAACATTTTGTAAACAAGAGCAGAACTCTTGATCATAATGAGAAAACAAAGGAAATTTTTCAGAAGCAAATTGCCATGTGTAATGCACAAACTGTAGTGGGATTTGGTGTGTAGTTTCCTGGATCCCTATTTCCTTGATTGGAGTATTATTTACTGCTTCATTGTTGATCTCTAGCATTTTTGAAATTAGCTAGGGCTAGAATGCTCACAGTTTCCTAGTTGAAATTATGGTTAAGTGTGTTGTGAAATTAAAGAGTTTTTATTATGTCTTTATTATGTCTAGACTGCTATTTAGTGTTCATGGATGTTTCTAAAAGAAAAACTTAGCTGCAAAGAACTTTGCTGTGGTGACAGTGGCTTGTTACCTCGTGCCCAGTCAGGCACCTGTCAGCTGAGCTGCTCAGAGCGGTAGCGGCGCTTTTCAGCTCCAGCTGTCCGGCACGTCACGTGGAGCTTCCAACCATCGCCACAGACCAAGGAGAGCATCGGACTGTAAGCTGGCGATCAGCATAGTGCACAGGAAGCTGTGGTGTCAGCTTCACGCTTATCTGTGGTATCGGAAATGCGCTTCTCCCCTGGGAATACTGTGGCATTATTGGCGCCTAGGAAGCCATGGTGTCGGCTTGGCACTGATACAGTTCCTGAGCTCCAACCATTAGGAGGATTGCCTCAGGCATCTTGGGACAAGAAGGAAAAATTTTTGAGCCGAGGATCCCTCATCTTCCTATTCTATAAGGCCTCCTCTGTCATCGTTCCAGAGAACCCTCCTTGCAGAAAAGACTCTGAAGCAAACATCTTTCAAAGTTCTTTTACTAGCATAGGTAATCTGGCACAGTTGGTGGAAATACGAATCTGGGGATCTGGGTTCCTCCCTCAGTAATACAAACTCCAAAATCCCCAACCTCATGACCCCTCTGCCGATCACATGCTCCAATCTTCAACCGTCCCATCTCGAGACATCACTCCGGCCACTCCTTCTCCAGATGTAAGCTCAGCCTGACCTTGACTGGCAGGAAGAATGTTGTTACGTCTAATAATTCCTTGTACCACCACCACCCTCCCCTACTTTCCCACATAGGAGAAAGTGGCAGCGTGTAGAAGCCTTCGGCCTAGTATGGCTTCCAAAGCTGACATCCTCTTTTACAAAATGGCGGATCATAGCCGTTCTCCTTCCGTGCCTCTACATCCTCCCCCTTTGGGTACCAACCTTTGGAAACTCTGGCCCCTAAGAGAGGGAGGTCAAGGACCATGGGCCCTTCCACCAAGTCCCAGTCTTCTGTTCCAGCATCCTCTTTCTCTGATTCAGAAAAGGATGCCATGAGAAGGCAACATACAGTAGAAAAGAACCAAGGACAGAAGGGCAAAGCTCTCTGCTCGTAAGACCCACCAAGCAGCGGGCATGGGCTATTCAATCTGCCACAGTGGCGTCCTTCACCAGGATGTCATTAATCTGGCTTCCACAAATGCAGGCCCATGCATCCCCGGAAGGCATTCGCTTGCATCATAAATAAACTGATTGTGGCAGCCGAGAATTCTGCAGATGCAACTCTCAATTCAGCAAAATTTGCCTCATGGGCCTTAGCTTCCAATGTCACCTCTAGATGTCTTTTATGGCTGAGGCATTGGCAAGCAGATATGAAAACCAAATGGCGACTAGCGGTGGCCCCATTTAAAGGCAATTCCCTTTTCTGGGAGGTCTTGGACCCAATTTTAGTAAAAGGAAGGGACAAGAGGAAGGTCCTTCCTCATGTCTACAGAAGGACAGATAGAAAGCCCGCCTTTTCATATCACAGGCAGCCTTTTCATATGCATGATACCAGGTTTCAGGCCCTGGTCTACCAAAGGTCCTTCCAATAACCCACGGAAAGGGCACAGGACAGGCAGCCCTTTCGGGACTGTAGCATACAACCTCAATCCAGACACCCATTTCTGGGAACTGGCTTCTGGCCGTACCGGTGATCCAAGTGACTGCTCTGACCCGAGTCACATTGGAGATCGTTTTGCCAAATTTGCCAACCAATGGCAATGCACAACCACCGACGCCTGGGCCCTACAAACAGTGACACTAGGGCTCACCCTAGAGTTCAATTCCAAACCCCCACTTCCAATTTTCTCTGGTAGGATCCCCAATAAAAACTATTCCTGTTTTAAATCAATATGTTGTTGGGTTATTTCTTCTAACCAACCCTTTATTTTCTCCCAATAGTTTTTGGCTTCTGGATGCACCAAGACATCTCTGATGGAGGCTGAAATCCAGCGTCTTCTGGCCATCCAGGCCATAGAACCAGTACCACCTGTACATCAGGATTCCAGCTTCTATTTGATCCTCTTCTTGGTGCAGAAGAAGTCAGGAGGAAGCAAAGCCATCGTAGATCTGAAGAAGCTGAATGTACACATAAAGTACAGATGCTTCAAAATGCAATCACTGCATACCATTTTGGGTTGCATCAGACAGGGAGATCTCTTAACATCAATAGATCTTCGGAAAGCTTACCTCCGCATTCCCATCAGACCATCTCACAGGAGGTTCCTCAGGTTCTGTTATGCGGGGGCCTACTTCCAATACAGGGCTCTGCCCTTCTGACTTTCTTCCACACCCCGGACATTCACAAAACTATTGGATGTGGTGGAGCTCACCTATGAGCGACACCCATCAGAATACAATGTTACCTGGATGATATATTGATTCAGATGTCCTCTCCTCAACAGGCGAGACAAGATCTCCAGGTCACAATACAAACCCTCCAGGACCACGGTTTTTCTGTGAACTTGGAGAAGAGCCACTTGATTCCATCCACCAATGTAGTCCATCTAGGAGCAAGGATCAAAACTCAGACCTGCCAGGTCTTCCTTTCCCGAGAATGCCTTTCTAGCATTCAAGCCATGGTGAGACAGGTCAAAGACCTCGGACGGGTTCCACTGGTGCTGCTTTCCCAATTATTAGGCAAGATGATATCCTGTCTGGCAATTGTACCTTGGGTGAGGTTACACTCCTGGCCCCTTCAGTGGCTTCTGTTACCAAGTCAAAGAGCCAGCCTCTGCAACGCCAATACATGGATCAAGGTTCCCCTGGGGATACTCAGATCACTGGAGTGGTGGAGGTCAACAGCCATGGAGAAAGGTTGTTCCTTTAAGGAACCCAATCATCTAGTTCTGACCACAGATGCCAGCCTTCTCAGCTGGGGCGCTCACCTACAAGCTCAGGTGACTCAGGGTCATTGGTCACCAAGAAACCTCCTAAAATACATCAATTGGCTGGATTTGAGGGCTGCACATCTGGCACTCCGACACTTCCAGGGTGGGTCACCACATGTTACTACTGATGGACAATGTTACAACCAAGGCATATGTGAACCATCAGGGATGCATGTGCTCCAGGGCACTGAAGCAACAGAGAAAGGTCTGTGGGCGGAGAGACATCTGCTCTCCCTACAGGCAGAACACATCTCCAGGTTTTTCAACACCCAAGCAGATTGGCTGAGCAGGAAAACCATTGATCAATCAGAATGACAACTGCACCCAGACCTGTTCCTCCAACTGACATCCAGTTTCAGTGAACCCCAGGTAAACCTCTTTGCAGCCCAACAAACATGCAACTTCCATGGTTTTACACCAGATTCCAGACACCGGGAACCAAAGGGGCAAACACCTTCCACTGCCCGTGGCCTCAGGGCTTCTTATATGCCTTCCCTGTGACCCCTCTGATATTGAGGTCATCCGGAAGATCTTGGAGGAGAGTGTGGAGGTTCTTCTTGTAGCTCCTTACTGGCCCAGATGGACCTGGTTCGCGAACCTTGTGAGCCTATCCATCAATCATTCCTGGAGGATTCCTCCAGACAGGATCTCCCTCAACCAGGGGGCCATTCTCCATCCAGAGCCCCAGTGGCGTCAATTAGTCATCTGGCACTTGAAAGGGAGATCCTAAAGAGGGACTGATTCTCTAGAAAGTTCATCTCTACCATTTTTGCTTCACAACGACCATCGACAACCCGCATATACGATGCCACATGGTCTTCCTTTCGTCGCTGGTGTTCCAGGTAATGGCTAGTACCAACATCAGCATCTGTCTGTCCCTCAGGTGTTAGATTTCCTTCAGGAAGAGTTAGACATGGGATTAGCCACGAATATGCTCTGCAGGCAGGTAGCTGCCTTGGCAACTATTCTAACCTGTGACGGGGCTGCAACCCTTTCTCAACATCCACGGGTTCATAGTTTCCTGAAAGGGGCCTCCAATCTACGCCCTCCCGCAGTACACTGGTATCCTTCTTGAGATCTATGCCTAGTCTTACAGGCACTCACTTCCTCACCGTTTGAGCCAATGGGATCTGCCAGTCTCAAACTTCTGACTTTCAAGGTTGCCTTTCTTGTAGCTATAACATCTGCTTTCAGAAATTGTGGCCCTCTCCGTGAGACGGAACCTATGTGTTTTCATTCTGATTGAGTAGTTCTTTGTCTAGATCCGATGTTCCTACCAAAGATCAACACCTGGTTCCACAGAACCCAGGAAGTCATCTTACCTGATTTTTGTCCAAACCTCAGACATCCCAGAGAACGACGGTGGCACTCCTTAGATGTCCACAGAGCACTGCGTAAATACATCGACAGTACGGCACTGTTCAGGAAGATGGAATCGTTATTCATCTCATTTCAGCCCAGGTCCCTGGGCATGAAGGTGACCCCATCCACCATCGGTTGTTGGCTCAAGGCCTGTATTGCCATAGCCCATGACCATCAGGCCCGATAGCAGCCTGGCCGCATTACGGCCCATTCGAAATGAAATGTGGCCACTACAGCAGCTTGGGCCACTCAGGCTTCTATCCTAGAAATTTGCAGGGCAGCCACCTGGGCATCTCCTTCACCCTTCATCCGAAACTACAAGTTGGACAAATTTGCTTCAGCAGAGGCAGCCTTTGGCCGAAGAGTCCTACAGCAGATTCTCCCAGTTGAAGGGACCCTGGACACTTCTGTTTCCCACCCTAGGGATATTTAGCTTGGGTGTATCCCATTGCTTGGACTCTCTAAGCAGCGCACAGGAGAAGGAATGTTGTGCTTACCTGAACATTCATTCTATGTGCGCTGCGAGAGAGTCCAACCCCTCCCTATCTCCAGTTGGGTTCAGGGTCCAGGACAGACTGTGTTTCCCTTACAGGTTACGTCCTCTCCAGATCCAGAGTCTCGTTAACAAACTGGAGCAAAGCAAGAAGGAAGAGGAGTGATTAAACAAATTTAATCACAGTCTCTGGCCAATCGGATGAAGTTAACATTTGCTTGGACTCTCACACAGCACACGTAGAATGAACATTCAGGTAAGTGAAACATTCCTTTTCTTTTGGACCCTAAAATAAGCACCAGGTTTTATTTTGGGGGGTGTCGTGTCCCACTCCTCCGCTGACGGCGGGGTCGGGAAATCCGAATCAGGCTTGCCTCTGCAGCTCTGCCCAAAGTCCTAGCAAAGTCCTCAGAGCAGGCAGGAGACCAGAAAGTGACTTCAGCAAGATAAGTTCGACTTTGCCTGACTCAGAGACTGCCAGAAAGCAGATCCTTTATATAGGCCATGGGGTGTGGCTCCATGACTCAGCACTCATTAAGGCCTGCCCCTCCCTTCCTTCTGTTGCCTCCGCCTATCCAGTCTTCTGATGCGAGGGTCACTCCAATCAGCAGCTGTTGGAAATAAACTTTCCTCAGGCTCACATGCTGTGGAGGAGGGGGAGGGGTCTAGCTGCTCCGTTTGCCTGGGCATGGAGCCAGGGCTGGGGCCGGGGGGTGCTCCCTCCTCTGCAGCCTGCTTGGGCATGGAGCCAGGGCTGGGGCCGGGAGATGCCCCCTCCTCAGCCTGTCTGGGCATGGAGCCAGGGCTGGGGCCAGGAGGACATTCTTCAGCGTTCGGAAGCAGATAAGCAGACCCCGGCTGCGGTGAGAGCGGGCAAGACACAACAGGGGGATACCTTACCCATTCACCTTAGGACCACTGCAACCAGGCCTCCCATGCCCCGACACCTGTCATGCTTCTGCCTGACTTCTCCTATGGCCACTCTGAACCAGACATCACATAGCTCATAGCACCAGTGCCAACACTCATGGCAAGAGGCTGCGTGGCGTGCCATGTCATTGGTGTGTGAGCAGTGACACTTGCATGATGTGCCATGCAGCATCCTGCTGCAAACAGAGGTTCCAGTGCCATGCGGCATCATGCTTTAAGCAGCGGCACTGGCCCAAAGCACCATGCGGTCTCTTGCCGCAAGCAGCAACACCAGCGCAATGCGCCATGTCACTCCAGCCATGAGCGGATGCAGAAGTGAGGGAGCAGTGCTATAAGTGTCAGGGTGTGGAAGTCTGACTACGGCAGTCCTAAGGTAAGCACATGCGCCGTGCGGGGTGCATGGGGCAGCTCCACCCCCCACTCCCGCCCTAGCTTGATTTTTATGCATGCGCCTTGCCCCACCTCGTATAACCAGATGGTGGGCAGGGCTTAACTAGGGCTTATTTTGGGTAGGCCTTATATTAGATGCGGGTGTGAATTTCAGGCTAGGGCTTGTTTTCGGGGTAGATCGTACTTCTGTGGAAAAATGGTAGGTCTTTTGGTTTATTTAAGACCTTTAAGTGGTTTGTATGCTACAATGATGCCATGTGGTTGTAATAGACTATTGGTTGTTTTTGAGATGTTTTTGATCTATGGCAGTATTATTTGTTTCATAACTCAGGTTGGTTGTATTGTAAAGAATTGAGTGGTCAGGTCTTCATTGAAACTTTGGTTCCTGGTGCTAAAATATTGCTTCATCATCCAGCACATTATGGTTTCTTCTCCCATCCTCCTATCGTATGTTAACCCAACATTTATCTTCAGGATCGTTAATGGCATGTTTCCTCTTTCTTTTTTATGAATTATTGCAAATAGACCTGAGAGGAAGATATTAATGGATTGAATATTGATGTAGCCTCCAAGCTCAGAAATAACCACTTGTGACTTTCAAAGAGGGGAGGGAAAAAATATGGAAGACCTTCTACAAGAAAAAAAGACAGCCTGCTATTTAAAAGAGCCCTGGTGGCACAGTGTTTAGAATGCAGTATTGCAGGCTAATTCTGCTCACTGCCAGGAGTTTAATCCTGACCGGCTCAAGGTTGACTTAACCTTCTATCCGTCCAAGGTCAGTAAAATGAGGACCCAGGTTGTTGAAAGCAAGATGCTGACTCTATAAACTGCTGACTCTGTAAACTGCTTAGAGAGGACTGTAAAACATATGAAGCATTATATATGTAAGTGCTATTCCTATTTTTGTTTGTTTGTTTGTTTGTTTTACATTTATATCCCGCCCTTCTCCGAAGACTCAGGGCGGCTTACAGTGTATAAGGCAATAGTCTCATTCTATTTGTATATTTTTACAAAGTCAACTTATTGCCCCCCCCAACAATCTGGGTCCTCATTTTACCTACCGTATAAAGGATGGAAGGCTGAGTCAACCTTGGGCCGGGCTTGAACCTGCAGTAATTGCAGGCTACTGTGTTCTAATAACAGGCTTCTAACAGCCTGAGCTATCACGGCCCCTGATAGTTTGGATATTGCTAACCAAACTTTATTCTTCAGCCAACTGATGTATCTAATGTGGTGTGTAATGTGTATACATATCAGAACGTAAGCATAAGGGGGCTCATGCTGACAAGGGTGTCCATAGGATATGGTGAAAAGGTCATTATGACAGCCATAGTGGTATAATTGAAGCTCACTCTGTTTTTTATCTGAGTTGTACATTGTGTGGGGACCTCTGAGGACAAGGGTAGAAGAGATAGGTAGACTTAACCAATTTCTGAAAAGAGGCTGTTGAAAAAAGAAAGGCTGCAATTTTGCACAACACCATGAGGTGGCACTGCTTCCTACCTGCCTTTTGCTAAATGAACAAATACTCAGGAATATTAAAACAATAGGCTCATCAATACTGGTTGGGAAGGAGGATGGGAGTTTGGGACCAGGGAATTTCTTGGAGTCAGCAGAAGGGAAAGGGTCCATTATGTAGGGATGCCAATCTTCTGATGCCTTAACCTATGGGTTAATGAAATGAGTTGGTCTCTGTTTGGAAAAGAAAAACCCTAGAGTTTTAGAGTGAGGATTGGTGCTTTAAAGTGGTGCTCTCTGAGCTTGCTTGTTTTTTTGGCAGACTTTTCATTATCCTAACTGGGTAACATCATCAGTGCTAGTAAAGAATGCTGGTTGCTGTCCGTTTATATTCTGGTGTCTTGCCTTACACCTCTGTGTGTTTTCTACTTAAGACAAACTAGAAACCAGGCTGTAGTATTTAGAGTTTATGATTAGAGAGAATTTGAGAGGACCAGATCAAAAGAGATTCAGGTATCTTGGTTTTTGTTTTTGTTTTTTTATTTCATTTTGTCACAACAGTATACACGAACATCGACATAAAACAACAATACATCATAAAAGAAAAATATATATATAAGCAAAAGTATGCAACAACTATGTTAATTTGATATAATGAAGGGAACAATAGGACAGGAACGGTAGGCACTTTTGTGCTCTTATGCACGCCCCTTAAAGGTTTCCCCTCTGCTGACTTAGCCCTCCCCAACTTTTGAACCATTCTACCTGAGCTATTTTCTGTGGGCTTCCCACTCTTGTCCATCTCCAGTGTCATCTCTACTGGTTGGCCCCACATCAGCTGAGTTCCTGAGATGAATCTTCTTCTTACCTTCAGAAGCCCCCAGAGACATGGGCTTCAGCTCCCAGAATTCTGCAGCCAATGTGACCATTGCCAAGAATGCAGGAGCTGAAGTTCACACAACCAGCTGCTTCCCTTGTTTTTATTTATTTTATTTATTTATTCATATATTATTCATAATAATTGGAGAATTGAATGCTGAGCTTGGGAAAAGAGAGATAGGAGGTAGATGAGTGAGTGAGTGAGTATAAACAGAGAGACAGACAGATGATAGATAGATAGATAGATAGATAGATAGATAGATAGATAGATAGATAGATAGATAGATAGATAGATAGATAGATAGATAGATAAAGAATAGCCATTAGGAGACTTCTTTCCATCTAAGATAATGGATGGATGGATAGAAGGAAGGAAGGAAGGAAGGAAGGAAGGAAGGAAGGAAGGAAGGAAGGAAAGAAAGATGATGGATAGCTGCAGAGAGAGAGACAGAAATGACAAATAGATCAAATGTAATAAATGAAAGAAAAATACGATCTCTAAACATTTTCTAATTTTTGAATAGAAATCAGGACGCAGTGATAGCTCTAACAGAGAGATCATTATTTGTACCACAGTCTCAGCAAAATGCTGAAGGAAGCTCAACTAGCAGGCAAAATTGCCAAAATTTCTGAGAACATACCGTATTTTCTGGTGTATAAAACACATTTCCCCCCCAAAAAAGTGGGTGGAAATGTCTGTCTGTCTTATAGAGCAAATGTTGCCAAAGCCCCACCCACCCGCCGGCCCCCACCCGCCGGCCTCTGCCTCCCAGCAATTTGCCTCCTTGCAGCAAACAGCCTTGTCAGCTTCAGCACAGCCTGATTTAGCACAAGCAGCTGATTGGCGGTTGGATCAGCCTCCTGGAATACTGCCTATCAAACTGTTCCAGGCTGCGGGGATAGCCGCCGCTTCCACCACCCATCGCTGCCTCTACCTATTGCTACCTCCGCATGTCCCGTTTTCAGCCTCCTGTGCACCATTTTCGGCCTGTTCCAGGCGGCGGGTATACACGGAGATGGTGATGGGTGGCGATGGCGGCAATGGGCAGTGGTGATCCCCGCAGCCTGGAACAGCTGATAGGTGGTATTCCGGGAGGCTGATTCAACCGCCAATCAGCTGCTCGTGCTAAATTAGGCCATGCTGAAGCTGACCAGGCTGTTTGCTGCAAGGAGGCAAATTGCTGGGAGACAGAGGCAGGTTTTTTTTTCTTGCTTTCCTCCCCAAAAGTTAGGTGTGTCTTATAGTCCGGAGCGTCTTATAGTCCGAAAAATATTGTACTTTGTGCTCAACTTCTTGAAATGCAAAACCCTATTTCCAATTAAGCTGATATTCCAATAGATCTTTTTTTTCTTTACAAAGAAAATAAAACTAATTTAAAACTGATTGAAAGGGTTTGTGGAAAGCCTGTGGATGAAAATGCAGAGAATCAGGGAGGAAGGGCCCTTAAAGATTGCTAATAAAAGTGAGTTTAGGCTTAGGCTTCCCAGTGCCTGGGTGGAAAATGGGGTTTTATACCTCACCATTGGATCCATGAATTGTCAGCAGCGACTGCTAAATCATATTTAATTTCATTTAAACCAGAATACCTTCTCCCAAAATATTAAACCATTAAACAATGCTTCATCCATCATGTTCAATTTCAAATCAGCAAACCACGTTACATGGTAGCTTAGAAGATGCTGGTTGGAATTACAAGGAAGTCTACAAAGTTTTCCAGTACATGGAAGAATTTCTACCTGGAGAAGACAGAATTGAATCTGGAATCCTTGAGCTTTCGAACATAAATTCTGCCGCTCAGCAACAGCATTTGAAAGAAGGAGTTATGTGAAAAAAGATGTATACTTCCCAGCTTAAATCTAAAGCCAGACTATCAAAAATGGCCATGAAAGAACAGCAGTTAGGTGACTGGTCAGAGAATCCCAGAAAAGCCGTACAGTGGAGTCCTTGGTGCTCTCTGAGTTTGGTGTTTTTCTTGCAGATGTTTCATTGCCAAACTGGGTAACAAACTGGGTAAGAATTCATCAACAGTGCACTGATGATATTACCTAGTTGGGTAATGAAATGTCTGCAAAAAAACTACCAAGCTCAGAGAGCATCAAGGACCTCATTGTCATTCTTCTCCTCCTCCTCTCCCACTCCCTTCTAGCACTGACGATGTTATCTAGAGTACTGAAACATCTGCAAGAAAACCACCAAACTCAGAGAGCACCAAAGACCCCATAGTCCTCCTGCTCCTCCTACCCTCTCTTTCTCCATGAACCCCAGTCCCTTCTAGCACTGAGGATGTTACTGTTGTGTCTTGTCCGCTCTCACCGCAGCCGGGGTCTGCTTATCTGCTCCCGAACATGGAGGAATGTATGCCTCCTGGCCCCAGTTCTGGCTCCATGCCCAGACAAGCTGCAGAGGAGGGGGCACCTCCCGGTCCCAGCCCTGGCTCCATGCCCAAGCAGGCTGCAGAGGAGGGAGCACCCCCCGGCCCCAGCCCTGGCTCCATGCCCAGGCAGGCTGCAGAGGAGGGAGCATCCCCTGGCCCCAGCCCTGGCTCCATGCCCAGGCAAACGGAGCAGCTAGACCCCTCCCCCTCCTCCACAGCATGTGAGCCTGAGGAAAGTTTACTTCCAACAACAGCTGATTGGAGTGACCCTCGCATCAGAAGATTGGATAGGTGGAGGCAACAGAAGGAAGGGAGGGGCAGGCCTTAATGAGTGCTGAGTCATGGAGCCACACCCCATGGCCTATATAAAGGATCTGCTTTCTGGCAGTCTCTGAGTCAGGCAAAGTCGAACTTATCTTGCTGAAGTCACTTTCTGGTCTCCTGCCTGCTCTGAGGACTTTGCTAGGACTTTGGGCAGAGCTGCAGAGGCAAGCCTGATTCGGATTTCCCTGACCCGGCCGTCAGCGGAGGAGGGGGACACGACAGTTACCCAGTTGGGTAATGAAATGTCTGCAAGAAAACCATCAAGTTCAGAGAGCATTAAGGACTCTGCAGTCTAACCCTGAACTACAAATATTCTCTTCTATTAATAAAATTCATACACCTGGGCTTTCAAATATAACAACGTCTGAATGTCTGGAATCTAGATATCTAGAATGTCTAGATATGAAATCTTGAAAATCCCATGTTATTGTGGGAAAAGCTTTAGAACATTCAAAGATGAAGAAATCCATAATTTCATTTTTCTACCTTAACTTGGCTTCCCATTTTAACTCCTCTGCTCTATTTGAAAAATGCTGCCTTGAAGAAAAAAAAAGATCGTAAAAAAGGAAAAAATCTGGAAAAGAGCCTACAAGGATTAGCAGGTGGGTGATGAATAGACCTCCTCTTTCCAAAAATATCCCCATCACATTAACACAATGCGCTTTTCACCAAATAGGCGGTTCTTTAACTCCTAGAGAGCTGGTTGGGAAGGGCTGGGATGCGACATGATGTCTATTTGTAGCCCACACCATTCATTTTTGCTTCTATTATTGCATGGAATTTAGCTGGAACAGAAACCAGATGAATTTCCTTCATCTTGTTGCTGCTTAGCTCAGAGTCAAATGTAATGGCAGCTGGACATTTGAGAGCAATTTAATTTAGGGGCTTGGTTCTGGTTGAATGTCTGATTCCCCACCCCCCCACCCCAACGCTGTTTATTTTGCTTCATTTGCTTATCAAGGAAGAGTAGCAAGGCATTTCATTTTGCCTTTTGTCTTAGCCTATTGTATTCAGCCTCATTCGCCTTTGCTTCTTCTGTAAAAAAAAATCTGGTTGCTGTTGAGGTTACAAATAGAAACGGAATCTATTCTTCAAATGCTGCATGTGTGTAAATGGGCAAGCAAACAAAAATAGACCTATGTGATTTATTCAAAAAGTCAGCTTTTAAAGAGAAGGGGAGGAATGCCTCATGCTTTAAATCTAAGATTACACAAGATTTTTCCCCAATATAAGCCATATTCTGAGTGTTCCAATATAGCCATATGGTTATTGGTTATTGGGATCCCTGAGAAGCAACACTTTGCATAATCAATCAGAATGGAGCTGGAAGGGACCTTGGAGGTCTTCTAGTCCAACCCCCTGCTCAAACAGGAGACCCTATACCATTTCAGACAAGTGGCGGTCCAATCTCTTCTTAAAGAGCTCCAGTGATGAAGCACCTATAATTTTTGAAGGCAAGCTGTTCCATCTATTAGTTCTTGTCCTGCCTTCTGGTGCTGTCTACCTTGATGAATATAAATCACTGGGACCTGATAGATTACATCCCAGTCCTGAAAGAACTGTCAGATGTTATCTCAGAACCATTGTATCATATCTTAAAACATCTTGGAGCACTGGGAACTACCAGATGATTGGAAAAGAGCTGATGTGGTTCCCATCTTCAAAAAAGGAGAAAAAAGACCCAGGAAACTACAGACCAATCAGCCTAACATCAATACCTGGAAAGTTACTGGAAAAAATAATTTAAAAACAGATCTATGAACATCTAGAAACAAATTAAGTTATAGCTACTGGTAACAGCCAACAGTTAATGCCAAACCAATCTTATTTCATTCTTCGACAAAGTGACTAAATTACTATACCAGCAAAATGCTGTGAACATAGTATATTTAGACTTCAGCAAGGCATTTGACAAAGTAGACCGCAACCTACTTCTTGGTAAGCTAGAAAAAAGTGGGATAGACAGCATCACCACCAGATGGATTTGTAACTAGCTAACAAACCGTACTCAATGAGTAGTCCTTCATGGTACTACATCTACAAGAAGGGAAGTTAGCAGTGGGGTACCACAAGCTTCTGTCTTAGACCTAGTACTCTTCAATATCTTCATAAATGACTTAGATGAGGAAATAAAAGGGAACTCATCAAATTTGCAGATGACACTAAGCTGGCACAAATAGCCAACACCACAGAAGACAAGCTCAGGATCCAAAAAGATCTTGTCAGACTTGAACAATGGGCCCTATCCAAAAGAATGAAATTTAATGTGGAGAAAAGCAAGGATTTACTGAGAAAGAAAAATGAAAGGTACAAGTACAGATTAGGCGAAACCTGGCAAAAAACAGTAACTGAGGGTGGGACCTTGGAATCTTAGTGGACGATCACTTAAACATGAATCAGCAGTGTGCTGCAACAACCAAAAATAATACAATCCTTGGTTGTATAAATAGAGGCATAGAATCAAAATCATGTGAAGTAATAGTACCAGTAAAGCCTTAGTAAGACCACACCTGGAATTCTGCATCCAGTTTTGGTCACCACATTACAAAAAAGATGTTGAGACTTCAGAAAAAATGCAAAGAAGAGCAACTAAGATGATCAAAAGCAGAGGTGAAATCTAAATTTTTTTGCCACCAGTTCTGTGGGCATGGCTTGGTGGGCGTGTGACTGGGTGGGCGGGGCCAACATGACATCACTCACATCACTCTTTCTTTCTTCTCTTTCTCTCCCTTTTTTCCTTCCTTCCTTTCTTCTCTCTGTCTTGTCAGCCCCGCTGCGCCATGGCTGTCATTTTGGTGAGGATGGCAGCCGACGGAGCCAACCGCCCCACATTCCAGCCACCCGGGAAGCCTCATCCTGCCTCCACTTGCTAGCCCTGCATCCTGTCGCTTGCTGGTTGCTTCCCTGCCCACTCTTAACGCCACTGACACAAATCCCACTGCTGCTGGGAGACCAGCTAGATGCGGCTGAATGAGGCTTGCTGTCCTGCCACAAGTAATATAAAGTGCCTAGGATCCAGGCTATGGTCAGATGAGAAAAGAGAGCGAGAGAGCATGGGGAAACGGTGACACCTGATTCTCAGGCAAGCATGGCAGGGCTTCGGGGAAGGGATTAAGCTGCTAGCTCCTTACTCGCAGCCATTGATAACTCAGTCCTCCTCCGTCTTTCTCATTCTCTTTTTGCTCTGCGGGACTAAGCCGGGAGACAAGAGCGCCAATAAACAGCTGTGACTGCTTGAGCCAGCCAAAGAAGAGAGGGAGGGAGAGAGAATCGGGTGTCGCCGTTTCCACATCACACTCTCATTCTCTTTTCTCATCTCCCCAAGAACTGAAGCTTTTTTCAGCTGACTTGGAGTTCCCAGGCAGCCCGGACATCCCACAATGAGGCGGATCTGAGCAAATGCCATTGTGATCCTGACCGTAGCCTGGATCCTAGCCACTTTCTATTACTTGTGGCAGGACAGCAAGCCTCATTCAGCTGCATCCAGCTGTTCTCCCAGCAGCAGTGGCGTTGGCATTGGTGGCGTTAAGAGTGGGCAGACAAGCTCCGGCAAAATCAAGCTCCATAAAGAAGAGGGGACCTCCCCCCTTCTCGTAAGTGCAGCTTCCCCCCCCCTCCCGGGCTCCCTGCCGATGGGTTGGCGATTCCCGCAACTGTCTTACTGCAGAACCAGATGCTGAGGAGGAGGCATGGGGAGGTTGTGGGGGTGGGAAGGAAAGGAAGTGCGCGGAGGTGTGGAAGTGTCAGCTGAGTTTGTGGGGAGGTTGGCTGGCGAGG
This sequence comes from Ahaetulla prasina, assembly GCF_028640845.1. Classification (NCBI taxonomy): domain Eukaryota; kingdom Metazoa; phylum Chordata; class Lepidosauria; order Squamata; family Colubridae; genus Ahaetulla; species Ahaetulla prasina. The sequence continues at coordinate 22,357,488 of NC_080549.1, read as the reverse complement.
AGGAAGAGATGGAGTGGCAAAGTGGTGGGGGTGGGCAGGGCAGCGTGGTTTGTGCCACGGGAATTGATGTATTTATTCCAGCATTTTTCTAGCAGCTTCCTTCCTTCCCCAAAGTCCTGCCATGCTTGCCCACCTTCCACGTGGGCTTCAGCTTGCCTGCCTTTGCAAGCTGGCCACTGGGATGCCAGGAAGGCAGCGTGAAAAGCAGGCAAGCATGGCAGGACTGTGGGCCATGGATCAGATCGGGGGTGTGGCCAGCCAGCCATTGCTCCCAGTTTGGCGAACCAGCCCCAGTCTTTACTACCTATTCTCCCAATCCGGTAGCATTTCATCTCTGATTAAAAGCTTGGAGACTAAAACATATGAAGAACAATTGCAGGATTTGGGTTTGGCTAATCTATAGAAATGAAAGACTAGGTGTCAGGATTCCAACTGCCACTAGGGGTGACATGATAGCAATATTCCAGTGTTTGACAGGCTGCCACAAAGAGGAGAGGGTCAATTTATTTTCCAAAGCACCATACGGCTAAGACAAGTAACCGTGGATGGAAACTAATAAAGGAGAGAAGCAACCTGGAGGTTTCTTTCTAACAGTGAGGACAATGAACCAGTGGAACAGCTTGCCTTCATTTGTTGTGGATGCTTCATCACTGGAGGTTTTTAATAAAGGTGTTATATACCATATAAGGAGTATGCTGTAGTTTTCACTCAGGTCCTCCAAAAAGGTGGGAAAATACTTGAATCTCATTGGCTAAGCTGTCTGGCAGCCCTCTATATAAAGAGGACACTGCCAGAATAGCACTTTGTTGGGTTGTACTGGTCTACTAATAAAGACCTGTTGTTACTGAAAGAGCTGTGTCCATCTCTTCCACCATTGGATCTAACACTGGCGACGAGTGTGGGATCGGAAGATTAAGGACAAGTAGACCAGTCCCAACAGAGTAGGAAGCAACCAGCATTGCTCGCTGTCTGCAGAATCATCGTCTGCCAGCATGATGACTGCTTACGCTTCGCCGGCTCCGTTCAACCCAGCCATCGACAATTGGGACTCCTACATGAATCGCTTTGAATGCTTCATGGAGGCAAACAACCTCCTGGGACTGCCAGGACTGTATCTCCTGACCACCACTGCCAGGACTGTACCTCCTGACAACCGCAAGCGAGCACTGTTCCTCAGTTATTGCAGTATGGACATGTTTAATACGGCCAAGGCACTCGTCAAACCAGTCGCAGTTCAAGCAGTACTATGGGCAATGCTACAAAACACACTTCGGGCACACTATGCCCCAGTGCAGTCAAAGTTTGTCCGGAGACGCGAGTTCCACCGCAGAGTGCAGGAGGAAGGCTAATCTGTGAACCACTCTTTGGTGGCACTCAGAAAAGCTGCCATATATTACGAGTTCAGAGAGCTGGAGGATGTACTGTTGGAACAGCTCATAAGCAGAATGAGGGATGTTAGCCTACAATGGCGGTTGTAGCAAAGCCAGCCTTCAATCTACAAATGGCCTTTGATAAGGCCAGAGCTGCAGAAAACTTGCAGAAATCAATCACGGCCCTGCAAAGAGCGGGAAATGTGCCAACTTCGCGCCAAACTGCCGCAGTGCATCAGGAGAGCGACGAGCTAATCAAACGTTGGAAGACCAAAATGACATCTACCAGCTCCAAAACGACAAGAAAAGAGCCTACTCCGATGCAGAATGAAGGCAACCCTTGTATGCAGGTTGTGGAGGGTCACACTCCAGAGCAATGTGCAGACACAAAGATACTGTGTGCCAGAGGTATGACCGGAAAGGACACCTGGCTTGAGTCTGCCACGCCAACATATCGTCCATATTCAGAGCCAAGCAGCAACCTGTTTCCGCTGCCGCATTGGAGAAGAGGAAACCCAGGCCATGGAAACCCGAGTGCAGAGAGAAATCTCCCTCCGCTGACAGAGAGGCATACCAGACGAACATTAGACAGACCCACTCGTCAGCCAAAAAGATCCACGTAACCGTACTGATCGAGGGGATGGAGTGCGAGATGGAAATGACACGGGATCATCCCTGACTATTGTTGCATGGAACACCATGAAGAACACTCTTCCGGGCATCCGGAAAAGAGGTTTGAAACTGCAGCGGTTGCAACTCAAAGACTACTGAGGAAACTGCATTCCCGTTGTGGGCAGCAGGACATTCCAAGTACAATTTCGGGGGTTTTCCGGCCCTTTGAGGCGGCATTGGTCGAGGGGGCATTGCCAAGCTTGCTCGGCTTGGACTGGTTCAAGGCCCTGGGCATGGGTGTGACCAGCATCAACACCATCACAGACTATGGCGCTGAGGACCTCATGAAGGAGTTTGAGGACGTATTCAGCAGCAGCCTAGGCAACTACAAAGGAATGCTTATTTCCTTCAGCCTAGACCCCCAAATAACGCCCATTAAAATCAAGCCTCGCAGGGTTCCCCTTGCAATCAGGCCAAAAATTGACAAACAGTTAGACAAATTAATTGGCCAGAGGATCCTTGAGCCGGTTGACCATGCCTGTTGGGAGACCCCTATAGTCAAGCCTGTCAAAGCAGACGGCTCAGTCCGCATCTGCGCAGACTATAAGTGTACAATCAACAAGGCCTTGCAGCAGGATGCCTATCCAGTTCCCTTCATTCAGCACTTACTGCATTCATTGGGAACTGGAACAACTTTCGTCAAATTAGACCTCACCCAAGCATACCAACAACTGCCGGTTGATGATAGCACGGCCAAGGCGCAGACAATTGTCACCCACAGGGGTGCTTTTAAATGCCTGCTTGCAATTCAGGGTCAGCGTGGCACCAGGACTGTTCCAAAGCTTTTTTTTTTTAAAAAAATAATTTTTATTTCCATTTTCCAACATCATATTTATGTAGAAACTATTATCCATCATTAATCATTAATTTTTATTTATTACTGATTCAGGCCTGCCCGACTGCCACTTCCTTTCTTCACAACCTCCCTCTCTACCCTCTACTACTTTCACATCCTTCATCTCTTTCACTCTACTACTTCCTCTCCTCCTTCTCAACTCTTTCCTACCTACTTTCTTCCCTCCTTCTACTCCTCTCTCCTTTTCTTTCTGAAATGGCAGTCGGGCAGCCCCAATATCATTTTAAATTTTAATTTCATATCTTCAAACATTACTGTACATTAATAATCAATCCATGTATCATTTCCCCCCCATTTCCCTCCCTCCTCCCCCTCCCCCCCGGACTTCCCAGAGCAAATACCGGGTATTATGACCAACGATCACAAGCTAAAGTATACAAAATATACATAACTTCCCTCCTTCAAAAATTTAAAACCCTTCACAATAAAAATAAAGATATAGGAAAGAATAATAAAAAGGAAAAAAGAAAAGAAGCAGTACCAGCTTCACATATTACTTCTTCTTACAATCCATTTTTAAAATTAATCCATCTTCTCAAATTCAAATTTTTTCCACTTGCATATTCCTTCAAATTTCATAAGACCATTTCTTAAATTACAGTCCATCTTCTCGAACTCAAATTTTCATCATTTATATATTTCTTCAATTGCCATAACATTTAATGTCCATTCTTCTTACAGTCCATTTTAAAAATTAGTCCATCTTCTAAAATTCAAATTTCCCCCCCACTTGTATATTCCTTCAAATTTCATAAGTCCATTTCTTAAATTACAATCCAACTTCTCAAATTCAAATTCTCATCACTTATATATTTCTTCAATTGTCATAACATTTAATGTCCAATCTTCCAATACTATTCCAACAATCAAATATCAGTTCAAATAAAATCCCTCAAATACAGTATTTCCAGCTTAACTTCATAACTTTTACTGTCTATAAACGTGTCAATTAAAACAAATAATCATTTAAACTACATACACAATATAACAGTAACAGTTAAAATCATTACATCAACAACATTATCTAAATTCATAACTTTTACTTTCCATCCTTCACAATTAAATAATATCATCCCATAGATTTATACCATACAAATAGCAAATAACAAAAATCCTATAATTTATATCCTAAACAAATCAATTCCAAAAATTAACCATAATCATCATATTCACATCTTAAACATTCCTCCCCTCTCCTATTCTATTTTCCATCGTTTCCAAACCAGTTAACTTAGCATCTAACAACAAAAGATTCCCACTCTTTAAAACATTAATATAAAAATGTCTCGCTTTCATAACTGAATTAAGAAAATACTTTCTGCCTCTAAAATTCACTGACAAACCCATTGGAACTTCCCATCTAAAATATATCTGATGTTTCTTAAACTCATCCACTAAAAAAGCAAATTCTCTTCTCTTTCTTAACATTTTAGGAGGAATTTCCTTTATCATTTTTATATCTTGTCCCAATATTTGAAATTTATTTTTATAAAAGGCTTGCAAAATTTCATACATAATCTTTTTAGTTGTAAAATAAATAACCACATTCCTCGGTACTTTATTTTGTCTTGCCCACCAAGAATAAACACGATAAATTCTTTCAATATTAATCTCAAAGTCTTCTGGCTCCACACCCTTTATCTGAGCAAAGGCTTGTAAAATCTCTTTTAAATTTTCTTTCCTACTTTGCTTCAACCCCCTCACCCTTATAGCATATTCCATTAATCTATATTGTAATATTACTCTTTCTTCATCTGCCCTATCTACCTTTGCCTGTATATCTTCCATCTTATTATCTAAGTTCCAATTGTTTTGATTTTTTTGAATTTCCTCTATTTTCCTTTGCAACTCTAAATTAGCTTTATTAATTTCTTCAAGATTATCTTCCATCTGAATACAAGAGCTTAATATTTGCGCAATTGCATCCTTTACCATTTTCATTTCCCTCTTCTGCTCTTCCACCACTTCCTTAAAATCCAACATCTCTTTCTCTATTTCATCAAATTTTTGATCTATTTCTAAAAAACGACTCTCCAAAAACTCCTGTAAAGAATTTCTTAATTCCTTTTTGATTTCTTCTTTTAATTTTTGAATCTGAACTGAAGAAATTTCAAAGTTTTTAATGACTTTTGGCACTATTTGCTTAAAAACCATTTTTAAAAAAATATAACTTAATAACGGACCAAAAAAAAAAACAATTCAAAAAGAAAAATTCAAAAAACTTTTCTTCTAAATCACTATAATCCCAAAGAAGAAGAAAAAATATAAATCATAAAATTCTCGTTTCTTCCATTTAGTCAGTATCTTCCTATATATCTTCTAGTTCCACACTAGCTGTTAATAAACATTTCTTTAACTTTCGTTTCCAGTACACACATTCCACAAAACGCCATTTGCTTTCTTCTCTCCTATCTTCGCAACAAATATATCCTCAGGGGCTTGCAGTCTTCTTACAAACAAATGCTAGAACTCCAGTTTCTGCTCCGTCCACGTTACAATCCATCATAAATCAATTTGTGCCGTGGAGACTGGATGCAATGTTTTTTTCCTGCCAAGGCAGCCCCCCCCCCCAGTCCGGAGCTTTTCAGGCTATGGAAGGAGCTCTCCCCTCAAGCCTGTGGCTTTTTTGGGTGTCTCAACTTCAGCCTGAATGCTCATCTCTCCCTCTTTGCCCGAGGGAAGAGATTTAACAAACTGTCGGACGTGATTTATGATGTCCTGACAGCTCTACAGACTACGAGGTTAGCAGTCTAAACAAGACTGCTTTTTCAACGAAGCGGAGCCATGCCGGAAGTCCAACTGTTCCAAAGCTTAATGGAACGGCTGTTACAGGGCATCCCTGGGGTGATGCCCTACTTTGATGATGTCCTGGTGTCCGCTACAGATAAACCTGCCCTATTTGCCCGGCTCAGAACTGTCCTGACCAGGTTCAGAGAGGCGGGCTTTAAAGTAAAGTGTGAAAAATGCCAAATCGCAGTGCCCCAGGTAGAAGTCCTTGGGTACATGATCGACGGCTCAGGGATCCACCCAACGAAATCCAAAATTGCTGCCATTCAAAATGCTCCCACCCCTAAGAATAAATAGGAGCTTCAAGCCTTCCTCGGCTTACTAAATTTACATAGCATTTTCTTGAGGAAAAAGGCCATCGTGGCTGAACCCTTACATAGGCTGCTTGGAATGAAGGTTTCCTGGAATTGGGGCCCGGCTGAAGTGGCTGCTTTTGCGCCATAAAGAATTTGCTGACATCTGACAGTGTGTTGGTCCATTACAGTGACTCCTTGCCATTCGGGGTGGGGGCTGTTCTCAGCCATCAGCTTCCTAATGGCCGGGAGGCTCTTCTCGCTTTCTATTCCCGCACTTTGTCTGCCGCCGAACGCAACTACAGCCAAATGGGCAGAGAGGCGCTGGCTACTGTCCAGGACTATTTGTATGGCAGACATTTCACTCTGGTTACGGACCACAAGCCCTTTCTGGGATTGTTAGCAGGTGACCGTTTCACTCCGGCTGTCATGTCACCCTGAATAGTGCACTGGTCACTATTCCTGGTTGCCTACAGCTACCGGCTAATTCACCAGCCCGAAAAGTCCTTGGGTTGAGTCTAAGTGCTAAGCCGTTGCCCCCTGCCCACCCTGGTAGAAGATCCTATGCTGGTCTGCCAAGTCATCCTGCTTGAGGACATAGCTTCGGGGCCTATCACTGCTGTTGAGATTGCTCGGAATACCACTAAAGACTCTAAACTGATGCAAATCTTGAACTATGTGTGGCAGGGTTGGCCCCATGCCCCTGTTTCGTACTCTGCTCGTCCATATTTTTTGCACCAACATGAATTATCTATTTTGAAGGGTTGTCTTTTATGGGGGGAAAGGGTGGTCATTCCCTCTAAATTATGGAGGGAAGTATTGGAAGTTTTGCACGAGGGGCATCCTGGCATTGTCAGGATGAAAGGGCTGGCCAGGAGCTACGTCTGGTGGCCCAAGATGGACCAGGACATTGTGGAATGGGTTGCCACCTGCTCTCTGTGCCAGGAATCCCGACTGGCTCTACCCGTTGCCCCGGCCAAAACATGGGAAACGCCCCAGGCTCCGTGGGCCAGAGTGCATATAGATTTCGTGGGGCCAGTAAAAGGGCAAACTTTCCTAATTGTGGTTGACACTTACTCTAAGTGGTTAGAGATAGTCCTATGACTTCAACCACTGACGAAGCAGTCATTAAGGCACTTAGGAAACTGTTCGCCACACATGGCCTCCCCAACATGCTAGTTTCTGAAAATGGCCCACAATCAACAGCCGTGCCCTTTGAGGCCTTTTTGCAGAATTGGGCATCAGACATGCATTGATGACACCGTTTCATCCAGCTAGTAATGGGCAGGCTGAAAGATTAATGTGATTTACTAAGGAGGCTTTGGCCAGAATGAACCTGGGCGATTGGCAAGCCCAAATTGATAAATTCTTGCTAATTCAGCATATCACCCCTTGTGCGGCCACCAATAGAAGTCCCTTGGAACTCCTCATGGGTAGGAGACTCCGATCTCAATTAGACCAATTACATCTAAATTATGTTGCTGATACTCCACCCAATTCAACAGGGAAAATTCGACAATTTGAAATTGGGGATGGGGGTTTATGCCCACAATTATGCCAGTAGCGCCCTCTGGATTCCTGGCACAGTTGTGCAAAAATCTAGTCCTCGCTCCTTCAAAGTTGAGCTGGAGGATGGGAGACTGTGGCGTCAGCACTTGGACCAACTCCGGGGCCAAATTGCAAACTCTCCTCTTCGCACACCAGAACAAGCTCAATCCAACAAGTGGCCAGACCCTGACTATTCAAAACTGTCACAGCAAATGTCTAATACTAACTCAAACCCGATTGTGCAGCTTGATTACCCACCTGTGGAACCAAGACTCCAGCACAGACTACCAGAAGGGTTGGGCCTTCAACCTCCTACCACGCCCAGCGATGTGTCCCAGGAGGTTCCATTGGCGGGTTCAGAGACTGCAACTAATCCACCCACTCAAGTCGACACCCAGGAGCAAACGGAACTGCGCAGGTCAACAAGGACTTGCACCAGCCCCGCCTACCTGCGTGATTACGTCTGTAAGTATGTGCATAATTATTCAAAGTAATTTTATTCTAGGAGGGGAGGAGTGTTATATACCATATAAGGAGTGTGCTATAGTTTTCACTCAGGTCCTCCAAAAAGGTGAGAAAATACTTGAATCTCATTGGCTAAGCTGTCTGGCAGCCCTCTATATAAAGAGGACACTTCCAGATTAGCACTCTATTGGGTTGTACCGGTCTACTAATAAAGAGCTGTTGTTACTGAAAGAGCTGTGTCCGTCTCTTCCATCATCGGATCTAACAAAGAGACTGGACAGTCACTTGACTGAAATGGTATTGGATCTCCTGCTTGAGCAGGGGGCTGGATTAGAAGACCTCCAACATCCATTTCAGCTCTATTCTGATTCTGATTAGATAGCCATACCCAAATCCTGCAACCATTCTTCATATATTTTAGACTCCAGGCCTTTAATCATCCTAATTGCTCTTCTCTTCACTTTTTCCAAAGTCTCAACATCTTTTTTGTAATGTGGTGATCGAAACTGGATGCAGTGTTCCAGGTATGGTCTTATTAAGATTTTATCAAGCGGTACTAATGCTTCACATGATTTTGATTCTATATTTTGATATATTTGATTCTATATATCTGATGTGACTAAAAGCAACCAACTAGGAACAAGAATGGTGATATGCAATTTTGGCCAGAAGCATTGGCAGAATTGCAATTTTCAGCCACTGCAAAAATAAAAAACAACAGCAACAGTTAAATAGGAGATTCTGAAGAGGTAAAATTGCACCCTGCTTTTCTTCTGCTTAAGCAATTGGTACAAACGACTTGAGTGTGATTTTAGCTTCTCAGCTGTTCTTAAAAGGAGGAAAACCTTACCCAGTTATTCCTAGAATGTTGTCTGACAGCTGGGGTGTTTTGCACATAGCAGCTGAGCTCAGCCAGAATTGACACACACACTTTCACACAACAGATTACTCATCTCCTGCCAACTGACAGGCTTCTTCACTGGGCTCCTGGAGTGTGTCTAACACCCCTGTTCTCTACCCCAAGGGCTGACCTTGACTTGGCCTGGGGCAAGATCAGCTGAAATGCAAACAGATCATTTTGAGGAGAGGCATTGCCTTGATAATTCAAATGTTTACCTTCAAAAAAATAAGAAAGAAATCCATCAATCTCAACAGCTAATGAATGTTCTCAACTTATGACCAAAACTGCAGCCTGAATTTCCATTACTAAGCGAAGTGTTCATTAATGAGTTGTGCCCAATTTTACAATCATTTTTGCCAGGTTTGTCAAGCAAATCACTGCAGTTGTTAACTGAACATGCGGTTGTTAAGTACATTTGGCTTCACCCATTGACTGCTTATCAGAAGCTGTTGAAGAAAGTCACCAATGGCAATCACATTACCCTGGGATGCTGTAACCATTATAAATATATGCTGGTTGCCAAGTGCCTGAATTTTGATTACATAACCATGGGGATGCTGCAACAGTTATAACGAAAGGATCACGAATAAGTCCCCCTTTTTTTCAATTGTGTTGGAACTTTGAACAACTGCTAAACAAATGGTTATAAGTCAAGAACTATTTGTAATTTCTGAGTTTTTATGCTATTTCAGAGTTGTACTAGCTAAGACTTGATTCTGCTGAGAACTGAGAATGGCTGACTAAAGAAAAACAATGTTTAGCAGGATGGAGGAGGGATGTAATAAAATTTGGGGAACACACAGAGTGATCTAAATAAAAATAGAAAGATTCACTAAGGAAACTATAATTTGCTGTTGACTCCCATGGACGTTTTGATTATCAGCCTTCCCAATAAACTTGAGATGACATTTTGGGAATCATTCTAAGATCTGGGGTGGACGATTTGGATTCTTAGATGCTTCCCTGCTTGAGATCTAGATAATTAATCTGCCAAACAATCTGAGTTGCTTAAGTCTGCCCATGTCTTCTAATAAAGTTGGTGGAAATAAGTGTTTAAAAAACATGTAATAGTAAAAAAAAAAATTAGCTAGTCCTTTTCATCAATTGCAGGGTCTGCTTTTTTCTTTTTTCAGATCAACCAATTATTGAGCAGATCATTTCTCAAGCCTGACAAATGTAATATTCAATCTCTCTCTCTCCCTCTCCCCCCCCCTCTTTCCTAGTGAAAAGAAGGACTGGGGTGACATGGGCCTCTGTGGCTCAGACTGGTAAGACAGTCTGTTATTAACACAGCTGCCTGCAATTACTGCAGGTTCTAGTCCCACCAGGCCCAAGGTTGACTCAGCCTTCCATCCTTTAAAAGGTAGATAAAATGAGGACCCAGATTGTTGGGGGCAATAAGTTGACTTTGTATATAAATATACAAATAGGATGAAGACTATTGCTAACATAGTGTAAGCCGCCCTGAGTCTTCGGAGAAGGGCGGGATATAAATGCAAATTATTATTTTTTTTTTTATTACTTTTTTTGCAACAAACAAACAAAAAGAAAATACATTATTACACCCTTGTGCTATACACAAAAGGAAGATTTGGGTCTTCGGATATATCCTCATGATTGCCAAAATCCACGTTCTCGAGGTACAGGTACTGAAGCGTCCAATGTTCCAAGCGCAAAGTCCACAAATGGTTTCCAAGTCTTCCAAAAAATATCTTCTTTATACACACCACTTCTAATTTTAATATCACATGTCATTTTATCATTTAAAGCTAATTTCCACATTTCAGAATTCCACTCTTCTATTCTAAAAATCACATCTAGTTTCCAATATCTAGCTATTATAATTCTACCTATTATAATCATAATTCTAATCAATTCTTTTTCATATTTTGTTAATTCTATTTCCTTAATTACCAACAATAATATAGTTTCCACTCTCAATGTTATTACTTTCCCCATCATTTCAAATATCATTTTCTCCAATTGTTGCCAAAACTTTTTAACCTTATCACAATTATACCACATATGTTCATAAGTCCCCAATTCCATCTCACATCTCCAACATTTTTTACTGATTTTTTTATCCATTTGTGACAATCTTAAATGCAAATTAAAATAAATAAATAACAGCAGTCTTCCAATATTTGAGGGGCTACCGCAAAGAAGAGGGGGTCAACTTATTGTATTGGAAATGTATCAAAGAGAGATCCAGCCTAGAATTAAGGGAAATTTCCTGGAAGTGAGAACAATTAACCAGTGGAACGATTTTCCTTCAGAAGCTGTGGATGTTTCATCACTGGAGATTTTTGAGAAAAGATTGAACAACCATTTGTCTTGAATGGTATAGAGTTTCCTGCTTCAGCAGGGGGAGTAGAAGAACTCCAAGGTCCCTTCCAATTCTGTTATTCTATTATCTGTCCGTCTCTCTCTCCCTCCCTCCCTCTCTCTCTCCCTCTCTCTCTCCTATCTATCTATCCATAATGAAACTGAGATTGTTCTTCTCTCATTTTGCAATCTTGTAGTGCTAATTGATTAGAAGAATATGGCAATTAAATAGCATCTAAAAACAGACACTGATGTTCTTTGTCATCCTCGGAAAATTTATCCTGTCCTCCTTACTGTCATAAGTAGCTAAAGCAAGGAATGAGTATACAGCAGTAGGGAACCTAAACATCATCTGAACCTGAATTCAGGATTTTCTGCAGAGTTTAGACTTATCAGAGCAATCTAGTTCTCCCCTGCCTTTTCATACCCACAGGCCCAGGCTGACAACTTCTGTCATATTTCATGGCTTCTCTGCATAGAATTATTATTTAAATGCAGAACCTGAGGGTCCTTTTTTAGTATAAGAAGCACTATTTGAATTCATATAATGGTACCTTTGGAAGATTAACTTGGATAATGGCAATTTCAGAATCCTCACTGTATAATAGAGACGGATGATTGTGCCAGTTTTAGTTTCACACTTCAACAGTCCATAGTTTAAACCAGGAGTAGTCAACCTTTTTATACCTATTGCCCACTTTTGTATCTCTGTTAGTAGTAAAATTTTGTAACCGCCCGTTTCCACAGTAATGCGCCATGTATTGTCATCTGCGCATGCCTCTTGCGCATCGTGGATTGGGTTGGGGGGGGCACCAACTACCAGCTCTGCTTGTCTGTTACAGCTGGGTGGTGTGGGGGGAGATGCATGAGCTATTCTGGGACAAGGCTCTTTTGTTTGCGGTCGCACTATAGCGCCATTTAGTTTCACTTAGGTAACATGAACTAAACTTATGCATGGGCAATACAAATAGTATATTTTCAGAAATTTAAATTGTCACGGGGAATTTTTGAAAACATAATGAAAATGTTTTTAAATAATGCTATGAAAATTTTTTAAAAAGTCAATTAAATTTAAAAAAAGGAAAGAGCTTCAGTATCGTACAAAATCCCTACTGCCCACCATGAAAGCTGGAACGCCCACTAGTGGGTGGTAGGGACCAGGTTGACTACCACTGGTTTAAACTATTTTTGCATGGAGTTTTTGTTGTTTTTGGTTGCGAAGTCATGCCTGACCCATCGCGACCCCATGGACAACGTTCCTCCAGGCCTTCCTGTCCTCTACCATCCTCTGGAGTCCATTCAAGCTCACGCCTACTGCTTCAGTGACTCCATCCCCTTCTTTTGCCCTCCATCTTTCCCAGCATTAGGCTCTCCTCCAGTGAGTCCTTCTTTCTCATTAGGTGGCCAAAGTATTTGAGTTTCATCTTCAGGATCTGGCCTTCTAAAGAGCAATCAGGGTTGATCTGTAGGACTAACCAGTTTGATCGCCTTGCAGTCCAACAGACTCACAGGAGTTTCTCCAGCACCATAGTTCAAAGGCCTCAATTCTTTGGTGCTCAGCCTTTCTTATGGTCCAAGCAAGGAATTTACCTTTAGTCAATTATTGTTTTTTAAAAAATAGCGTAAAGACTGTTTTGTTCATTGTGTATGAAATAAATAAAAAGTATTTAAAATATTTCCTCATGTACAGAGACAGACAGACAATGGGTGCAATTCTTTCAATATGGTAATTGTTTTTATTTTTAAAATTGCTTTTGTGATTTAATATATTATATTTCTATCCTGTCCTGCTCAAACATAATGTTCAGTGATTTACAAGATATATGGAAAATATATTTAGTGACCGTTCAAACTTACAACAGCACTGAAAAAGTGACGTATGTTTTTGACACTTACAGCATCCCCATGGTCATGTGATCAAAATTCAGATGCTTGGCAATTGATTCATATTTATGACTGTTGTGGTGGGTCACATGATCCTCTTTTGTGACCTTCTGACACGCAACGCTAATGGGGAAGCCAGATTCACTTAACCCTATTACTAATATTCGTATTGCTAATAACTACAGTGATTCACTCAACAAATGCGGCAATTGGTCTTAATTGTGGTCATAACAACAAGGACTACCTGTAGTTCCAACAAAAAGCTTCCAAATGGTTCCGAAAGGCAGCCCCATGTTGAGTGCTCTGCAGTAGTCCCGTGGGGTTCCTCCTTCCTCTGCTGCCACTGGCACACCAAGCAGAGCTGTGACCCCTTGGTCACAGCTGTCTCCTACATCTATTGTTATCATCATCATCATTCTGTTGTCTATCCATTGCAGGATGAAGATCTCTTCCGCATGTTTCCATCCCAGTTGGTCCCAGACGGTCCTGAGTTTTCTTTTGCCAATTGGGCCCACAATATTTAGTAATGTCATCAATCCATCTTGTTTTGGGTATCTTTCATGGATGCTTTTGATCAAATGGCAATCAACCATTCTATGATTGCCTTGGTTCATCTATCATCAGTTCTTCTTGCTAGGTGACCAGCCCATTTCCATTTCAATTTTTTGACTCTTTTTAAAAAAAAAATATTTATGATTTTTGCTTTAACATATATGTTCACTGTTCACTAAGCACTCATATATGTGCTTAGTGAACAGTGTATTGTCTGGTTCAATTTACTTTATACACAATACTAATAACAATGATAATACTATCACTGTATGTACATAACAGTATGTACATAATAGTAATCTTTCAACTTCTAACATTTACATATACATTGTAATTATAGTGTATTATATTATGTACAGTATACATAGTAATATTTTCCCCAATTTCTACTTTCTACCTCTTTTTTCTAACCCCTAATAAAACAATTCCCATACTGAAAAGCATTATGTATCTATCCATCATCTCTTGCCCTTTTTAGTATTTCAACTCTTATTGACTTTTGGACAAATCTCCCATGCTCCTCTTGTACCCCCTTACATCACTCATATTTAGTCTTAATTCTTTCATTTGCCTCCACATCTGTCTCTTGCTGTCGAATCTCTAGAGTACCCATCAGTAACTCTTTCATCGCTTCAGGGAGATCTCTATTCTCTTCTATATTTTGACCTCTTGAAGAATAATCTACCTGCTCCATTTCAGAAATCTTTTCTATCTCTTCCGCCTCTTTATCAGCTTCTATCATTTGTTACTTAATCTCCTCTATTCTTTACTCTGCTCCTTCTGGTTTCTCCTCTATTTTCTGAGTTTTTTGTTCATTTTTCATTATCATTTGCTTAGGGTTTTCTACTCTAGCATATGTATTATCCATCAGGTCTATCATCTCCTGATCGTTCCTTATCATAGCTTCTGAATACATTGAAGCATCAATAGTATTTCATTTTGAAATGCATTTGTTTTACCCTGTTGTGCCATTTTGCTTTAATTTAATGGACCAAAAATTATTCAATAATCCACCAAAATCCCAATGCCCCAGTCCAAAGGTGTGAAAAAACCCGATATTAAAAGAATTTCACTCAGTCCCAGAACTGGTCCTCAGAATCCACAATATTTATAGTCCTCAAAATCTTCTAATTTGCTCCCTCTAAATTGTCTGCATTCATAAGTTTTGTTTAATTTTTCTTCTTTCACTTTGTAAAATGTTCTATCAAATAGTAGTTATAATCCAGGATGGCCCACCAGATTTCCCCATGTCACATTAATCCACAGAACTAAGTTCACTTTCAGGAACCATTCTTATTGTTTATAGTCCTCACTCTTTTAAGAATCTTTAAAAGGTTCACCAGTTATTCCCAAACAGCCAGAAAACAAATAGATACAGAACAAAACAAAAACAAAAAGATGGCCTTCCAGGTATTGTTCCACTTTGTTTCCCTTTTTCTTCTCTTGTTTCTCTTTTCTTATTACTCCTCTTTTTCTGTCAAGGTCTTTTCCCACCATATAGTAGTTTAATATCTTTTTTCACCAGTAGTTGTCATCCTAGCTCTAAGTTCCAACATTAAAAGGAAGTGGAAGGCGTAACAGCTGATTGATTGATTGATTGATTGATTGATTTATTTATTTATTTATTTATTTATTTATTATTTCAACTTTTATACTGCCCTTCTCCCGAAGGACTCAGGGCAGTTTACAGCCAAGTAAAAAAACAACAACAATACAAAAGTTAAGAACAATTTTAAAAAACTAATTATAAATTGGCCGAAATTGTAAAAATTTGCTAAATCCCATTAAAAACTGATTAAAACTATTAAAAACTATTAGGCTAATCCTGCTCAATGAAATAAAAGAGTCTTCAGCTCACGCCGGAAGGTTCGGAGGTCAGAGAGTTGGCACAACGTTGGAGGTAGTTCGTTCGGAGGTAGATTGTCAAATAATTTTTAAAAATCATTTTTTTTTGTACAATAAAAAGTAATCAGATAATATTATCAGCAAATTAGAGTCACTTTTTTCAATACTGCAAGTTCCAGTCCGGACTTTCTATATTTTAAAGTTTAAAACTTCATAGTCTCTCATTAAAATTTCTTTCTTTTAGAAATTCTTTTATTTGGATTTAAGTCTCTAATATAGAAGTTGAAAACATCTCACCCAGTTACAATCCCCTGTTCACGAACAGCTCCAGTTCATAATCTTCTTGTCCCGGTTGTCACAGCTTCGGTCTGGCCATAATGGCCATCATCTCTGCTGCCATTTGGGAGGGTTTCTTTGGATCAAGAGGAAATCACCATTTCGACAAAGGATCCCTCCTATCTTCACTACCCCTCCAGGGTGGCTTTAGCCCTATAGGATCTCCTGGCAAGCAGATATCACTTTGTGGAGCTCCCACCTCTGTCTTGCTGCGACACCAACTGGTCAATGAATTCTTTCACTCTCTTGATGGCATCATATACTTCTGTTTGTTCTCTAATCCATGTGTAGGTCAGCTGTACCATAGGAACCATAAATCCAGAAAGACTGCCAAAACATGGACTAGAAAGAGTGCAGAGAAGAACAACAAAGATGATTAGGGCAATGGAGGGTAAAACATATAAAGAGCAGTAGCTGGAATTGGCTATGCCTAGAATGAAGGAAAAATTAGGAGAAGTTCCTGATAGTTAGAATAATTAATCAGTGGAATGCCTTTCCTCCAGAAGTTGTGGGTTTACAGATTAACAGAGTTGGAAGGGACCTTGTAGGTCATCTAGTCCAATCTTCCGCCTAAGCAAGAGACCCTACACTGTTTCTGACAAATGGCAGTCCAATCTCTTCTTGAAAGCCTCCAGAGATGAAGCTCCCACAATTTCCGAAGGCAAGCTGTTCCATTGGTTGACTATTATCACTGTCAGAAAATTTCTCCTAATTTCTAGAATCGCCTTAATCAGTTTCCATCCATTATTTCTTGTCTAGCCTACAGGTGCCTTGGAAAATAGCTTGACCCCTTCCTCTCCGTAGCAACCCCTCAAATATTGGAACACTGCTATCATGTCTCCCTGGTCCTTCTCTTCACTAGTCTAGCCATGCCTAGTTCCTGTAACTATTCTTCATATGTTTTAGTCTCTAAAATGAATGCTCCACCACTGGAGGTTTTTAAGAAGAGATTAGACAACAGTTTGTCTGCAATTGTATATTTTCTCCTGCTTGAGCAGGTAGTTGGACTAGAAAACCTCCAAGGTCCCTTCCAATTCTGTTATTCTGTTCTTTAATTTATTTCCCATCAAGACAATCCTGTCACCAGCAGTGATGGTCGTCTTTGATGCTGTTAAACGAAGAATTGCATGTAATTACAACCTCAACATTTTTGATGAATTTTGCTCCAACTCACTTTTTGATTTGGGAACCACAAATTTGGTAAACTCCTATTAAAATATGAACTGAATGTCATTCTTCTCTTTTCCTAAGTGGTAGTTAGACTCTTTGTATGTGTGCAAAGTCATACAATATTTATAATGTTATATTTTGGGAGACATCTGTTGCTTACAATAGGAACAGTTATGACTCAGGACTTTGCTGCTTTCTCTCAGTCGGGGTATTTTATTACTCATCAGAGATTAATTATGACCATTTCTGCTCAAGAATGTCCTAAAAATAAAAGCCTTGCCCATTCAAACAGTTCTGATATGTGAGGCCAGTTGCAAACTAATAGCTCACATTGTTTGATTTCCACATTTGCTGGAAAGGTCAGTTTTCCTCAGAAACTCCTATGTCACCTTAGACCAAGGATGAACAAGCCATGATTTGGAGGCCCTCCCAAAGGCTTTCTTCTTTCTAAGTTCAACTTTGCAATTTGGGTATTTTCTGCTGAAAATCAAAAAAATCAACACTGTAGTTTTTTCCCCATATTTTTTGGGGAGAATCAAATAGCTTTTTGTGTTTTATAAGATGATTACAAAGCACTTCAAAAAATTGAGAAAACCCTGGGGAAAAACATCTCCATCTTCTTATCTAACGTAGCCTCATTCACCTTGTTTCCCCAATGGGATGGCACCAATCAGACATGCAAAACAAATGTGTATCTTGATGTGAGAGATTTGTTAGGAAGGTAAGAAAGGAGCTGGGGAAAAAACACACTTGACATAAACCATCAAGAACACAGACACACAGAATAACAGAGATGGAAGGAACCTTGAAGGTCTCATCCAAGAAGCTTTGACTAAATGGTGGAGAATGGATATCAGTCAAAACTGAAGAAGTTTCTTGGATGAGAAGCGAAATGTCTTCAAAGAAAAACAAAGTAAGTCCAGATGTCTTTAAAAAAAAACATCTTTGGGACATTGAAAGGTGCTTAAAAACGTGCTTGAAAAAGCACCTTTGGGGCATTGCTTTAAAGCTATACAGTCCTATTAAGGACTATAATAGAAGCCATACAGTTCTGATAAATGATTCTTAAGGAATACAGCAAACCAGGGCTAGATCGAAAATATATCATAATCCTACTATGGTCTCATTTGATGGCCATAATGGAGTTTTCCATCTTACGGTTTAAAATTCAATGATAAAATTGGCCCCCCCCCCCCCCAGTCTGGCAGTCTATTCCAAAATAGCTTTATGTGAAATTCATGATATTTGATAGGGTCTGTCACAAATTATTCAGCAGGGTTAGGAAGATATTTTAGATCTTCGTCTTGTTTTTCAGACTGAGGTAAGAGTAGATTAATTGAAAGAACTCAGAAGTTCAGATTTAAGATGGTAAGTAATCCAACTTTTTAAAAAGGGCTTCTCTTTGAATGTTGCAAGATGCCCTTGGAGAATACTGTATATAATCCTAGAAAATGATGCTAACGCCAAAATAACAACATGTATATAATGACATCATGCAAATGTGATTTCGCAGGCTCCCGCTTTCTAGTCTGGTTCCTTAACCACTAGAACAAACTGGCTCTTAAAAATTTAATTTGTCTTTTGAGAATTACTTCAGATACAATGGATTTGTCGTTTTGAGATCTGGGGGTTTGTCTGAATAGAAATTGTTTTAAAATATTTTTTAAAATCCTGCCTTTATTATTTTTAGAAAATGGTGATGATGCCAAAATGACATGTCATGACAAAGAGCCATAGTGGTGCAGTTGTTGATATTACAGTCTGACTCTGCTCATTACGTAGTGTAAGCCGCCCTGAGTCTTCGGAGAAGGGCAGGATATAAATGTAAATAATAATAATAATAATAATAATAATAATTGGCAAGAGTTAGATCCTGACCTGTTCAAGGTTGACTCAATCTTCTGTTCTTCCAAGGTCAGAAAAATGAGGATCCAGATTGTTGGGGGCAATATGCTGACTCTGTAAACTGCTTAGAGAGGACAGTAAAGCACTGTGAAGCGGTATATCAGTCTAAGGCTATTGTTATTGCTATTGCTATATGTATAATGATGTCATTCAATTGTGATCATTACATCCAGTGCCACTAAATAAATCAGGGCCAACTTATTTATTTATTTGTATTTATTAGATTTTTTAAATCCTGCCTTTATTATTTTTACAAATAACTCAAAGTGATAAACATGCCTAATGCTATTTGAGGGGCTGCCACAAAGAAGAGGGGGTGAACATATTTTCCAACGCACCAGAGGGCAGGACAAATAACAATGGATGGAAATTAATCAAGGAGAAAAGCAACCCAGAACTAAGGAGAAAATTCTTGACAGTTGAATAATCAGTGGAGGAGCTAACCTTCAGAAGTTGTGGCTGCTTCATCATTGGGGAGTTTTAAGAAGAGACTGGACAACCATTTGTCTGGAATGTATAGGATCTCCTGCTTAAACTGGACTAGAAGACCTCCAAGGTTTCTTCCAGTTCTATTCTGAATTGAATTGAATTGGCCAGGTTGGGTATCGGCAACCTGTGGCCCCAGAGCTGCACGTGGCTCTTCCAACCCTCTGCTGCAGCTCCCTGTCGCAGCAGAGGGATGAAAGGCCTGTCGGGATGACAGGGTGGAGCTTTAGTGCAGGAGCGAAGAGCCCCTGTACTTGCCTTTGCACAGCAACAGGATTCCACCTTCCTCGTGGTACATTTGCTGTTGCCACCAGCAAAGAGGGCTGGGAGAGAACGGCGGGGAAGGATCTCGCGGGATGGGGGCCATCCCCCAAGCCTGGCCTTCCTCGTCCCTTGTTGGCGAGGCCAAGAGAAAAAAGGAGGCGGCGTGGGGGAAGCGCTCCTGTCCCCCAGCCAAGCGCCAAACACAAAAGCCCAGTGGGGGTGGGGAGGCTGGCCCAGCAGAAGCGCTCCCATTGGCGTGTTGTATAATGGAGAAGCCTGGCCCGGCTCTCACAGCGGGACAATGTTCAGCACCTCCAGACGCAATCTGTCACTTTTGAAATGCGCCACACCTTTGCGGAAGCTGGGCAGCGATGGCTGAGGCCATGGGGGGAAGTTAGTGGAGGCTTCAGGGCTGCTCCCCCCCTTCAGCAAGCTGTGCCTGGAGGAGTGTGGAGAGTTGTGGACTGAGCGCCAGAGGGTCAGAAGGTGCGCTCTGATGTCACCCCAACACCCGTTTCCAGCACATGCTCTTCTGTCCCAAAGTGTGATTGAGTGGGGGGGTAGGGGAAGAGAGCAGGGAGAAGGTACCTATGCCCAGGCACCATGCCAAAGGAGAAGCAGCGGCTGAACGTGTGTGTTGGGAGAGCTCTGTGGTCACACCTTTCCTCTTCCATCTACCACCCCCTGCCTCCCGTCCTTGCTGTGCTTTTTCTTCCATCTGTGGCGTGTGCGTGAACGGTTGCCAGGATTCCTGGAGATAGATCGCAACCCCTGACAACTGGGCTTTTTGCCTCCCATGCACAGGCTGCATCCGGGGAAGGCCCTCAAAAGCAAGGATGCCCAAGCCAGCCTTTTCTGCATTTTTGCTAATGTCTCTGGAACTAATCCTAGAGTAGAAGTCCGGTTGGCTTTCCTTTTGACCCAATACCCCCTCCATGGCCTGCCCACTGCTCTTGCAGCAGCACAGTGAAAGCACGCTTCACAATGGGGAGACTGGGTCCCCTTCTCCTCCTGGAACCCATTCCCTGCCCCACTCGCCCCTGGCAACTCTCTCTCTCGGGGTGGAGTACAGGTCACGCATCCAGCACCAACAAAGCCAGAAGTAGCCACCTGCCGTTTCCTGTTGCAGCCATGCAGACAGAGAGAGACAGAATCATTCGGCTCGATTCAGCTCTGTCTGCTCCCCTCCCTGCACTGTTGTCCAGTTTTGCAAGGATTCAGCGGACGCTGCCTTGGTGATTGGGGGGGTGTCGTCCCATACTTTGCCTGCGAAGTGTCTTGGGGGGCACTCAGGGACTATATTTTCTGGCCATTTTGGACTGAGTTGCAGGATGTGTATGTGTGCCTGCATGGGATGTGTGCTGCTGTTTGGGATTTATTTTTTTTTTTTTTTGCCTTCGACAGGACCTGTGTTTAACTCATAGAATCATCTATTGCAATGTCCTTCCTGTTAAAGACTACTTCAGCTTCAATCACAACAATACAAGAGCAAACAATAGATTTAAACTTAATGTTAACCGCTTCAATCTTGATTGTAGAAAATATGACTTCTGTAACAGAGTTGTTAATGCTTGGAACACACTACCTGACTCAGTGGTCTCTTCCCAAATCCCCAAAGCTTTAACCAAAAACTATCTACCATTGATCTCACCCCATTCCTAAGAGGTCCATAAGGGGCGTGCATAAGAGCACAAATGTGCCTACCGTTCCTGTCATTTCCTTCCTGTCCTTTCTTTCATTATATCCAATCAATATAGTTATTACATACTTATGCTTATATATATATATATATGCTTATATATTATATAGTTACTTTCATGCTTATGCTTATACAGTATACACTGTTGTGACTAAATAAATAAATAAATAAATAAATAAATGATGCTTGGTATGTGCGGCGATCTAAGGCAGCAACCTCATGGCCTGTAATGTAACAGCCCGACAGTCACTCCTTTTGCAATGCAAGGTTTATTTTTGTATCTTTCCAGAGACAGAGCGAATTTCCTTACAGTTATTCCCTGAGTATGTGCATTGGGAAGTGGGGGTGGGTTGTGGGGGAGAGGAAGGGAGGGGGAGAGAGAGGGAGAAAGAGAGAGAGAGAGAGAGGTGAGGGAGATAGAGAGGGGGAGAAAGAGAGGTGAGGAGAGGGAGGGAGAGAGAGAAACAGAGATGAGGGAGGGGGAGGGAGATAGAGAGGGAGAAAGATGGGAGAGAGGGAGAGGAGGGAGAGAGAAAGATGATAGAGAGAAAGAGAGGAGAGAGGGAGGGGAAAAGAGAGAAAGAGATGAGAGGGAGGAGATAGAGAGATTGGGAAGGCGAGAGGGAGAAAGAAAGATGGGAGAGGGAAAGGGAGGGAGAAAGAAATGAGGGAGGGATGGGGAGAGGAGAGAGAAAGATGATAGAGAGAAAGAGAGGAGAGAGGAGGAAAAGAGAGAAAGAGATGAGAGGGAGGAGATAGAGAGATTGGGAAGGCGAGAGGGAGAAAGAAAGATGGGAGAGGGAAAGGGAGGGAGAGAAAAAGAAATGAGGGAGGGATGGGGGAGAGGGAGAGAGAGAGATGGGAGAGAGAGAGAAAGAGACGGGAGAGAGGGAGAGAGGGAAGGAGAGAGAGGGGGAGAAAGAGAGACACATCTGTTTCCCATAGAAAAGGAAACACAGAGAGCCACAAAACCTGGGTAGGTATGGCTGGAGGGGGGGTGTCATGTGACCGAGTGAGTGACAGGTTTTGTGGCTACCAGTGTTTTGTTTTCTGTGGGAAACGGGTCCAAATAGCTCTTTGAGTGCTTAAAGTTGCAGACACTCTGGGCCAGCTAAATTAGTAAAATTTAGCTTTAAAAAAATGAATTAAATTCCCCTTTCTATTTTCTCCATAATAACCACCCTGTGAGATGAGTTGGGCTGAATGTGTGTGATTAGCCCAAAATCATCCATCTGGCTTTTATGCCTAAGGAGAGACTAGAACTCATAGTCACCTGGTTTCTAGCCTTAACCACTGGACGAAACTGGTTCTTCTCATTTGCTCCCATCTTCATCCCATGGATACTTATAGTTATATCTACATTTGGGTAGTATTGTAGGTAGCATCAATTGGCAATCAACCAATTGGTTTCTTCTCACCCTCCAAATTTCAAATTGTGTATATCGGAAATTTATGGAATGAGATTTTTCACATTTAGATCAAAACTTTTTTTAAAATATAAGTTGTACCAAATTCAGCAAGGGCACTGAAAAAATGCCCTCATATTCCAAACACATTACAACTGCTTCTTACCCACAATAATCTAATTACTACAGTTTTAAAACACAGGGTGAAATGTGTTTCTTTCATAGTGAATGTCATTGAGAAATAGCAATAACAAAGTATTTTCTTTCTTTCCATTAGCTCTGTCAATTCAAATCTACTGATTAAAACTTAAGCATTTCTAGATATTAGTCTAACTGCCAGGCTATGCAACCCTGAATAATATACCCAGAGTTGTGTTTCTTTTGAGTGATGTGTTTAAATAAATAATTAATAAATGTACTTTCTCCTTTCTTTCAACCTTATACTCAATATTCCTTCAAAAAACATGTCTGGATGTCATTCTGAATTACAGAAAAATATTGAAAAGCAAGATTTTTTAACTCCTTGGGGCTAAAATCTATAATTAGATTATCACACATTTAGACTAGTCTGAACAGATGCAAGTCCCCACGTAAGTATCTTCCATTCAGAAACATTCTTCTTTCTAATATGACATCCAGACCTGTTCTTTGAAGAATTATTGAGTATTAGGTCAAAAGAAAGAAGAGGGAAGGGACACTTATTAATGATAGTTATTTAGCTACATCACTGCAGAGAAACGCAACTCTGGGTATATTACTCAGGGTTGCACAGCCTGGTAGCTAGACTCATGTCTGGACAAGCTCAGGTTTTGATTGATAGATTTGTCAGTTTGTGGCTTTGTGAAATGAATCTAGAAGTAATAGGATAGTTTCAATACTGATACTGAAATTTTACTTTAGTATTGCCAATGCATAGCTGGTAGATGCTGTGGTTTTAGAAAGGATCTTTTACATTCTGACTCAGAGATGGCAGAAAGCATATAGAGCCGTGATGGTGAACCTATGGCATGCATGCCACAGGTGGCACGCGTAGCCATATCAGTGGGCACGCGAGCTCAGCTCCGGTGCACATGCGTGCACTGGCCAGCTGATTTTCGGGCCTTCTGGGCCCACCAGAAGTAGGGAAACAGGCTGTTTCCTGCCTCCAATGGGCCTGGTGTGAGGGGGAAGGCCCCTTTTTCTCTCTTACTTGGCAATTGACTTGTATTTATGATGGTTGCAGTGTTCCAGGGTCATGTGATCCCCTTTTGTGACTTTCTGACAAGCGCAGTCAATGGGGAAGCCAGACTGATTTAACAACTGTGTCACTAACTTAACAACTGCCATGATTCACTACTGTGGCAAGGAAGGTCGTAGAATGGGGCAAAATTCAGTTAAGAACTGTTTTGTTTAGCAGTGGAAATTTGGGGCTCAATTGTGCTTGTAAGCCAAGGACCATTTGCATTTCATCTATTATTTTTAATGGATAAAAATAATACATCAGATAATAGAACGGTTTACTGTGATCATAAAATGAAAAATTAATTGCTTAAAAGTATAATAGTTCATTATGTCATTGAAGAATTAACGGAACTTTTCTATAAAGTTCTAAACATGATATCAGTGTTGATCTCTCCATGTTTGTCATTGTTTCCAAAATAGAGATACACAATCAAGTAAAAGGAAAGAAAAAGGGGTGGGGTAATGAAATAAATTAAAATAAAATATTTAAAAACCAGGAAAAACAATACTAGGAAACTACATATTTTTAAATTCCCTCCTAGTACCTGACTGATGATGATATTGCTATATTTATAAATATTGAAATTCCTTATAATTACTGTTTCAGCAGTTACTTCTGCCTTAGAAACTGAACTTAAGTATCTGCCTTGTTATGTGATACAGAGTGGAGGTTCCTAAACTTTTGGCCATGATACCTCCCCTTAATGCAGACCTGAGCATTTTACAGGCATCTGGCCGTCTGACTGACCCTGTCCGATCCATGTGAGGTCAATCAGAAATTAGAAATCAGATGTGTATCCCATGGATGCAAAACTGCCTTGCTTTTATTTTGAAGGTGACTGCTTTTTTTGTGTGCCTATGCACTTTTATAGGTTTAGCCCTTCACAACAGCTCCAATTTCTCATGTGGCCCCTTGAGAAAATTAATCGCCCATCCCTGCCTTACTCTAATCCTAATGTACAAAGCTTCAAAAAAAAATCCAGATACCAAAATGAAGAAAATGAAACAAGACAATGAAACTTTGAGAGGTGAATGTATTGTAACAATGAGTCTTTCTCTCTCTCTCCCTCCCTCCCTCCCTCCTTCCCTTTCTCTCTCTATCTCACTCACACACACATACATATACACACAGAGAGAAAGAGAGTCAGGGATGCCTCTATTCAAAACCCAAGATACAAAAACCCCAACTCCATGACTTCCTGGTTGGCTCCGTTGGCAATGGAGGTGATCTTTTTGGTCACCAACCTCTGGATCGTGTTGGACTGCTAAAACAGCGACAATCAGCTGTCCAGCGGTTCGGAAATCCCCCTCTTCGGGAGAAGAAGCGGAGGTGAGCAAAAGAAGCAGAGGTAGAGCTTCCCTAGAGCTCCTGGAAGATACCAGGGGGCTCGAAGGGTTAAGCCCTCTCAGAACTTCAAAGTGCTCCACATCTGAGGCTTTTCTTCCTGCTTCGGCAGACCTAATTGCCGCGACCAACTGCCGGGACCAATTTTAACTTAAAAAAGATAATACCGGACTGAACAGAAACAGGAGAGCTCTAATTATAAAAGCAAGTAATCAATCAATTCCCTATTATTATTTTTTTAAGTTTTGGATTTGACTTTAAAGCAAAAATGGCGGTTGTTTTTTAATGAGCTACGCAGTTGAAAACGAAAGTGTTACAATTCTCACTGTCTGCTTTTTATTGCTGAAGGCCAGCTGGAAAATTTTTTAAAACATTGTAATGAGAAGGGAGAAGAGATACTGAGACTGTTTAAAAAAAAAAAAAGACTTAAAAGGTTTATACGTAACATTAAGTTAAAGAGAAATTTTAAGAGATGGCAGCAAAACAATTAAAGTCAACTGTTACAAAAACCCCAGGAACATTAACATCGGGAGTCTCTCCAGCACATACAGCAGATACAAAATCACTAAATTTGGAAGCACTTCAGGATAATCTGAAAGAATTTATGAAAGAATCTCTTAACGATGTTATGAATTGGCAAACTTCCCAGATAGAAGATAAGTTTAAATTAATTACAGAAGAAATGTCAGAGATGAAAAAACAGATGTTAGAAATTCAAACTGGAAATAAAGAAGTCAAAGAAGGTTTGGTGTCAGCAGTACAGGGTCTGGCATCAAATGTGATTTTACTGGAGCAGGAAGTAGAAGAAATAAAGAAAGTTAATTTAAAACTGGAAAATAAGATTGAGGCAGTTCAAAGTAAAATGGATAAAGTTGATGATGAAATTGTTTTGGTACAATATAGTGCTATGGAACTTGCTTTACGAATCCGTGGATTGAAAGAATGTAAACATGAGAATTTGAAGCAAATTTTTTCGGAGGCCTTTGCAGAGATTTTGGCAGTTCGGCCAGTAGATGTAGCTTTTCATATTGATAAAATTTATCGTGTGAATTCCTGGATAGCAAGACAAAGAAATCTTCCGAGAGACATTGTCAAAATGTTGAAAGGTAGGAAGGAGTTTGCTTTTTTGGTGAACGAACTTAAAAAACGTCAGATTGAGTATAGATGGGACAATCCCAACTGGTATAATAGTTTACTATGAAGGGAAAGCACATCGTCTTAATACAGTCAGTAAAGCACGAGAGTGTTATGCTTATGTGCTTAAAGCTGGAAGTCCACCATCTCCGGATGGTAGGAGAAAGGAAGGCGAAATTAAAGAAAAAGAAGTGATAGTAATGGAAGAAGACCTTTTACAAGCATTGGATGTGTATAAGATGGGATCAGAGATTCCAAAAGAGCCAAGGATGACAAGAGCAGCTGTCAAACGCAAGGAACAAGAAGAAAAGGCTCAACAGGCTCAATCTGCTATTACCAAGATGGAAACAATGGGAGGAGCAAGGCCCAAAGAAAGATATGATTTGCGGCTGGTGCTTCAAAAGTTTCCGATTGCTGATAATGGCAATTAGACTTTTATCTTGGAATGTTAATGGATTAAACTCACCACAAAAGAGAAGAAAGATATTTCATTATTTGAAGCAATTTAAAAATGACATTGTATGTTTACAAGAAACACATATTAGAACATTAGACCAGAAATATTTGATAAATTCAAAATTGGGAATACATTTTGTTGCATCTGCTACAGAAAAGAAGAATGGACTAGTTGTTTATATAAAGAGTAATTTATCTGCAACATTAATTGAGGCGGATAATCAAGAAAGATATATTGCTATTGAACTTTTATTGGAGGGGAGAAAAATACTTTTAATAGGAGTTTATGCACCAAATCAACAACAAGAAAAATTGTATAAGTTTTTACATAAAAGAATAACATCTTGGGATTATAAAACTTATATATTAATGGGTGATTGGAATGGAGTGATGGATACCCAGAAAGATAAAAGAAGTCTTAGAAATATTTCCAATCGTGTAAAGCTGCCAAAGGCATTCTTTGATTTGATGGAAGATTTAGAATTGAGATGTATGGCGAGAACGCAATGAAAAAGAGAGAGATTTTACATTTTTTTCTGACAGACACAATCTTTTTCTAGGATCGATTTTATTTTAATTACTAATGATTTGTTTTTCAGAGTAAAGAAGACAAAAATTTGTTCTAGAACTTTGTCTGATCATAGCCTGGTATGGATTGAGCTAGATCGGGAAAAAGAGGCCAGGAGGTCGTGGAGGATGAATGAGAACTTGTTTAAATATGAACAAAATGTAAATGAATGTAAATGTAAAACTCTATTGAAGGATTTTTTTTTCTTTGAACATGGATAAAGGGACACCTATAGAGATAGTTTGGGACACCAGCAAAGCTTATATGAGAGGAATTTTAATAGAGATGAATAATAAATATAGAAATAGACTGCACAAAAGGCGAAAAGAATTAGAAGAGGAAATTAAAAGGAAGGAGCAGTTATTGGTATGTAATCCAGGAGATAGTAAAATAAAAGAATCAATAAATATATTAAGAGGTCAATTTAATATGCTAATGGCAGATCAGGTGGCAACTAATTTACAATATGCAAAACATAATTTGTTTAATAATTCTAATAAACCTGGAAGGTGGTTAGCATATTTATTAAGAAAGAAACAGAAATGACGTATAATTGATAAAATAGAATATAGAGGTAAGGAAGTATATCAGCAAAATTTGATTAAAAAAGCTTTTTTAGAATATTATACTAAGTTATATTCTAGAGATGTGATTAATGATAAAGATATAGATAGATATTTACAGGACCACGGTATCTTAGACATTACAGTATAGTAAGGTATCTGGGTTTAAAGTGAATCAACAGAAGACAAAAATGATAATTAAAAATATGAATACACATCAGAGGGAAGAATTAGAAAGAATAACTGGATATGAAGTAGTTAAAAAGGTTAAATACTTAGGAGTATACATTACAGCATCGAATGTAAAATTATATAAAAATAATTATGAGGTATTGTGGGGAAAAGTAATTAAAGAAATGGAGAAATGGAAGAAGTTACAATTATCATTGTTGGGAAGAGTGGCAGCTATAAAAATGAATGTTTTGCTTAGATTTTTATTTTTGTTTCAAATGATTCCAATATTGAAGAAAGATGCAAATTTACAAGAATGGCAAAAAGGGATTAATAATTTTGTATGGAAGGGTAAAAAACCGAGGATAAAGTTAAAAATAATGCAAGATGTTAGGGAAAGAGGGGGTTTAAAAATGCCTAACTTGAAATTGTACTATGATGCAGTTGTTTTAGCTTTAATTTCTGATTGGATTAATTTAACAGAGGAAAGGGTTTTGAATATAGAAGGTTATGGTTTGTTATATGGATGGCATGCATATGTAATATATGACAAGAAAATTGATAAGACATTTAAGAATAATATGATCAGAAGTGCTTTGTTGAGGATTTGGAAAAAATATCAATATAAGTTAGATGGAAAGATACCAATATGGACTATCCCCAGACATATGATAGAGAATATAAATATATTACAAAAAATGGAGGTTATCACTTACAAAGAGCTTTTGACTATGGAAAAAGGGGAATTACAGTTAAAATCTAGGGAGAAATTGAGGGATGAAGGGAGAAATTATACATGGTTCCAGTATGGACAATTGCAATCTAGATGGAAAATAGATCAGAAAATTGGTATAAGGCAAAGTGATGATAATTTGGTAAAAGATCAAGGCCAACAGCATATAAAGAGATTATATAATGTATTGGTTGAAATTGATTCAGAAATGGAGTTGGTTAAAGATTGTATGGTAAAATGGGCACAAAATTTTCAACAACCTATAATGTTAGAAACATGGGGAAAAATTTGGGTGAGGAATGTTAAATTCACGCAAGCACAAAATTTAAGAGAAAATTTTTATAAAATGTTTTATAGATGGCATTTAGATCCTAAAAAACTTTCATGTATGTATCCAAATGTGAAAGCAAAATGTTGGAGATGTGATTGTGTGGATGCTACCTATTATCATATATGGTGGACTTGCAAAAAAGTTAAAGCCTTTTGGATTAAAATATGGTGGATTATGCAGAACATTTTGAAAAAGAAGATCAAGTTTGTTCCACAGTTCTTTTTATTAGGAATAATTCCAGATTGCACTGTTATAGAGACAAAACTGATTTTGAACTTAATAACTGCTGCAAGACTATTGATTGCACAATATTGAAAGAAAGATGACTTACCTACAATTGGAGAATGGATTAGTAAAGTATCAAATTTAGCAGAAATGGCAAAAATTTCTGCCTACTTGAAAGAGAGTATACAAGAAAAATATATTTTGGAATGGAGGAAGTGGATTGATTATATTCAAAATAAGTATCAGATTAAAAAGTATCAATTAGTTTTTGAGTGAAGTTAGGAATTGCTATGTATTAGTTTAAGAAAGAAGGAAATTGATAGTGTGATGGTGTGAAATGGAATATGTTTTATGTTATATTTTAGATTATGTTTGTTAGTTACAATACCCTGTATTCTGTTCTGGGAAGTCTCGGGGGGGGGGGAATGGGGGGGGAAGGGGAAGACTATAAATTGATTGGTTGCCATTGTACAGGAATAATGGTAGAATTAAACAAGTTGGAATGGTGTAAAGTCGGGACTGCTCGGTAACCACTCCCGAAGGGAAAGGGTAAGGAAAGAGGAGTAAAGAAGGAAGAAAGTAGGTAGGCAGGTGGGTAGGTAGGAAAGAAGGGAGGGAGAAGAAAGGATAGGAGGAGAAGAAGAAGGAGAAGATAGAGGGTTAGAAAGGATGGTAGTGAGAAGTGGGAAAGAGGTGGGGAAGTAGGAAAGCGAGGAGAAGGATGGTGGGGAAAGTTGAAGAAGGATGAGAAGGGAAGAAAGGATTAAGGGAGGGAGTGGCGGTCGAGCAGCCCTGATTGAGTATAATTTGAGTATAGGATTGATTGTTGGATAAGTGATTGTATTGTACACTGGTCAAATTGTGGGAATTATTATGGAAAATAAAAATTTTGCCCTAAAAAAAAAAACAAAACCCAACTCCATGTTTGCAGAGAAAGGTACTTTTACTGAGTTTTAACTGATAGAAATGAAAAAAAAAAGATTTGGAACAAAAGGCGCAAAAGTTACATATTGAAAGTATCCCCAAATCCCTTCCCCAAAGACCCAGGGTAAATGTCCAATCCCCATTCCAATTGGTGTCATGTGGGCAGCATCTTCTGGTATTCCGGGATGACTGACCTTGATTGGCATAAACAAGTCTATACAGCTGCACAGTAGAACATAGGAGCAATCCATCCTATTTGTTCACATAGGGCATCTTTCTCAGGCTCACATCCCCTCCCCAAATACCAACCTCCCCCCCCCAGTTATTATGGCAGCCGATAGTAAGCATCATAGAGGCTGACATTCGGCCCTCCTGCAATAGAGGTGTTAGCCCTGGAGGAAAACACAAGACAAAATAGAAATAACGTAACAACCCAATGTACAAGATATTCTACAATAAGAAGACTAAGGCTTATCAGGGTATTTAGTGTGAAACAGTTGTAAGAGTTTTGGTGCTCTGAGATCTCGGTCATTCACCCATTCAGATTAAGAAGGTGGAAAATGTTTCTAGGCAACCAAATACTGTACTTTCCCCCTATGTTTCCTGGAATTGAAGATTTCTTTGACCTAGAAGTGCTGCTCTCCTTCTATGATCGGGGTACAGGAGTGGTAGTTTGATCTGGTCAGAGAGAGGAGGTATGTTCAGGTTTCAATAAGCTAATATGAAACACAGGGTGAATCCTTCTAATGGTTTTTGGTAACTAGCTGAACCATGACCGGGTTGACAATCCCGACAATAGGGAAAGGGCCCACATACTTTGGCCCCAATTTCTTTGACTTTTATTTATTTTATTTATTTATTTATTATTTAAACTTATATACTGCCCTATCTCCCAAAGGACTCAGGGCGGTTTACAGGCATATAAAAAACATCAATATACAAATTAAAATAATCATTAAAAGACTTATTCTAATGCCAATAGTTAATAATACCAATTGTTAAAAATAGAAATATAAATATTAAAATCGATTTAAAACCCCTCTAAATTTAAAAAATCTAAGCCAGTCCTGCGCAGATGAATAAATGAATAAATACTTCTGGGTAGTCTGTAAGTATTTAGTGGACAAGAAAATCCTATCCCCAATTTGGTAATCTTTCAGCATAGCTCTTTTCTTGTCAGCATATTTCTTATGTGCTCAATGAGCCTTCTCTAACACCTTACAAGTAACAGGCCAGATAAACTGAAGCTGCTTGATCCATTCCACCAAAGTCTTGATCAGAAGCCACTTTGAACGGGGTGAAACCAGTGCTACTATGGATGAAATTATTATAAGCAACCTCTGCAAAAGGCAATAAGTTGGCCCAGTTATCTTGATAATTTATGTAACATCTGAGGTACTGCTCTAGAACTAAGTTAGCGCATTCAGAAGCCCCGTTAGTTTGAGGGTGGTGGGTAGAGCTTAGGCCTTGGGCAGAACCTAACATCTTCAGGAATTCCCTCCAGAAGAGGAGGTGACTTGTACCCCCCATCCGAAATAATGCATTCGGGAACCCGATGTAATCTATACATGTTGAATAAACAGTTTAGAATAGAATAGAATAGAATAGAATTTTTTATTGGCCAAGTGTGATTGGACACACAAGGAATTTGTCTTGGTGCATATGCTCTCAGTGTACATAAAAGAAAAGATACGTTCATCAAGGTACAACATTTACAACACAATTGATGATCAATATATCAATATAAATCATAAGGATTGCCAGCAACAAGTTATAGTCATACAGTCATAAGTGGAAAGAGATTGGCGATGGGAACTATGAAACGATTAATAGTAGTGCAGATTCAGTAAATAGTCTGACAGTGTTGAGGGAATTATTTGTTTAGCAGAGTGATGGCCTTCGGGAAAAAACTGTTCTTGTGTCTAGTTGTTCTGGTGTGCAGTGCTCTATAGCGTCGTTTTGAGGGTAGGAGTTGAAACAGTTTATGTCCAGGATGCGAGGGATCTGCAAATATTTTCACGGCCCTCTTCTTGATTCGTGCAGTATACAGGTCCTCAATGGAAGGCAAGTTGGTAGCAATTATTTTTCTGCAGTTCTAATTATCCTCTGAAGTCTGTGTTTTTCTTGTTGGGTTGCAGAACCGAACCAGACAGTTATAGAGGTGCAAATGACAGACTCAATAATTCCTCTGTAGAATTGGATCAGCAGCTCCTTGGGCAGTTTGAGCTTACTGAGTTGGCGCAGAAAGAACATTCTTTGTTGTCCTTTTTAATGATGTTTTGATGTTAGCTGTCCATTTGAGATCTTGCGATATGATAGAACCCAGAAATTTGAAGGTTTCTACTGTTGATACTGTGTTGTCAAGTATTGTGAGAGGTGGAAGTATGGAAGGGTTTTTCCTAAAGTCTACCACCATTTCTACGGTTTTGAGTGTGTTCAGTTCCAGATTGTTTTGGTTGCACCACAAGGCTAGTCGTTCGACCTCTCGTCTATATGCGGATTCGTCATTGTCTCGAATGAGACCAATCACTGTTGTGTCATCTGCGAACTTCAGTAGCTTAACAAATGGATCATTGGAGATGCAGTCATTGGTATACGGAGAGAAGAGAAGTGGGGAGAGCACACAGCCTTGGGGGGCCCTGTGCTAATTGTACAGGTATTTGATGTGATCTTGCTTAGCTTCACCTGCTGCTTCCTGTTTGTTAGGAAGCTTGTGATCCACTTACAAGTCTGTTCCGGTACCTGTAGCTGGTTTAGCTTAGTTAGAAGAATGTCTGGAATGATGGTATTGAATGCTGAACTAAAGTCTACAAAAAGGACCCTTGCATAGGTCTTTGGAGACTCAAGATGTTGTAGGATGTAGTGCAGAGCCATATTAACAGCATCATCTGTTGATCTATTTGCTCGGTATGCAAATTGCAAGGGTCTAACAGCGGATCCGTGATGGTTTTCAGGTAGGAAAGCACTAGCCTTTCAAAGGTTTTCATGACTACAGATGTTAAAGCAACTGGTCTGTAGTCATTCAGTTCCTTGATGGTGGGCTTCTTCGGCACTGGGATGATGGTAGAGCGTTTGAAGCAAGAAGGAACATAACACATCTCTAGTGATTTATTGAAAATATGGGGGAAGATGGGGGCCAATTGGTCAGCACAGACTTTTAAGCAAGAAGGAGTTATCTTGTCTGGGCCTGGAGCTTTTCCTGGCTTTTGTCTGTGAAATAGGTCCTGCACTTCCTTTTCTGTGATCACTAGGGGTTGTGAACCCAATGAAATGGGGTCAGTTGTAGGAGGCTTGGCTGTTGTTGGTGTGTCTGAGATGGGGGTTGTGGAGATAGGTGGCTGTAGTTTCCTTTCAAACCTGCAGTAAAACTCATTCAGGTCATCTGCCAGTTGTTGATTACCTTCAGCCTGGGAAGGAGGTTTGCCATAGCCGGTGATATTTTTAAGAGTTTTCCACATGTTTGCTGGTTCATTTGCTGAAAATTGATTCTTTAGCTTTTCAGAGTAGCTTCTTTTTGCTGCTCTTATCTCCCTTGTTAGTGCATTTCTGGCCTGATTGTACAGCATTTTATCACCTTTTCTGTAGGCTTCCTCTTTGGAATGTCGTAGCTGCTTAAGTTTAGGTGTAAACCAAGGTTTGTTGTTACTGTGTATTCGCAAGTTCCTTGTAGGTACATAGGTCTTCACAGAAGCTGACATATGATGTTACAGTATCTGTGAGTTCATCCAGGTCTGCAGAGGTATCTTTAAAAATATTCCAATCAGTGCAGTCAAAACATGCCTGTAGCTTTAATTCTGATTCCTCCGTCCAGGTTTTCACTGATTTAATTATTGGTTTTATGGCTTTAAGTCTTTGCCTGTAAGCAGGTACAAGGTGAATCATGCAATGATCAGAGTGTCCTACAGCTGCACGTGGTAAAGACCGATAGGCATCTTTTAGTGTTGTGTAGCAGTGGTCTAGAGTATTCTTGCCTCTGGTGGGACAATTGACATGCTGAAAGTATTTTGGTAGTTCTTTCCTTAAGTTTGCCTTGTTTAGATCTCCCAAAACAATGGCCAGTGAATCAGGGTGTTTGGCTTCAGCCTCCATGATTTGGTCAGCTAGAGTTCGTAATGCCTTGTTTACACAGGCTTGTGGTGGGACATAAACAGCAATTAGAAGAAATGAGGAAAATTCACAAGGCGAATAGTAAGGTTTGCAGTTGATAATTAGAGTCTCTAAATTGTTGTCACAGAATTTGTAAATTATGTTAAAATCTTTAGCTAGCTAGCATTGTTTAGCTAGCGCTTTTGCAGGGGGAATCTTGGAAAAGGGTACAAAATGTTCTTGCTTGGAAAATAAGTTGATGATCACCCAAATGATTGTATTTCCCCCACGCTCAGGCAGCTCAATCATAAAGTCCATGGATATTTCCTGTCATGGAGCAGTAGGGCTAGCAGCATTCTGGAGAAATCCAGATAGCTTTCCAGGTGGCCTCTTTGCGGAAGCACACACTGAATAACTAGCGACGTAGGCTTCTATGTCCTTTTTCAAAGAGGGCCACCAGAACTGCTGTTTAACTAAATGTAAAGTCTTCACGAACCCAAAGTGTCCAGCAGCTTTCGAGTCATGAGCCTATTTCGAGTCATGAGCCTATTCCCCCCGAAAACTGGAGGGGACATACAACTTAGTGCTCACCCATGCTAGGCCATCACGAATAATACATTCGTTTGAGTGGGATAAGAACCAGTCATCAGTTTTAAGCTCTCCTTTCAGCTGCTCGCTTAAATCGGTGGGGATATCGAAGTCCGCCTTCCTCTGGGCTGTGGTGACCACGGAGGCAGCCAGTTGCCTGGAGGAAATCACCGGGCGTATCATTTCCAGCAGGGAGCTATTATACTGGGATAATCTAGATAGAGCATCTGCCATAAAGTTTTCCCCCCCAGGAAGATAGTGTAAAGGGAAGTTAAACCAATTAAAATGTTGAGTCCAATGGATTTGCTTGGGCAATACCTTCCTGGGTGTTTTTAAGGCCTCTAAGTTCGTATGGTCTGTCCACACCTCAAAAGGGTGTTTGGCCCCTTCTAGGAAATGCCTCCAGATTAGCAGGGCCCATCAGACAGCAAAAGCTTCCTTCTCCCAAATTGCCCATCTCCTTTCAGTTTCAGTTAATTTATGGGAGGTGCAGGCACAGGGTTGTAAAGTTCCAGCAGCATTTTCCTGAAGTAGTACCACCCCCACAACCACATCACTGGGGGTCAGCTTGGACTATGAAAGGGGCCTCCATGTCGGGATGTTTAAGGAAGAGCTCAGCTGCAAACAATTATTTCAACTTATCAAAAGCTGCCTGGCACTCCATGGTCCACTCAAGAGGGTGGCTAGGCTTTGGCTTTACCGTTTGTTTTTAGGAGATTAGTAATGGGCAATGCAATTTTTGCAAATGAGGGAATGAATTGTTGATAAAAGTTAGCAAAGCCTAAGAAGTTTTGCAGCTGCTTGCGAGTGCATAGGAGCGCCTACTCCATGACTGCCCAAACTTTCTCCAGATCCATTTCAATTCCTTCATGCGATATGTGATAACCCAGATAGTCAATTTTAATTTGGTGAAATTCGCACTTTGATAATTTGGCATACAGCTCAGCAGCCCTGAGTTTTTTTCAGGACTGAACACACTATTTTCACATGCTCCTTCATGGTTTCAGTGTAAATAAGAATGTCATCTAAGTAGACCAGGACTCCCTTGTAGAGATGTTCATGGAGCACCTTATTAATCAATTGCATGAACACAGTGGGTGCCCCCTGTAACCCAAACGGGAGCACCCTAAACTGGAAAGAACCCAAAGGGCAATTTAAGGCAGTTTTCCACTCATCCCCTTCCTTAATTTGAACTCTGTAGCAAGCCTCTCTCAAGTCCAATCTTAGTGAAAATCTTCCCTTTGGCCAGATGAGCTAACATGTCCTTCATCAGGGGTAATGGGTAAACATTTTCTATGCAAATAGCAATGAGATTTTTGTAATCCACACAAAGACAAAGAGACCCATCTTTTTTCTCATGGAACAGCACTGAGCCTGCCACTCATGGCCTAGCTGGTTGGATGAAACCCCGTTTTAGGTTTTTATCAATAAAGTTTCACAATTCCTCCAGTTCACGAGGGGTCATGGAGTAGATCTTTTGTTTAGGGAGTTTCACCCCTGGAGGATTTCTATGCTGCAGTCCATGGGGCAATGGGGTGGGAGCATATCTGAAGCCCTCTCACTGAATGTCTCCCTGAGGTCCCAGTATTCCTTAGGGATTTTCTCTTCCCAGCAATGCCAGCTCCTTCACAGCTTTGGCTATGCAGGGGGATTTCCCCTCTCCTTTCCCTGCTGGGTGGACCACATGCGCAACAACCCCTTCCTCCAATTCACATGAAGGTTCCATTTCCGGAGCCATTGTAATCTTTGCAAAAGTCCATTCCGGGGTCTATGGTAAAACACAAAGTCTCTCGATGGTCCCCCATCCACATCTCAACCAACCATACTGATTCATCCAACTGGCAAAATGCTATGGGCATTGTCCTCTGTTTCAGTCCCATTTTTTCCACCACCTCTGGGCTGATTACGCACCTGGTGCACCCAGAGTCCAAAAGGGCTAGCATCTTCCCATGGGCACCAGACGAAGGCATCCTTAATTTCACTGGAATGGTCATGGGGCCCACGTTCTGACTTACCAGGGGGTCATCGTCGGAATCGATTTCGCTGTCTCTCATGGTGGTTGGAGCTCCCAACTCCTCCAGGCCTGGAGGAATGAGCTCTATGACTTCCACACCTTTTAGAGCCGTTTTGTGGTTCTTTGCTGGCAGCTTCTCGGTTTTCTGACCTCCAGTGGAGGTCGGTTTGGAGCCAGGTTTGGTAAAACAGTCAGCATCTCAGTGCCCCTTCTTCCCACATCGGAAGCATGCTGTGGACCTGTACCTGGATGCTGGCTCCCCTTTTGCAGCTCTAAAGGTCTCTTTCTGGGTGGAAGGGGAAGGCTTGTTCCAACTGCGGCCCCCACAGTATCAGTCTCTGGCTAGGTCAGTTTTCACCTCGGCTGCCAACACATACCAGTGCAGAAGGTCTCAGGGGAGGTGGGGCTCGAACAACACCTTTGGTAGACATCCTCATTGAGGCCATACTTGTAAAATTCCATCAGGGCCTCTTGGGACCACCCCCGCATGTGGCAACCTAGCTCGCGAAACTCCTGGGTGTATTTGGCCACCAACCTCTGCCTCTGATTTAGGGTTTTCATCCTGGTTCTAGTTCAGCTAAGGGGTCATCAAAACACACTCTGAGATCCATCATAAACAGGTTGTAATTCCACAGCAGTGAGGAATCCTCATTATGGAGGGCAACCATCCACTCAGCTGCGGTTCCCTCCAGGGCCATGGTGACACACCTCACCCTTGCTGCTTACAAAGCGAAATTCTCCCCATACTCCTGCATGTGATTCATACTTGGGCTAGGAAGTAACCCAAAGCCTTGGGATCTCCTCTGTATTTTACTCCTAGTGGTGGAACCTTTGGAATTCAGTACCTCTGGGGAAATAACCCCCCACCCCGGGGGGGCCTGGGCTGCACCTGCCATTTGAATTCCTGCAGCCTATGCTGGCTCTGGTTGAGCTCTAGGAATCTCTTCTGGGTTTGCAAGGGCTTCTGTTTCCCCCCTGGTTGCTCAGCCTCCTCACGTCTAAGGCATAACTTTCATGTCCTCTCCGACTTTCAAGAGCCTCTTGCAGGAGATGCAGGGCCTGAGTCAGCAGGAGGTCTTCTTTGTCAGTTTCCTCCCAGGCAGTGGCAACTGGCAGCTGTTACCCCAGGGGGAATCTCCTCTGGAGCCTCCATCCATCCTACGCCCAGTGACCATTTGGCTTGGACTAGGTTTTTCTCAATCTGCAGTTCAGTCATCTGCTTCGACGGTTCCCAGCTGCAACAGGACTGGGAGGGGAGTTGACCCAGCAGCTCCCATGTCCTCGTGGTTGCTGCCTTGGTTAGACATTCTTTGCTAAGTCCCCATGGTAGAATTTTTTCTGGGATGGCCGATAAAGCAGATCTTGCTTAATGTCAGGTGTGCCTCCATTCAAAACCCAAGAAAGGAAAATCCCAACTCCATGTTTGTAGAGAAAGGTACTTTTATTAAGTTTTAACTGATAGCAACGAAAGAAAAGCAAGATCTGAAGCAAAAGGCATGAAGGTTACATATTGTAAGTATCTCCAAATCCCTTGCCCAAAGACCCAGGGTAAATGTCCAATCCCCATTCCTATTGGTGTCATGTGGGTAGCATCTTTAGGTGTTTTTGTCCATCTGGTATTCCATGATGGTTGACCTTGACTGGGCATAAACAAATCCATACAGCTGTGCAGTAGAACATAGGAGCAATCCTCCCTATTTGTTCACATAGGGCATCTCTCTCTAGCTCACATTCCCCCCCAAAATGCCAACCTCCCCCCCCCTTACTATGGCAGCTGATAGCAAGCAAGCATTATAGAGGCTGAGTCATGCACACCTATCTGGACTCCCTCTGCATCTCCCCTGACACCCCAACATTTGGGAAAGCCCTGAGTTACAGGGAAGCTTTTTTTGCTTAATTTTTGCTCAACTTCTGTTCTGAATATATTGTATTAATCTCATCATTGCTCTATTTCCCCTAAGATTGGCCTCTAATCTGTTGATGTTATTTTACATTTTGACAGCTATCCAAGCCAGAGAAGAGGTGGGTTTTTTTTCTTTCTTATGAGATCTTAACCATCTTTCCAGCCGAGCGATTTCAAGACTGGGTAAGTTCCTTATTCTGAAAAAGAAGAATTCTATAGCTGCTCCTAATACCAACCAGCTGTTGAGGATAGGAAGAAAAGCAGAAATGTAAAGAACCTTCATGAGTGCCTGGAGGAGAGCAGGATGGAGCCTAAACCCCTTCCAACCTTGTTATTCAAGTTAACTTTTAATATAGAATGACTAAACAGGGAGAGATTGTAATTTTCATTCCTTCAGCTCAGTCATATCTGATTCTCAGAAACTGCCTGAATAACAGGGATAGCATCAAGATCATGGAGGTGAAAGTACTGGGATCCAATCTGGGTTGATCCCTGGGACCAGAGGTTTAGACTTCCAAGCTTTTGGACTCGTGCTGGGAACTTCTCTCTAGAAGAATGTGTGCTTTGGTCTATTCTATGTTCCCTGAGAATGGGCTCCAGGACAAGTCTGAAAACTTGGAAGACTAAACTTCTGGTCCCAGTGATTGGCCCAGATTGGATCCTTTAACATTATTCTGGTATTACCATTCTATACTTCACTAGTGAGGCCACACTTAGAATAACACTGCATCCAGTTCTGGTCACCAAATACAAAATAGATGCTGAGACCCTAGAAAGAGTGCAGAGAATAGCAGCATAATGATAAGAGGTCAGGAGGCTAAACCATACAATGAATGATTTGAGGGAGCTATGTATATCTAGCGTATCAAAGAGGAGGATTGGTGGGAGGGACATGATTATCATCTTCTGGTACTTGAGGGGCTGTCACAGAGAAGCGGGAATCGACTTATTCTCCAAAGCACCAGAGGGCAGGACAAAACTAATGTGTGGAAGCTCGTCACAATTAAGCAAGCCATAAGCACTGCATTTTATCCAAGAGGTAGCCACCAAAATGTTCTTTTCCATTGAAAGGAATTTTGAAACGAATAATCACAGAGAAGAGGGGATTGGTACTTCAGATGCTGAGGATCCAAATCTGAAGGCTATATGCAGGCCCCATTACTTCCAACTTAGCTTTGGAAAACTGGTAGGGGAAGAACAGAGAGCTGAGAGTCACAAGGGTGTGAACAAATAATGAAATGTGTGATGATACCATTGTTGGCTTAAATGCATCTATCAGTTCCATGGGCTTCTGTAGTTAGCTGTCACTGATGCTTTCCAATCTACTTGGAAGACGTCTCTTAAGCAGAAACTCAGTCAATCAGAATAGAGCTGGAAGGGACCTTGGAAGACTTCTAGTCAAACAGGAGACCCTATTCCATTTCAGACAAGTGTCTGTCCAGTCTCTTCTTAAAAACCTCCAGTTATGAAGCACCCACAATGTCTGAAGGCAAGTTCCTTTTTTGTTGCCTTTCTCCAAGTATTTTATATGTAACTTTGGTTGGTCTCAAGCTATGAATCTGATGGAGCAACAGTTATTCCAAATGGAGCTGAATCAATTGCCCAGTTTTTGTCGGTTACCATTGCATATTCTTGTATATTGAATATTTTATACAAAATTGCATTGAAATCTTATTTTTCCCCTTCTAGCGGCAATCTCCAAACAAACAGACAGTTTTGGTATTGATTTACTGTTCACTAATAATGTTTTTCCTGGGCTCCAAGATCACCACAGATGGGGACTAGAGCCAAGAAATTAAAAGATGTTTGCTCCTGAGGAGGAAAGCTATGGCAAACCTAGACAGCATACTAAAAAGCAGAGACATCACCCTGCCAACAAAAATGTTTATAGTCAAGGCTATGGTTTTCCCAGTTGCAATATATGGCTGTGAAATTTGGACCATAAGGAAGGCTGAGCACCAAAGAATTGAGGCCTTAAAACTATGGTGCTGGAGAAGACTCCTGCAAGTCCCTTGGACTGCAAAGCGATCAAACCGGTCAGTC
This sequence comes from Ahaetulla prasina, assembly GCF_028640845.1. Classification (NCBI taxonomy): domain Eukaryota; kingdom Metazoa; phylum Chordata; class Lepidosauria; order Squamata; family Colubridae; genus Ahaetulla; species Ahaetulla prasina. The sequence continues at coordinate 22,316,419 of NC_080549.1, read as the reverse complement.
TAGAGGAGATCAACCCTGACTGCTCTTTAGAAGGCCAGATCCTGAAGATGAAATTGAAATACATTGGCCACTTAATGAGAAGGAAGGACTCATTGGAGAAGAGCCTAATGCTGGGAACGATTGAGGGCAAAAGAAGAAGGGGATGGCAGAGAATGAGGTGGCTGGATAGAGTCACTTAAGAGGGCAGGAAGGCCTGGAGCAGTGGTGGGATTCAACTGGTTCAGGCCGGTTCGGGTTAACCGGTAGTTAAATTGCTGACTGGCCCCTCCCCTCCCCGCCCTTTCCAGGAGTCCCCACACACCCCATTTTGGCTTCTAGGTAAGTGCAGGGAGGTCTACTAGGCCCAAAATGGGGCATGAGGGTGTGGTGGCCCCCCCACGCCCATTTTCACTCCCAGGAGGCTTCAGAGATGCCTACTAGGTCCAAAACTGGGCATGGGGTGGCGTGTCCCCCTCCACAGCCCGGTTTTGCTCCCAGGGGGTTGCAGGAAGCCGAGTGCTGCCTGTCATACCCCCTGGCCATGGCCCCCATGGCCCCGCCCACCCAGTTGGTCATTAGGACAGAGAACTGTTTGTTAAATTATTTGAATTTGAACAAATAATGCTTTTTGTGCAAACAGAACGTTGCAAAGTTTTCTTATTTGGCATCAATGCTTCAGCAGGGGATCCATAATAAAAGTTAAGTTGGATTGCTATATATGCTTATTTGTACTTTTCTGTTTTGACTCTTTCCTTTCCTTTTTGATTTATTTGTTGGCTAAAGGCTGTAATAGATAAAACAAAACAGAACTGAAATATGGATTATCATGCAAAGGGAGCGATCATGTATTTGAAGCAGAGGTCAGCTGGCTGGCATTTTGGTGACGATGTCATCATACACATTTCATGATTTTAGCATCCTTGTGCTTTGCTGAAGACACCCAGGTTTCGTCAGTGACAGAACTTGCATCAGATGTCAAATGTGCAATTGTTTAATTTATCATGTGCAGAGAGGTGTGTGACATGTGTCATCATTTTGATAACCATTGCGGCTTCTACTGATAGCAGAAGGTTTTTGGAATGGGAAGATCAGAACTGCTTCATTTCAGCTGAATTAGAGTAAAGAGTACAGAGGAGCAGAATATTACCACTGTTTTTGTTTGAACAGGGGTTTCTTGATCAAAAAAGTCAGGATGACAACTGCATTGGTGTGATGAAAGTTCTACCCATTTTTCATACGCAGCCCTGCCCTGCAGTGACAGGTAGTCCTCAACTTAAAACAGTTCATTTAGCGACTGTTTAAAGTTACAACAGCACTGAAACATGTAACATATGACCATTTTTCACAGTTATAACCTTTGCAGCATCCCCATGGTCATGAGATCACAATTCAGATGCTTGACTGGTTCATATTTACGACGGTCGCAGTGTCCCAGGGTCACATGATCACCTTTTAAGCTCAACTCAGTAAGCTCAAACTGCCCAAGGAGCTGCTGATTCAGTTCTACAGAGGAATTATTGAGTCTGTCATCTGCAACTCTATAACTGTCTGGTTCGGTTCTGCAACCCAACAAGAAAAACACAGACTTCAGAGGATCATTAGAACTGCAGAAAAAATAATTGCTACCAACCTGCCTTCCATTGAGGACCTGTATACTGCACGAATCAAGAAGAGGGCTGTGAAAATATTTGCAGATCCCTCGCATCCTGGACATAAACTGTTTCAACTCCTACCCTCAAAACGACGCTATAGAGCACTGCACACCAGAACAACTAGACACAAGAACAGTTTTTTCCCGAAGGCCATCACTCTGCTAAACAAATAATTCCCTCAACACTGTCAGACTATTTACTGAATCTGCACTACTATTAATCGTTTCATAGTTCCCATCACCAATCTCTTTCCACTTATGACTGTATGACTATAACTTGTTGCTGGCAATCCTTATGATTTATATTGATATATTGATCATCAATTGTGTTGTAAATGTTGTACCTTGATGAACGTATCTTTTCTTTTATGTACACTGAGAGCATATGCACCAAGACAAATTCCTTGTGTGTCCAATCACACTTGGCCAATAAAATTCTATTCTATTCTATTCTATTTTGTGACCTTCTGACAACGAAGTCAATGGGGAAGCCCGATTCACATAACAACTTACCAACTACAGTAACTCATTTAACAGCTGAGGCAAGGAAGGTTGTAAAATAGGAAAAACTCAATAAATGTCTCGCTTAACAACAGAAATTTTGGATTCAATTGTGATTATTACTCAAAGACTACCTGTATTAATGGAAAGATTCTGCCTTTATGAACTAACCTGATAATAGTGATTTCTGATTGCTCTGTTTATAATTCTGCCAGAATGATTTACTGATTAACAGAGTTGGAAGGGACCTTGTAGGTAAACTAATCCAATCCCCCACCCAAACAGGAGACCGTACACCATTTCTGATGATTGATTAATTAATTAGGCTGTGAAATTACTTTAGTGGATTATTTTTTTAAAAGGTTGAAATTATGACCATATTATATTTTTATCCCATCTTTATTACTTTATAAGTAATTCAAAACAACATACATAATACTTCCTCCTCCTCATATTTTTCCTGCAACAACAACCCTGTGAAGAGGTTGGGCTGAGAGAGAGTAATCGGCCCAAAATCACCTAGCTGGGTTACATGGCTAAGGCGGGACTCGAACTCACAGGCTCCTGGTGATTAGCCCAAAGTCACCCAGCTGGCTTTCGTTTCTGAGAACTCACAGCCTCCTAGTTTCTAGCCTGGAGCCTTAACCACTGGACAAAACTGGCTCGTTTCCTCCCATATTTATCCCTCACTTAATGACTAGAACTTATCATCTTTTGGCACCAGGGGGCAAGACAAGACGCAGTGGGTGGAAGCTCGTCATAGGGAGATCCAACCTGGAACTAAGGAGAAATTTCTTCACAGTGGAATTAATCAGTGGAACAGCTTGCCTCCTGCAGTTCTGGGTTCATCCCTGGAGGGTTTCAAAAAGACACTGGACAGTCATTTGTCTGGAATGATATATGGTCTCCTGCCTTGGGCAGGGAATTGGACTAGAAGATCTTGAAGGTCCCTTCCAACTCTATGATTGTATGGTTTATTCTTCCATCAGTTTGAATGAAAACCCCCAGCAAAAAAAAAGGACAATTGAGATTTGTTTCACACAGTATTAACAGGATGCCCCAAGTGGGGTTGGGCAACTTTGGTTAAAGAAGTGGGGAGCAAGAGTTCAACAGTTTTGTGAGGGGAGAGATAGTAAACATGATGAAGAAGATGATGTAGGAGATGATCAGGCTGAACCCTCGGAAGGAGTCAAATACTCCTGTGTTTGATTTGACTTCTGTGTCAAATCCTTTTGTAACCACAAGAGAGCTAAGTCCAGCCCGCCTTGAATTCCATTGACTCTTATCTACTGCCAATTTCCCTTAACTGTTAGTCGTTCAGATTCTTGTAGAGGACTTTAGCATACAATAAACTTATATATTCATCTGAACTGCCTGGATTTCAGATTTTTTGCACTTGACATTAATCAGTCAACGGAATTCTAGGATGGCTGGACTTAGATCTCTTGCTGGTGCAAAGGGACTCAAAGCTGATGATGTGTTTGATTCCTCCCTTGGGCTCAATCTGATCATCTCCTACAAATGAAAAGGCAGGAAAGCACATTGGGTGACTTTGTCAGAAGAGATCTTGGCCATAAAACATGGTTTTTCTGGGTCAATACAGACTTCGGATTTGCTCATCTAAAAACAAATGGATTCCATGATAAAGAACTAAGGAGTGTATAAGAACAGAATAATCTTAAATCTCTTTTTCCCTACGGATGTAGTTTAGGGCATCTGGAATCAAAGTCAGAATGACATCATTCTAAATTAAGAATAGGTATATCTCCAGGTGGCTTGAGATTAAACTTTAATATTCTTTAAATATTCTTTACTTATATATATTTATATAAGTCGCCTCACTTGTGGGGTGCCGCAGGGGTCGATCCTCTCGCCCCTTCTGTTTAACATCTACATGAAGCCGCTGGGTGAGATCATCAGTGGTTTCGGTGTGAGGTACCAGCTGTATGCGGATGACACCCAGCTGTACTTTTCCACACCGGACCACCCCAACGAAGCTATCGAAGTGCTGTCCCGGTGTCTGGAGGCCGTACGGGTCTGGATGGGGAGAAACAGGCTCAAGCTCAATCCCTCCAAGACAGAGTGGCTGTGGATGCCGGCATCCCGGTACAGTCAGCTAAATCCGCGGCTGACCATCGGTGGCGAGTCATTGGCCCCGATGGAGAGGGTGCGCAACTTAGGCGTCCTCCTGGATGAACGGCTGTCTCTAGAAGATCATTTGACGGCCGTCTCCAGGAGAGCGTTCTACCAGGTTCGCCTGGTGCGCCAGTTGCGCCTTTCTGGACCGGGATGCCCTATGCACGGTCACCACGCACTCGTGACGCCCCGCCTGGATTACTGCAATGCTCTACATGGGGCTCCCTTGAAGGGCATCCGAGGCTACAGTTAGTCCAGAATGCGGCTGCGCTGGTGATAGATGGAGCCCTCGTGGCTCCCGTGATAACACCCATCCTGCGCAGACTGCACTGGCTACCTGTGGCCTTCCGGTGCGCTTCAAGGTTTTGGTGACCACCTTTAAAGCGCCCATGGCATAGGGCCGGGTTATTTACGGGACCGCCTACTGCTACCGAATACCTCTCACCGACCTGTGCGCTCTCATAGAGAAGGACTCCTCAGGGTGCCGTCAGCGAGGCAATGTCGTCTGGCGACGCCCAGGGGAAGGGCCTTCTCTGTGGGGGCTCCCACCCTCTGGAACGATCTACCCCCCGGACTTCGTCAGCTTCCGGACCTTCGGACCTTCCGCCGCGAGCTTAAAACATACTTATTTAATTGCACAGGACTGAGTTAGATTTTAAATTTATGGGTTTTAAATTGGGTTTTATTCCTATATTTTTAATTATTGGGCTTTTAGAATAAGTTTTTTAATTGTTTTTATATTGTATTTATGTGTTTTTTAAGTGCCTGTAAACCGCCCTGAGTCCTTCGGGAGATAGGGCGGTATATAAATATGATCAAATAAATAAATAAAATAAAATAAATATATATATATATATTTTCTTCATGACATGTTTTTTTATGACAATGTTTGTGTATACTGTTGTGACAAAATGAAATAAAATAAAAAAAGAAAATAAAAACCTCCTGCCCCTGATCATTTCTTGTGAATCAAGATCCTGGTTAAGCCTATCACAGTGCCTTACCCTTTGATGTTGGGTTTTGGAGAAACATGGTGTGTAATCATAAGAATTATGTGTTGATTTACACAACCTTGCTTGCCTAAAGCCTCACCCCTCTTGAATCCACAAGGCAGCTAAGATTTTCATAGGCATCTAGCTAGTACCCCCCCACTTTTATACTGTGGTGCCGAAGTCTAATGCCGTGCCATAAATCAAACCATGCCTGTTTTCAGCTGGGCTGGGAAGAGTATTAGAGGAACTGTAGACAATGGGAGATTTTCCTTGGAGAAGCACAGACAATGCTTCCCAAAATATGGCTTGTCCCATTCTGTGGCTTCATGTGAAAATTGAAATCATGCATCAGGCTACCTTTTCTCTTTCAAAAGGTGGGAAGGGGAATCTTTACCTAGGAAATTGGTCCTGAGTGTAAAGCCAAACCAAGGCACTTCGTGTTTCAGAAGGGATCTGCATGTCTCTCTGTGAGCATGGGCGTGCAAACCCATGTATGCAAAAGGCACTAGGACCTAGCAGGAATCTTGGCCAAACTGGCAGGAATTTCTTGCTTGGAGCACAGACAACAAAGGCAGAGTGTAGCTGGGTTTCTTTCTCTCAGCATCTCCACCCTGTGAGCTGAAAAAAAAAAACGGTAAGTAAAGCCTGACTTTTCCAAGCAGGGCGAGTAACAGATGTCAGATGCCAAAAGAAGAACAGGCTGAACCGTCCAAGCCAGCGATGCCTTCTTAGCCCACCACTCAGCCGTTTGATTTCACCTTTCCTTTTTCGGAAAAGTTGGCTTTTGGTGCAATTCCATTGTACATGCAGACTTCAGTAGAAAGGAGCAGGCAAGAGCGGAGTCTGCAATTTGACGGAAGGAAAAGAGCCTGGAAAAACTCCCTCTGCAGCTCAAGGGTGACAATACGAAGGTCAGGGACCGGTCAGTTACCCTGTAGAAAATGAATGGTGGGTTGGGATCTGGCCAGCACCGATAGGAAGTGGCTGGGAAGCAATCGCTTTTGCTCAAGATTTGTACCTGATTGCAAAGAGCATGTTTCGCCCTGTTTCTGTGGTAGAGATGTGATCTGCATGCTAATTGTTTGAAGGCTAATGATAGCCAGAGCTTGCATCCTCCTTTTTTTCCATTATGGTCAGAGCTTGGGTTTGCATGCCAAGTTTTAAACTACAAAAGGAGATTCCTAGGATCGTGGTCTTTCTGTCATTCCCATTATTCCTCCGCTGCACAAATTAAGCTAAGCCTCTTGTTCCCTGCTCTGGCTCGGAACAATGAAAGGTGCTACTTGCAGGAGTGTGACAGGAATACAGCTAGGAGGTGCCTTCAGCAATTAAAGTCACTTCATTTTACCAGTAAGGAGGAGGAGGAAAGGGGAATGTCAAAAACCTTCCTGATTAATTGACCTTCAAATTGCATTCCAAGTGGAAACAATACTATTCTTCCACATTAACTTCCTCACTGCTGTTTCCATATTAACTCCTTCCACCCTTCCATGTTATTTCCCGGGGCTTAGTATGAGCCAAGGGAAGGACTGGGTGGGACAGGAGGGGGGGGGGCTGGCTGGCTTCTGAAACCAGCTGCTCACAAAGAAAATGGCATTGTTGCTGTATGACCGGAGAAGAGACTTACTGATGATTCCCACCCCCACCCCCGTTTAAAAGGGGCTCCCTAGCTTGGTCACTCCAGTCACCCTTGGCCATGTTGAATCTGTTACTAGATAATGGACTGGTTCTTTGGTTTGTCGGCTGTGTAACTCTAGGACATTGTCACTTCCATGTTTCCATCCACGGAAGGTGCATCTTCTTTCTTTCCTTTCTCCCCCACCCCTGCCACATGCCCCCTAGTCCACAGCCCCATCTAAACTGCAGTGAACTTCTGCTCACTCCTTACAGCTGTTCACAGATCTGTCTTCCAACAGTGTCCATAAAAGGGTTTGCTGCTGACAGAACTGATTTCCATAGAGAGTCCACGAGGCTCAGTGAAATGCTCTTTCCTGGCTTTTTTTCTTTTTGCTTATAAGCTGCTTTGAAAAGAGTTATCCCAAAAGATTGGGAGGTGGGATGTAAATTATTCTTAGAATAATCAATCTTGATTGATTGTATTGCGTAGGAGGCTCTTTCCCTCCCTAATGCTCCCAACAGTTCACTCATGCACATATGGAAAAATCTTCTCTGGTAGCCTTCCAAGAGAAGGAAAACCCAGGTGTTCCATTTCTTCTATCCTTTTTTTTAAGGGGCCTAAATCCAAAGGCCCCTTATCTGTATCATCAGCTTTTTCTCCAAAGATTGCATTGTCTCATTGCATCATCATCATTAATTATTATTATTATTAATTATTAAAGATGTAATCTTCAATTTGATTCAGTCTGGACTGGAGAAAAAACCAAGAACGTAAGAGCTATTAAGGTAGCGTCTGAGTATGTAGACAGTTCCAAGTAAGGTAGTTTTTTGCAAAGTCAGGATATTCAGGTCTGATAAGTTCAAACTTCCCATGTATCTAGGCAACCCTTTGGGTATTGCTCCAAGGGCTCCTGTTACTATTAGTAAAACCATTGATTTCTTCCTCCACAATTGCTAAACTTCAACGTGCAGATCATGGTATTTTGTTATTTTTTTCTAGCTGTTTCTCTTCAATTCATGTATCACTTGGTATTGCAATATCAATGAACCAGAGGTTTTTTTTCCCCAGAATAGTGACATCAGGTGTGTTGTGGGCCAGATGTCTGTCTGTTTGGATTCGAAAGTCCCACAAAGTTCATTTTCAAGATCTTTGTCAATTTAGTGTTGCCAGTAACTTTTGCATCATCATCATCATCATCATCATCATCATCATCATCATTATTGATTTAATCTTCAATTTGATTCACAGTCTGGGACTGGTAAAAACTTAACAGTTGAAATCCTAATCAATGACCTAAGAGCTGTTAAGGTAACATCTGAGGCAGTTCTGAGTAAGGTGGCTGTTGTTGTTATTAATCGCACAGTTAGCCAGATATTTCAGACTGGATTTGGCATTTTTGTTTACCTATCGAGTCCTTAACCTGGGATAGGCAGATGTGGATATTTGATGGTGTTACCGATATCATCACAGGATGGAAGCTGTTCCCAGTAAAGCCGCCATTGACTGATGGCAAATTTGTCAATGCCAATGGTGTTCAAGTGATGCTCCAGTTGTTTTGGGATTGCACCCAAGGAACCTACTACTACTACTACTACTACTACTACTGGTTAATCTTCATTTTGATACACAATCTAAAATATAACAGTTCAAATCCTAACCAAGGACCTAAGAGCTTTTAAGGTTCGTTTGTCTTCCAGTCACCTGTCAACTTCATGCCCTGGTTGCCTAACAGAGGGAGCTGAGCCCTGTAGCATATTTTTCACTGAACACCCTGGAGCCATAGTATTCAATGCAAGTCTTGTTGAGCCAGGCGACATTCATTCCAGCATAGAATTCACTTGACATGTTTTCACCATAGTTAAATGGGTTTGGCGCAAGTTTAGTCTGGCTCTTCTATAGCACACACAAGCCCCCGCACCATGACAAGGTAAAGCTCCTTGGGTGGGATGATGATGATGATGATGATTTACTTTATTCATTAAACATGAAACTCAGTCAACTGAACTTTCAAAAATGCATCACAAATACCATTGACTAATGGTTGATGGTTGATACGGTTGGATACGGATGGTTGATGGCTAATGGTTGATACGGATTGCTGCTAGCATCCTAGGTATCAACCAAGTACCTTCTTAAGATTTTTTATTATGGTGATTAGTATTATTATGATTATTATTAATATTATTATTATTAATATTATATTTGTTTCTTCTTTGCTTCTATTCTTTTCCTTCTTCTGCCTCAGCTTCACATCTTTAGGGGTCACCAAGCAATGGAACTTGATTTTGGACACTTTGACGAAAGAGATAAGGCGTCCAGAAACATGCGTGGCTCCCGAATGAATGGCCTGCCAAGTCCCACTCACAGCGCCCACTGTAGTTTCTACCGCACCAGGACCTTACAGGCGCTGAGCAATGAGAAGAAGGCAAAGAAAGTGCGTTTCTACCGCAATGGGGACCGTTATTTCAAGGGGATTGTTTATGCTGTCTCCAGTGACCGCTTCCGAAGCTTTGATGCCTTGCTTGCTGACCTGACCCGTTCTCTGTCTGATAACATTAATCTGCCTCAGGGAGTTCGCTACATTTACACCATCGATGGCAACAGAAAGATTGGCAGCATGGATGAACTGGAAGAAGGTAAGAAGGACAGCATTGTAGAGTAGCTCCAGGAAGGGTGGAAAGATGAGGAATGGTCCATGTTCCCGCCCAAGGAAAATGACACTTTGATCTTGATTCAGGGTGATAAAATTAAAACTATGAATTTCAGTGGTGGGAATAATTTATTTTTGGGGTGGTTGTCCAAAAGTATGTCATTCATATTTAATCCTTGGATGGATGCATATAATACTCTACATCAGTGTTCCTCAACATTGGCAACTTGAAGATGTGTGGACTTCAACTCTCAGAATTTCCCAGCCAGCATGCTGGAGTCCATGCCTCTTAAAGTTGCTGAGAATACCCATCTTGAAATTAAATTTCAGAGTAAGCAACATTAGGCAGTCTCTGGGAAAGGCTCTAATGCTGGGAAAGCTGAAAGGAAAGGAAAGGAAAGGAAAGAAGAGCATCAGCATGCTGGCAGGGGAATTCTGGGAATTGAAGTCCACCCATATTCAACTTGCCAAGATTGAGAAACACTACTCTATATCATTGGGACCTCCTTATTCTAGATTCACTGCAAGTATCTGGAAATTTTGATGTGACCCACTGCAGTCATCTAAAAGTTGTCACCAAATTTTAATTTGTAATGTGATAGTTTGTGGAAACTATTAAATCCTGAGGAGGATTCATGCCATTCATGTATAATTCAATCTAATTTTAATTAAAGCAGGTACAACTATAGCTTATTTTTGCTCTTGACTTTACATAAGAATCAAGTGTGATACTCATCCCTCAAATTGTACACTGTGGCTGTCCAGCCCAGCCTTCTCAGGCCTGCTTTCCTGCTGTCTTGGATTATAACTCCCATAAATCTCAGACAGCATGGGCAAAATGACTGGGGATTATGGGGATTGTCATCTTGTCCATTGGAAAGGATCTAGTCTAGCTTTATAATGGTTTATTCTGGTTGTGACTTTCTTAGTCAACCCCTCTGAAATCCTTTAAATAGATGGGGATCTCTTGTACATTTCTCAGTGATCCTGCCACCTAATTGCAATCCCTGCAGCATGAGGAAAAAATAAAGCCTTGTTAGAAGATTAGAAGTTCTAATCCACCTTGTTTTAAATATGGATTTCTTCCCCTGAAGCTTAAAATACTTCTCTGGGCATGCAGCATGGATTTGAATCTAGAAAGGCATGTAATTGAATGATCTCAGTCCAGATGGTGGGTGTGTTTGTGCATGTTTCCATAACTTGCACTAGAAGTGGGATGCCTGCTCATTTAGGCGGGTGGGCTGATGTCATGTCTCGTACTGTACGTTTTCTGCCTCTCTGTAGTGACAGGCATTCCGGTGGGCTTGCAGAGAGGAGTCTCTGTGGACCATTAATTGACTTGCGCCAAAGGAGGAGATATGGGTACCCATCTGTGGACCTGTGAATTACATTTAGGAGTCTTATCTCCTTAACTTCAGAGCATCTGTGTATCTAAATGATTCTGTCTACAATATCTTTGCAGGATGTGAGTTTATACACAGGCTGCATTACCTGACCTTCTAGATTAAGACTATTACACTTTTTGCAATATACCTAAGTATTATGAATGCAGGAGGTTGGAAGTCTGCTTTAAGACTTAAGTCTGCTAATGTCCACAAACCCACATCGGTAACACCCTTTATGAAGCCTTAGCATTTAAGCATCCTTTCTATGCATTATGTGGTAAAGCAGCTGTTCCTCCAATTCTTGATGAGCATGAAAGCTTTGAGCAAATATTTTGCAGTGGGTGTGACTGGCTGAAGGTGTGTGCACATTGCCTATATCCTGCAGAAATGCTTCAGCGTGTGTGAATGCAATCTGTTAGATTTTTGCACTTTTTGCCTGGTTATTCATCACTTACCAGCTAATGGGCTCTGAGGGCACCAATGGTGCAGTATTGAGCAACAAAGCTAAATGCAGCTTGCCTTAAAGCTTGCAAGATTAGCCAAAACAGCGGTGGGAAATTAAATATAATGCTGATGTCATCACTGCTTTGGAAATTTGCGCTAGAGTGTGTTTTTTTTTTATCCCTAAAGAAAAAAGCAGAATTCTATTCTTTACTGCAGTAACAATGAAGAAAAAACCCCTTTATTTCTTCTTTTTTGTAAAAAGAAAAAGAAGACTTATGTACCTTTAGCTTAAAGGTTTTTTTAAATCTTTTTAAATCTTTTAATCAGAGGCACTTGTTTTAAATGCTCATCTGGGAGGCAGCCTGCAGGGTGTGTCCCTTTGTCTGGAGTGGATGTGTTCAGTGTGTCTCCAAAGTGCCTCTGTGCAAGCTCAGAGGGGGTGTCACTTTGGTTTGCCCCTGGGGGGTGTCTTTTGAAGGAGGGGGGCTCCAAACTCTTCTGAGCTGGGAGGGAGGGAGAAAGGGAGCATGGCTGTTGTAATTGGCTTGCCGGAGAGAAAGCCGGCAATGGATGCAGTCTTCTCAGGAGGAAGGCTTTCTATATGGATCCAATCAATTTGATATCTTTGGAACATTACATGACAAGTCTGGAAGGAAGATCTGCCCAGAGAGATTGGGAAAGAGAAAAAAATTCTTGCCTCTGTTGGAAGGGCTGATAAAATGTGAAGCACAATGAAGCATCTATCAACATGATCTTCACCCAGGTTTTAAACCTTGCTTTGATGGCAGTGGGTACATCTGGATTGCAGCTTTCTATCCCTCAGGGCATAGCTGGGCTTCAGTCATTGTGTTTCTGGAGATGCAAGGTGGACATATCCCAGGGCTTCTTCTTCGGCTATGGGCTTCCCTGAGGCTTCCAGGTTCCTGAGACTCTTTGCCTCTAATACCAGAGGCTACCACTTTGAATGATGTCATTCTCCTTGAAAACTCCCCAGAGCTAGAATTGAAAAGGGTGACGTCATGGTTATCTGTAAGCCACCAGAACTGCTTTGTTTATCAGCTTCTCACAGGGGATTTTGTTCTACAGGAAGTAAAGAGCTTCCACCAGAGTTAATGGAGAATGGAACCTTCTTTGTTTTCATGAATGGAATCCTTTGTCTTCATGCTGCTGAAGCCCAAATGGTTTCATTTCACACACGCGCTTCCATGCTTTAATGAGATATTAGTCTTAGTCTATGCTTGCCTTCGCTTCACACAATCTCACCAGCTCGATCAAAGCCTACAGGCTGCCTGTGCTCGATCAAAGCCTACAGGTTGCTAAGCTTAGTTTTTATTTATTTATTTATTTTGTCACACAGTATATATAAGCATAAGCATGAAATAATTGTACAATATATAAGCATATATATGAGTATAGGTATGTAATAACTATATTAATTGAATATAATGAAAGGGAACATTAGGACAGGAACGGTAGGCACGCTGGTGCTCTTATGCACGCCCCTTACAGACCTCTTAGGAATGAGGTGAGGTCAATAGTAGATAGTCTTTGGTTAAAGCTTTGGGGATTTTGGGAAGAGACCACAAAGTCAGGTAGTGCATTCCAGGCATTAACAACTCTGTTACTGAAGTCATATTTTCTGCAATCAAGATTGGAGCGATTAACATTAAGCTTAAATCTAATGTGTGTTCGTGTATTGTTGCAATTGAAGTTGAAGTAGTCTTCGACAGAAAGGACATTGTAATAGATGATTCTATGAGTTAAACTCAGGTCATGTTGAAGGCGGCCTAGTTCTAAATTTTCTAAACCCAGAATTTCAAGTCTGGTGGCATAAGGTTTTTTGCTGTATTCAGAGGAGTAGAGAACTCTTCTTGTAAAATATTTCTGGACACGTTCAATTGTATTGATGTCAGAAATGTGATATGGGTTCCAAATAGTCGAGCTGTATTCAAGAATTGGTCTAGCAAATGTTTTATATACTCTGGTTAGTAGTGTAGTATTTTTGGAAAAGAAGCTATGCAAGATTAGGTTTATAACTTTTAAGGCCTTTTTTGCGATGTAGTTACAGTGGGCTTTGGCACTTAGATCATTTGATATGAAAACTCCAAGATCTTTAACGGGGTGGGGGTCATCAGTAAGGTAATGTCCATCAAGCTTGTACTTAGTGTTTAGGCTTTTTTTCCCAATATGTAAGACTGAGCATTTGCTGGTTGAGATTTGGAGTTGCCAAGTTTTAGACCATTCAAATAAAAAGTCAAGGTCTTTTTGGAGGATAGCTGTATTGTTGGTGGCGTTAGTTAGTTTTAACCTTGGCTTATTTCTCCTTGTGGCTTACTGTGTGGTACAAATTCTCTGAGGGAGGTGGTTGGTTAAGAAATAAAAAAATATAAATCAGTAAGTAAGTAAATATGTAAGTACCGTGTTTCCCCAAAAATAGGACATGTCCCAAAAATAAGGCCAAGCCTGATTTTTGGGGTAGGCATAAATATACACCCTCCCCCCAAAATAAGCCCTAGTGAAGGGGTGGGCGTGGCTAGCACAGGAGGAAGCCCTTCCCTTCCCTATCACCTCCTGGAGGTTCAGCTCCATAATTGCTGCCCACTAATCAGCTGAGCCAGCAAGGGCCGTGCAACTCGGCCCAGATCTCCAGAGCACCTCCCCAGCTCCTTCCCCTTTTCCTGTCGATCGTTCTTTACTTGGGACGCCCCTGCCAAGATTGCAAGGCTGAAGGCATCGGATGGAGCATTTGGGGGATGTGTGTCTGTGCTGCGATCCCAAAGAAAGGACAGGCTGCAGGAAACCCCCCACCCTTTTTTTTTTCCTGCCGATTGTTCTTTACTCCATCCGAAGCCTTCAGCCTTGCAATCCTGGAAGGGGCGTCTTTGCTGCAATCCCAAAGAAAGAACAATGTGTGTGTGTGTGAGAGAGAGAGAGAAAGAGAGAGAGAGATCTGATCCAGCCTCGGAGAGTTATCCAGGGTTGGCAGCAACGTTCTCTCCATTCCCCCATCTCTCTCTCTCACACATACACACACACATAGAGGCCCCTCACCCCCTCAAATCTCCCAATGCAGCTACATCGCTTGACTAACTTGCTTTCCAGCTCCATTCTCCATTGTTACATGCAGGGCAGGAAAAGTAGTTTGTGGGATTATGATAAAAACACCTTCCAACTTCACGAGATTTTTTTTTTCTTCATGAGAAGTTGGAATGTCTGAACTAGCGGTTGTTGTTTTTTAACCCTCATCCAACAGACTACTTTTCTTGTGCTGAACGTGAGCAGAGAACCGAGCTGGAAAGCAGGTTAGTGAAAGGATGTGGCTGCCCGGGAGGGTTTGGCATGGGTGGCTCCGCAGCCCCTGCCTTGCTTTGTCCTCCACCCCCACTCCCACCCCCTTGCTTCATTCTTCTTTGCAATATGCAGCCTCTCACAGTAAGGAGGATTGCAGGTAATTCTCGTTACTGTGAGAGGCTGCATGTTGCTTCTGGGCAGTGTGCAGTGTTGCATCTTCTGTAACATTGACAAAGGCAGGCCAGGGATGTGTGGGGAGGGGGCCACCTGGTAGAGTCTTAAAGGGAGAACCAGGGGTAAAGGGCTCCTGGTCTGCGCCATTTGTGGGCGAGGCTGTGTGGAGATTAGCTGTGTCCAAAGGCCATTTGGTAACGGAGCCTCAAAGCCCGAAGTGGTGTTTAAAAAACCTGAACTGGGAGCCGAGGGGCCTGACAAAAACAGAGCCTGTGCTTTAAAGGCCAAGCAAGGACTTTAGGTGCGCATATATACACCTAAAAGTTGGAAAAACAGTGCCATATTGTAACTGCTGTGACATTTCTCCAAAACAGCGACTAGCCAGAAAAGGGCAAGTCCTTCCTAAGCAAACAGGCATGCTGCAGGAGTCTCGGGACAGGGAGACAGCAACCGAAAGTGGTGTGGCTCTGGACAGGTTCGGCTAGATGCTGTGAGCAAATTTGTGTGCGCCTCTTCGCTAGTTTAGCTTGAGGGGCGGGAAGGCTGTGCAATCAGAGCAGTTGGAGGGGGATGGCTGAAGGGAAATGCAGGTGGGCTAGGGGAAGCACCGCGCTGGACTTTTAAGCGGGGTGGGCCTTCGGGGAAGAGGAGGAGGAAGCCAATGCTCTGCCCACCAAGGACAGCCTCCCTGCTCAGAAGTGGAAAGCGGGGAGGGCCCAGTGTCCAGAGACCAGGAAAGGCTTGCACTCAGGAAGCTGTGCCCGCCCCGGCCAGCCATGTGATGCAGGCTCAGCCACCCCTGCACAGCGGGTACTTCTACCCAGTGCTTCACTCGTGGCAGGCGACGGCCACTGCTCTCACCACCCATCATCTCATCAACCCGATCTTCCTGGGCAGGAGAGGCTTGGTCCTCTTACCCGATTCCCCTCCACCGTTTCTCTTTTTCTCACTCCGGGCATGGCAGGGCTTCCTGCCACTTACTTCTCCCCCTCCCCACCCCTCCTCATCTGCCACCCAAATTGTGCCCCAAAATAATAAGACCCCCTCCCCAAAAAATAAGACCAAGCCCTTATTTCGTGGTTCAAAAAAATATAAGACAGGGTCTTATTTTTGGGTAAACACAGTAGGTAGGTAGTAGATAGGTAGGTAGGTAAATAAACAAATGAATAAACGAACAAACAAACAAAATTGAGTCTAGTTGAGTTAGTTGATGGTTCAGCTACAGTGCAAACCCAAGATGTGGATAAGTATGTTGTGTGAATATGGACAATTGTAGGATATTTCCTAAAAAGTGCTATATTTGAACCAAGGAAATATCAGGAAATAAAATAACCCAGTGAGACCTTCACAAATGACTGTGAAAGAGGTGGAAAAGATTGTGTTGGGTGAAATCTATGTGCAGCTGGAGCAAATCCTAGCTAGCCGTAAGGAGAGAGGAGTTCAGTAAAAGCCCCAATTGTATCTCAATTCACTGCCTATGTATGTAGGGGAAAAAGGGGCAGAATCTGGGGCTGGAGTCAAGAGAGGGATCAGTATACAATCCCTATGTAACCACAAAGGAAGTACCATATTTTTTGCACAAAAAGGTGGATGGAAATGTTTGTGCATCTTATAGAGCGAATATTGTGGCGAGGGGGAGGGGGGGTTCGTGTGGCAGCAGCATTCGCTGCCTGTCATCGCTGCTGCCGTTCACTGCCGCCGGGGAATGCTGGAGCCTTTGCTGCCGAGCAGCTGATTGGCGATTGGATCAGCCTCCTGGAATACCACCAATCAGCTGTTCTAGGTGGCAAGGATCGCTGCCATCATTCACTGCCACAGTGAATGTTGAGTAAGGCTGATCAGTGACAAATGGCAGTAGCAAACAGCAGTGGCGATAGGCGGTTGCGATTGGTGGTGGTAGCAACAGGCAGCAGTGATCCCCGCCACCTAGAACAACTTATTTGCAGTATTCTGAGAGGCTGATCCAATTGCCAATCAGCTGCTTGGCAGCAAAGGGTCCAGCATTCCCCAGCGGCAGCTCAGCTTAGTTGACCGGTGGTGGGCGCAACGGAGCAGAGTCCTGATGAGCCACACACTGGGACTGCGATAATGTGTTGAAACTGACCAGGCTATTTGATGTTTGCTGCAAGGAAGCTAGCCGGATGAGTACCAGATGGATTCTGGAGGCAGAGGCAGATTTTTTTTTCTTGTTTTCCTCCTCTAATGTGCGTCTTATGGTGCAGTATTAAAGCTAATGTGCAACTTATGATCCAGCATGTCTGTGAAAAATAAGGTAAGTCCAATCTCCCTTGAATTCCATTGATGCTTATCTAACTCCAAGTAGGTACTAACCATTAATTGAGAATTCCTGCACATAGACACCAAGTAACAACAAATCAGTTTAATTGGGGCTTCATAGGTGGATCTAGCTTCCATGCGTGATATGTTTAGGCATAAGTCTCCACATTTACTTACTGATCTTTATTGGAATAAAGCCGCTCAAAGCAGCATACAAAAAAGCATATCTTCACTTTTCCCCAAAATAATTTTGTGAAGTAAGCTGAACCAAGAGAGAGGAACTGATCCAAAATTACCCTGAGAGTATTCATGACGGAACCTGAATCTTACTAGTCCTAGTATAGCCTCTTTCCCTCTACACCAACCCAAAATCTTATTTAAGCAAAAGCGGCTTTGTAGGATCCCTGTGGAAGAGGTAGTTGGGATGGAAAATCTCCAAGATCTTTTCCAATACTTGCATTCTCATTTTTTTTCTGTTTTTCCACTCAGAACCTATGGGAGATACTGTATCAGAATCCCAACCCCTCTTCCTTAAAGCAAGAAAATGGATGGATGGATGGATGGATGGATGGATGGATGGATGGATGGATGGATGAATGGATGGATGGATGGATGGATGGATGGATGGATAAGAAATATAGTAGATGATTGGTGGATAGGTATAGGTGATAGATAGATAGATAGATAGATAGATAGATAGATAGATAGATAGATAGATAGATAGATAGATGATAGATAGATAGATAGATAGATAGATAGATAGATAGATAGATAGATAGATAGATCGATCAATTTTCAGTCCAAGCTAAAAGAGGTTTAGAGAGACAATCAAGATTGCAAAAGACCTTTTTAAAGATCAATGGGAAAGGAATGAAAGGTTACTTAGGTAAAATTATGAATGCCAGGCAGACAAATTCTATGCATTTTCTACCAGTTTCTACTCCATTTGGTGAAAATTTCCTTTAGTAATTCTTTCAAAGGAGACCATTTCAACAAATTCTGATAGATGAAGTGGCTGCACCCATTTTCTCCCCCAGATAATATTTTTCTCAGCTTCTTTGTCTCTGAGAAATCATTTTTCCATGAGGCTTTACTAGAGTGTGACTAGGCAAGGAAGCTAGACAGCAAATCTACCATCAAGGGTTTGTAAAACTTTAATAGTGAGGTAGTCATCCATTTGGTCCCGAGAAAAAGATTTTGAAAATATCCAATAGTGATTTTTCTGCCGGTAAAGGAGAATCTTTGTAGCTCACGATCTGTCGTGTCCCACTCCTCCGCTGACGGCCGGGTCAGGGAAATCCGAATCAGGCTTGCCTCTGCAGCTCTGCCCAAAGTCCTAGCAAAGTCCTCAGAGCAGGCAGGAGACCAGTAAGTGACTTCAGCAAGATAAGTTCGACTTTGCCTGACTCAGAGACTGCCAGAAAGCAGATCCTTTATATAGGCCATGGGGTGTGGCTCCATGACTCAGCACTCATTAAGGCCTGCCCCTCCCTTCCTTCTGTTGCCTCCGCCTATCCAGTCTTCTGATGCGAGGGTCACTCCAATCAGCTGTTGGAAGTAAACTTTCCTCAGGCTCACGTGCTGTGGAGGAGGGGGAGGGGTCTAGCTGCTCCGTTTGCCTGGGCATGGAGCCAGGGCTGGGGCCGGGGGATGCTCCCTCCTCTGCAGCCTGCTTGGGCATGGAGCCAGGGCTGGGACCAGGAGGTGCCCCCTCCTCTTCAGCTTGTCTGGGCATGGAGCCAGGACTGGGGCCGGGAGGCATGGAGCCAGGGCTGGGACCAGGAGGTGCCCCCTCCTCTGCAGCTTGTCTGGGCATGGAGCCAGGACTGGGGCCGGGAGGCATACATTCCTCCGTGTTCGGGAGCAGATAAGCAGACCCCGGCTGTGGTGAGAGCGGACAAGACACAACACGATCGAAATGAGAGATCCTTGGTGTTCTTGAACTTGGTTATTTTCCTGCAGATGTTGCATTACCCAAAGTAGGTAATATTATCAGTGCTAGGATGATGCTGATATATGATCATCTCAGTTTTTTATTAATACAGTTGCCCACAATCACCTTACGGGGAGACGGGTGACATAATAAATAAATAAATAAATAAATAAATAAATAAATAAATAAATAAATAAATAAATAAATAAATAAATAAATAAATAAATAAATTTATATGCCACCCATCTCACTTTCAAGCAACTCTTCAACCACAGATTGGGCTCCTATATACAGTAAGCTTACTAAAACTTTTCTACTAAGCCTTGGAGAAGTGTGCAGGTTTAATTTAACAATGAAAAGTGTTTTTGGCTAGATTTTGAGCCATGCATTCTAATGTGTGCTGGAGGTGAACTTGAAATGAAGACAGATATTAAGCAGCTGCACTTTATAATATATTACCAGCAATGCTACCTGATTTAGTAGTTACACTAAGATACATAACTCATATCAGAAAGTCGCTTCCCATAGTTAGAGGCTAGGTGTATGCAGGAAAACAACGAGAAAAAAATTGATGGGAGGGAAATCTGCCAAAGATTTTTGACCCAAAGCTAAACAAAATAAGAACAAATAAATAAATTTATATGCCACCCATCTCACTTTCAAGCAACTCTTCAACCACAGATTGGGCTCCTATATACAGTAAGCTTACTAAAACTTTTCTACTAAGCCTTGGAGAAGTGTGCAGGTTTAATTTAACAATGAAAAGTGTTTTTGGCTAGATTTTGAGCCATGCATTCTAATGTGTGCTGGAGGTGAACTTGAAATGAAGACAGATATTAAGTAGCTGCACTTTATAATATATTACCAGCAATGCTACCTGATTTAGTAGTTACACTAAGATACATAACTCATATCAGAAAGTCGCTTCCCATAGTTAGAGGCTAGGTGTATACAGGAAAACAACGAGAAAAAATTTGATGGGAGGGAAATCTGCCAAAGATTTTTGACCCAAAGCTAAACAAAAATAAGAACAAATATATATATATATATATATATATATATATATATATATATATATATATATATATATATATATATAATAATGTGGATTTCAGAATTAAAAAGTGGAATGTAATTCTTCCTTCCTCTGCAAGAGTTTCAACAATAAAAATTCAATAGAAATTCAATAGAGCACAATAGAGCAACATATGAAGAATGGTTGCAGGAATTGGGTATGTCTAGTTTAATGAAAAGGACTAGGGATGACATGATAGTACTGTTTAAATGTCTTAGAAGTTGCCACAAAGATGAGGGGGTCAACCTATTCTCAAGAGCATCTGAAGGAAGGAAAAGGAGCAATGGATGGAAACTAATCAAGTAGAGAACCAACCTAAGGAAAAAAATCCTAACAGTACGAGCGATGAACCAATGGAATGCCTCCAGAATTGTGGGTGCTCCAACACTGGGGTTTTTAAAAAGAGATTGGACAATGGTTTGTCTGAAATGGTATAGGGTTTCCTGCTTGAGCAGTGAGTTGGACTAGAAGCCCTCCAAAGTTCCTTTCAACTCTCTTATCCTGTTTTCCAAACTGCTCATCAGTACTAATGGAGATTTCTCCTGTAAGGTAAATTGAGAGGGAATGTTTATTGGGATCGTAGCAGGAAAGAAAAGATTAGAATGTTTCAACCCTTTAATGGGATGATTTGATATGATGGCAAGTCAGCTGAACCATGAAATTAGATCCATAAAACAACACCTTTAAAAATGAAACTGCCAAATGACTTTGTATCACATTGTCTTGCAATCTCCTAGGTAGGTCTACCAACAGAAAGAGGCTCCAAAAAATACTTTTTCCGAAAGACAACTGGACTTTCTTGGTTTTTTGTTTGAAAATCTTTCGCTTCTTATCCAAGAAACTTCTTACGAACTTTTTGACACATTTTCATAGAAAAAAAAATCAAGAAAGCTCAGTTGCCTTTTGGAAAAAGCACCTACGGGACAATCATAACCTGAATGATTTGAGAATCTCCATAGACGACAAGAAGAAGCATATCTCATATGAGAAGTTCTCTTGATATTTCTGGTAAACTAAATGCTACAAGAGACTTCTGTGCATGTGTAACATATGCACAGGAGCACTTTTCTTTCTCAGAAATAACAAGTCCATATTTCCTGTTCATCTTGAGAAGGAGGTATACCCATGACCAGAAGTTGACATTGAGGGAAACTTAAACCATCTTGCACAGATTAGAAAAGGCTAGTCTCCTTCTATTCCAAACTTCATGGCCCACCGTTCTCATATCAAATAACCAGTTCATCTGCAGACTTTATTTAAATGAAGACCAAGCTTGGAAGATAGTTTGTTTAGAAGGCTTCATGCTCGATAGATCCTGAATGTAATTGATACCCCAACAGTGTCTTAAGACATAATCTATGTAATAAAATATCTGGAATAAAGAGATTTTAGGGTTCCTCACTTCAATATAGTGTGTGTGTGTGGTAATATTTTCTCCAAATGGTTTATGTCATTCTGTAAAAAAATAGCATCCTCCCCCCAAGGGCTCTTACCCTTGTGCTGAAATTATGTTATTTGTTATGATATCATGTATCTCCAGAGGGTTCAGCTGAACTATAGAAAGAATAGAATAGAATAGAATAGAATAGAATAGAATAGAATAGAATAGAATAGAATTTTTATTGGCCAAGTGTGATTGGACACACAAGGAATTTGTCTTGGTGCATATGCTCTCAGTGTACATAAAAGAAAAGATACGTTCATCAAGGTACGACATTTACAACACAATTGATGGTCAATATATCAATATAAATCATAAGGATTGCCAGCAACAAGTTATAGTCATACAGCCATAAGTGGAAAGAGATTGGCGATGGGAACTATGAGACGATTAATAGTAGTGCAGATTCAGTAAATAGTCTGACAGTGTTGATGGAATTATTTGTTTAGCAGAGTGATGGCCTTCGGGAAAAAACTGTTCTTGTGTCTAGTTGTTCTGGTGTGCAGTGCTCTATAGCGTCGTTTTGAGGGTAGGAGTTGAAACAGTTTATGTCCAGGATGCGAGGGATCTGCAAATATTTTCACGGCCCTCTTCTTGATTCGTGCAGGGAAGGGGCTTAAGGGAAGGGACTTAAGGAAAAACAACATTTGCAACTATTTTGCACATTCATATTGTATAGCTTTCTAGAGCTTCTTATCTGAAGTGACTTAAAATTCAAACAGCCTAATTAATAAAGAGTGGGCTAGATCCCACGAGATGGGTGGCATAAAAATTTAATAAATAAATTTTAACAAATGGTGAATCTCACAGACTGGTTTTAAGAATGTAAATCTTTATAAAGTAGAAAAGGGTAATGAATTATTATTATTATTATTATTATTATTATTATTATTATTATTATTATTATTGTTGTTGTTGTTGTTGTTGTTATTATTATTATTATTATTATTATTATTATTATTATTATTATTATTATTATTATTATTTCTACCTAGGATGCTGACAGCAACCCATATCAACCATCATAGCCAATCAATGACATTTGTGATACATTTTTAAATGTTCAGTTGACTTGAGTTTCATGTTTCATGAATAAAAGTTTATAATAGTAATAATAATAACATCCCCTACTTAACAAGTGTTGATAAGAAAGACAAAAAAGTGTGTGGCAGTGCCTGGAAACAGCAGAATAGAAAAGAAAGAATTGGAGAAGATAACAAAATACCGAGACCTACAAATAGCAATAGAAGGACTGTATCAAAGGTAAACAAAGGTAGTACCACTAGTAATAGGCACCTTGGGTGCAATTCCAAAACAATTGGAGCACCCCTTGAACACCATAGACACTGACAAATTTGCCATCAGTCAATTGCAGAGGGCGGCTTTACATGGAACTGCTTCCATCCTGCGACAATATCTGTAACACCGTCAAACATCCAGATTTGCCTATCCCAGGTCCTCGGTAAAGACTCGATAGGTAGACAAAATGCCAAACCCAGTCTGAACATCTGGCTGACTGTGCGATGAATAATAATAATTTATTATTATTATTTAATAATAATAATACTAGTATGCTGGCAGCAACCCGTATCAACCATCAGCGACAATTAATAATATTTGTGATACATTTTTAAATATTCAGTTGACTGAGTTTCATGTTTAATGAATCAAGTACCGTATATACTCGAATATAAGCCGATCCGAGTATAAGCCGAGGTCCCCAATTTTACCCCAAAAAACTGGGGTAAACTGGGGACTCGAGTATAAGCCGAGGGTGGGAAATGAGGCAGCTACCGGTCAGGGAAAGCCTCCCTCCCTCAGCCGAGAAGGCTGGCGGCTCCCCGCCCGCCTCTCACTGCACCGGCAGGGCTTCCCAGCTAATGCAAAAGCCCGCCAAGTTTGCTCCATCCGGTATAATGTGAAAAAGAAAAAACTCGAGTATAAGCCGTATATACTCGAATATAAGCCGAGGGCGTTTTCAGCACAAAAGCGTGCTGAAAACTAAACATACTCGAGTATAAGCCGTATATATAATAATAATAATAATGTGGAAAAAGTTGTCGAAAATGAGAAGGTGCAGATCTTGTGGAACTTTCGAATAAAGGCAGATCGTCATTTGGAACACAACATGCCAGATATCACAGCTGTCGAAAACCGAAGCGTACAATTTATTGATATCACTGTACCAGGAGATGCCAGAGTCTAAGAAAAAGAACTGGAAAAAATCATGAAATATCATGACCTGCCCATCGAAACTACACGGCTATGGATGAAACATGTAACCAAGTGCCCCATTGTCATTGGGGCACTTGGTACCATGTCCAAGAATTTCACAAAACACATTAAGAAATTGCAGCTTCCTGCAATAACACCATTCGAACTGCAAAAAACTGCTACTCGGAACATCGTACATCTTAAGAAGGTACTTGGTTGATACCTAGGATGCTGGCAGCAACCCGTATCAACCATCAGCACCAGTCAATGGTATTTGTGACACATTTTTAAATGATCTGTTGACTTGAATTTCATGTTTAATGAATAAAAGAGATAATAATAATACACAAATTTGGGAAGCATTCCATATTTTTATACCTTAAACCAAACAATATCTGCTTATCCCACGTCACTTATAATGTTCATGCAATACTAATTTGATTAACTATGAATAAAGCACAATTTCCTGGGTTGGCACAATCAGGTAAGCAACCCAAAGAAATATGTTATGATGTAAGACTAGGTATGGATTTAGACATGGGTTATAATTTCCTGGCAGTGAAACTATCATCATTTCATAGCTGAAATACAGAAGGCTTTGCTTAGCCAACTTGAGCTGAAGCCTTGATTAATACTTGGATGAGGAATCAGCGGGGTATCATAGGTGATTAGGACAGAATAAAAGATACAAAGAGAAGCAATTCACATTGATTATTCCTATTATACACAAATGGCTTTATTTAAAGAACTTAGTCTAAGAAACAGCATTCCTTAAAATTCTCAAAATAACCATAGAAGATAGCTGGTGCTAAATTCACCATCTTCGTAGAATATTTGTCTCTGATTGAAGTTCAGTATAAAATTCAGTAAATCACAAATTGGTAAACCTTTCATGATTGTAATTAATATTTTTAACTAAAGACTTCTATGAGTCGGTCATAAGCCAAATACACAATTTTTTCTTCCTTTTTGGGGGGTAGAGTGTGGGGGAGTGGAGATTCATGTTATTTAACTTACGTTAAACCTCTTTTAAGACTTTTCTTAGCTTTCACGTTTTTCCAACCTCAAAATATCAGGAAATCACACTACCATATTCTTAAGGTCACATATAGTGGGAAAGTTTGGTTTCTATTTTTAAAAAAGTCTGAAGATGGTTTCCTATACTTGAAATCCAAAATTAAAATAGAGGATGTTTGTGAAGCTAGTCTAAAATTATGGATTTTCCCCCCACAGACTGGTCCAGTAGAGTTCACATTACATATTTAACAAGAGGGAGCCGTTTAAATGATTTAGAAGGTATACACAATTCAGTGCATTGTGACAGTACAAGGAAAGCTTGGAGAATACAGGTAGTCCTTGACTTTTGTTTGATTACGTGACTGTGGGGATGCTGCAATGGTCCACAGTGTGAGAACTGACCACAAGTCATTTTTTTTCAGTGACATTGTAACTTTGAATGGTCCTTAAATGAATGGTTGTAAGTCAAGAATAACCAATCAATCAGAATAGAGCTAGAAGGTCTTATAGTCCAACCCCCTTCTCAAGCGGAGACCCTATACTATTTCAGATAGGTGGTTTTCAGATAGATAGTCTTTTCTTAAAAACCTCCAGCACCCACAACTTCTAAAGGCAAGCCATTCCGCTGGTTAATTGTCCTTACTGTTAGGAAGGTTCTCCTTAATTCCAGGTTGTTTCTCTCTTTGGTTAGTTAACAACCATTGTTTCTTGTGTTGCCTTCTGGTGCTTTGGGAAATAAGTTGATCCCCTTCCTTTGTAGCAGCCCCTGAAATACTGGAACACTGCTATCATGTCACCCTAGTCCGGTGATGGTGAACCTATGGCATGCGTGCCACAGGTGGCACACCAAGCCCTTTCTGCAGGCACGCAAGCTGTTGCCCAGCTCAGCTCTACCGCGCATGGACAGACGCCTCCCGCCAGCCAGCTGATTTTCAGGATGCGGGGGGATGGGCGCATGCAGAAGGGGTGCGTGCAGAGGGGGCGGGGGAATGCACGTACACACAGGTGGGGTAATGTGGGGTGTGAAGCACCACTACCCCCCGTGGCCCGTTTGTGCGTCCAGGAGGCTGTTGGGAGATCTACTAGGCCCAAACAAGGGCGGGGGCTCATGCACACATGCACGGGGGACGGGGGGGAATATGGGGGGGTCATGCACACATGTGCACGGGGTGGGGAACATGGGGGATCGTGCGCACATGCGCAGGGCTCCCCACATTGCATTACGGGTGCCAACACACACGTGCGCATTTCAGCACACGAGAAAAAGGTTCGCCACCACTGCCCTAGTCCTTCTTTTCTCTAGACAACTCCTGCAACCATTCTTCATATGTTTTAGTCTCCAGGCCTTTAATCAGCGATGGGATTCAGCCAGTTCGCACCTATTCGGGAGAACCGATTGGTAACTTTCTAAGCAGTTCGGAGAACCGGTTGTTGGAAGAAATCTTATTTTGTTTTTTTCCCACTTGACAGGGCTAATCCTGTACGGAAGGCAGGAAGGAAACATTCTGGTGGTGTTTCTAGCCTAATCTTTATTGCCCTGCTTACAGAAACTGCCTCTCTGGTTAACCCTTATTACATTGTAACAGCTAAGGCGAAGCGCCCGTTGACATGAGTGATGTTGAGTTGGCCACGCCCACACAGTCACATGACCACTAAGCCACACCTACCCAGCCGGTCATTAGGGCCGAGAACCGGTTGTTAAATTATTTGAATCCCACCACTGCCTTTAATCATCCTAATTGCTCTTGTCTTCACTTTTTCCAAAGTCTCAACATCTTTTTTGCAATGTGGTGACTAACATTGGATGCAGTATTCCAAGTGTGGCTGTACTAAGGATTTATAAATCAGTATTAATAATTCACGTGATTTTGATTCTAACCCTGTTTATACAACCAAGAATTGTATTAGCTTTTTTGGCTGCTGTTGCACACTGTTAGCTAATGATTAGGTGATTGTCCACTAGGACTCCAAGGTCTCTCTCACAGTTACTGTTTTTGAGCCAAGTTTCGTGTAATCTCTTCTTGTACCAAATTAATTAGTACTAATTAATTAATTATTTTATTGATTGACTGACTGATTGATTGATTGATTGATTGATTTGTGCTAATTTGTACCAAAGCCCTTGGGCTAGATTTCTAGGATTACATACGGGAGGCACCGTTTATCGGTGGTTCTCCTCCTATCTCTCCGACCGGTCGCAGACGGTGTTGACAGGAGGGCAGAGGTCGGCCCCGAGGCGCCTCACTTGTGGGGTCCCGCAGGGGTCGATTCTCTCGCCCCTCCTGTTCAACATCTATATGAAGCCACTGGGTGAGATCATCAGTGGCTTCGGTGTGCGGTACCAGCTTTACGCTGATGATACTCAGCTGTATTTTTCCACACCGGGCCACCCCAACGAAGCCATCGAAGTGCTGTCCCGGTGCCTGGAAGCTGTACGGGTCTGGATGGGGAGAAACAGGCTCAAGCTCAATCCCTCCAAGACAGAGTGACTGTGGATGCCAGCATCCCGGTACAGTCAGCTGAGTCCTCGGCTGACTGTTGGGGGCGAGTCATTGGCCCCGATGGAGAGGGTGCGCAACTTGGGCGTCCTCCTGAATGAACGGCTGTCTTTGGAAGATCATTTGACGGCCGTCTCCAGGAGAGCTTTTTACCAGGTTCGCCTGGTTCGCCAGTTGCGCCCCTTTCTAGATCGGGATGCCCTATGCACGGTCACTCATGCCCTCGTGACCTCTCGTCTGGATTACTGCAATGCTCTCTACATGGGGCTCCCCTTGAAGGGCATCCGGAGGCTGCAGTTAGTTCAGAATGCGGCTGCGCGGGTGATAGAGGGAGCTCCTCATGGCACCCACATGACACCTCTCCTGCACAGACTGCACTGGCTGCCTGTGGCTTTCCGGGTGCGCTTCAAGGTGCTGGTAACTATCTTTAAAGTGCTCCATGGCATTGGGCCGGGTTATCTACAGGACCGCCTGCTGCTACCAAATACCTCTCACCGACCCGTGCGCTCTCACAGAGAGGGACTCCTCAGGGTGCCGTCGGCTAGGCAGTGCCGTCTGGCGACACCCAGGGGAAGGGCCTTCTCTGTGGGGGCTCCCACCCTCTGGAACGAACTCCCCCCAGGACTTCGTCAACTTCTGGACCTCCGAACCTTCCGCCGCGAGCTTAAAACATATCTATTTGTCTGCGCAGGGCTGGATTAGGTTTTTTAAAAAAAAATTAAATTTAGATTTTAAATGGGTTTTATATATATTGTTTTAATTATCGGGCTATATTTAATAAGTTTTTTAATGGACATTTTATCTTGTATTTATATGTATTTTAACTGCCTGTGAACCGCCCTGAGTCCCTAGGGAGATAGGGCGGTATACAAATTTGAATAAACTAAACTAAACTAAACTGTGATATTCTAAGGATTTCAGCATCTTGACTACTCATAGGATAGGGTTACAGTTCTTGCTGTAAATATCACTGGATTGGATTGGTGAGAATGCAGGTTCCTTTGTCTCTTTACGGAAATATTTGCCATCCATTCGCAGCCACCTGTATCATTGCTGCTTCTCCTACACTGATAATTTGCATATCCCTCATGTATGCCATGATGACAGATGTATTGATTTATTTATACTGCCCGAATCCATTTCTTACCGCAGAAAGCTCTCAAGGCAATTGACTAGCAAAAGTAATTTGAAATACACACAGCCTCATCTTTTCACATCCCTGTTCTGAAATCAAAGCTAAAATAATGAAATTAATCAGCATTTTCTTGTTGTCTTATTAAAAATGTGCTGCCTTGCCAGCTCTTCAAGGAGGGACTGAGAAAGAAAAAAGAAAAATGCCAGCAAATATATCTTCCTGTTTTATGCTTGATTAAACCGAATAGCAAGGAGAACAGAAGAAGGAGATAAAATGAAATTACATCTGTATTTCATATTCTTCACTTGAGATGAAATTAGTATTAATTCTGGAATATCAAAAGAGAGGTCATTATTGTCTCCCATTTTCTTGAAGATGTTTAGGGCTTTCCATTCAGAAATACTGGAATTCTTACCTATGTAGAGCAAAGAAAGCCCTTTTTTTCTTGCATGGTATGGGAGCAACTCTGCAGTGGACAAAAATGCTCTACAATGAATCATTAAAACTTCCCAAAATATCATCAGGCTCCAGCTACCAGCCCTGGACGACATCTTCGCATCTCATTGTTTGAGGAAGTTGCATAACATTCTCAGAGACTCTTCCCATCCTGCTTACAATCTTTTTGGATCTCTGGCAGAAGATACAGAACACTTAAAACTCAGACCACATGTTTTCTAAATAGTTTTTATCCCAGAGCTATAATTGAACTCAACAATGAACTAAAGGGCTACCATCAGTGAGCTGTTGGACAGCATTACTTGGTCTGTTGTGTGGATGTTTGGGTGATTCAGGAGTGGAGAATTTGTGGTGGGTGGGGGTTTGTTTGGGGATTGTTATGTGTGTTGGCCCTAGTCTTTGGGTGGTAAGTGAATTTCGTTGTAGGGGTATACTGTGTATACACCTACAATGACAATAAAGTTAAGACTTAAAACTTAAACTTTGAGAATTTTACAATCAAATGAGGACAATAAAGGAGAATATTTGCATCTCAGGGTTGAAATTAGGGGCCCATGGTGCTCTCTGAGCTTGGTTGTTTTCTTGCTGAGTAGCACTGATGATGTTACCTAGTTTGGGTAAGGAAACATATGCAAGAAAACAACCAAGCTCAGAGAGAACCAAGGATTCCTCAAGAGAGGACAGGTAAGGATATTTTGGCATGGTGGAAAGGCAACAGAAGGTGGGGGGTGTTATTTTGGCCAACACTAAATTAGTGTTAGCTTTTTTCAGTGTTTAATTGTCTATTATTTAATTCTAGTGGTAAGAGACACTGTTTCATTTTTCTGAAACAGACAAAAATAAAATTTGGGTTCTAGCAAGACTAATTTTTAAACAGAAAAATAGCAAACCATGATGTCTAAAGAAACCAATGATCTAAAAAGTGGAATGTGAGGAAGCCAAATGCCAGGTATGGTTTTGGAATTAGGAGACAAGTCAGAGGAAAAGAAGATGCTCCAAATATTTCTCCCACAATCCCAAGTCATACTAGACAGAAATCCTAGTAGTCATGCTCGAGCAGAGGGTTGGACTAAAAGACTTCCAAGTTCCCTTCCAACTCTATTATTCTATGTTCTATTTAGAAAGATACGAAGATTGGCACAATGGGTCTAGAACAAGGGTGTCCAATCTTAGCAACTTTAAGACTTGTGGACCAATTTCCAGAATCTCCCAGCCAGCATGGCGAATTTTGGGAGTTAAGTCAAGAATTTTGGGAGTTAAGTTAAGTTAAGAATTTTGGGACTTGTTAAGTCCACAAGTCTTAAAGTTGCTAAGGTTAAACACCCTTGTTCTAGAATATTGTAGTTTGGGATCCTCCATAGAAGACTTTTTGCTACTTATGCCTGCTTCTATGAAATTTGTTCTCCAAGAAGCCCAGTTATCTCCAGTTGTGCCCTAGCATAAAACAAAAGGCTTTTTCTCTTAGTTTTATCAACCTTGCCCTGAGTTTCAATATTATTTTCCAAATAATCTGAAATACTATATTCCCTTACTATATTTGGAAATCTTCACTAAAGTGGTTGTATAAAAAAAGTAAACTAATTGAACTAATCTGCTCCTGCTAACCTCATGGACATGCCTTTTTCAGCTATACTTGTCATTATGTTCTTGGACTGTACACAAATTCCTGATTGTACAGAAAATTGCAAGTTGCATGTCATGATTAGTTTTTTGTTGGTAATTATGAAGTCATGTCCAAACCATCGCAACCACATGGACAACGTTCCGCCAGGTCTTCCTGTCCTCTACCATCCTCTGAAGTCCATTTCAGCTCACACCTACTGCTTCAGTGACTCCATCCAGCCACCTCATTCTCTGTCGTCCCATTCTTCTTTTGCCCTCAATCTTTCCCACCGTTAGGCTCTTCTCTAGTGTGTCAGTGTTCCAGGAAAAAAAACCCAACTCCAAGTAAAAACTCTGAAGCAAGCATTTTTCAAAGTTCTATTTACTAAAATAGGTAAACTGGCACATCTGGAAAAACCCAAATCTGAGAGGTCCAGGTTTCCCCTCAGTCAATCAAAACCATCCCCTCCCTCCTCAGTCAATCACATGCTCCAATCACCATCCGTCCCATCTCAAGACAGCACTCCGACTGCTCCTTCTCCAGATGCAGGATTGCCCTGACCTTGACTGACAGGAAGAATGCTATTATGTCTAAAGACAATCCCTCTACTAAATCCCCCCTCCTACTTTCCAGCCTAATATGGCTTCCAAAGCTGACAGGCATCCCCCCTGCAGAAAAAAACACACCCTGAAAAATAAAACCGACAAAACACAGAAGGGGTTAAGGTACAGAAGGTACATAAAACCTCTTAATCCTCTCTCCCCCCTCCAGGAGGACCCTGTGGTTTCTCAGGGAATTTATCATGAAATTGCTTTACTAGAGTATCAGCAAGCACATCCCAACTTTTCACCTAAGTATCTTCAGACAATGGGTACCCTTTCCAGTGTACCAAATACTATAACCAACCCCTTGTTGATAATTTACACAACATCTAATGCACTGTTCCACCATTGCATTCAATTTTTCAGCGGATCCGTTAGTTGATGGGTGGAAAGCTGAGCTAAGCACCTGGGATGACCCAACAGACCGCAGGAACTCCCTCCAGAATTTAGCAGTAAACTGGACCCCATGATCTGATATTATTCTCCTTGGAACCCCATGTAGTCTGTAGATATGCTTCACGAAAAGTTTTGCCAGCTTCTTGGCCGAGGGTAGTCCGTTGCAGGCAGTGAAGTGTGCTTGTTTGGAGAGTAAATCAATGACAGTCCAAATCACCTTGTTCCCTCTGCTGTCAGGGAGTTTGACTATGAAATCTATTGCAATCTCCTCCCAGGGTTTTGTGGGTTTGGCCACAGTCTGGAGAAGCCCCGGGGGCTTCCCTGGTCTGGATTTCACGGTAGCGCAGGTGGCACAGCTTTTAACATAGTCCTCTAATCAGATTTCATTCTTGGCCACCAGAATTGGCTTCTAGTCAAATGGAGGGTTTTTAAAAATCCAAAGTCAAGAATCATGACTCTGCTTTAGCACCAGGAGTCTATTGCTATTATGTGCTGCTGGGCACATAAATCTTACTCCACTTCCAATCCAATCCCTCTCTTAGGGTTAGGTCCGTCTGGTTTTCCTTGAACCAGGCATCGATAGAGAGCCCTGCTTTTAGCTCTGCTGTCAACTTGTCTTCAGGGAGATCGGAACCATAACGTGTTTGCACTCTAGTGCATGCTTGGGCTTCTGGTTGGGTTTCAGAGATCATGGCATGAACTACTTCACATCAGCTGTCAAACTGGCGCTTCCTGGATAGAGCATCAGCTAATAGGTCCGTCCCCCGTCCCCCCGGAATGTATTGTAAAGCTTTTGACTCAGTGGTACATGATAAACTTCTCCTAAAACTAAAATTCTACGGCATCTCAGGACCCCTCCACAATTGGATAACAGCTTTCCTGTCAAACAGACAACAAGTGGTCAAAATTGGCAGTGTTCTATCAAATCCTGTTCCTGTCAATAGCGGCATTCCCCAAGGCAGCGTTCTTGGACCAACACTCTTCATATTATACATTAATGATCTCTGTGACCATATTATAAGTAATTGTGTACTCTTTGCTGATGATGTCAAAATATAAGACCTTGACTTTGTGTCAGAATGGTCAAAAACTTGGCAACTCCAAATCTCAACCAGCAAATGCTCTGTCTTACACATTGGGAAAAAAAATCTAAACACTAAATACAAGCTCGATGGACATTACCTTACAGATGACCCCCACCCTGTTAAAGACCTTGGAGTTTTCATATCAAATGATCTAAGTGCCAAAGCCCACTGCAACTACATCGCAAAAAAGGCTTTAAGAGTTGTAAACCTAATCTTGTGTTGCTTCTTCTCCAGAAACACTACACTACTAACCAGAGCATATAAAACATTTGCTAGACCAATTCTTGAATGCAGCTTGCCTGTCTGGAACCCATACCACATTTCTGACATCAATACAATTGAACGTGTCCAGAAATATTTTACAAGAAGAGTTCTCCACACCTCTGAATACAACAAAATACCTTATGCCACCAGACTTGAAATCCTAGGTTTAGAAAACTTAGAACTCCAACGCCTTCAACATGACCTGAGTTTAATTCATAAAATCATCTATTAAAATATCCTTCCTGTTGAAGACTACTTCAGCTTCAATTGCAACAATACACGAGCACACAATAGATTTAAGCTTAATGTGAACTGCTCCAATCTTGATTGCAGAAAATATGACTTCAGTAACAGAGTTGTTAATGCCTGGAATGCACTACCTGACTCTGCGGTCTCTTCCCAAAATCCCCAAAGCTTTAACCAAAAACTGTCTACTATTGACCTCACCCCATTCCTAAGAGGTCGCTAAGGGGTGTGCATAAGAGCACAAGCATGCCTACCGTTCCTGTCCTATTGTTTCCTTTCATTGTATTCAATTAATATAATTATTACTTATGCTTATATATATGCTTATATGTTGTATAGTTATTTCATACTTATATATACTGTTGTGACACAATCAATCAATCAATCACTCAATCAATCAATCAATCAATCAATCAATTAATTAATTAATTAAAGCATTTGAAATACTGAGCCCAATGAACCTGCTTTCGGGGAAGCTTCTGAGTGGTCTCAGCACCTTGAGATTTTTGTGGTCTGTCCACACTTGAAAGGCTCCTTAATCCCCTCTAGGAAGTGTCTCCAGATAGGAGAGCCCATCACACTGCAAAAACCTCCTTCTCCCATACCGCCCATCTGCACTCAGTGTCTGTTAACTTTTTCGATACGTAAACACACAGCATTAGTTCATTTGGGGTGTTCCTTTGCAGTAGAATAGCCGCCACCGCCACATCACTAGCGTCAGCCTGGACTACAAATGGTTTATCTGGGTCAGGGTGCTGGAGGATTGGCTCCACTGCGAATAAGCGCTTTAACTGTTCAAAGAATTTTTGGCAGTCAATTGTCCGAGCTAGGGGCTGGCTAGGTTTTGGCTTGGTAGGAGATGGACCAGTTTTTAGTAATTCCGTCAAGGGGAGAGCAACCTCGGTGAAGGAAGGGATGAATTGTCTGTAAAATTTGCAAACCCCAGGAAGCTTTGAAGTTGCTTACGTGTTCATGGGGGTTGCCAGTCTAGCACCACCTTCACCTTCCCTGGGTCCATTTCGATTCCTTGATTTGACACCCTGTAGCCCAGGTAGTCCAAGGACTCCTTATGGAACTCATATTTTGACAGCTTTGCATAAAGTTTGGCCGCTAGGAGTTTTTTCAGCAGTTGCCTGACTAATCTGACATGTTCTTCCATATTTTCGCTGAATATAAGAATGTCATTCAGGTAAACAAAAAAACCCTTATACAGGTGTTCATGCAAAACTTCATTGATCAGCTGCATGAAGAATGTGGGGGCCCCTTGGAGTCCAAAAGGCATGACCCAGAATTGGAAACTGCCCGGGGGCAGTTAAAAGCAGTCTTCCATTTGTCTCCTTCCTTTATGTGAACCCAGTAGTAGGCTTCCCTTACGTCTAACTTGGTGAAAATCTTGCCTTTTGACAAGTGGTTCAGCAAATCTTTTATTAGTGGTAGGGTGTAGATGTTTTGTATGCAAACTGCATTGATATTATGAAAATCAACACATAATCTGAGCCCCCCCCCATCTTTTTTCTCTTTAAACAATATGGGGTCGGGCACCCTGGATTTTGCAGGCTCGATGAACCCTCTGGCTAGGTTGGTGTCAATGTATTTCCTCAGCTTGGTCATTTTAGCAGGCATCATGGAGTACATCCTGGGTTGGTAATGTGGCTCCTGATTTTAATTCAATGGCACAATCCATGGCCCAATGAAGCAGGAGGATGTTACATTCCTCCTTGCTAAATGTTTTGGCTAAGTCTGTATATATCTTAGGAATCTGGGGTTTGCCTAGAGGCCTGTCTGAATCAGCGGCTGCTGTTTCTGGCAGCTGGCTGTTCCTTGGGAGGAAGGATAGGGAGCAGGGGGCTGACACCAGTTATGATTTTCCAGTATCCATCTTCCCATTGTCAGCTTTGGAAGCCATACTAGGCTGAAGGCTTCCACACGCTGCCACTCTTTCTGTGTGGGAAAGTAGGAGAGGGGCGGTGAGAGTACAAATGGCTATTAGACATAACAACATTTTTCCTGCTGGTCAAGGTCAGGCTGGGCTCACATCTGGAGAAGGAGTGACCGGAGTGATGATTCAACATGGGACAGTTGAGAATTGGAACATGTGACCGGCAGAGGGGTCATGGGGGTGGAGATTTTGGAGTTTGAATGACTGAGGGAGGAACCTGAATCCCCAGTTTCGGTTTTCATCCAACTGTGCCAGTTTATCTATGCTAGTAAAAGAACTTTGAAAGATATTGGCTTCGGAGTCTTTTTTGCAGGAGGGGTTTTCTGGAATGTTGACACCCATTTAATAGTGGGGGCCCATTTGTCCAGCCAGGCCAGGCCCAGTATGACAGATTCTGACATCTTTGGGGTTACTATAAATCATATAAATTCATGATGTCTTCCAATTTCTAATCTAACCAGTTCTGTAATTTAGGTGGCTGGGACTCCACCAATTAATACTGATCTATATGAGCCCAGACCCTGCTGAGGAAGTAAGCTAGTTTGGTAGGTGTACTATCAAATGTTGCTCTGAAGCGGGGTGGCATTTGCCTCGCAGGTGGATTGGGCCTGGCAACGGCCAGCCCAGTTGGAACCTGTGGCAGAGTTGCTGCTGGTTGCTGGATGGCAGCCTGCTGAGGGAGAGGGCTGGCTGCTGGATTAGCCCCCGCTGTGGTATTAGGATCATTGGGCCATATTGGGACCATGGGGATCCCTGGAAAATTGGAGCAGATGATGGTGGATACCACTGACACTGGACCCACCCCTGGCCGAGATACAATCCCTAACCTGGGGGGATACATTCAGTAGGAGGTAGCACAAAGGCAGGCTGGCGAGTGGGCCAGCAGAGGGTTTTTGCATTCCCCATGCCAGCTGTGTCTGATGTCTCCCAGTTGTGGGATGACCATGCTGTGCTGAGCCGCTCCTTATTTCATCCCTGGCCAGGTAGAGAGTTACCTGTGCCCCGCTAATTCCTCCACCAGGTCCTGGATCGGGGAAGATGAATGTAGGTTGTGCTAAGCTCCATCTCACTTGAGGAGGTTGGGAGGGGAGTGCATAACTTCCTGCTTCTATCCATTCAAAATGCTCAGGGAGCCTGATTAATGATTGGCTTCGCGATGGGGGCAACAGGTTCCAGTCGTGGGAATCTCCGGATCCCAAAGCTATCCCCCTTCTCCACTCTGGCTCATGGGGCGACTTCATTGTCCTGGGAGCGGCATGATATCCTGGCCGTCTCTCCTCTGGTCCCCTTTATGGAGTTGGATCAGACTGGCAACTTTTCCAGGAATCCGACTCCTTGGGCCGAGCACCTAACCTTCGGGCCTCCTCTGTAGCCTCAATGGCTCGCACCATTTCTTCAGAAAGAGAAAACGGGGTGTCGATAAATCCTTTAGTAGCTGTCCCCATAGCCCCCTCTGCAATCTCCTCTTTCTCCTCCATTTTCACTGAGTCTTCGCACCACCTGAGGTTTAGGTAGATGCTGGGGCTTTAAGGGGATTCAGGTTAATGTCAGCATTCCAGAAAAAAACCCAACTCCAAGTAAAAACTCTGAAGCAAGCATTTTTCAAAGTTCTATTTACTAAAATAGGTAAACTGGCACATCTGGGTAAACCTGAATCTGAGAGGTCCGGGTTTTCCCTCAGTAAATCAAAACCATCCCCTCCCTCCTCAGTCGATCACATGCTCCAATCACCATCCATCCCATCTCGAGACAGCACTCCGACTGCTCCTTCTCCAGATGCAGGATCGCCCTGACCTTGACCAACAGGAAGAATGATATTTTGTCTAAAGACAATCCCTCTACTAAATCCCCCCTCCTACTTTCCCACACATGAGAAGGTGGCAGCATGGAAGCTTCCGGCCTAATATGGCTTCCAAAGCTGACATAGTGAGTCCTTCCTTCTCATTAGGTGGCCAAAGTATTTGAGTTTCATCTTCAGGAACTGCTAAAGAGCAGTTATCTCCTCTAGAACTGACTTGTTTGTTTGCCTTGCAGTCCAAGGGACTCGCAGGAGTCTTCTCTAGCAGCATAGTTCAATTCTTTGGCGCTCAGCCTTTCTTATGGTCCAACTTTCACAGCCATACATTGCAACTGAGAAAACCATAGCCTTGACTATATGTACTTTTGTTGGCAGGGTGATGTCTCTGCTTTTTAGCACTGTGTCTAAATTTGCCATAGTTTTCCTCCCCTGGAGCAAGCGTCTTTTAATTTCTTGGCTGCAGTCCTCACCTGTGATGATCTTGGAGCCCAGGAAAATAAAACCTGTCACTACCTCCATTTCTTCCCCATCTATTAGCCAGGTATTAAGAGGGCCGGATGCCATAATCTTAGTTTTCTTAATGTTGAGTTTCAAGCCAACTTTTGCATTCTCCTTCTTCACCTGCATCAAGAGGCTCTTTAGTTCCTCTTCATTTTCTGCCATTAGAGTGGTATTATCTGCATATCTGAGGCTGTTGATATTTCTCCCGGCAATTTTAACTCCAACTTTTGATTCATCTAGTCCCACTTTTCTCATGATGTGCTCTGAATATAAGTTAAATAGGCTGGGTGACAGTATACAGCCTTGCCAGACTCCTTTCCCAATTTTGAATCAATCAGTGGTTTCGTGTCCAGTTCTCACTGTTGCTTCTTGAACACAGGTTTCTCAAGAGACAAATAAGATGGTCTGGTACTCCCATCTCTTTAAGAACTTGCCACAATTTGTTGTGATCCACACAATCAAAGGCTTTAGCACAGTCAATGAAGCAGAAGTAGATGTTTTTCTGGAACTCCCTAGCTTACTCCATGATCCAGCGTATGTTGGCAATTTGATCTCTAGTTCCTCTGCCTCTCTGAAATCCTGCCTGTACTTCTGGTAATTCTTGATCCACATACCGCTGGAGCCTAGCTTGTAGGATTTTAAGCATAACCTTACTAGCATGTGAAATGAGTGCAATAGTGCGATAATTTGAACATTATTTGGCATTGCCTTTCTTTGGAATTGGAATGTAAACTGACCTTTTCCAGTCCTGTGGCCATTGTTGAGTTTTCCAAATTTGTTGGCAAATTGAGTGTAGCACTTTTACTTCATTGTCTTTTAAGATTTTGAATAGCTCAGCTTGAATACTGTCACCTCCACTAGCTTTGTTGTTGCTCAGATTTCCTAAGGCCCATTTGACTTCACATTCTAGGATGTGTGGCTCGAAGTCAGTGACCATCCCATCATGGTTATCAAGGATGTTACGCTCATTCTTGTATAGTTCTTCTGTGTAATTTTGCCACCTCTTCTTAATCTCTTCTGCCTCTGTTAGGTCCCTGCCATTTTGGTCCTTTATCATGCCCATCTTTGCATGAAACTTTCCCTTCATATCTCCAATTTTCTTGAAGAGATCGCTGGTCCTTCCTATTCTGTTGTTTTCTTCTATTTCTTTGCGCTGCTCATTTAAGAAGGCATTTTTATCTCTTCTAGCTATTTTCTAGAATTCTGCATTCAATTGGGTCTATCTCTCTCTTTCTCCCTTGCTTCCCTTCTTTCCACAGCTATTTGCAAAGCTTCCTCAGACAGCCAATTTGCTTTCTTGCCTTTCTTTTTCTTTGGAATGGTTTTAGTTCCTACCTCTTGTACAATGTTACGAACCTCGTCCATAGTTCGTCAGGCACTCTGTCTATCAGATCTAATTCCTTAAATCTATTTGTCACCTCTACTGTATATTCATCAAGGATATGATTTAGTTCAAAGCTGAGTGGCCTAGTGTTTTTCCCTACTTTCTTCAAATTATGCCTAAATTTTGCAATGAGAAGCTCATGATCTGAGCCACAGTCAGCTCCTGGTCTTGTTTGCACTGACTGTATAGAACTTCTCCATTTTTGGCTGCAGAGCACATAGTCAATCTGATTTCTGTATTGACCGTCTGGTGATGTCCATGTGTAGAGTCGTCTCTTGGGTTGTTGGAAAAGAGTTTTTGCTATGGCCATCGTATTCTCTTGATAAAATTCTATCAGTCTGTGCCCTGCTTCATTTTGTACTCCAAGGCCAAACTTGCCTTCTATTCCGGTTATCTTTTGGCTTTCTACTTTAGCATTCCAATCCCCCATGATGATAAGGACATCTTTTTTTGGTTTTAATTCTATAAGGTGCTGCGGGGCTTCATAGAATCAGTCAATTTCATCCTCTTCAGCACCAGTGGTTGGGGCATAGACTTTGACTACTCTGATATTGAATGTCTTGCCTTGGATTCAAACTGAGATTATTCTGTCATTTTGGGGATTGTAACCCAATATTGCTTTTCCTACTCTTTTATTGACTGTGAAGGCTACTCCATTTCTCCTGCGGGATTCTTGCCCACAGTAGTATACCTGATGGTCATCTAAATTAAATTCACCCTTCCTGTCCATTTTAGTTCGCTGATTCCTAAGATGTTGATATTCAGTCTTGTCGTCTCTTGTTTGATCACATCCAGTTTGCCTTGATTCATGGATCTTATGTTCCAGGTTCCTATGGAGAACAGATCTTTACAGCATCGGATTTTCTTTTCACCACCAGATACATCCACAGCTGAGCGTCCTTTCAGCTTTGGCCCAGTCGCTTCACTCTGCTCTTCCCCAGTAGCATATTGGACACCTTCCAAACTGAGGGGCTCATCTTCCAGCATCATATTGTTTTGCTTTTTCGTACTGTCCATGGGGTTTTCATGGCAAAGATACTGGAGTGGTTTGCTATTTCCTTCTCCAGTGGATCACATTTTGTCAGAGTTCTCTGCTATGACCTGTACATCTTGGGTGGCCCTGCACAGCATAGCTCATAGCTTCATTGAGCTACACAAGCCCCTTTGCCATGACAAAGCAGTAATCCATGGAGGGGCTTTAGTACAGGCCAATGCTAGATGTAATCATAGAAGCAGTGTGGTGGCCTAGAGGTGGAGCTCTCACCTCATAATCAGGTGGCTGTAAATCCAATCCTAGGTAATGGCAGATATTTCTCTTTCCTGATGCAATGACCACTCCACAGGCATCCGGAAGGGCATCTGGCCAGTAATCACTCGGTTCCATTCAGTCACCCCAACTCCACTCTGATGCAAGGTCATTTTAAAAATGCTAGGTGTCATTTTCTCCTCTGAAAGATATATTAGATTTGGGCTTCTGTTATTTTGTTGTATTCTTCCTGTTTGGGAAGGAATA
The DNA here is from genome assembly GCF_028640845.1 of Ahaetulla prasina. NCBI lineage: Eukaryota > Metazoa > Chordata > Lepidosauria > Squamata > Colubridae > Ahaetulla > Ahaetulla prasina. The sequence continues at coordinate 22,276,221 of NC_080549.1, read as the reverse complement.
CATAAAATCTGGAGATAATTTGAGAAGAGGAAAAGGTTGTACTAAACAGCAGTAATTATGAGAGGGATCTAGATATCCGAGTGGACAATCACTTAAATATGAGCCAGCAAGTTGCTGCAGCTTCCATAAAAGTCAGTGCAGTCCTAAGGCTGCATCAACAGAGGGATAGCATCAGGATCATGAGAAGTGATACTATTGCTTTATACTTGCACTTGTAAGACCATATTTGGAATACTACATCCAATTTTGGTCATCACGTTACAACACTGAAACTCTAGAAAGAATGCAGAGAAGAGCAACAAAAATGATTAGGGAACTGAAGCTAAAGTGTATGTTGAACAGTTGCAAGAAGTTGGTATATCTAATGGCCTACGTCAAGTGCTTGATCTTCGGACCTTTCGTCGTGAGCTTAAAACACACCTATTTATTCAAGCGGGACTGGCATAATAGTGTTGAATTTTAAATTTGGGGTTTATTAATATTTTAAAATTTTAAAATCTAAATTTTTAATTTATCAGCCTTTATAATCTGCTATGTTTTAAATGTTGTTTTAATTGTATATATTTTGTTTTATCGTTGGCTGTACACCGCCCTGAGTCCTTCGGGAGAAGGGCGGTATAAAAATTTAATAAATAATAATAATAATAATAATGTAACAAAAAGGACAAGGAATGACATAATAGCAGTCTTCCAATATTTGAGGGGCTATCATAGAGAAGGGTGGGTTGACCTGTTCTCCAAAGCATTTGAGGGCATGACAAGAATTAATAGATGGAAACTTATCAAAGAGAGAACCAACATGGAATTATGGAGATTTTTTTTGTCACTGAGAACAATTAATCAGTGGAACTGCTTGCCTCCAGAAGTTGTAGGTGCTCCATCACTAGAGGTTCTTCGGAAGAGATTGGACAGCAATTTGTCTGAAATGGTATAGACTAGACTAGAGTCTCCTGCTTAAACAGGAGTTCTGAGTAGAAGACTTTCAAGGTCCCTTCCAACTCTGTGACTCTACAATCTGTAACTTTCCATTGAGGGGTTGACATCGCTTTTCTTAATGTCTCTTGCGATTTGAAAATGTGCTTTTCTTCTCCCTTATTTTCACAACAAATGTTTGGCCAATCAGGAGGCCTCACAGCACTGCCTTGTCAAACAATGATGGTAAATATAAAGAAAGAAGGCACGGCCTGCAACTTAACATGGTTTTTCTAGAATTTGGCTCTTCACTACCCTGCGTTCATTCCACTTTGAGTGTTATCACCCCCAGCCCCCAAGAAATTGGACATAGCTGAAGCTTAGTGAATGTTCGGCCACATCAATCATTCATAGATCCTGATATAGAGCAGAAACATGACACAGAAATTTACTATTTCCAAATGCCCTTTGGAGAAGGACTTCTCTGGGCAATGGATTAAATTGCCCAACAAAACGTATCCCTGATTAAAATCTATCAGGCTCTTGCCACAACCTATCAGTTATCTATTGAGTGTTCAGAGAGACACAACTGTTGGGTAAAGAATCACGCAAACCCTGAAGCTCAGTCATTGCTCAGTCAAAAATGGGAGGAAATCCTGCATCCTTTTTCCGTAGCTTGGGAAGATGCCAAAATCTGAATGTTTACTGTGTTCTTGTCAATTTTTCAAGTCGCTTAGATGAAATTTCTAGCAAGTTTTGAAGGCTATTTTGAGCTCCTGGAGGAAGTATATTGGAAGGAATATATTTATATTATATAAATATAATCTAATATTTGCAGATGTCATTTCAGTCAGGGACATAGAGCAGATAAATGACCAATAATTTATGTTAACAGAATAACAGAATTGGAAGGGACCTTAGAGGTCTTCTAGTCCTACTCCCTGCTCAGGAAGGAAGCCCTATACCATTTCACATAAATAATTGTCCAGTCTCTTTTTGAAAGCTTCCAGTGATGGATCACCCATAACTTCTGAAGATAAGCTGTTCCACTAGTTAATTGTTACCACTATTAGGAAATTTCCTTAGTTCTAGGTTACTTCTTTCTTTGGTTAATTTCTATCCATTGTTTCTAGACTTGCCTTTTGGTGCTTTGGAAAATAGGTTGACCCCCCTCATGTTTGTTGTTGTTGTTAGTTGCGATCCATTGTGACCCCTTGGACAACATTCCTCCAGGCCTTCCTATCCTCTACCATCCTCTGGAGTCCATTTAAGCTCACGCCTACTGCTTCAGTGACTCCATCCAGCCACCTCGTTCTCTGTCGTCCCTTTCTTCTTTTGCCCTCAATCGTTCCCAGCATTAGGCTCTTCTCCAGTGAGTCCTTTCTGTCTAGATTTGCCATAGCTTTCCTCCCCAGGAGCAAGCGTCTTTTAATTTCTTGGCTGCAGTCCCCATCTGCAGTGATCTTGGAGCCCAGGAAAATAAAATCTGTCACTACGTCCATTTCTTCCCCATCTATCTGCTAGGAATTGAGAGGGCTGGATGCCATGATCTTAGTTTTCTTAATGTAGAGCAGGGGTAGTCAACCTTTTTATACCTACTGCCCACTTTTGTATCTCTGTTAGTAGTAAAATTTTCTAACCGCCCACCGGTTCCATAGTAATGTGCCATGTATCATCATCTGCGCATGCCACTCGCGCGTCGTGGATTGGGTTTTGGGGAGGGGGTGCAGGCTACCAGCTCTGCTTGTCTGTTACAGCTGGGTGGTGTGGGGGGAGATGCGCGAGCTATTCTGGGACGAGACTCTTCTGTTTGCGGTCGCACTATAGCGCCATTTAGTTTCACTTATGTAACATGAACTAAACTTATGTGCAGTCGATACAAATAGTATATTTTCAGAAATTTAAATTGTCAAGGGAATTTTATGAAAATCTAATGAAAATGTTTTTAAATAATGCTATGAAAATTTTTTTAAAAAGTCAATTAAATTTTTTTAAAAAAGGAAAGTGCTTCAGTATCAGACAAAACCCCACCACCCACCATGAAAGCTAGAATGCCCACTAGTGGGCGGTAGGGACCAGGTTGACTACCACTGATGTAGAGTTTCAAGCCAACTTTTGCATTTTCCTTCTTTTTTCTCATGATTTCCCTTGAGAATTAATGGAAGTATAGAAAAACAGGAACTGCAGACCACTGGAGGGAATGTTGCATCATGAAAGACAGGACAGTTAGCACATGTTTCTTTCATCTTGGAATGAATGAATGAATGACTCAATCAACCAACCAATCAATCAATTGTAAAAATCTGAGAGATGGGAGACGAACTAACTTTCTCTGAGTATTGAGATACTTGCTTTATTTTTGTGTTGTGTTGTAGGTATGTTTTGATGTATTGTTAGATGCCCAGAGTTACTGTTGAGCTGGGTAGCCACAGAAATCAGGTAAATAAACAAATAAACATATACATGCATTTTCATTAGCTGTATTCAAACAGGTCGATGCTTACTCTTGGTGACCAGATAGACTCAGATGGAGAAGATGATAGAGATGGATGGATGGATAGATAACAGAAAAGATGGTCTTTCAGAAGCCACATTTTTCTCTCTTTAGAAATGTCCAAACCTCTATAGCTATCCTTCCTGCTGAAAAGAGCTTGCTTATGCTCTTGATAAATATCCCTATATTTTCTGTTCTTCACAGGAGAAAGCTATGTATGTTCATCCGACAACTTCTTTAAGAAAGTGGAATATACCAAGAATGTGAACCCAAACTGGTCAGTCAATGTGAAAACCTCCGCCAACATGAAAGCTCCTCAGTCCCTGGCCAGTAGCAACAGTGCCCAGGCCAAGGAGAACAAGGATTTTGTGCGTCCCAAGTTGGTGACCATCATCCGGAGTGGTGTGAAGCCAAGGAAGGCAGTGCGTGTGCTCCTGAATAAGAAAACAGCCCATTCTTTTGAACAGGTGCTCACTGACATTACCGAAGCCATAAAGCTGGAAACAGGAGTTGTTAAAAAGCTGTATACTCTGGATGGGAAGCAGGTAAGGCCTTTAAACCGTCTGTTCAGCTCTGCTCAGCAGTGGGACAAACAAAGGCACAGCAGCCTTTTGGTAAACTGGTTCCTGTTATGGACAAGCCATAAGTTTATGTGGAAGAAAAATGTTTCAGCGTGGTGGTTCATAGGCTGAAATGTAGAATCCACCTAATCTTAATCTGGAGTCTAAAATCCAGAAATTAGACTTCTTAAATTCACATGTCCCTTTCAGGAGATTCTTTTTCTTCTTTTGTGTCTCATAACAAAATTTGATTTCTTACTCTTACTGCTAGAGGTCTTGTATTGGTCTGCTGATTTGGGTCATCTAAAATTTCTATAATTCAGATTAGCTTCTCTTGAGTGGTGTATAAGATTAAGGTAAAGGTAAAGGTTCCCCTCGCACATATGTGCTAGTCGTTCCCGACTCTAGGGGGTGGTGCTCATCTCCGTTTCAAAGCCGAAGAGCCAGCGCTGTCCGAAGAGGTCTCCGTGGTCATGTGGCCGGCATGACTCAATGCCAAAGGCACACGGAAGGCTGTTACCTTCCCACCAAAGGTAGTCCCTATTTTTCTACTTATTTTTACGTGCTTTCAAAACTGCTAGGTTGGCAGAAGCTGGGACTAGTAATGGGAGCTCACCCCGTTACACGGCAACACTAGGGATTCGAACCGCTGAGCTGCCGACCTTTCGATCGACAAGCTTAACGTCCTATCCCCTGAGCCCTTTGAGCCACCTTATAAGATTACATTTAGACTAATGTGATCTGTTGTGGTTATGTGAACCTGGACATCATGCTAGTAAATCATGGCTTATGATTTAACATGATCTGTGGGGAAGTACCTTGTGTGACTTATTCTAAAACCTTAAAATCACCCTGAACTTCTTCCTGCATTATAAATGCACTGGGAAATAAGTAACATTTTTGCATTGATTCAAACTATTCATTTAAATATAAAGAAGAAGGGAGGGAAATACAACTCCATATATATAGTTATTTCAATATTTGTAGGTACTGCAAAAGTTTAAATCTATTTTAAGAAAAAACAGCACTGAAACAATATTATGCATAAATAAAAAGAAAGAGAGGGAAGAAAGAGCAGATTGTAAATATGTAATTATAACCAAAATAATTCAAGAATGTTGAGCCAAATTACTTGAAAATCCTCTTTTCTGTCTCTCTGCTGAAATCCTGCCTGTTCACCCAAAGAATGATGCCTTCAACCTAATCAAACATGGGGCAGTGCATTAAATAATTCAAAAGTCAAGCTATTCCTTATTCAAAGCCATTTACTCCCAAATTTGAAACTGTAATCCTTTCCACTTATTGCTTTCTCCTGCCCTTTACAATCATCTTGGTTTCTTAGCCAAGAGTATCAGTCTGAAGATATTTCTGTGATTATGTGGCCAGCATGACTATATGCTGAGGCACACAGAATGCTGTTACATTCCCACCAAAGTGGTACTTATTAATCTACTCGCATAGGCTTGCTTTCGAACTGTTAGGTGAGCAGGAGCTGGAGCAAGGAACAGGAGCTCACCCCATTGTGCAGCACCCTTTTACCCTTGATTTTTCTGATGTCCCTTTTTGGATACAGGAAGCCATGATGACTTCCAACGAAGCTCAAAATTAACCTACTAAATGGCCACTATTTGCTCCCCGACTTGTTATGCCAGTGGCAGCAGGAACTAAATTGTCACTACGGTTTGCATCACGGAGAGAAGGGCAGCCTATGTTCAGAGAATAAGAGGTGCAAATGGCTCGAGTTCTAATCACTAGGAATATTCCTCAAAAGATGGCTCTGTGCAAGCAGTTTGTTCTTGGTTTTAGAGGGTGGTCTCTCAACAGTTAAAGACAGTGAGCTTGTCAGCTGGAAAGCTGGCAACCTGGGTTTGAGACTTGACTGCTGCACAATGGGGTGAGCTCCTGTTCCTTGCTCCAGCTCCTGCTCACCTAACAGTTCGAAAGCAAGCCTATGCGAGTAGATTAATAAGTACCACTTTGGTGGGAATGTAACAGCATTCTGTGTGCCTCAGCATATAGTCATGCTGGCCACATAATCACAGAAATATCTTCAGACTGATACTCTTGGCTAAGAAACCAAGATGAGCAGCACCGGCTAGAGGTGGAAACAATTGGCAGGAAACCTTTATTTTTTTTATTCCTTTAGATTGAAGACATGAATGTACTATGTTAGGGGTCCCCAACTCCGGGTCCATGGACCAGCAGCAGTCTGCGGCATGCCAGAAACCAGTCTGCACAAGCAAACAAAGCCCATTCATGGGATGCAGATAGCACACGAAACTATGCCCCCTCTGGTCTGTGGAAAAACCTCTCTCCACGGAACCAGTTGTGGGCTGCTGTATTATGTGTTCCATGTCTGTTAATGCTTTTGAGTACCCAATATTTGAGAAATATCTTTAGGGAAAATATGAATAGCAATAGATAATTACAATTATACTATTATCGAGGCACCTTAATTTAAACCCAAGAAAGCTGATTGATTCAGAATAGGTAGGCTTTTTGCAATAAGTGGATTAAATTATAGAATCTCAGAAACAATGGAAGTCATTCTTCTGTGAGTATTCAAAGTGACTTCCTTCCCACTGCCTTTGATCTTCTTTCTAACTGAGTCTTAGTTTAGTGGGGAAAATTACTTATTTGATGCCACAGAAATTTTGCTTTTGTTTTCCACTGTTATGGACACATCCATCTACATTCCCAGAATCAGGGAATTCTGTCATATTTACTCTAATGCAGAGCTAAGGAATCGGCCAATTTTGTTGCACTGCAGTTCCCATTATCTGTTATCATTTATCTGCTGACTGATGAGAGTTCATTCAATGTTATTTAGGAAATGATGTGATCCCTTCCTTTGGAATGGGAATTCTTTATTTTCAACAACGAACTAGCATGAGCCATATAGTTATGTAATTGTTTGCTTTTAAGATTTATAACCTAGCTTTTGGTTGACCATAATTCAAGATCCATGCATTCACATCGATATATTCACACTGCCCAAGATTCTTTGTCTTTAAACAAATGGATGGACCAAAGCTTCTCTTTGAGAGTGATGGAGGTTTTATTCACATTTGCAGTTGAAGGAAGGAAGGAAGGAAGGAAGGAAGGAAGGAAGGAAGGAAGGAAGGAAGGAAGGAAGGAAGGAGAAGGGAGGAGTGGGAAGGGAAGGGAAGGGACATCTAGGTGGAACAGCTGAAGACTGCTGAAGAAACCCCAATAAAAGGCAAACAGAAACATTTTGGGTTTAGGCCATTTCCTGGTTTTCTTAAGGGATTACCTTTAAATATCTTTGGATCAATGAACAATGTGAGGTTTTAATGCATTGTGGGATAAGTGCTTAAAACAGAGATGATGGGGAAATGCCAAATAAAAATGAAGACTGCTCAGGGAAAGCATTAAATACTGATTGTGAGTGTGAAGAAAGCTGGGGGAGGGGAGGGGGTGATACGTCAGAAGGTTTGAAATCCTGAGTTAAAACAGGACGGAGCTTCCATATGAATTAACTCTGTGTCAAAATGGTGTTTACTGCACTATTTTATGTCAGTCGATATAAAAAGATTCTTAGCCAGGGGCAGGGGGAGAAAGAGAATAGATGGCTGGCGCATTTCACATATACTTTTGAGAAACAACCTGTTGCTTGAAATATCGAACATACTGGCAGAAGAGTTTGCACATCAGAGCACTTATTTATAGCATGTGGCAGCTCCTAAAATATACCGGCAAGGATCAGAAATTAATGAGTCACAAGGGCTCCTGTGCACAGGTCACAAAGAGTTTTGTGTGAGTGTTGCTGTTTTAAGCCAAGAATGTTGAAAAGGGCCAACATAACAAAGGTACTTCGGTTGATGTTGTATTTTGACCATAGAGATTATGTGAAAGGCATTTTTTAGTTACATCAAATATTTACCAGGAAAATAAAGGTAGACATTTTATTAATATCACAAAGGTTGGGCATTTTATGCCCCCCCCAAATAAGCACTGAAGTGACTCCCTAGCCCTTTTAAGGCTGTTTCTTTCCATGTTGACTTCAGAATAGAAGGAATCATAAGCAACCTGTTTTCTTCTCCATGTTGAGGCAGAGATTTGACTAAAAGGCCAGTCTCCATGGATACAAATGATTGCAATGTGAGCCAACATGAATGCTTCCATGTGAGCTGGATGTCAGGGTTCCAAGGAACACCCCCAATGAAATAAAGCTCTGAGGCTTGAGGTTCCTCAAAGTTCCAATTTATTAGAGATGTCATGTTGGCAAGTCAGCCCAATTATCTTGCTGGTAATCCACATAACATCTTAGATATTGTTTCACCACGGCATTAGTACATTCTGCGGCTCCATTTGTACTTGGATGGAAAGCTGAGCTAAGCCCCTGAGATGACCCAATGGACCTCAGGAACTCCCTCCAGAACTTAGCAGTGAACTGAACTCCTCGATCGGAGATCACCCATCGTGGAACTCCATGCAGCCGGTAGATCTGTTTGACAAACATCTTGGCTACTCTCTTAGCCGAGGGAAGTCCAGAACAAGGAATAAAATGGGCCTGTTCTCCTTGCCGGAGAACAGGTCTATCACAGTCCATATTACTGTATTTCCACCACTTTCCGGGAGCTCTATGATAAAGTCCATAGCTATTTCTTCCCATGGGCAGTTGGGCTCAGCTACCTATTGAAGCAAGCCGGGAAGCTTCCCCGGTCTTGTCTTATTGCTGGCATATGTGGCACAACTTTTTACATAGTCCTTGCCTCATCACCTTTATCTTGGCTTCACTCTCGTTGGTTTGGTCTTGGTCTTCGAATCAGGCCCTGAGCAGCTCAACAAAACCTTCAGCATCATTTAATTCAGCAACCCTCTCATTATGCAGCTGGGCTATCCAGTCAGCAGCATCTCCCTCATTCATCCCCTCTGAGATCGCAGATGCTAAGTCGTGATCTGTTTCATATTGCTTTCCATATTGATCTATATGAGACCATACTCAGCTGAGGAAATAGGCCAGTTTAGTAGGCTTACTGTCAAACATCGCTCTAAACCCTGGTGGCGGGGCCCTTGCTGGCAGAATCGCCACAGTGACTGGAGGTAAGGCAGGGACCTGTTGGGGTACTGTGGTGGGCAGCAGGGTGAATACCTGCGGCTGAACTGGAACCTGCGGCAGTAGCACTGCTGGCTGCTGGATCAGACCCCATGGCAGTGCTGGGATCATCAGGGCAAAATGGGCCCATGGTGATCCTGTAAGTGGGGGAGCAAATGGCGCTGGCATCCACTGGCATTGGACCCATCCCTGGCCAGGATAGAATCCCCAGCCTGGGGGGATAAATTCCGCAAGGGGTAGCATGAAGGCAGGTTGATGAGGGCTGGATACAGAACAATATCCATGCGATCGCTCTTTCGGTCCCATCTCTGGAGTTGGATCATGCTGGCAACTTTTCCTGGAATCCATCTCCCTGGACCGAGTGCCTAGGCTTTGCATCGTCTCTGCAGCTTCTAGGCCTCCTACCACGCCTTCAGAAGGAGAATACTTGGTCTCGATAAACCTTCCAGTATGTGCTCCCATGGCTCCCTCTGCAATCTCCTCTCTCTCTTCCATCTTCGCTGAGTCTTCACACCACCCAAGCTTTAGGTTGGTGCTGGGGCTCAGCACCCCTTTCAGCCCCCTTTCAGGGTGCTGCTTAGTTATTTAGGAGTTTCGGGTTAATGTCAGAGTTCCAAGGAACACCCCCAACAAAATAAAGCTCTGAGGCTTGAGGTTCCTCAAAGTTCCAATTTATTAGAGATGTCATGTTGGCACAGCTGGGAAAACCCAAAACTGAAAGCTTCCAGGTTTTCCACACCCAGTTGACAGTTCTCAGCCCTCCCCCACACCCACAAGTTCATCACATTGTCAAATTAACTCTTCACACTCAATTGGGTACAATCTTCAGGCAGTCTATATCAGACGCAGGCAAAAGTCCTTGAATACGGAATGTTGTTATGACTAACTTTCTACCGCTCCAACAACAACCCCCTCCCAACTTCCCCAGCTAAAATAGTGGCAGTTAAGAAGCAAAAAGAAAATTGCCTTCCAAAACTGTCACTGGAATCTTGATACATATATTTTTTTAAAGATCAATTTTTATACTTTTCCTTTCTTCTCTTCATCTATCTTTCTATGAGAGGAGGAAGAATTAGTTTCCAAGCTAGAGAAAAATTCAAAAAACTATTACATAAAGAGCCATCTGAATGCTCTCCAGTAAAGAGAACCACCTCAAGTAGTAGAAGATGTACTGATTCTCAATTTAAATTAGTTTAGTTGCTGTAATTCTTGTAGTTGCGTTGGGTTGAATTTTGCAATTTTATCCCAATATTGGATGGTCCTCGATCATCTAATGAGAGTATTTATTATAGACAGAAAAATAATAGTAGTGCAACTTTGATCGCATTGCATCACTCTCGTGTCAGAAGCACCAAGGCATTTCTAGGTTGAAAGGATTAGCCATTACATCACTATTGCCTGGGGGACACCCAGTTAGGAGCTCCTTTCATGTCCCTGGCAAGAGCTGGAGCAAAGAATGGGGGCTCACCTTGCCTCAGAGCAGCACTTGGGTCTCAAACATGGACTTGCTAGCCTCCAACCCAGTATCCTAACCAAGTGAGTCACTGTGCTATACACCAGGGGTCCCCAACCTTTTGGAGCTCAGGGACCACCAAGTTCATAATTTTAAACCCCATTGACCACTAATATGAATCCAGAGCACCACTTGCTGAAGTGCCTGGACTCCCAGTGATGGGATGGGGTCCTTCAAGCACTCTCCCTCCTCTCTCTTTCTCTCTCTCTCTCTCTCTCCTCTCTTTCTCTTTCTCTCCCTCTTTCCCACTCTTTCTCTCTCATTCTCTTTCTCTCTCTCCCATTCATTCTCTCTCTGATTCCCTCTCTCTCTTTCTCTCTCTTTCATTCTGTCTCTTTCTTTCTCTTTCATTCTCTGTCTCTCATTCTCTCTCTGATTCTCTGTCTCTCTCATTCTCTCTCTGATTCTCTGTCTATCTCTTTCATTATGTCTCTTATTCTCTAGCTGTCTCATTCTCTCTCTGATTCTCTCTTTGTCTCTTTGTCTCTCTCTCTCATTCTGTCTCTTTCTCTCTCTCTTTCATTCTTTCTCTCATTCTCTTTGTTTCTGTTTCTTTCTTTCTCTCTCTCTCTCATTCTCATTCTCTCTCTCTTTCATTCTGTCTCTTTCTCTCATGGGCCAGCCAGTGTCTTGGGGCTGAGAGGAAGTCAAGTGTCTCCCCGAGAGACTGAGGTGCACGGAGCACCAACACTGCACTGCCACCCCCCCTTGCACCATTACCTCATTTCAGCCGGCAAGGGCTGCGCTGCAAAATTGCAAGTTGCACAAACCTCCCTTTACGGCTGAGATTTACAGCCCCACCATAAGCTGCCTGGCCAATCCCATATTCCAGAGCTCTAGTCACAGGACTGGCCATTGCTCATCCTGGAGCAGCTCCTCCACCCGGGTGTGCTGCAGACCACCAAAATTTTCTCACAGACCACCAGTTGTCCGCGGACCACCGGTTGGTGACCACTGCTATACACGAACTTAAACAATAAATCAATATTTATTTACTTAAACAGATAAACAGAAAGACCACAGGCAAGCAAAAAAGCAGCTGGAGCAGGAGTGATCTCTGACTTTCTGCTGGCTTCCCCAATGACTTTGCTTCTGAGAAGCTACCCAGAGAACATCGGAAATCAAAATCATGTGATCACAGAGATGCCACAGAGATGCCACAACTTTGCGAATAAAACTGATCTAAAAATCCTTGAAATTTCAATTCCACAGCAGTAATAGGTCCTGGATTTGTTTATGCATTTTTAAGTTAGCAGTTTTTAGGTACCTTAATTCAAAAATTGTTGCAAAGTGTACCCCTGGTTGAACTGTGCCCTCCAGGTTTCCGTGCATTCCATCAGCCGAGGGCCCAAGGTAGGGGTGGGGGGTGGCGGTTGTGATTAAAGAAAGCCTAGAGTCGAGGGAGTCCACTGTGCCTCAGATAGCTGGTTGTGAATCCCTCCTTGTGAAGTGGGGCCATAGGAATCAGATGGGTTTGTTGATCGCGTACCTGGCTCCTTGCTGCGTGACTACAGCCCTGCCTGAGCTGCTAGAGGTGCTTGCTGGGGTGGCGGTTGAGATTACTAGACTTTTAGTCATGGGGGATTTCAACTTGCCATCGGCCGGCTTGTCATCGACGGTAGCTCAGGAGTTCATGGCCTCCATGATGGCCATGGACCTGATTCAAGTAACTGATGGCTCTACACACACTGGGGGAGGCACACTAGATCTGATTTATATCTCTGGACAGTGGATTAATGATCTGGAATTAGGAGATTTAGTGACGGAACTGGTGTCATGGTCGGATCATTTTCTCCTTGGCCTGGACTTTCAGACCGCCGCTCACCATCGCAGGGAGATGGAGCCAATTCGTTGGTTCTGTCCCAGGCGCCTGATGGACCCTGAGAGGTTCCGGACGGAGCTTGGGCCGTTCCCTGAGGATTTTGCCCACGGCACGACTGAAGAACTAGTTGCGGCCTGGGAACGGGCCACGACTGGGGCTTTGGACCATGTCGTGCCTTTGCGGCCTCTGACCCGGCGTAGATCTCAATTGGCTCCTTGGTTCTCTGAGGAGCTGAGAGAGATGAAGCGTCAGAGAAGACGCCTAGAGAGTACTTGGAGGTCTAGCCATTCCGAGGCTGATCGGACACTAGTGAGATCTTTTACTAAGACCTACCTAGTGGCAATGAGGGAGGCGAAACGTTCCTACGTTTCCACCCTCATTGCATCGGCAGATAACCGCCCGGCCGCCCTGTTTCGGGTGACCCGCTCCCTCCTTCACCAGGAGGGGCGGGATGACCCCCTGCAGGGACGTGCCGAGGAGTTTAACGGTTATCTATACGATAAAATCGTTCAGCTTCGGGATAGCTTAGACCAAAATTGCGATGATCCAAGTGGGATGACGGAGACATGTCTTGTTGAGGTAGTTTGGGATGAGTTTGAGTCTGTGGCTCTCGAGGACGTGGACAGGTTGCTGGGGAGGTTGCATGCAACCACATGTTTACTGGACCCGTGTCCTTCCTGGCTGGTGCTGGCTACTCAGGAAGTGACACGAGGCTGGCTCCAGGGAATTATAAATGCTTCATTGTTGGAGGGGGTTTTCCCCGCTGCCTTGAAAGAGGCGGTGGTGAGACCCCTCCTCAAGAAGCCTTCCCTGGACCCAGCTATTTTGGGTAATTATCGTCCAGTCTCCAACCTTCGCTTTGTGGCGAAGGTTGTAGAGAGTGTGGTTGCATGGCAGCCAGGCCTGACAGTGTGGTTGCATGGCAGCTTCCCCAGTACCTGGATGAAGCTGTCTATCTAGACCCGTTCCAGTCCGGCTTCCGGTCCGGACATAGTACGGAGACAGCTTTGGTCGCGTTGGTAGATGACCTCTGGAGGCCAGGGATAGGGGTTGCTCCTCTGCCCTGGTCCTATTAGATCTCTCAGCGGCCTTTGATACCATCGACCATGGTATCTTGCTGCACCGGTTGGAGAGCTTGGGAGTGGGAGGCACCGTTTATCGGTGGTTCTCCTCCTATCTCTCCGACCGGTCGCAGACGGTGTTGACAGGGGGGCAGAGGTTGACCGCGAGGCGCCTTACTTGTGGGGTGCCTCAGGGGTCGATCCTCTCGCCCCTCCTGTTCAACATCTACATGAAGCCTCTGGGTGAGGTCATTAGTGGTTTCTGGGTGAGTTACCATCTGTACGCTGACGATACGCAGCTGTGCTTCTCCACCCCGGACCACCCCAACGAAGCTGTCGAAGTGCTATCCCGGTGTCTGACTGTGGGGGGCAATGGAAAGGGTGCACAACTTGGGCGTCCTCTTGGATGGGCGGCTGTCGTTTGATGATCACTTGGCGGCCGTCTCCAAGAGGGCTTTTTACCAAGTACACTTGGTTCGCCAGTTGCGCCCCTTCCTTGACCGGGATGCCTTATGCACGGTCACTCATGCTCTTGTCACTTCCCGTTTGGATTATTGCAATGCTCTCTACATGGGGCTGCCCTTGAAGTGCACCCGGAGGCTGCAGCTAGTCCAGAATGCAGCTGCGCGGGTAATAGTGGAAGCAACCCGTTGCTCCCATGTAACACCAATCCTGCGCAGTTTGCACTGGCTTCCTGTGGTCTTTCGGGTGCGCTTTAAGATTTTGGTTACCACCTTTAAAGCGCTCCATGGCTTAGGGCCCGGGTACTTACGGGACCGCCTGCTGTTACCTTTTGCCTCCCACCAACCCGTACGCTCTCACAGAGAGGGCCTTCTCAGGGTGCCGTCCGCCAGACAATGTCAGCTGGCGGCCCCCAGGGGCAGGGCCTTCTCTGTGGGAGCTCCTACGCTTTGGAACGAACTTCCCCCTGGTTTACGTCAACTGCCTGATCTTCGGACTTTTCGCCGTGAGCTGAAAACACATCTATTTATTCAAGCGGGACTGGCCTAATTAAATTTTAATCTGGGGTTATTTATATTTTTAGGGTTTTTTAAACTATTTTAAATGTTTTAAATTTTTTAAATTTTTGGCCCTTTTCTAATATGTTTGTTTTAGTCTTGTTTTAATTTATATATTGCGCTTTTTATTTGGCTGTACACCGCCCTGAGTCCTTCGGGAGAAGGGCGGTATAAAAATCGAATAAATAAATAAATAATAATAAATAATGCACCATTTGGGCTAACATGAAGGTACAAACAGACAAACAAAATGGCAGTTTTAATAGTATATAGATATTATGTCAATGAACTCTCCCTCACCCCTGCCAAAATTCTATTTTTTTTTAAGCAGAAATTTAAAATAAATTCTGCACGTGGATAAGGCAATCCAGGAAATGGGACACTAATCCTTGCTTCAGTTTGAATCAACTCAAGAAATAAGCAAAACTACATCTCCAGAAACTGCTAATAGCAAAATTCCAAACCGCTCTTATTTTAGAAGTTGCCTCTTCTTTGGCTCAAATGTTATATCTCCCTGAAGCACAACCGTAGGCTTTAACTCAGGCAGCTTCTCTGTGCTGCAGATTCTGCTTCTCAGTCCCAAAAAAGCCAAGGAACGATAATTTTCACATTTACTAATTCAAAAGCTAAGATTAAAAAAAACCAAAGAGCATAATTTAATCACTGTTTCTCCCTAGGCTGTCACAGATCATGCGGTAACAAAAATCTCCTTGCTCCAATTCAAAACCAACGGAAAAGGAAAAAAAATGCTTATATCTTACTCTGTCCTTGTTATTAGCTCTTATTCTTTGAATTTGTTTGGTTTTATATATTTTTAAAAATCTGAATGGTTCCTAGGAATGGGAAGTGCAAAGCATTTAGGCCACCTTTCCTTTTTGGGATTTGTTAAGGTGGCTGGAGCTGATAAACCAGGAATAGAGTAAAGCTGAAATAATAGAAAATATTTGTAGCTCGAGTGATAGATGTTGGTGGTGGTTTGTTCTCCAAGCTTACTGTTTAGCTTCCTAACGTTTCGTCATCAGGCTAGGTAACATCATCAGCAAGACTTCAGTAAATGAGTCTTGTTTTAGTTCTCCAAATGATCAAGTGACCATGTGACCACAGAAGATCAGTAAAAGTGGAGGAGAACTGAAAGAAGACGCTTCAACTGAAGTTCTGCTGATGATGTTACCTAGCCTGGTGATGAAACATTCAGAAGCTACACAGCAAGCTCGGAGAACAAACCAACACCAATATAGAGCAAAGCTTTCTGCCCATGGAGAAACAAACATCTCTACGAGCTATATTATATGATATGATATGATATGATATTAATATAATATAATGGAAAGACTTAATTTTACTGCAGTTTCAGATATACTACTACTGAGCACAAATAAACTGGCTCAGCTTTCAAACACAAGAGAAATTGTGGAATCTCCAAATTCAGACCAGGTTTTCACAATTGTTTTATCTGAAAATGAACAAGGGTCTTCTGATTTCCATGTCTCTGCCACAGAGACCATCTTCTATTATTGTTGGAGCACAACCATCTCATGAGGAACCTCAGAACCAGCTGACATATTAATTTACAGGTAATCCTCGACTTACAACCATTAATTTAGTGACCATTCAAAGTTACAACAACACTGAAAAAAGCAACTTATGACTCTTTTCACACTTACAACCGTTGCAACTTGGAAAACTTGGAACTCCGTCGCCTTCGACAAGACCTAAGTTTAACTCACAGAATCATCTATTGTAATGTCCTTCCTGTCAAAGACTACTTCAGCTTTAATTGCAATAATACAAGAGCAACCAATAGATTTAAACTTAATGTCAACCGCTTTAATCTAGATTGCAGAAAATATGACTTCTGCAACAGAATCATCAGTGCTTGGAATACTTTACCTGACTCTGTGGTCTCTTCTCATAATCCTAAAAGCTTTAACCAAAAACTTTCTACTATTGACCTCACCCCATTCCTAAGAGGACCATAAGGGGCGTGCATAAGCGCACAAACGTGCCTACCGTTCCTGTCCTATTGTTTTTCTTTTCTTCTTCCTATATATGTTTATATGTGTATATACTATATAATCTTTTTGTATGATGTTGTGACAAAAATAAATAAATAAATAAATAAATAAAACTTCCCAATGGCCATGTGATTGAAATGTGGATGCTTGGCAACTGGCTCCTATTTATAATGGTTGCAGTGTCCCAGGGTCATGTGATCCCCTTTTCAACTTTCTGACCAGCAAAGCCAATGGGAAAGCCAGATTCGCTTAACAACCATGTTACTAATTTAACAACTGCAGTCGTTAATTTAATGGCTGTGGCAAGAAAGGTCATAATATGGGACAAAACTCAATTTCCCATTTAGTAATAGAAATTTTGGGTTCATTTATGATTGTAAGTCAAGGACTACTTGTATGTCAACATTCCAGGTCAAACTTAATATTGGGGCATTGTGGAAAGTTAAAATGATTTCCAGTCTTAAAAAGGAACAAGGATGTTATTGTTATGTGATGATCCTACCAAGATGATAGTTACGATATCTGTCAGGATCAGGATGATAGGTTATATCTGTGGTGGGGCCAGGATCTATCCCTGCCCTTGTAGAACTCAGCAATCATGAACTAAAAGTAAGGAAGCATTTCATCCTTTTCCTTGTGACAAGGAGCTGTGATAGCACAGTGGTTAAAATGCAGTATTGCAGGCTAATTCTGGCCACTTGCCAGGAGTTCGATCCCAACCGGCTCAAGGTTGACTCAGCCTTTCATCCTTTCTAGGTCATTAAAATGAGGACCCAGATTGTTGGGGTGAATATGCTGACTCTGTAAACCACTTAGAGAGGGCTGTAAAGCACTGTGAAGCAGTATATAAATTTAAGTTCTATTGATATTGACATAGCTATCATATACTGACCACTGTGGTAATCTGCAGATTATAATACCAAAGGCTCAAATTAAAATATTATCAATGGGTTTTGACTGTGGATTAGAAACCACTCAGCTAGCGTCACTTAATGCTTGCTGAAACTTTGTGACATGTCTTTTGCTATTTATTTATTTATTTTATTTATTTATTTATTCAATTTTTATACCGCCCTTCTCCCAAAGGACTCAGGGCGGTGTACAGCCAAAAATAAAAACAAGCAATACAATATACAATTTAAAATACAGATTAAAAAACTTATTTTATAATTGGCCTAAAAACTTTAAAATATATAAAACTAAAACCCCATTAGAATTAATAATAAATAATTTAAAATCAATAAAATTTAAGCCAGCCCCGCGCGAATGAAAAGATGTGTCTTCAGTTCGCGGCGGAAGGTCCGAAGGTCAGGTATTTGGCGTAAACCCGGGGGAAGCTCGTTCCATAGTGTGGGAGCCCCCACAGAGAAGGACCTTCCCCTGGGGGCCACCAGCTGACATTGCTTGGCGGATGGCACCCTGAGAAGTCCCTCTCTGTGAGAGCGTACGGGTCGGTGGGAGGCATGCGGTAACAGCAGGCGGTCCCGTAAGTACCCAGGCCCTAAGCCATGGAGCGCTTTAAAGGTGGTGACCAAAACCTTAAAGTGCACTCGAAAGGCCACAGGTAGCCAGTGCAGTCTGCGCAGGAGCGGTGTTATATGGGAGCTACGCGTAGCTCCCTCTATCACCCGCGCAGCTGCATTCTGGACTAACTGAAGCCTCCGAGTGCACCTCAAGGGGAGCCCCATGTAGAGAGCATTACAATAATCCAAGCGAGAGGTATTTAGCACTCTGAGTTATCCCTCTCAATGGCAGTGTCAAATTTCAATTATTGTAGGCAGCTACAATCACACTTTCAGCTTTAACAAGTGGACCAGACAGGAAAAATGACCAGATAACCTAATTCTACTTTATTGTAAAGCTACATAAACAGAATCTTGCAAGCCTAAAAGTACAAATCTCCTACCTTTACAGCCTAATAACCTGGGGGTTATATTATATGTACAAACACAAATATAAATTTAAATAAAACATCAGAATATACATGTATGTAAAGTGGGCAATACAGTATATGATCAAATACTATAGTAAAACTATTATGTGTGAAGTACCAGCTGTATGCGGATGACACCCAGCTGTACTTTTCTACACCGGAACACCCCAACGAAGCTCTCGAAGTGCTGTCCCGGTGCCTGGAGGCCGTACGGGTCTGGATGGGGAGAAATAGGCTCAAGCTCAATCCCTCCAAGACAGAGTGGCTGTGGATGCCGGCATCCCGGTACAGTCAGCTAAATCTGCGGCTGACCATCGGTGGCGAGTCATTGGCCCCGTTGGAAAGGGTCCGCAACTTAGGCGTCCTCCTGGATGAACGGCTGTCTTTAGAAGATCATTTGACGGCCGTCTCCAGGAGAGCGTTCTACCAGGTTCGCCTGGTACGCCAGTTGCGCCCCTTTCTGGACCGGGATGCCCTATGCACGGTCACTCACGCACTCGTGACGTCTCGCCTGGATTACTGCAATGCTCTACATGGGGCTCCTTGAAGGGCATCCGGAGGCTGCAGTTAGTTCAGAATGCGGCTGCGCTGGTGATAGCTGGAGCCCTCGTGGCTCCGTGATAACACCCATCCTGCGCAGACTGCACTGGCTACCTGTGGCTTTCCGGGTGCGCTTCAAGGTGCTGGTGACCACCTTTAAAGCGCTCCATGGCATTGGGCCGGGTTACTTACGGGACCGCCTACTGCTACCGAATATC
This sequence comes from Ahaetulla prasina, assembly GCF_028640845.1. Taxonomy (NCBI): domain Eukaryota; kingdom Metazoa; phylum Chordata; class Lepidosauria; order Squamata; family Colubridae; genus Ahaetulla; species Ahaetulla prasina. The sequence goes on along the minus strand of NC_080549.1, from coordinate 22,257,054 downwards.
TCCCACCGACCCGTGCGCTCTCACAGAGAGGGTCTCCTCAGGGTGCCGTCAGCGCGGCAATGTCGTCTGGCGACACCCAGGGGAAGGGCCTTCTCTGTGGGGGCTCCCACCCTCTGGAATGAACTACCCCCCGGACTTCGTCAGCTTTCGGACCTTCGGACCTTCCGCCGCGGGCTTAAAACATATTTATTTAACTGTGCAGGACTGAGCTAGATTTTAAATTACTGGTTTTAAATTGGGTTTTATTTTATATTTTTAATTCTAAATTAACGGGCTTTTTTAGAATAAGTTTTTTAAATTGTTTTTATATTGTATTTATATGTTTTTAAATGCCTGTACACCGCCCTGAGTCCTTCGGGAGATAGGGCGGTATATAAATTTGATCAATAAATAAATAAATAAATAAATATTATGAAATCACCATAATATGGCATCATAGAGTTGCAATAGAATAGATGTTATAGCTAATATCTTATAGTTAACATGTTATAGTTAATTATAACTCTTATGCTCCTTGGCAGCATCTCATCAGTTTATCTTCCAAGGTCTTTTCCACATGCCATTTCATATGTGTTCCTACTTAGCTTTCTGACATTAATATGCTCTTTATTTTCCTCTTTGTTTTTCATTGTGCTTTGGGGCTTTGCCTTAGAGCCTTTGTAATTATCAGAGACTGCATTTTCCTCTCTGATTTCTTTTTATATTTTGCAAGTAAGAAAGAGAAAAACAAATGAAAGAAACCTTTGTCTATATTGTTAAATGGCTAGGATCTGGAGATCTTTGAACTACTCATCTTAAATAAAGTTAGAATAGAATAGAATAGAATAGAATAGAATAGAATAGAATAGAATAGAATAGAATAGAATAGAATAGAATAGAATAGAATAGAATTTTATTGGCCAAGTGTGATTGGACATACAAGGAATTTGTCTTGGTGCATATGCTCTCAGTGTACATAAAAGAAAAGATACGTTCATCAAGGTACAACATTTACAACACAATTGATGGTCAATATATCAATATAAATCATAAGGATTGCCAGCAACAAGTTATAGTCATACAGTCATAAGTGGAAAGAGATTGGTGATGGGAACTATGAGACAATTAATAGTAGTGCATTATTGTTTGTATTCGAATTAATGGGAAACTGCTAGCCAGACTAGAAGGAGGGGTCAAGCGGGAAATTAGCCTTGAGTCCTTGCGCAGCCACAAGAGGGATAAGCCACCTTCTGAACCACCCAGTCACCCACCGCCAAGATCAATGAGAGGGAAGGGGAGATTCCTGTAATATAGGTAGAAGTCAATAAAGTTGTTGACTTAAGCTATTCATGCGTGGCTCTGGTTACTTATACCTGACATTAATAGCGGTAAATTCAGACACAGGGATGTGTCTGAATTTAAAATATATCTGGTCCAAAATATTTCACTGGATTATCAGATCTGAACTGCAAAAGAAGTAAGTTGGTAAATCAGTGATGGCTAAGCTTTTCCGGACCAAGTGCCCAAAGCACGCAGACGCACAAATGCACGCGCCTGCGTGTGCCTGAACCCCCAAGATGCAATGCATGCACAGCCCCCTGCATGCGCCCTGCCCCATGTATGCATGCATGGCCTCCCGCACGTGCCCTGCCTCCTATGCATGCATGGCAGAGACCCGAAGACCAGCTGGCCGGTGGGAGGTGTGCGCGCTTGCGCAGTGCAGCTGAACTGGGGCAACGACTTACATGCCATCAGAGGAGGCGCTACGTGCCATCTCTGGCACACGTGCCATAGGTTCCCCATCATGGCGGTAGATGATAGCAAAGAAGTATAGAATGCTTATAAACTTTATAAGAAATATTTATATATAAATATTCATAAGAAATATTCATTGTATTCTTTAATATATTTAGCCATTGACTTGTTAATATGGGATACTCAAGCCCTTTTCGGGTTGCCAACAATAAAGCTTCCTAATTGCTATGTCCCCAAGATTATGTAGGTCACTCAGTCACTCAACAAACAATTGGATCTGGACTGAAAATATCTGGAAGTTTGCTGAGATCCATTTAACAAAAGATGTTTACTGAAAGCTCAGATTCAGTTTCTAAAAGCCCTTATCTCATAAATCCATTAAATTGGAAGTGATGTTTTGGGATTATCTCACCACTGCTAAAGTTTATTTTCATATCTTTAAGTTGGTTACTATGGTGTTACAAAAATAAATGTAGGTTAAAAATGTGTTTACATATCTCTATTTTATATCCCAAAGTTGGAATTTACCATTACACAAATAATTATGGATGCCAGGGGCAGAATAAATTATTTTTCAGGATTGTAAAGTCCCAAAGGCAATCTCAATACCATCCATATATTTGTTTTATATTCTTAAATTTGGCTCTTTTATTAATGAAATGGAAAGATTTAGCAATATTATTTTATATAATCATGACATATGCAAAAATTAGGCTGAATCATTTTCTATATATACCATGTTTTGTTGGTTACTGTTTTCTAGTTTTTCCCCCATCTCAATTTTATCCTTTCATTCATTCATTCATTCATTCATTCATTCATTCATTCATTCATTCATCCATTCTCTCTCTCTCTCTCTCTGTCTTTCTCTTTCTGTCTAAATTTGTGGGATTTTTAGCTTGATTGTTTGTTTGTGGATGTTTCATTACCCAGCTAGATAGCATCATCAATGTGAATGTAAATTTTGCTGCCTGTTTAAATATAATGGCTTGCCCTATCACTGTTGGGGTCATGGGTCCCTCCTTGGTGGTCCTTGATTAGAATATTGTTTTCTGCTTGATTGTTTATCTGGTGCTAATCCCTGCTTATCTGAATGTTGGCTGCTGGAGGAGATGCATTCTAGTCTTGTTGTTTCCCTGTTAGGTTCTTTATTGTTTCTTTTGAATGGTATGTAAATGGGGCTTATCCCTGATTTGCCTGAATGCCAACCTTCCAGTAATTCTCCAGCATTTGGGGATGTGACTTGCTCTAAGATGCTAATAGTTTCCCAGTTTGAAACTGTGGTTGAATCTGTGAAATAAAATGATTGAATATTTTAAAAATGAAAAACAGCAGGCAGCCAAATGATACAAAAGGGGTTGTGACACATCACATAGATAGATGGTTCTGTGAATTTCCATTCTTGCTCAGGTTGTAAAGAATTTGGGCGGGTGCCTATTTTAGAAGTTCTAATGGTGTTTTCCCTGTCCCTATAATCCATTAGGGCGGGGGTATCATTCTTCTAATAAAAAGTCTGGAATCCATCAAGTTTTCATCCTTGGAGTTTATGATCCCTGCGGTGAATGATTCTGAGCCATTGCTAAAGAAAAATACCAGTAAGAATGTAGGGGAAAGAAATGATGAAGATTAAACCAACAATTGACCACAAATGACAAAATCCCTGGCTATTGGCCATTCTGGCTTGGGATGGTGAGATTTGTAGTGTAATAGCAGCTAGTCATGTGGCCTTGAGAGCTGTTGTATTAAGGCAGCACACAGTAACATTTGGAAAGTTTCTTGGTGAGACACTTTGCATTCCACATTTATTTTTTAAGGATGAGTATTCTTCCAAATGAGCTGCACATATGTTTTGATGGATTTTTTTCCTTTTTATTACTTATTCTATTGTTTTAGTGAAATGAGTTTGATATAATATGATTTGGGATGATTAACATTCCATTACTTAGAAAGCTTAAAATACTGAAAATAGAGAAAAGTAAACATTTAATCACTATTAATATAGGATGTCAGCAATATAAGAATGAATTTATTTGTCTTTTCATCCAGCTTTAAATATAAGTTGCAACTGCAACCTACATCAAGGTATTAGGTATTATAGAAAGATGATAGAGAGGGAGAGAAGGAGGGAGGGAGAGAAAGAGGGAGAGAGAGAGAGATGGGGGGGGGAGATGGACTAAGCAGATTTAGCAAAAGTTAAAATACCTAAAAAGTAAGCAGAAAGAAAGAGAGAAAGAAAAAAAAAGGAAGAGGAAGAAAAAGACTGTCAGGGTTCCAAATAAAACCCCCAACAAAATCAAACTCCGAGGCTTGCAATTCCTCAAAGGTAACTTTTATTAGAGATGTCATATTGGCACATCTGGGAAAACCCGAATCTGAAAGCTTCTGTGTTTTTGCCACCCAAAAGAAAGTTCAAGACCTTGCCCACTTCTCCCGCATGTCCACCACTGCTCCAATCAGTTCCTTCACGTACAGAAGACAACCTCCACTTTCTTCTCTGCACAGCTGTCGGATATCATGGCTTTGTACTTCTCTGCAAAGTTTTGTTATGGCTAATTCTACTTCACTCATGCAATCCCCCCTCCCAACTTCCCATGGTAGGATTGTGGCAGGCCTGGATCATGAAGGAACCAAGGTAATATGGCTTCTAGGCATGTCACTAAGATGAAGTAAAAAAGAGAGAGATAATGGAGGGAGGGAGGGAGGGAGGGAGATCATAAAAGACTATTGGTTTCTGACTCCTGCTTTTTTGTACATTTGCTAATCTGCAATATTTGGTGGCATTCAGGGCCCCTTATAAGACAGACTGCAAGTGGTTATATATCAGTGATGGGTTGCTCCGAGGTGAAATCTGGTTTGGACCAGATCACCCAATCCAGTAGTGATGGCGGCAGGTAGTTCAGAGAACCAGTAGCAAAAATCCCTGCCTCCCACCATGCCCAACTGAACCGTGCGATCATCAGAGGGTTTTTTTTACTTTTAAAAGCATTTTTTCTTCAGCCGAAAAAATGCTTTTAAAAGTAAAAAAAAAAGCTTCTGATGATCGCATAGCTCAGCTGGGATCGTCAGAGGCTTTTAAAAGTATTTTTAACAACCTCTTCGGCTGAAGAGGTTGTAGAAAAAATGTTTTTAAAAGACTCTGGCGATCCCAGCTGAGTTGCCTGATCGTCAAAAAGCTGAGGATTTTTTTTTAAAGGCAAAAAAATGCTTTTAAAAGAAAAGAAAAGCCTCTGACGATCAGGCAACTCAGCTGGGAGGAGATGAGCCTTTTAAAAGCAAACCAAAGAGGTTGTAGAAAAAATGCTTTTAAAAGTAAAAAAAAAAAAGAGTTGGCCATGCCCACCCAGTCACATTAACCCCCCCCCCAAGCCATGGCCACAAAACCGGTAGTAACAAATTTTACATTTCACCACTGGGTTGCTCCCAGTTCTGTCCGGTTCTATAGAACCGGTAGTAAAACCGGTGGGAGGTTTTGCCCACCTGCCCCAACGTCATCATGGATGATCTGCGCATGTGCGCGTGCGCTTCCGTTGCGAACCGGTAGTAAAGGTAAGTGGAACCCACCCTTGTTATATATATGTATTATGCAATGTGCTGCATTGTATGTATGAGAACCATTATTTAGCTGTATTTAATTAAACTTCTATTTTCTAAGGATTATTAATTTTGCCATTGCTGTAGATTCTCCAAATTGAAATTCCCAATCCGATCTTGTGAAGATTGTCTTTGTCTTGAGAAGCATTGACCCTCTGTTTTGCTTCCATCCAAGACAATATCGAAATCCTGGAATAAAAATTCTGATTTAATGCCTTGCTTCCCCTTTCTCTAACTTCTAGCTTTTGATGGAGGTTGTGGTTCCTCCCCCCACCCCCACCCTGTTGTGCAATCTGGCAGCTGCAAGGGCGAATTGCTAGGTGACAGTTCTTGGAGCACAAAGAAGCTGTCTGGGGAGGCTGGTCCTGCCATATCCAAGCAGCTGTGCAGAATTTCCACTTGTCTTTTTCTCACTCACCATCACCAGTAGCTCAATCAGTATTAAGCATCTCCCCAAGATGAAAGACCAGCAGTAGCTCAATTCTCCTTTTTCCCTTCCTTAAAAATCTCTTTTCTGGACTAAAAAAAAAGGGGATTGCATGCAACTTGGCTTTGTATGGCTGGAGATGGAGCAGTTAAACAGCAACTGGCAGGACACCACGTCGGGCTCTTATTCCCTTTGTTGGTGGACCTAGAGTGGTTGCCTGATGGGGGCTTATCCTCATCCAAGGGCAAAGCTTGCATCTCTGCATTGTTAACAGAGGCAATCAGTATTCCCTCATGAGTAAAAAGGGAGCAAAGGCAACTTCTCTTTTGTCTTCATTTGTCAAACGGTGTGATGTAATCCACCCAGCAACTTTCCATTTTAAGGGGGTGATCCTATGCTGGTTGCCTGGATGTCAAGCAGAGGTACCTGGGAGTGGGTGCGTCCAAAGACCAATCCTGATTCAGCATACAACCATGGCCACATTGTGCAGCAGTGATTATACTGTAATCCTTCAGAGGATGACCTGTGCCTAAATTTGACTTTTTAGTTGAAACTGTTTAGAATAGAATAGAATAGAATTTTTATTGGCCAAGTGTGATTGGACACACAAGGAATTTGTCTTGGTGCATATGCTCTCAGTGTACATAAAAGAAAAGATACGTTCATCAAGGTACAACATTTACAACACAATTGATGATCAATATAGCAATATAAATCATAAGGATTGCCAGCAACAAGTTATAGTCATACAGTCATAAGTGGAAAGAGATTGGTGATGGGAACTATGAAACGATTAATAGTAGTGCAGATTCAGTAAATAGTCTGACAATGTTGAGGGAATTATTTGTTTAGCAGAGTGATGGCCTTCGGGAAAAAACTGTTCTTGTGTCTAGTTGTTCTGGTGTGCAGTGCTCTATAGCGTCGTTTTGAGGGTAGGAGTTGAAACAGTTTATGTCCAGGATGCGAGGGATCTGCAAATATTTTCACGGCCCTCTTCTTGATTCGTGCAGTATACAGGTCCTCAATGGAAGGCAAGTTGGTAGCAATTATTTTTTCTGCAGTTCTAATTATCCTCTGAAGTCTGTGTTTTTCTTGTTGGGTTGCAGAACCGAACCAGACAGTTATAGAGGTGCAAATGACAGACTCAATAATTCCTCTGTAGAATTGGATCAGCAGCTCCTTTATGTATTATAATAGATTTAGCTAGCTGTAGATTAATTTGTATGGGTTTTTATATATACTTAATAGTTTTATTCCTTTTTATAGATGTGTGTGTGTGTGTGTGTGTGTGTGTATGTGTGTGAACTTTGTGATAGATGGATGGATGGATGGATGGATGGATGGATGGATAGATAGATACATAGATAGATAGGCAGGCAGGCAGACATAGACACTTGTATATACATATTGTCAGTTTTGGAAGCCATATTAGCATTGGAAGCTTCCACACTGCCACCTTCTTGTGTGTGGGAAAGTAGGAGGGGGGATTTAATAGAGGGAATGTAGTTAGACCAAATAGGTCAGGACAATCCTGCATCTGGAGAAGGAGCGGTCGGAGTGCTGTCTCGAGATGGGATGGATGGTGATTGGAGCATGTATGTGATCAACTGAGGAGGGAGGGGATGGTTTTGATTTACTGAGGGAAAACCCGGACCTCTCAGATTCAGGTTTACCCAGATGTGCCAGTTTACCTATTCTAGTAAATAGAACTTTGAAAAATGCTTGCTTCAGAGTTTTTACTTGGAGTTGGGTTTTTTTCTGGAATGCTGACATTAACCTGAATCCCCTTAAAGCATAACGGCACCCTGAAAGGGGGCTGTCAGGGGTGCTGAGCCCCAGCATCTACCTAAACCTCAGGTGGTGCGAAGGCTCAGCGAAGATGGAGGAGAAAGAGGAGATCACAGAGGGAGCCCTGGGGATGGATACTGGAGGACTTATCGAGATCCGGTATTCTTCTGAAGAAGAAGTGGTGTGAGCCATTGAAGCTGCAGAGATGACACAAAGACTAGGCGCTCGGCCCAAGGAGTTGGATTCCTGGAAGAGTTGCCAGTCTGATCCAACTCCAGAAAGGAGACCAGAAGAGAGATCGTCTGAATATCGTGCCACTTCCAGCCCAATGAAGTTGCCCACAAGCCAGAGTGGAGAGGTGTGACAGCTTTGGGGTCTGGAGATTTCTGGGACTGGAGCCTATTGCCTCCATCTTGAAGCCAATTGTCAACCAGACTCCTGGAGCGTTTTGAGTGGATAAAAGTAGGAAGTTATGCCTCCTGGTCCCAACCTCCTCAAGTGAGATGGAGCTTAACGCAACCCACGTTCACTTTTCCTGATCCAGGACCTGGTGGAGAAACTAGTGTGGTTCAGGCACCTTTCTGCCCAGCCAGGGATGGCAGGGGACAGCTCGGTGCAGCCAGGCCAAGCAGCAGGCGGGAGACAGCAGATGAAGCCGGCATAGGGACCGCCACCACCACCCACTGCCCCCCCTCACCAATCCGCCTTTATGCTACCCCCTGCGGAATGTACCCCCCAGGCTGGGGATTCTATCCTGGCCAGGGGTGGTCCAGTGCCAGTGGATGCCAGCACTTTCTGCTCCAATTTTCCAGGGATCACCATGGGCCCAATATGCCCCAATGATCCTGGCAACCACTGGGGTGACTCCAGCAGCCAGCCAATCCCCCACTTCTGCAGCCCGACAAACAGCGCAGCAGCTGGCTCCTGTCCCACTTCCAGCCACAATCCAGCAACCAGCAGCAGCTCTGCCACAGGTTCCAGCTCCACTGCCAGCACTCGCCCCACTGCCTGCCATGGTGCACCAGCAGGTCCCAGCCACGCTGCCCGTCACTGGGGCCATCCCACATGTTTTTACATGAATGTCCTATGCACCCCCAACCTGGGGCAACTGAAAGGAAAATCAAAAATGTCAAAATGGCAGCCTAAACTGTCTGATAAAAACCTTGCCATGTTTTTAAAAAGTTTTGTTTATACCTGGCCTGGTGTGTGTTTACTGCTACATTATTTTATATGTGGTGATTTATATATGTATGGTGCACGGAGTTGTATGATTGGGAAAGTTGGACATGAAAAAAATAGACAAGAGAAAAATCAACTTGTTCCAGCTTTGTTGCTGGAGAAGTCTCCTGGGCATTACTTGGACAGTGAAGTTGACAATAAACAAGTATCAGAGCATATAAAACTAGACATGTTGCTGGAAGGCAAAATCACAAAGTTCCACCTTATTTATTTTGGTCATGTCATGTTCTCAAACTCACTGGAAAAGGCACTTATGCTCAGAATGGTCAGAGGTAAAAGGAAACAAGGCTGCTAAAAAACACGATGGGTAGTTACAATCCAGGTCGACACCAAGTAGAGTGTAAAACATTGAAAGAAGGTGTACAAGGACAGTATATATGGAAAAAATCACTAAGAATTGGACATGATTGAACAGCTAGTATCATTGTTCTCTGTATGTTAGGGTCATGTTAAAACAAGTATACAGGTAATGCTCAACTTACAACCATAATTGAGCTCAAAATTTCCCTTGCTAAGCATGACAGTTGTTAAGTGAGTTTTATCCTATTTTTTGACCTTTCTTGCCACAGTTAAATGAATCACTGCAGTTGTTAAGTTACTAATACGTTTGTTAAATGAATCTGGCTTTTTCATTGACTTTGCTTGTCAGATGGTCGCAAAAAGGGATCACACATCCGCAGCACTGTCATAAATAAAGTGCCAGTTGCCAAGTGTCCAAATTTTAATCATATGACCACAGCATGCTGCAATGGTTGTAAGTCTGGAAATGATCATAAGTTACTTTTTTCAATGCCATTATAACTTTGAATGGTCACTAAATGAATGGTTGTAAGTCAAGAATTATATGTAACTATCAGGTTTATATTTCCTATACTGGAGTTAGTAGTGATAGTTCTGAAGAGGGAGGGAGGGAGGGAGGGAGGAAGGGTTAAATAGAAGTGAGTGAGTGAGGAAAAGAAAGAAAGAAAGAAAGAAAGAAAGAAAGAAAGAAAGAAAGAAAGAAAGAAAGAAATTTGAACTTCATGCAGACCTTGATTTTTTTTAAAAAACTGGTTTAATCTCCAGCCTCCTAACCAGCAACTCTTATCTGAGATATTATTGCAATAAATCCACTCCAAGGTAAGAACACCAAAGTCAGATTACTGGAGGACAAATATCAAAAGGATTAAAGAAGTTTAAAAGTCAGGAGATAAGCCCGAAACAAAATAAGAGATTTTTGAGCTATAAACATTCTAGTAAGCTGAATGGGATAACTAACATACATCAATAGTGTTCCAGCACTTTTGCTGTTTAAATACCAGAGCACAGATGAGGCCTGCTTTTTCTCAACAAGCTGCTACCATGAGGTTTGGCCTTCCCTTACAAGAGGCAGGCATTGTTAGACGTTCTAGATTTAACTAATAATGTTCTTGGAGTCTGAATGGAAGAAGTCCCTGGGGGATTATCAGAATCCGGGGCTCCAGGAATGGTGAGACCAATTGCTGTCTTTATAGTGCATCAGCTCTGGAAAGACTGCATTTGGCTCTTGAGATGTCTCCTCCTGATCTTTCTGGTCCTTCTCACCTGAGGAAGACAGGATCATGGCATTTGGAAGAAAGAAAGACATTTCCTGACTGGTAGGGAGAAAATCTTGTCGTATGAGTCACTTTAGAATCAGATCCAATTCAGACTTACCAGCAGAAACTGATAATGCTGGTAAATGTGATTCAACACAAAAGCATACAACTTATGTTTATAGTGAATCAGCTTGTTTGTCCATTTAACCCTAACAATATCTACACTAAATGATAGGAACTCACCAGAATTGCACAAAGTGTACTTTCTCTGCAGTTCCTGTATCTTAGAGGTCCTGAATAGCCACATTTGGAATTCAGAAAAGTCAGGGGCCATCTCATAAAATGGAGGATGTGGCCAATCACCAAACACCCATAGACCTGAAGATGAAGAGATCAAATTGTTTCATGCTCTTCCTTCTAGTTGTCAAGATGGTCTCCGCCACACTAGCTTTAATTTTTTTTGGAGGGTGGTGGTAAATGGGGTCATTGTCAGACAAGATACCAACATTTTTAAATTGCAAACAATGGTGGGGGGGGGTCCTCTGGAATACAATTTTTTTTGTTTACATTTATACCCCGCCCTTCTCCGAAGACTCAGGGTGGCTTACAATGTATAAGGCAATAGTCTCATTCTATTTGTATATTTTTTTACAAAGTCAACTTATTGCCCCCCCAACAATCTGGGTCCTCATTTTACCTACCTTATAAAGGGTGGAAGGCTGAGTCAACCTTGGGCCGGGCTCGAACCTGCAGTAATTGCAGGCTCTGTGTTCTAATAACAGGCTTCTCTACTGCCTGAGCTATCCCGGCTTAATGCTTAAGACTTGCACTTGGCTTACCGTGTCCCTTTTTGTTGTTGTTGTTGGTTTTAATCCAAAGTCAACCTAAATTCAAATCAGTTGGGCTATGGAGGCTTGTGGGCACCTAAGGAACCATATCTAGGCATATGACAAATGAGGCGCCATGTTGTGGGACCCAACTAGCAGACATCTGAGTATTCAGACTCCAGAGTCTTTTCTATCAATTATCTTGTAATACGTAAGGCTTCACAAAAATAGATGTTGGCCAAACTGTGTATGTTCTGTCATCTAAACACTTCTATTACTTAAGTCTTTTATGTTCCTTGTAATAATAACAAGGAACTTTGTGAGAATTTTCTCCAAACTGGAACTTCATGTCAATTCATCATTTCTAGTCTTTGTAGCTGGACTATTTCTTGGACAGAATTCTGAAGAAGTAGCTCATTATTTCTGCTGCCAAATCTGCTCCAATAGCTTTTTGTTGACCTTTCTTACTGCAAACCTCTTTTGATGTTACCCACCATCATCCCCCTCCTCATTCTTGCTGGAGCCTCCATTCTGCCTTCAACCGATTGATTGCCCTGAAATGTCCCTCAAAAAGCAAATCTTATTGCCAAAACTATTCTTTCTGCCTCTCCCCTCTCTCTCTCTCTCTCTGTCTAAATGTACATGCCTTGTGCTTTTTTAAATCAAACTTTGCACAGCGATAGGTAAGCCAGGAAAATGAAATCCAGGATATCATTATTTGTCTTGATAATTGAGGGATGGCAAATCCATCTTTTACAAACTGATTTAAAAGCAGTGGAGTTTGATGAAACATTGTTTAGATAATCTGTGCAGTAGAATTCAAGGATAGCTTTTTTGTCCCATCTGTTGATTTGATTGATTCCATTAAGCTTATTTAGATACAATCATACCTCAGTATGAAACTTAAAACAGAGAAGTTGAGTTCAAAGTCATAGATTAAGTCTCTCTGTCAACGCTTGCAGAAATAAACTTCAGATATGATTGGAAAACATTTTAATAGGATCAGATAGCCCAAACTTGGCTGCAATGTTTGTGACAAGCCTACATATACCAGAAAGCATGAGAAGAACTTGATATTCAGATTATTTGGCAAGGACCACACAGTTTAACCCTGAGCTACTAATGTTCTTTTCTATTGGATAGTTGTATGAGCAATAGCTTGACTCACTCTTTCAGGAAATCCCAATAAGAGGGATTACAGTTCTCTCCATATTTTCCTAAAAATAAAAAGTTACTGTATCAATCTCCTCTCAGCCATAAATATCAACTATTGTTGAACATGGAAAGTGTCCATCTTAGTATCAAAGTCCAATCTAGCTGCTTCTTCACATAGTGTTACAATTATCATATCATGCCACACTCATTAGAATAAAGCTCCTAGCGGGTCAAGAACTCAACTTCATAATCTGGTCAATGAGTATGCTACTAAAGTAGAGTGTCCAACGTTGGCAATTCCCAGCCATCAATTGACGTCCACAAGTCTTAAAGTTGCCAAGGTTGGACACCCATATACAAGATGTTTTCAGAGAAAAGGAAGACTCTCCCATCTCAATTTCTTTTTTTAAAAAACCAATGTTTTATTTTTTTCAGATACACAAACATAAAATACATATTTTCTGAATAGAGTATTGACGGAGTCAAAATTCATGCAGCTTGTTTTCTCCAGATTTACTATATATTCCAATTTCTGTCAATATTCTACTTTCCCCTTTTATCTCATTTATATTTTTATAGAATATATCATCAATATTACCATCTGCCCTAGACTCCTTATCTTCGCCTATTTCAATTTATTCTCTTTATTTCTCCCTTTATCATATATGTTTTCACAGTTTTTTAATCTATTAAAACCCTTTACTTTAAACACAATCATTCAATCATTTAATTTTTCACAATTATTTCTTAGTATCATTTTTTTCCAAAGATGATCAAATTTTATCATAACTTACTACCTTATCCATTATTTTAACCTTTTAAGCATATATTTCTTTATATTTTACATCATCTTTATCTAAAAATTAATCATTTTAACATTTTACCAGAAACAATACAATTCTTCACATTTGTTTTTATAACCCCCTTTTTGAGTAAACCTAACTTCCATTTCAAATTCATTCCAACATTCCCCTTCAAATAATTCATTTTGTATAATTCAATTTTTACAGTCCCGATATTAACACAATTCCTTTGCACTTTCAGGGTTACAAAATATATTTCATCTTATTCAAATAATATAATCACCAATATTACTTCTAACACAATTGCTAATAAAACTATTATTATACTTGTATATAATTTTCCCTTCTAAATAAATCATTTTATGTCAAACCAATTATACTGTCATTTAAATTCAATTTAAATGGGAACAGGCCGCGGCCGGGGCCTTGGACCGTGTCGCGCCTTTGCGGCCTCTGACCCGGCGTAGATCTCGTCCGGCCCCTTGGTTCTCCGAGGGGCTGAGGGAGATGAAACGCCGGAGAAGACGCCTAGAGAGCACCTGGAGGTCCAGTCGCTCAGAAGCTGATCGGACACTAGTTAGGTCCTATTCTAGGACCTACCTAGTGGCAATGAGGGAAGCGAGGCATTCTTACGCCTCCACCCTCATTGCGTCGGCAGATAACCGCCCGGCCGCCCTGTTTCGGGTGACCCGCTCTCTCCTACATCAGGAGGTGCGGGATGACCCTTTGCAGGGACGAGCCGAGGAGTTTAGTGGTTATCTATACGATAAAATCGCTCAGCTGAGGGACGGTCTGGACCGAATTTGGGATGATCCAAGCGAGGGAGAGGAGGCACGTCTTGTTGAGCCCATTTGGGATGAGTTTGACCCTGTGGCTCCCAAGGACGTGGACAGATTGTTGGGGAGGCTTCACGGCACGACATGTTTACTGGACCCGTGCCCTTCCTGGCTGGTACTGGCCACTCAGGCGGTGACACGAGGCTGGCTCCAGAGGATTATCAACATTTCTTTGTTGGAAGGGGTTTTCCCTGCCGCCTTGAAAGAGGCGGTGGTGAGACCCCTCCTTAAGAAGCCCTCCCTGGACCCAGCTATTTTGGGTAATTATCGTCCAGTCTCCAACCTTCGCTTTGTTGCGAAGGTTGTAGAGAGTGCCGTGGCGCGACAGCTACCCCAATACCTGGATGAAGATGTCTATCTAGACCCGTTCCAGTCCGGCTTCCGACCCGGATACAGCACGGAGACAGCTTTGGTCGCATTGGTGGATGATCTCTGGAGGGCCAGGGACAGGGGTTATTCCTCTGCCCTGGTCCTATTAGACCTCTCACCGGCGTTCGATACCATTGACCATGGTATCCTGCTGCGCCGGTTGGGGGGATTGGGAGTGGGAGGCACCGTATATTGGTGGTTCTCCTCCTATCTCTCCGACCGGTCGCAGACGGTGTTGACAGGGGGGCAGAGGTCGACTGCGAGGTGCCTCACTTGTGCGGTCCCACAGGGGTCGATTCTCTCGCCCCTGCTGTTCAACATCTACATGAAGCCGTTGGGTGAGATCATCAGTGGTTTCGGGGTGAGATACCAGCAGTGCGCTGATGACACCCAGCTGTACTTTTCCACCCCGGGCCACCCCAATGAAGTTGTTGAAGTGCTGTCCCGGTGTTTGGAAGCCGTACGGGTCTGGATGGGGAGAAACAGGCTCAAGCTTAATCCCTCCAAGACGGAGTGGCTGTGGATGCCGGCATCCCGATTCAGTCAGCTACAGCCGCAGTTGGCTGTCGGAGGCGAGTTACTGGCCCCAAAGGATAGGGTGCGCAACTTAGGTGTCCTCCTGGATGATCGGCTGTCGTTTGAAGATCATTTGACGGCCGTCTCCAGGAGGGCCTTCCACCAGGTTCGCCTAGTTCGGCAGTTGCGCCCCTTTCTTGATCGGGATGCCTTATGCACAGTCACTCATGCGCTCGTTACCTCTCGCTTGGATTACTGTAATGCTCTCTACATGGGGCTCCCCTTGAAGTGCACTCGGAGGCTTCAGTTAGTCCAGAATGCAGCTGCGCGGGTGATAGAGGGAGCTACGTGTAGCTCCCATGTAACACCGCTCCTGCGCAGACTGCACTGGCTGCCTGTGGCCTTCCGAGTGCACTTTAAGGTGTTGGTTACGACCTTTAAAGCGCTCCATGGCTTAGGACCTGGGTACTTACGGGACCGCCTGCTGTTACCACACGCCTCCTACCGACCCGTACGCTCCCATAGAGAGGGACTTCTCAGGGTGCCGTCCGCCAAACAATGCCGGCTGGCGGCCCCCAGGGGAAGGGCCTTCTCTGTGGGGGCTCCCACACTCTGGAACGAGCTTCCCCCGGGTTTACGCCAAATACCTGACCTTCAGACATTCCGTCGCGAACTGAAGACACATCTCTTTATCCGCGCGGGGCTGGCTTAAATTGGAATTTTAATGTTAAATTTTATTAATTTTTTAAACGGGGTTTTTAGTTTATGGTAAATTTTAATTTTCAGGCTAATTTAAATAAGTTTTTTAAATTGTATTTTAACTTGTATATTGTATTGCTGGTTTTATCTTGCCTGTACACCGCCCTGAGTCCTTCGGGAGAAGGGCGGTATAAAAATCAAATAAATAATAATAATAATAATAATAATTTTAACAATCCCAATATTTTTAATTTTATTCATTTCAATTTCATTTAATAATAATAATAATAACAACAGAGTTGGAAGGGACCTTGGAGGCCTTCTAGTCCAACCCCCTGCCCAGGCAGGAAACCCTACACCATCTCAGACAGATGGTTATCCAACATTTTCTTAAAAATTTCCAGTGTTGGAGCATTCACAACTTCTGCAGGCAAGTCGTTCCACTTATTAATTGTTCTAACTGTCAGGAAATTTCTCCTTAGTTCTAAGTTGCTTCTCTCCTTGATTAGTTTCCACCCATTGCTTCTTGTTCTACCCTCAGGTGCTTTGGAGAATAGTTTGACTCCCTCTTCTTTGTGGCAACCCCTGAGATATTGGAACAGAGCTATCATGTCTCCCCTAGTCCTTCTTTTTATTAAACTAGACATACCCAGTTCCTGCAACTGTTCTTCATATGTTTTAGCCTCCAGTCCCCTAATCGTCTTTGTTGCTCTTCTCTGCACTCTTTCTAGACTCTCAGCATCTTTTTTACATCGCGGCGACCAAAACTGAACACAGTATTCCAAGTGTGGCCTTACCAAGGCATTATAAAGTGGCACTAACACTTCACGTGATCTTGATTCTATCCTTCTGTTTATGCAGCCCAGAACTGTGTTGGCTTTTTTAGCAGCTGCTGCACACTGCTGACTCATATCTAAATGGTTGTCCACTAGGACTCCGAGATCCCTCTCACAGGTACTACTATTGAGCAAGGTACCACATATCCGGTACCTGTGCATTTTGTTTTTTTTGGCCTAAATGTAGAACCTTACTTTTTTCACTGTTGAATTTCATTTTGTTAGATAGCGCCCAATGTTCAAGTCTGTCAAGATCTTTCTGTAACTTGAGCCCATCTTCTGGAGTGTTGGCTATTCCTGCCAGCTTGGTGTCATCTGCAAATTTGATGCGTTCCCCATCTATCCCCTTGTCCAAGTCATTGATGAAGATGTTGAAGAGTACTGGGCCTAAAACAGAGCCTTGGGGTACTCCACTGCATACTTCCCTCCATGTGGATGTAGTTCCATTGAGGACTACACGTTGAGTGCGGTTGGTCAGCCAGTTACGAATCCATCTGGTGGTGGTGCTGTCTAACCTATATCTTTCTACTTTATCTAGTAGTAGGTTATGATCTACTTTATCAAATGCTTTACTGAAGTCCAAGTAAATTATATCGACAGCATTCGCATTTCAATCTTTTACTCTCTTCTAAAGATATCATTTTATACCAAATACATTCCATTTTATTCAAATAATGTAATCACCAATATTAATCACAATACCATTGTTAATACAATTATTACATTACATATATATCATATTACCCTTCCTCCTATCCATTAATTACTCCTTTTAACCATTTTCTCCTGATCCATCTAATATACCACCTATTTTCTTTTTTTCTTTTTCTTCTTTTTATAATTATCCTCTCTTCCATTCTCTTCTGGTCTATTTCCTTTTTCTCCTCTCACCTTCCTTGTTTCCCCATTGTTAATCCCAATGCAATCATTCAATTTTTCTCCTCTGAATTTTCTATTTTTAGCATTGTTAATCCCAATTTAAAAAAAAAACATTGTTGGACTAGATTGCCCTCTATTCTCAACTGATCTATTCCCATTTTTTTCCTCTCACTTCACTCATTTCCCCATTGTTAGTCTGTCTCTTTTGTTTCTTTCTGACCTCTCTATTTTTAGCACTGTTAATCCCAGTGTAATCATTGAAACTGTTATTCACTCTCTTTTTTTCCTTGCTATTCCCAATGTAATCATTTAATTTTTCATCAGTGTCTTTATCTTCAGTGTTATTTTCTTGCTTCTCATTAATAGCTTGTTTTTCCCGTTGAATATGCTCCGGAAAAAATCTTGATTTTTTTCTGTCCAAATCAAATAAATGTATTATTTTAACTATCTCAATTAGTTCTTGCCACATTTTGACATTCTAGTTACCTTTTAATTCCAATTTAAAGTTTGTTATTTTCCACCTCTTGTGTTATCAATGTCCAGTTGCTGAGAAGATAAACAAATCCTGCTTACAAACTCTCACGGCTCGTTCCTCAAGGATGCAGTAAATTTCCCATATTTAAAGTGTTCAATGTAGTACTTTTTTTCCTGCCAGTAGATGGATCTCTAGAATCCGCAAGTTCCAAATCAACAATTTAACAAAGTATCCAGTTTTGTGTATTAAATCCAATTAACTTTCTTCCTTTCTCTTCTCAGTTTTTATACTTTCCAATTTCCAGCTTTACATTCCAGTTCAAGTCCAATTTAAAATCCTTCACAGGGCTTTTCTATTGTGGTTTTTTTTTTTTATTCTTTAATCTTCCTTTAAGGTTCAAAATTTTTCTTGCAGTTTATATCCAATGTTATTCCAAAAGTATTTTCTTTTGAGTTTCTTTCTCTTATAATAAATTTAGTCTCTCCAAATTCAGTATCCACATTTAAAGTTTAAACATCAAACTCCATTTTGGGCTTTAGTCTTTTTTACTTCCGCGTTCTCTCTTCTCTGTCAATTAACTTCTCCCGATGCTATTTAGCTGCTGTTTCCACACCAAGATAGCTTTAAAATTTTCCAATTTTTTTTCTTTATTACCTGTGAGTTGGCCAATCACTCACCTGGTACAAATACTCCATCCAAATCTCCACTCCTGCACAATTCTTATTCCAGATGCCCCAGCTTCATTACAGTTGCAATGACGCCCCTGCTGTCGGATTGAAGAGTTTTCTCTGGCTTTCCAAGGAACTTGCCTGTTTCTCTTTGCCATCCCTACAGGACGGTTCCAATCCGAAGACCCCCCCGACAGCTGTTCGTCTGGCTGGATTTTGCCAGGCTCATCAGAGCCTGGTATTTTTTCAGCCAGTCTCGCCGCAACACTTCCGGTCTCTCCGCCCATCTCAATTTCTTCCAAGGTTATTCCACTATCTCAAACTGGAGCTGTTCTTGGTCCTGAAAAGTTTTTCTAAGTTTTATGAATGCATTGCATGGAATGGACAGGCAAGGTAACTAAATCTCTCCTAAAAATCTGAAAACTATTGCTTAACATGCATCAAAAACGATGATCTTTATCCATCCATCTGTCCATCCATTCATCCTTCTTATAAAACTATGGATAATTTTCTCCCCTCCTTCCCAAAAACATCAGGTAAGCAATTTATACCTTGCCTGGAGATATTTTGCAGGTGAGAAATTGCTTCAATTTAGATTGTCTCAACATGGGTAATAGAAACATTGTATAGAAAATGAAATCATTAACTGACATTGGCCATAGAGTGTGTGTGTTATTATGGAAAATTTTGTTACAAGTGGAAAACAGCACTTGACAATAAATAAATAGGTGTGAGGGTGTTTCCGTGTTTGTTTGTGTGTAAGCATAGATATGTATGAACACACATCCTAGATCATACACAGACTCATTTATCTGTCCAGTTATCCAAATTTGGCAGCTATCTATTTGAAGCCCCAAATAGCAGCCAATGACAAGGGAATAAATTATGGAGAGAAAGAAAGTCTTTCAGCTTGCAGAACAAATAAACAAATCCCCAAACAGACATTTGGCAACACTTCCCCATTGACACATCTAGCTGCCTGGCTGTAGCCCAACCAGTTTCAATTTTCTTCTGCACTGCAGTAATTGCTTAAACAAAGAGTTTGTTGCTAACTTAGTTACAGCTCAGGCAGTCAATTGAAAGACATGTTCTGCTCACATGCCATGCGAGCAAATGGAGAATTATCAGAAGTCTTCTACAGAAACAACATGGCTCCCAACTTCCAAACTTGCAAGTCCTGTCAAACAGGTGTGAAAGACACCTGGAGGATCTTTTTTTTTAAATTGCATCTTTGCAAGTCTGGGTAGGAGCCCTCTAGCCTTGTTTTCACCTTTGTCCACAAAAGAATGTTGTTATCCTCACAGGCTGCAACAGATTCTAATTCACCTGTACTTAAGCAAATAGGTCTGGATTTATCCCACCAGGGGAAATGAATAAAGGCTGAAATAAAGAAAACATTATTCTATTATTTTTATTATCAGTGTTATGGTCTTTTTTTAAAAATCCCAATAACTTGGAAGGTAGAGCATTTCAGACATAGGAGTACAGTAAAACAAATTAATAGATTTAGGCATTTTCTATATTTTTGTTAGCTTTGCAATGGAGTTTTAGAGTGTGTTTAAGAATTGTGAGATTCATTTGTGCCAGAAAAGAAGACAGGGAATTTTCAAATTTTGCAACACCGAGACTCCCCCAAATGAAATATAAATAAAATGAATATCACTAGGGCTAGGTTAGGGCTAGAAGTAAATTCCTCACAGATTTTTGATAGATAATTTTAATCTTCAATCCATGATAAAAATAATCAATGATACTTGTAATCTTTAATCAAGTCTGACAAGTTTGGACAGTGTTCCCTTTTGCTTGTGCAATCCTGATAGGTTTTTTTAAAAATGATGGCACAACTCCAGCTCGCTCATGATCCCCCGCAGAGTGTTTGAGCCACACTCTGACTTATACAATAATTGTTTCCAGCATGCGACTTTTGCTGAAACTCTTTTCTCCTTGGAAAAGAAAAGATGTCAAATGTCCATTCTCATTCATCAAAGAGAATGAGTCAGTTGGGATTTTTTCTTTTTTTTCTTTTTTGCGGGGACGTTTTTCTTCCAGCGCTATCATTTCATTTTCTTAATATGCAGCTCCACTGATTTGCTGCTGCATTTTCTAGCTGAAAATTGTATTTATAGGGCATGAGCAAAGTCATTCTTCAGCCTGGTCTAACAGAACAAGAGGACTTCAACCATTTCCCCAAAGATTGCAGAAGGATTTTTCCATGTGCTTACAAGGCCAGCAAATGATTGTCCTGACATGTGACAAAAGGAATGGGATGCATCCATTTATCCAAGGTGCTGAAAAGGGCTCGAATACTGTGCTTGCAGGTGCAGAGTGGTGTGGATTTTCTCTGACCTGCAAATGACTGCCACAGGCTTTTCAAACAATTTTTCTTTGTCTAAAGGGAATAAATAGATAAGGGTGAACCAAAATTGCTGTTGCAATAGGAGAGAAGCAACATGCAAATTTGTCATATTTGGGGTGTATGCAGGCATTCTTATTTTCAAAGAGAGATATGGTGCAAATCTCTGCAGGCTTACTCATATTGTGGTCCTGTTTAAGTCTGCCTGGGACGGTGGTAGATCCTAATGGGCACCCATCAACAAAATAATTTAAATTTAATAAATTTATTAATATATTATTGGTACAATTATATAAAATAAATTCATCATATGAATTGATTAATACTAAGAAAATACGAACATGAATTTAGGCAAATTCTAGGAGACGGGGAGCATAGGGGAGTCTGATGTGTCACGTTTCATAGAATCCTGAAGAGTCAGACATGACTTAGTGACAACAAACAACAAAGATAAAATATTAATTATTCATTACTAAAAATTAACTTTACATACTTGTTTCCTGACTTGTGGTGTAGGTCTGGAAGCCATAGCATGGGCCTGATAATGTCGATAATGCACATTTCATCATTTGCATCCCCTCCCCAGACACCCCAGAATGAAAATATGAAAAATTGCAATATATCCCTTTTGATAGCTTTGCCCCTCCTTAAGACCAGCTGATGAAGTGCAAGGCTTCCAATGGATAGATAACAGCAGAAGGTACAGTTTCTTCTCATGCCTCCCTCTCTTGCCTTCTACCGTATCTATTCTGAGTACAATGGCTATCTGTGATCATATAGCTCATCAAGTGTTTAGCAAGCCAGTTGGACTTGCCATGTTTTCCTTCAAGCTAAGCTTCAGCTAGGCAGGAAGTGAAGTGAAGCAAATATAGAATCAATCTGGAGCAACAATCTTTAAAGAGACAATTAGAACTTGAAGAAGAAATTTCCTGACAGAGAGAACAATGCCTCTAGAAGTTGTGGATGCTCCATTAGTGAACATTTTCAAGAAGAGACTAGATAGCTATTTCTCTAGAATGGTATAGTGTCTCCTGCTCAAGCAGGGGGTTGGATTAAAACCCTCTGGATTTGATCTTCAAGGTCCCTTCCAATCCTATGATTCTATGTTCGACAGTCCAAGAACCAATCAAGGCAGCAAAAGAGTTCTATGCACAAGAGTGACCACAAAGTCAAAGCACAGATCAGACCTGTGTTCAGGTAATCAGTTTTACAGATTGAAGTAACAGTTCTGGTAGCTTCAATAAGAGCTGTTGTGGCACAGTGGTTAGAATGCATAGTGCAGGCCAATTCTGCTGACTGCCAACAGCAGTTTGGCAGTTTGAGTTTCACCAGTTCAAAGTTCCATCCTTCTGAGGTCAGTAAAAAGAGGGCACTGATTGTTGGGGGCAATATGCTGATTCTGTAAGCCACTTAGAAAGGGCTGTAAAGCATTTTGAAGTCTAAGTGCTATTGCTGTTCTCACAGAAGCACACAAGATGAAAATGTTTCCAGAATGGGACATTTCCAACTGACCATCTTGAGATTTTGGATTTCAATCCTCTATCTAAACTAGTTAAATTGCATTATCTCTAGTCTAACAATCCAAATGGCTCCTGAATAAGCTACAATAGCTGAGGAAACTTTGGCACTTCATCTCTTCTTCCTACGATCTTTTTCTTCACATAGAATGGTGAATGCTCTGGAACATCCTGATTAAGTTCTAGATCTTCCCATAACCTGGCAACTGTGTTTTTTCTCACTTATTCTTCTGAGTTCTGGGTCTGAAGCTCCATTAGTTTCTAAGTGAATAATATGAGAGGTTTCCAGGATCTTTTTATGCCCTTTATACCAGAGAACCTTTAATTAAAGTTGCATACAACTACTATTAAGGTATAGTCCCACTATGGGCTACCTACAACTGATTTATGTGTTCATAATACTACTAGAAGGATAAACATTATTGTGTACATTTTATGACTGCAGAAGTCTAGTCCAAAATTAAAAATTTCTAAATTTCAACGGATAATTGAATTTGAGTTTATATAATGTGTTCACCAAAATTGTATTCTCTTTTGGAAGAAATGTTGAAAGCAAATTCCTTCATCAAAACAAATGAGGAAAAAATGCAGGGTAATTTTGTGCTAGTAAATAATCTCTGTTAAAAAGGAATGGAATAGATCAGAATCTATAGAAAGGATCTGATCTCTAAACTTTCAGTGGGTGATTTTACCACCCTGAAGTCTCCCCTTAATAGAGGCCACATTTATGAGCATTTGTCTAATAATGTATATATATATTTAATAATTTATATACAATAGAATCAACACTTGAAAACATTTATCTGATAATTGCAATCAGGTCTGCTGTGACAAAGTACAAATCAGATTTGCAGAGGGACTTTTAGAATAGAATAGAATAGAATTTTTTATTGGCCAAGTGTGATTGGACACACGAGGAATTTGTCTTGGTGCATATGCTCTCAGTGTACATAAAAGAAAAGATACGTTCATCAAGGTACAACATTATGGGGTACTTCTATGGGGTGCTGGTTTCTATAAGCCAAGGGCAGTTTAAATGGTAATTAAAAGACTTTTTACTTTTATATAATCTTTATTAAGAAGATTAGCTTCTTTTCAGATTCTTTCTGTATTGGTGGTCACAGGAATAAAACAATAAAATACATTGAATTAGGATCTTTGGGGGATGAAGTTAATGTATTATCTGGGCATATTCTTAGCCATTATATTCCCACATCTGCCAAATAACTTCAGGAATGCTAAAATGTGGGTTAAATCCAATTTAATAAAAAGGCTACATGTTCTGCTTTATAGTCAATTCTTTAGGGGAAGATCTACAAACAAGGGAAATCAGTAATGATTTGGGTGGAGATTCTGTAGCATTGAAGTATTAATAGCACTTAAAAACCTGTGATCATATTTGAATATCAATTTGGTCTAGTAATCAAGATG
Organism: Ahaetulla prasina; assembly: GCF_028640845.1. Lineage (NCBI taxonomy): Eukaryota > Metazoa > Chordata > Lepidosauria > Squamata > Colubridae > Ahaetulla > Ahaetulla prasina. Next base: position 22,233,355 of record NC_080549.1, on the reverse strand, counting down.
CCAGGCTACAACCTGGGAGATGAATCTAATCTGGCCTTAGGCACAAAAGGCAGCTGGGTGACTTTGAACAAATTATCAGCACACTGTGAGTTTGAGTCCTGCCTTTACCATGAAAGCCACTTGGGTGATCTTGAGCCAAACACTCAGAGACGATAAGTTCTAGTCCTGCCATAGACATGAAAATTGGCTGGATGACTTTGTGTCAATCACCAGGAGATGGTGCATTCTAGTCCCACTTAGGCATGAAAGCCAGCTGACTGACTTTGGACCAATCACCAGGAGATTGTGACTTTGGTCCATTTTAGGCACACAACAAAATTGGGTGATTTGGGGGCAAACATTTAGAGTGGGTGCATTCCAGTCCTGCTTTAGGCATGAAAGATGCCTGGGTGACTTTGGACCAGTCCATCTCTCTCGGCCCAATCCACCTCACAGAGTGGTTGCTGTGGGCAAAATAGGAGGAGGAAGGAATTTTCCAAAGCACCAGACAGCAAGAGAAGAAACAATGGATGGAAACTAATCAAAGACTAGAACCAAGGAGAAATTTTCTGACAGAAGAATCAACCAGTGGAATGGCTTGTCTTCAGAAGTTTTTGGGTGCCCTATTGCTGGAGGCTTTTAAGAATAGACTGGACAGCCACTTAAGGGGCAAGGTAAGGGTCTCCTGCTTGAGTAAGGGGTTGGACTAGAAGACCTCTAAGGTCCTTTCCATTTCTGTTATTCTATTTTTCTATGTTCTGTGAATATTAGATATGTTCACCACCTTTAGTTATTTATAAAAAAAGTAATACAGGTGAGATAGATGATAGAATCGTAGTGGCACAGTAGTTAAAATGCAGTATTGCAGGCAAACTCTGCCCACAGCCAAGAGTTCGATCATCACTGGCTCAAGGTTGACTCAGCTCTTTGAACCTTCTGAGGTAGGTAAATGAGGACCCAGATTGTTGTGGGCAATATGATGATTCTGTAAACTGCTTAGAGAGGGATGTAAAGCACTTTGAAGTGATATATACAGTGAGTCTAAGTGCTATTGTGATAGATTAGATGATAGATAGATGATTGATAGATAGATAGATAGATAGATAGACAGAGAGAGAGAGAGAGAAAGAAAGAAAGAAAGAAAGAAAGAAAGAAAGAAAGAAAGAAAGAAAGAAAGAAAGAAAGAAAGAAAGACTATGTTCCTTAAACAATTAAACTCCCAGGAACTAAGCCCTTATACTTTTGAACTGGATTCTCTTGTTATCTGTGCCATGGGGATCAGTAGCTAACCATATTGGATTGTTTTATACTGTACTGTACTCAGAGCCCTCTTCTAATCATATAGAGGTTTTGACTCTGAATTTGTTGACTCTAAAAGTTGCTCAGATCTTGGAAAAGGTATTCAGATGCCATGATGCATTGATATCTACAAGGATCAGAATAGCACAGGCAATGAAACTCCATGTGTGAAAAATGAGCGAAGCTGTAGGATAAGTGTTGCATTTAAAAAACGTTGATTTGCATTTCTAAAGATTACACAAAACTACAATTTTTATTACTAAATCTGGTTTCTTCCTCTTGGTTGGCCATTTTTCCACTAATGACTTCATAGAAACCCCTAGCAATCCCCAAAGTGATATAAAAACCTTTCTCATCAATATTATTTTGATGGAATAATTTTTGGATGAGATTAGAAAAGGCTACAAATTGCTAATGCAGAAATTGCCTAAAAGGAGAAGCGCATTGATTCTGAAAACCATCTGCCTCTGCTCTTTTCCCTTGGGTTGCTAAATAGATGTAAGATCCTCTCCAAATGTTATTTTCTGGTATCTAGCATATGGAAACATGGAAGAATTTCATAGCAGATAAATTTGCACTGGTTTATGTTGTGCAGTTAAAGCTTGCACATCATTTGTTTCCTTCCGCAGCATTTATGTAAGCAGAAAGTAGAGATTTGGGTCTTACTTAAAAAGGAGAAGGAGTCAGATGGTCCTTTAAAGTTATGCTTGAGAATCTGAGGTTTCACATGACTCTGTAGTACTGAGTTGTGCTTCTAAGCAAAGTCACCTCTTCAACCAATGCCTGCCAGTTCTCTGACTGTGAGCATGCCTTATCTGTAGTTTAATGGTTATTAGGAAAACCAAACAATGCAACTGAATGTTGTATAACTTTGCAAAATGATGCACAAAAGTCCCCCCCCCTTCTGCCAAGTAGAGGGCTGGCTGGGTTACCCCACTTTTCTCAATAAAAAAATATAGCCTATATAACTGTATAATCAAATCAACCAGACAATTGAGACAGCTCAATTATAAAGATTGGTCACTGAGTAGGAAGAAATGGCTCAAAGGAACTCATGTGAGGGGGTGGAGGAAGAGGAGGAAGAGGAGGAGAAAGATGAGAAAAAGGAGGAGGAGGGAAATGAGAAGGAGGAGAGAGACAAGAAGGAGGAGGGGAAGGAGAGAGACGAGGAGGAGTCGGAGAAGTCACATCTAATCTTAGAATAGTTGTTCTATGTAGAACAACTATAAGGTAAAGGTAAAGGTTCCCCTCGCACGTACGTGCTAGTTCTTGCCGACTCTAGGGGACAGTGCTCATCTCTGTTTCAAAGCCGAAGAGCCAGCGCTGTCCGAAGACGTCTCCGTGATCATGTGGCCAGCATGACTCAATGCCAAAGGCACATGGAACACTGTTACCTTCCCACCAAAGGTGGTCCCTATTTTTTCTACTTGCATTTTTACGTGCTTTAGAAACTGCTAGGTTAGCAGAAGCTGCGACAAGTAACGGGAGCTCACCCGGTTACACGGCAGCACTAGGGATTCGAACCGCCGAGCTGCCGACCTTTCGATCGACAAGCTCAACGTCCTAGCCCCTGAGTCACCGCGTCCCTGGAGAACAACTATATAGAACAACTATTCTGAGGTCAGATGTGACTCCTCCTTGCCTCTCTTCTCCTTCCCCTTCTCTTCATCTCTCTCTTCCCCTCCTCCTCATCTCCCCTCCTCCTCCTTCTGCTCCTCCTCCCACATGATGTGCTTTGAGCCATTTCTTTCTACTCAGTGACCAATCTTTATAATAGAATTGTCTCAATTGGCTGGCTGATTTGAGAAATCAGCTATACTGTTGTATAGGCTATATTTTTTCTTGAGAAAAGTGGAGTCATCCAGTCAGGCCTCTGCTCGGCAGGAGGGAAGGGTGCTTCTTCCAAGGGCTTCAAAGGCCTTAATCGATCTTTGTTTTAAAAAATGTAATTTTGAATAAAGAAATTTTCAACAGAAGGAAAACAATACAATGTTTTGAATTAAAGAGAAAAGGAATAAGAAAATGAAAAAGGAAGGAAGGAAAAAATTAGAAAACAAAGAAAAGAGTTTAAGTCACTAATAGATGTAATAGTTGATCTTTCTCTAAAGTTAATTTTGCCATTTCTTTCACTTCACCAACCATTCCTCCACTGTGAGTATTTCAAAGTCTTTCCATTTTGGCACATATAATAGTGTTGCACGAGTAATCATATGCAAAAATTATCCCCCAAGGTTCTTTTCTAATTTTCTGTCCATTAATCCCAATAAAATAGCTTTAGTTTCAGTTAAATATTAGTCTTTTTTTTTTTTTGCATCATTGTATGTATTTAAACCTAACATTTTCTGGCTTTCTTACAAGTTCACCAGGCATGATAAAATGACTTTTCACATTGTCCACATTTCCAACATAAAACTGAAGCATATTTATACATTCTAGATAATTTTTATGGAGTCATATACCAACTGTACATCATTTTGTAAAAAAATCTCTTTTAAATTGTATCTGTCATGCCTGGAAGCCATATTACCTTTATACCTTCAGGGTCCAGGCCTGCCACAATCCTACCATGGGAAATTGGGAGGGGGGATTGCAAGAGTGAAGTAGATTTAGCCATAACAAAATTCTCTATAGAAGTTCAAAGAAGAAATTGGAGGATGTCTTCTGTTCAAGAAAGAACTGATTGGAGCTGTGGTGGACATGTGGAAGATGTGGGCAAGATTTTGAACTTTCTTTTGGGTGAGGAAAACCCAGAAGTTTTCAGATTTGGGTTTTCCCAGGTGTGCCATTATAACATATCTAATAGCTTTGAGGAACTTCAAGCCTTGGAGTTTGATTTCGTTGGGGGTGTTACTTGCAACCCTGACAATATCATAGTGAGATAGAGCCTTTATTGATCAGATTTTTACTCTGCTGCAATAAAAAAAAAACACTCTTGGCAGTTCACATACATCAAGAGAAAAGCAATAAAACAGCGCAATGAAAGAATATAAAAAGAATTAATCAAAAGTGACATAACCATCGATTGGTCAGCCCAAAGGGGTCAGTTCTTCCTCCCAAAGGGCTCTCTGATATAATTCAGTTTTTAATAGCTTGGGGAAAGTTAATGGAATAGTGGCGAAGAGCAGATGAACTCACAAAAACGTCATGCCTACCAGCCTCAGCCCCTTGTGGGTTCATGGGCAAGTTCTCCTGGGTTGTCCAAATCAGCCAGGTTGAAACTAAGTGGAAAAGGTTTATCCTATATGTTTTCTGGTGCCAAGCCATGGCTGGCTTTCCAAATCATCATGCTAGTCGGCAGCCAGTGAAAAATCTGGAGCTCCCATGTCATCTGTTCATATTGGCAGGTGCTCATTAACAAGGGAGCTACGAAATTCTGAACCAGTTGAAGCTTCTAAATAGCCTTCCAAAGAAATCCATGGAGAATGTGTGATAATGAGGGCAAGTGTTATACTGATTTTGTGCTTTTGCATAGTCTCTCTTCCAGTGAATACACAGGAAATATCGATAATTTAGGGTCAACTCAAGCTTTACCCTAAATTTTCCATAGTCCAAGTACTTCTGTAGTTACCTCTGTAATTGTGGTTTCAAGCAACGCTGTTTTTTAAAATTAAGTATCAAAATCAAATCTAGACCAGTATCTGTTAAACAGTGTGAAAGGTCAAATATTTTTAATTTTGTCTGTTTTGACAATTTGATTGTTATAACTCCAGATGGGAAAACATCTGCTTATCGATAAAGGAGAATATTTGTAGTTCAAGGTTGAAATGAAGGGTCCTTAAGGTTCTTGGAGCTTGGTTGCTTTCTTGCAGATATTTTACTAGCAGTGATGATGTTACCTAGTTTGAGTAAGGAAAAGTCTGCAAGAAAACAACCAAGCTCAGAGAGCACCAAGGACCCCTGAAACCTCTATTTATTTATTTATTTATTTATTTATTTATTTATTTATTTATTTATTTATTTATTTATTTTTATTTATTTATTTGATTTCTATACCGCCCTTCTCCCGAAGGACTCAGGGCGGTGTACAGACAAGAATAAAACAGACGGTACAATATACAAATTTAAAATGCAGTTAAAAAACTTATTTTAAAATTGGCCTGAGAAATAAAATATATAATAAGCTAAAAAAACCCATTTAAAATTAATTACTAAGAATTTAAAAATTTGTTAAAATCAATTTAAGCCAGCCCCGCGTGAATAAAAAGATGTGTCTTCAGTTCGCGACGGAATGTCCGAAGGTCAGGTATTTGGCGTAAACCCGGGGGAAGTTCGTTCCAGAGTGTGGGAGCCCCCACAGAGAAGGACCTTCCCCTGGGGGCCGCCAGCCGACATTGCTTGGCGGACGGTACCCTGAGAAGTCCCTCTCTGTGAGAGCGTACGGGTCGGTGGGAGGCATGTGGTAATGAAAGTCTGGTCCATAATGTTCATTTTTAAATATCTGATATTTTACAGTCTTTTCCAGTTCTTTTTGTGCTACTCTAATATTTTGTGTGGTCTCATCTATAGGTACAATTTGCTTTGTGATGAAAAAAAAATAGCATGTCCCTATCTAATAGCTTATGTTCCTGTTACGGATTCTGGTTTGGTTTAGTTTAGTTTAGTTTAGTTTAGTGTCATTGCACCTCGTACAATGAAATTAAATGCCATCTTCAGTGTACATCATACATGAGAAAACTATAAAAATAAAACAAAAACACACATCCTTCACATTCTATACAATTAAATTGAAAACCCCTGATACTTTAGTACATTGGCATCACACTCTACAGTAGAATCCAGTGGTGCAATTTAGTCATTACAGAAGTCTAAAAAAGGATAATATTAGTAGCTCAGGGTTAATATGAAGGGTCCTTGTACTCCTTGAGCTTGGTTGTTATCTTGTAGACATTTCATTGCCCAGACTTTCATTACCCAAACATTACCCAACTCATCAGTGCTAGAAGAGAGAGGAATTTGTGGAGAGAAGGAGAAGGAGAAGAACCATGAGGTCCTTGGTGCTCTCTTGCAGAAGTTTCATTACCCAAACTATGTAACCTCATCACTGCTAGTACTACTACACTAGCACTGATGAGGTTACCTAGTTTAGGTAATGAATCTTCTGCAAGAAAACAAACAAGCTCAGAGACCACCAAGGATCCCTCTTACAGACATCTGTTTTGAGCTTCTTAAGCATATTTAAAGTGATTAGCCTAGCATTTTTATATATTCATAAAATTCATAAAATATATATTCATAAAAGCTAGTAAAAATACATGAAAGCATCTTTCAGAAGAAAATAGCAAGTGAAAGCCCTAACTCTGACCCCTAGTAATGGCTGTAAAAATATATGAAGGCAGAAAAAGCTGTGTTTTTTAATTAGACTGTTCTACTAGCTGGATCTTATCTAATATTTAAAGGCTTCTTGACATCCATGTCCAGCTTTAACTGAGAGTAAAATAAGGGTAGCAAGGATATTTAGAGACAAGCTGATGGTTACAATTCAGGGGGGAAAAATTAAGCATTCCAGATTTTTCTTGCTACATTGAGCTTCAGTGATCATGCTTTCTTGTGATTCCCACCATGGGAGTATCTATATCTTGATATGTCTTTTAAGATAGGAATAAGATGAAAGAAGGCATGGAAAAGAGTAGAGGAAGGAGCATTTTAAGGAAAGACCGTGATGTCTTTTGGTGCATTTAATGTAAGAAATACAGTGCCCTAGGCAGACATGGTTCAGGTGTGTAGGATGAAAAGAGAGAATAAAGAAAGTTGTGTTTTTTCTTCTCACAGTGCAGAAATGGTGTCCTGCCATAAGGGTAGGATTTTCAGGCAAAGGCCTAGGGCCCACTTGGCAGAAGGGAGAGATCCCAAATATTGCCAATTATTTTGAATTAAATGATATAACACATACATCATTAAGTCACTTTGCAAAAATCTCGGTTGCATTCCTAGTAGAATTCAAGTTCACCCAGTAACATTAGTTGGTGAGAGATCCTAGGGCTGTGGGGTTCTTGGCAATCTCTGAGCTTGGTTGTTTTCTTACAGATGTTTCATTATCCAATTAGGTGATATCATCAGTGCTACAAGAGAGTGGGGGTTTGTTTATATAGAGTGGTTTGCCCTGCCAGTGTTGGTGGAAGTATATAGCTATACTTCTATATCTCCTTTCCGATGGTAGGAGGGTAATGAAGTGATGACCAGGGTAAGAGTTGTCCCTGAGAATTTTCCTCACTCTTCTAAGGCAACGAGCCCTAGCGATCTCATCTAGTGGTATTAGGGGACATCCCACAATATTTTGTGCTGTACTTACCACCCTCTGTAATGTTTTTCTATTTGCGGCTGTCAGACCAGCATGCCATACCGTGATGCAATAAGTGAGGACGCCTTCTATTGTGAACCAGTAAAAGAAGGTCATCAGTTGTTGTTCCACCCTGTTTTTACGTAAGACCTGAAGGAAATGGAGTCTCTGTTGGGCCTTCCTGGCCACCTGGATCATGTTGTTTTTCCAGGTGAGGTCTTCCCTGAGATGGACTCCCAGGAATTTAAAGGAGGAAACTCTCTCTACACAGCCCCCCTCAATATAAAGTGGGGCAGGTTCCTCTCTCTTCCTCCGGAAATCCAACACCATCTCCTTGGTCTTGCTGATGTTCAGGTACAGGTTGTTTTGTAAGCATCATGTGGAAAGTTTTTGAACCTCCCCCCTGTACTCTGTTTCATCTCCATCTGTAATAAGACCCAGTATAGTGGTGTCACCTGGGAACTTAATGATCACAGTAGATGGGTCTGACGGTACACCATCAGGTGTGTACAGTGAATACAGGTAGGGACTGAGCACATGCTAACCTTCAGGGGGTTGGATATGACAGACCCAGCCCTCAATGTTTGTGGCTGGTCCCTCAGAAAGTCTTTGATCAAGTCACAGATGGAAGATGGAAAATCCATGTCAGTCAGCTTTTCAATAAGGATGCTCAACAGAATGGTGTTGAAGGCCGAGCTATAGTCTATGAAAAGCATCCTGATATAGTTCCCGGATTTCTCCAGATGGCTCATTACAGAATGTAAAGTAGTAGCTGTGGCATCGTCTGTCGACCTATTCCCCTTGTAGGCAGACTGATATTTGTCGAAGTCCAGTGGGAGGCATGTCCTAAGGTGTTGGAGAACCAAACTCTTGAAGCATTTCATTATTACAGACATTAATGTGATAGGTCTGCAGTCATTTAGGCAGTTAATTGCTGTTTTCTTCGGGACTGGGACAATAGTGGCTGCTTTCAAGCATGATGGAACACAGGCTGTTTGCAGGGAGATATTAAAGATCCTTGTTAGGACCCTTCTAATTGATCGGCACAATTCTTTACCACTATCCCCAGCACCCCATCTGGGCCTGCAGCTTTGCAAGGATTCACAGCCAGCTCTCACTTGATGTTCGTAGAGAGTGAGTGGCTGGGAATCCGAAGGCTGGCGGGCAGCGGCTACAGGATCTGGTCTTTTTATTCATAGCAGGCAAACAAACAAAACAAAAAAGCAAGAGGCATAACTGAGGGATATTTGAAAAACCTATCCTTGGATACAACTACCTGTCCCATCAGATCTTGCAGAAGAGATATGCTATGGGTCTTGTCTATTAAGGAATCTACAAGATTCAGGAAAATGGCACAATCTTGTGGAGCATAATTCTTCCAGAATTTAGATCAACCCCGAATATCTGGCCTTTAAGATGGACCTGAAAATGTGGCTGTGCCACCATCCTTGGAGGCTCTGGTAACATGGCAAGAAATTTCTTTAAATTAAAGTAGGTACCGTATATACTCGAGTATAAGCCGAGTTTTTCAGCACGTTTTTTGTGCTGAAAAACTTCCCCTCGGCTTATACTCGGGTCTATACGGCTTATACTCGAGTTTTTTGTTTTTTTTAAAGCCCCTCGGCTTATACTCGAGTATATACGGCTTATACTCGAGTTTTTTTTTTTTCTTTTTTTCACATTTTACCGGACGGAAGCCCTGCCGGTGCAGTGAGAGGGCGGGGCGGGGGAGCCGCCAGCCTTCTCAGCTGAGGGAGGGAGGGTTTCCCCAACCGGTAGGTGCCTCATTTCCCACCCTCGGCTTATACTCGAGTCCCCAGTTTACCCCAGTTTTTGGGGTAAAATTGGGGACCTCGGCTTATACTCGGATCGGCTTATATTCGAGTATATACGGTACTTCTTTTCTAAAATTAGGCAAGTTCTTCCTGCCATGTGACTTTGGTAGCTTTTTGCAGAGACTGGATAGGGGAAAGTCAGATTAGCTTGGAGCAAGGTGGAAAATCTAGGTAGTTCAAATAGAGATCTAGAATTTACACTGAGGATTGCTCATTCATTATTGATTGGAAGACGAATCGTCAACTATTTTAAGCACTGATGTTTTGACACCTTGAGGCAACTATTGCAGAGCTGTTGACTGTAGACCAATGAATCTTTTCTCTAACAGAGGTTAATAATGCAACCCCTGGCACCCCTGGCTGCAAATATATTATTCATATGAATAAAAAAGCATCTCAGCTTGAGACTAATTGGCTTCCTCAAGTATTGAAGGTACCAACATTTCCCCAAACATATTTACTTCCAGCTTAATGTTAATATTGGGTGCAATTTACCTAATGGCCAAGTGTGTGCTATTTTAATTCAAGCTGATGCACAGTTGGAAGGTTATAGCCTTTCAAGAGCAGCATTAACTTATTCTCAGATAGGCTGGAAATGACAGACCCAGAAATTTTTTTGCACACCTTTTCGAATGTCCAAAAATGTTTCCTGAGTAGTCTTTAGAAACACACTTCTGGGTCGATTTCTATTTGCAATCTTAACCAACTGCAAAGTTGACACCCGTTTGTATTTAAAATAATTGTCTTCCTGGTACAGCACGGAAAGTCGTAGATGCAAGCAGCTCATTGGGTGAGTAGGTTCAGGGTTGTAATTATCAGGAGTAAATGAGGAACAATCTTCATAAACCTCATCAAGTGCAACAAAAATGATTAGGAGGCTGGAGGCTAAAACATACAAAGAATGGTTACAGGAGTTGGGTATATCTAGTCTATCGAAAAGAACTAGGGGTGACATGATAGTAGTCTTCCAATATTTGAGGGGCTGTCACAAAGAAGAAGGGGTCAACCTATTTTCCAAAGCATCAGAAGGCAAGACAAGAAGCAATGGATGGAGACTAATCAAGGAGAAAAGCAACCTAGCACTAAGGAGGATTTCCTAACAGTGAGAACAATTAACCAGTTCCACCCCCTCTGTGAAGTTGTAGGTGTTCCACACTGGAGGTTTTTAAGAAGAGCCTAGACAACCATTTGTCTGCTTTGGTTGATCGAAGGTTAGATTAGAAGACTTCCAATGTCCCTTCTACCTTGGTTATTCTGTTAATAAAAAGAGCATGTAACAAAGATTGCAAGTGGGCTTAGTTCTCACAGTCCCCCAAACATATTTTTATGATCTTACATATAATTTGTTCATGCTACTTGCTGCCATTTTCTCTTCCACAGTCTCCATCTGTTCATTTTTTTCCAGAACACTTGGGTAATTTGGTAGTGCTCATTATCCAATGCTTAGTAATGTGTTTATGAAAATATTGAAATGACATCTTAATACCAATGCCTCAAGTCATGGGTGCCATTTTTCCACTGAGAAATATCACTCACCTCTAAGCATAACTACTTTAGCATCTAGCAAACAATCCCAGAAATTTTATCTGAAAGTCAACCTCAACTCACATTCCATTCCAAAAAAATTAAAGGGATCCCATCCTAATGAGGTTCCCAAAAACATTGAAAATCTGCTCATTTCCCTTGTTCCCCTTTTTCTGGACATCCCTCCTTTTCTTCTTTTATTTTATTGTTCTAGTTTTTTTAACAGATTATTAAACTCTCAAACTCATTTGGAATTCAGTTGCTCCTTAAATTAGTGTTTTTCAACCTCGGCAGCTTTAAGACGTATAGACCTCGTCTCCCAGAATTCCCTAGCCAAACTAAGGAATTCAGGGAATTGAAGTCCACATATCTTAAAATTGCTGAGTTTAAGGCTGCTAAACACTGCCTTAAATTTTGGTAAATAAATGATGGTGACTCCCAACTGCAAGTGAGATCTCGCCAAGGTAGAAACACTACAAAAGAAGGGTACAATTTGTAACTAGATAAAAGAAAATCCTAAAAAGAAAACATAATCTCTATCCTTCTCCATGACAGCCAGTTTGGTTTACTGGTTATAGCATCAGTCTAGAAATAGAGAGATCATAAGATCTAGTCCCACCTTAAGCACAAAGCCAGCTAGGTGGCTTGGGCCAGTCCCTCACTCTAAGCCCTAGGAAGGAGCAAATGGCAAGTCACTTCTGACAAAAACCTTGCCAAGAAAACTGCAGGAATTTGTACATGTAGTCATTAGGAATCAAGAATGACTCGAAGGCAAAGTAAGAGACAATTTGATCTTGTGGTTAAGGCACCAGGCTAGAAACCAGAAGACTGTGTTATAGTTCTGCCCTGGGCATGAAGCCAGTTGGGTGACTAGAGGATAGTTCTTTTTTCTCAGCCCTGGGAAGAAGAAAGCAAGGGCAAACCACTTCTGAAAAACCATGTCAAGAAAAGTTTCTATGGAGATTCTCAATCAACCAGGTCACGGTTGTCCCAAAAGTGCTTTTCCAGAAGGCAATTTGGAGAAGTTTCTTGGATGAGAAGCACAATATTTTCAAAGGAAACAAAAAAATCCAGTTGTCTTTTGGAAAGAGCACTTTGGGGACTTACCAAGAAAACTTCTGAGACTTGTCCAGATGGTTTCGAGGGAGGGAGGGAAAGAAGGAAGGAAGGAAGGAAGGAAGGAAGGAAGGAAGGAAGGAAGGAAGGAAGGAAGGAAGGAAGGAAGGAAGGAAGGAAGGAAGGAAGACCCCTTCTCACAAAGAAGAGGGGGTCAACCTATTCTCCAAAGCACCAGAGGGCAGGACAAGAAGCGATGGATGGAAACTAATCAAGGAGAAGACTAACGTTCCATAATTAAGCAGTGGAATGACTTGCCTCCAGAAATTGTGCAACTGGAGGTTTTTAAGAAGACATTGGACACCATTCATCTAAAATGGTATAGGGTTTCCTGCTTGAGCGGGGGTTTGGATTAGAAGATTTCCAAGGTCCCTTCCAACTCTGTTGTTCTGTTATTCTGATACTATTATATCTATTTGACTTATTCCTCCATTCACTATATTCATCTCTTCCAACATCTTTCCTCAAAGATTGTTCATCTCAGATCTACATAAGGCAGTATTACTACATAAGTATCCCCTTGTTGCAATTATGGTACTGCTACGCAAATTATTACACATAATGTGCAAGATCTGCCCAAAGCAACATCAAAGGCCTTCGCCTGGATAGCTGAATTGGACATCCAGGTATGAGGCCCCTGACATACCCCATAGAAGTTTTGTATAACATTATGTGGTTTGTGTGTATATGTTTCCTTCTCTTATGTCATGCTCTCATCGTATGCTAAATAAATAAATAATAAGGCAATATAACATTTGATTTGAGAACTAAACAAGATTACGTACACGAAAAGTGATGCTATAATGGAAATAAAATATCAAAAAATACAAGAATACATGTAGTGGGGTTTTTTTTAAAAAAAAACTTCAGTCTGAACGAAGAGGAAGCTAGCTAAATATCTGCAGAATTTCACACTTTGGAAATTATGGAGAATGCTCACTTGAGAAATAAAACGACAGAGATGCAATAAGATGTTTGCCAAATGTGTACGCAAAATTCATCTTATTTTCCACCGTTTGCATATGTCAACAGTTTTATGCACCTATGTGCAGGGCTAGAGAAGAAACACCTGCATTACAAAAGATCTCAATTTCCTATAAATACAAAATGCAAGGTGGTGGTATTGGAATGTACCATATGCCTCTTGAGAGAACTCCTCAGCCTCTGCCTTAAAGTTGCTGTGAAGTGCAAAAATCACACTGGCAGAGTTCACACATAAAATGAAGCTGTAATATGATTTGCTTAGATTTGGCCTATCAACTCAATGTGTAAATCCCAAATTTTGTTTCTGGCTTAACACAGCATGTGAATCCAGATACTGTGACTCGGGTCTATCTCATGGCCGATTTCCTTCATCGAAAGTTATTACATAATTCCCACAGCACTGTCTTATGCCTAAGGCTATCTAACATGTAGTGGGACTGTATTACTATTATTCTTCTCATCTTTCCAATTACTTATTCCTATTCATATCTTATGACTATCATCTGTCTGTTGGTTGTATCTCATGGTTTGTAGTTGTATCTTATGATTTAAGATCACTCTGTTGCTTTTATACTGTATATGCTGAGAGCTTATGCATCGAAAACAAATTCCTTGCGTGCCCCATCACTCTTACAAAGAATACAGTTATTCTGTTCTGTTTTGTTCCGTTCTGTTCTATTCTATTCTATTCCATGCCATTCCATTCCATTCCATTCTTTTATTATTTACTCATGCAGGCTTACTTTATTCATAATGTGATTTTGGGGCATAGCTTCTCTGCAACCAAAGTGTCTGTAATTTACAAACTCAGGCTCATAGCTTAGCACAATATATGAATGCCACCTATTGTATATTTATACAATAAAATCTGGACAAACAAACCATTGACTGTTTGGTGGGGAAATGCAGCCAATAAATTTTGCAACTTTTCTCTCTGCTGTGTCAGTTATCTCATTTTTTGAAAATCAGCTGTTCTTCTCTTTCCTGGCCATGATTGCTATGAGCACAAAGAAGCATTTAGAACTGAATGAAGTACCACATGTCTTTTTGGAGGTATTTTCGCTAGTTTTTTCCCTGAGAATTCTATTTCTGGACAAATTGCTCTATATACAGTAATTAGAACAACTGATTAGTATGAACACAAACTGGACCCCTGTCTTTTAAAGAGTGTCAGCTATTTTAGAATTAAAGTATTTATTAGGCTCAATATAGAACTGGCATGAATCGTGGGAGGATATTAAATTTTAACTTGAGCTTCACTCCTAATGACTACATAGACATAGCCATGTTTCCTTGGTAAAAATTCAGAAGTGGTTTCCCATGGCCTCCTTTTAATAGGCTCTTCCAGCTTCCCAACCTTCCAGCCTTTGAGATTGGTTGGTGCTCTCATTCTGGGAAAGGGAGCTGTGAATTTCTTTTCTTGTTGGCTACAGGTCCTTAGAGAAGCAAAGTCTGTAGAAGCAGAATAAAATGTGGGGTGGGGGAGAGAGAAAGAGGGAGACTGTAGAAGTAGGATGGATGGACAGATGGATAAACAGATATAGATAGAAACTGGATGCTCAATTGATAGATAGAAGCAGAATTGTAGAAGTAGGATGGATGGATGGATGGATGGATGGATGGATGGATGGATGGATGGATGGAGAAACAGGATGATCAATCGATAGACCTAGATAAAAGCAGGGCTATAGAAGCAGGAAGGATGGAAGAATAGGCAGGTGTAGATAGAAACACACTGGATGATCAACTGATAGATCTAGATAGAAGCAAGGCTGTAGAAGCAGCATGGTTGGTTGGATGGATGGATGTTGAAACAGGATGATCAATTGAAGGATTTAGATAGGATTGTAAAAGCAGGATGGATGAAAAGACAGACAGATGCAGATAGAAACCAGCTGACTGACTGATAGACCTAGATAGAAGCAGGGTTAGAAGCAAACTCCACATCTTTAGTGTATTCAAGGACTATAGAATTACAATTAGAACCACTTGGGAAGAATTGACAGGGAACATTGTAAAGGTTTACCTTATGAGAGAACTCAATTAAGATGGCCACTTAAATTATGTTCTTTAGAGCTACACAAAATTTTCATCTGAGGGTATTTCACCTGAATCTCCAGATCAGTTTGCTGCATTGTAATGTTTGGGTTTTTGTTCAAATAAAAAGTCATAGATAACTCAGTGACAAAACAAATTCAACCAGTGTTGGGGGCAATGACTGCACATTTTATAAATTGAGGTGACAAACACACACCCTGAAATCTAGATTATTAGAAATGATTGCAAAGGCCTTTTCAATCTTGCTCTAAGAGCTAAAAATTACTTTCAACCACAATTGAGCCCAAAATTTCTGTTGCTAAGCAAGACGTTTGTTAAGTGAGTTTTGCTCTGTTTTACGACCTTTCTTGCCACAGTTGTTAAGTGAATCACTGCAATTGTTCAGTTAGTAACATGGTTGTTAAGTGAATCTGTCTTCCCCAATGGTTTTGTTTGTAAGAAGGTCAAAAAAGGGCATCATATGACGCTGGGACTTTGCAACTGTCATAAATATGAAACAGTCACCAAGCATCTGAATTTTGATCACATGACCATGAGGATGCTGCAACCGTTGTCAAAAGTGATCATACGTCACTTGTTTCAGTGACAGTCACTAAAGAAATGGTTGTAAGTCAAGGACTACCTATATTTGCAAGCATGTCACTTTCCTTTAATACAAATTGCAGGTAGTCCTCGACTTATGACCACAATTGAATCCAAAATTTCTGTTGCTAAGTGAAAAATTTGTTTAAATGAGTTTTGCCCCATTTTACAACTTTATTTGCCACATTTGTTAAGTGAATCACTGCAGTTGTTAAATTAGTAACCTGGTTGTCAAGTGAACCTGGTTTCACTTTGCTTGTCAGAAGTTTGCAAAAGGTAATCACATGACCCCAGGATGCTACAACCATCATAAGTGTGAGTCAGTTGTCAAGCATCCAAGTATAAATCACATGACCTTAGGGATGTTGCAATAGCCATAAGTGTGAAAAATGGTCATAAGTCACTTTTTTCAATGCTGCTATAACTTTGAATGATCACTAAGTGAACTATTGTAAGTTGAGGACTACCTGTAGTTATTCCTTTTAAGCAAACTCACTCTCAGATTTGTTTAAGAAATTGTTCATTGCCCCATGATACTACAGCCAACTAATGATGGTGCTCTTCAGACCTGCCATCCTGCTGTACCAACCTGCTTAGCTAGATGCCAGCTGCCTTAAGAAATGGGGGAAGGAAACTGCAGGGCAGGATAGAAGGGGGGAGGATAGAGGAAAGGGAAAGGAAAAACATCATGCCATCCCATAAGAGCTGCAGCCTTCTCAAAGATCATCCAATGGAATGCAACACCTTCAAACCTATGCAGCTGGGGACTGTTACCAAAATAATTAATTTGAATTCTATTGGACACTCACCAGTAACCAAGGGAGGGGGGAAATGAGACCCAAAGGGGAATGTTAATTATGCTCTTTGGGCGTGAAAGGCCACATTCGTCTTTGCTACTGTCTAACTGCTTGGCTCTAGTAAAGTGTACTTTCTATGACCATGAGTCCGAGAGTCCTTTTTTGCTAACGGTCCAAATTGGGACAGCTGACAGATGCTATCTGTTCAACCGTGTCCAATTTTCATCAATTCTGTGGGCCGGCTCTCCTCACATATTCTGATCTTGTGCGGTTGTTTCAGGTTTGTTTATGCGCTGACTGCTGTTGGCGTTGATGGTGTCCAGAGATGGTGTCCAACCCTATTCTGAGCATAACTGCTTTTTCCGTTTGATTGCATGACATGGACAAAATAAGTAAGGCAGAATTTTGTGATGTTTGCCTGCCAGCTATATGTGTGGTTTTATACACTCTGGTACTTGCTTCTTTGTCACCTTTGCAATCCCAGGGATGCACAGTAGCTCCAGCCAACTAATAACAAATCATTAAATTAACAAATGTTGAACTCTATGATATTTCCAACAAATTTATGGTCAAAGGAGTGTTTCACAACAAAGAAGACATCTGGAAACATTTTCTAAAGGAATTCCGTATTTTAAGGTCTTATTCACTGCGTGTTTCTAGTTCTGAGACACTTAATATTTTAAGTCCCTAAAGAGAAGGTGACAGGAATGACTGTGAAATGCTTATTTCCAGGAATGTAGTTTTCTTGTCACAGTGTAATTGTAACTGATAGTTTACAAGTTAAAATTAAGTTGTCATGGTTGTAACTTGTCAAGAAGCTTACAGGAACATTTTTTGTTTTCTTACTTATGATACGTCTCATCTTTGTTATTCCCTTGCATGAAGCAGGGAAAGTGAAATGGTTTTGTTTTGTGGTATTTTAATTCTGCCTTGGAGAAACTCTGGGTCTTCAGTTAGACCTTCTCGAACCAGAGGTTGGCTTAAATTTCAGGTAGGTCAGAGATTTGAGACTACATTATTTCTGTATTCTTCCTACCTATTACTCACAAGAAGGACTGATTTCTCCATTGAGCCTCAAGCATTACCCGCCTGTATCTTCTAAGGAAACTTGGTCCATCAGTCTTCGTTTCTGATGTAGGCCTGGAGAGTTAAGGTCACCAGATTCAAGTTGACTCTGAGGATAGACTATCAACCAGCGGTGAAATCCACTTACCTTTGCTACCGGTTCGGGAACAGGAGCCTATGGGAGCAGGGGGACACTATGCACGTGTGCCTCTTCTGCGCATGCACAGAGGGTCAAAAACAGACATAATGACATCCCGGCAGGTGGGCAGAGCCTCCCGCCACTACCGGTTCCCGTGAGCCGGATAGATCTGGCCAGATTTCACCACTGCTATCAACTATCTCATCCTCTCTTCTGGTAGAGAGCAGGATGAGATAAGACCAAGGATGAGATCCCCCATACCAGAAGATTCAATGAAGTGGCTTTATTCTATTAGATGTACACGTTCCATTTTAATGTCTTCTTGTGATAGAACATGTCAGGTCCTACTCTTGCAACCTGCCCAGAGAGCTTTGGTAATTATGTAATCCTATAACTCGTAAAATGAAGGCATGGGAAGAAATTGCCTGGGTATTCATCTGGCATGAAATAGAACCTGTAAAACAGAAAGCTTTGCATTATTTCAAAGTAACCGATCTCCCACCACCCCTTTAAATGATAGATGATTCTTCTTATGCCAACTCTATTTTACATTTTGTGTTATAGTTTGTGTAAAGGGAAATAGAGATACTGGCGGCAGAGAGAGAAACAGTTTTATGTTTCCAAGAAATCTGAGCCATAAAATGAATGCTGCCAACTCACACTAAACGAATGACTTTATTTTTTTGATAGGTAACTTGCCTTCATGATTTCTTTGGCGATGATGATGTATTTATTGCTTGTGGCCCAGAAAAATTCCGCTATGCCCAGGATGACTTTTCTCTGGATGAAAATGGTAAAATCTCTTCCACAATTATTATTTTTTAAAGGGAAAGGGTATCTTCTTGCTAATTTGGGGGTTACTTGCATTTGTATTAGACATTTTATATTAAATAATATTGCCCAGACTCCCAATAGAATTCAGGTTGCATTTTATACATCTCATTGGAACCCAACCTACCAAAATTGGAACCCAATTCAAATTCCTGTGAAGTATTAGTACCGCTATACAAAACCTTAGTAAGACCACACCTAGAATATTGCGTCCAATTTTGGTCACCACACCATACAAAAAAAATGTTGAGACTTTGGAAAAAGTGCAAAGAAGAGCAACTAAGGTATTAAAGGCCTGGAGGCTAAAACATACAAAGAATGGTTACAGGAGTTGGGTATGTCTAGTTTATTGAAAAGGACTAGGGGTGACATGATAGCAGTCTTCCAAAATTTGAGGTGCTGCCACAAAGAAGAGGGGGTCAACCTATTTTCCAAAGCACCAGAAGGCAAGACAAGAAACAATGTTTTGTGTTTCATGAAAAGATTGTAAATTTCATCAAAGTCTTGTTTGCTTCTTGCCACACCGTCCCCTAAAATCCCCTCTATAAATCTGCTTGATTATTTTTCCTTTAGACAAAACCTGGCAGTTGTGTAACACTCCACTCAGTTGCCCCTCCTGCCCCTCCTGTGCCGAGAAACTCTGATTCATTTGAAATCTATTAAAGACATTTAATACTTTGTAAGAACTAAGCAAGATTGTTGTACATTACAGATTGCTTCTCCAGACTATGACTGATACCCTTGTTTTTGTGGGAATTGTCACCATTCGTAAGAAATTATCACTATCTGGATCTCCTGCACTTGGTTTTCCTCTCTTTTTATTATCTTCCAAATGTTTTGGATCTTATTCCAAAAAGATGCTTTGGAGAGTTTGAGAGAGAGAGACATCACATCTTTCTGTATCAGTTTCTATGCTATATAGGAATTGAAGTTTCTCCACAGCTTGCATCTATCTATCTGTCAATCTATCTATCTATCTATCTATCTATCTATCTATCTATCTATCTATCTATCTATCTATCTATCTATCTATCTATCTTTCTATCTTTCTATCTTTCTTTCTATCTATCTATATCTATCTATCATAAGAAAGGCTGAGCGCCAAAAAATTGAAGCCTATGGTGGTGGAGAACTCCTGCAAGTCCTGGGCAGTCCTAGAAGAGATCAACCCTGACTGCTCTTTAGAAGGCCAGATCTTGAAGATGAAACTCAAATACGTTGGCCACTTAATGAGATGGAAGGACTCAATGGAGAAGAGCCTAATGCTGGGAAAGATTGAGGGCAAAAGAAGCACGGGACGACAGAGAATGAGGTGGCTGGATGGAGTCATTTAAGCAGTAGGTGTGAGCTTAAATGGACTCCAGAGGATGGTAGAGGACAGGAAGGCCTGGAAGAATGCTGTCCAGTGGGTTGCGATGGCTCAGACACAACTTCGCAACTAACAATATCTATCTATCTATCTATCTATCTATCTATCTATCTATCTATCTATCTATCTATCTATCTATCCCTTCCTTCCTTCCTTCCTTCCTTCCTTCCTTCCTTCCTTCCTTCCATCCATCCATCAGATTAGATTGTAGCTAAAATTGATAATTCCTAATTCGATTGGTGATCCTTGGAGGGTATATAAAGTATCTTCCCATAATTAAGGATCCTAAAAGCTAGATTTTGAGGAGACATTCTAGAATGAGTAGAAACTTATTTGAAGCCAAAAAGGATAATTTAGGAGACTTACACCATCTGGAATAGGTATATTTAGCACAAAGTGAAAGTATTCTGCCAGGCATCTACGTCCAATATTTAGATCAAGGGTTGCTTTTCATTAGTCATACTAAACTATGATGAGTTTCTGATTGGTTCCCAGTAGGGAAGCCATTCAGAGCAGTTTCAATACCAGATTGATCTGTTCATTCAGTGAAGCTTCATCAAACTAATTTGATATCATGAAGTTTTGCAAAGACTTTTCAAACTTTTTGAAGGTTCCCTTTCCAGTCAGAAAAGATTGGAAAGATTACAAGACATTGTCTAATGAGATACTGCCTCATCATGTACATGTGGGAGGAACCAAGTTGAAAAGTTGGTTCAAATCAGAATTCTCCAACCTGGATGGCCTCCACCTGGGTGGAGTTTCAGAATTTATACAAGGCAGCATGAACGTTGCAGATAATTTGGGAACCTGAATTCCATTCATCTAAAGGACATCAAGGATATAGGTGTGCAGCTTCTAAAAAGCATCACATTTACCAGGATCTCGTGAGTGTGTTCTGTTTTTGTTTCATTTACAGAGTGTCGAGTAATGAAAGCAAACCCGCCTACCACCCCAGGCAGCAAGTCATCTCCAACCCCACAGAAGAGCTCAGCAAAAAGCCCAGCTCCATTGCGCCGGAGCAAATCACCAGCTGATTCAGGTAACCTTCAGGATGGTGAGTGATTGTTCTCTTCCAACCAATAAACTGATGAGCTCATGGATAAATTAACCTAATTGAGAAGCATATCCCTCTTTGATTGGAGACTGACCAATTCCAATGTTATGGAAGAGTCCATGAAATAACCTGGTCTTTGCTTATTTCTGCTGCCTCACTGGATTAGGGTTGGACAAGGGAACAGGCTAGAAGTGAGTGACTAAGACTGTAGCTGTAGCTCCTACTGCAATTTATTGCCATTAATTCTGTCATCTGCATTCCAGAAGAAATAATATTTTAAACTATTTATTTATTTGCATCCTGCCTTTATTATTTTTACAAATAACTCAAAGCGGTCAACATATCTAATTTCCTCCTCCTATATTCCTCACAGCAACAAAATGTGAGATGGGCTGAGCTGAGAAAATGGGACTGGCTCAAGGTCACCCAGTTGACCGTCATGGCTAAGGCAGGACTAGAACTCACATTCTCCCAGTTTCTAGCCTGCTGCCTTAACCACTAGACACAACTGGTTGTCCCAAAGATGCTTTTTCAAAAGGCAACTGGACTTTGTTTTTCCTTTAAAACATTTTGCTTCTCATCCAAGAAGCTTCTTCACAAACTGGTTCAGTTCACAAACTGGTTATGCCAGGGGTGTCAAACTCAAGGCCCGGGGGCCGGATGTGGCCTGTGATGTGGTCGGATCCAGCCTGCAGGGCTGTCCTGGTCTACCCAGTGTGAACTGGAAAGATCAGGCCAACGTAACTTCGGCCCAGTCTACTCAATGCAAAGAGGAAACATGCCAGCAGTTTGGGGAGTGGCATCAAGCTGGCCACCCCCACCCAGTGTCCTCCCCCCCCTGCCTCCCCCCGGTCAACCATAGCCCTGATGCGGCTCTTAGTGAAATTGAGTTTGACACCCCTGGCTTATGCACTTCCAAACTTTGAATAGTACTTTCTTAAAATTGGAGCCCGATATTATGAATCTTTTCCCCTAGCATTTCTCATTGGATTTGATAAAAATGTGGGTTCAGAGTTTTTCTCAAAGGAAAAGAGGATTTCAGTAGGATTCTTATGGAGGGAGCACAATTTCTTTGTGCTTGTTTAGTTACTTTGTTCTTTACAATAGCCCTGCAATGATGCTGTGTTATAATATATCACACTTTGAGTAGGAAATCATAGTTATTCTACAGTTTGATGAAATTCTTGGAGCTGGCTGAGATGTGCAATGGACAGCTTTGATTCAAGAAAAGATATCGATAAATTTCAATCATGATCGGAAACCTCTTCTGGATTTTGTGTGTGTGTGTGTGTGTGTGTGTGTGTGTGTGTGTGTGTGTGTGTGTGAAACAGAAAAAATGAAATTATGATATATGGATTTTATTTGATAATTAGAAAAAATACTGATAATAGGTAATAGAAAAAATGAAAGTTGTGTTGTAAACGTAGAGTAAGAGCATAATGCAAATTCATTCTAATATCTGTTGCAAAAGAAAGTTGGAAGTCATTTTTATATTTCTTTTTCTTTCTTTTATTAATTTATTATTTTATTTACTAGATTTTTATCCTACCTTTATTACTGTACAAGTAATGTAAACATATCTAATGCTCATTTCTTCTCCTTTTCTTTCTGCTTTGCTTTCATTTTCATTTTTTGTTTTTTTTCCTTCTATTTTAATTATTAGTTTTTGTTCGTTTTTATCTCTCTATTTTTTTTAAAAAAATCTAATTTTGTTTTTTTAAAAAGAAGGAAAACATCTTTTAGAAGAGAAAGAACGACTGTTATCTCCAAACAATAATGGGAATCTTTCTTGCTCATTCCCATCCTGTGATTGGAAGGAATTCATTCTTTTTTTCCCCATCTCTGATATATTCAGATAAAATAGAGCAGGATAACATGCTTGGCTCAGCTGTAGTTTCTAGTTTAAGAGAGGACCGATCGATCTGCCAACAATAGAAAGTATTATTCAATCTCCTATAGACAAAGAAGTGTGTTTTAGTGATCAGGAAAAGTCAAGTAGCTGAAGAAGAACATGAAGCAAGAAATTAACAATGATAATGCAGTGTTTGTTTTAACCACTGAGCTGGGCAAAAAAAACCCTTAATAGACAAAAGCGTCCATCTCTCTGGGTTGTCACATCAATTGTTGGCAATAGCTCAGCGGAACTGACACAGCTGCAGAGTAGCTTCAATCTTCCTTGTAGGCCTCCAATTTTTTTTTTTATACCAAAGTGGGTGATGGGGGTGGGTGATGATTAGGACCAGTGGTGGGATTCAAGTAATTTAACAACCGGTTCTCTGCCCTAATGATTTCTTCCAACAACCAATTCGCCAAACTGCTCAGAAAGTTAACAACCGGTTCTCCCGAAGTGGTGGAAACTGGCTGAATCCCACCACTGATTAGGACCCTGTGGAAGAAACTGAGCATATGTTATGTGGAGAAGCTTTACAGTGAGATGTGTAGAAGATAATGTTTCTAGGTCAGGATTGAAATGAGGCGTTTTTGGTGCTCTCTAAGCTTGGTAGTTTTCTTGCAGAAGTTTCATTACCCAGCTAGGTAACATCATCAGTGCCAGTGAATATGGGCAAACCGAAAGAATAGAGCACATAGTCTGCAACACTGGGATTGTGTGTTGCAGGGACTGACACTAGACAAACAGAGACTGACACTAGACAAACAATCAAGCAGAAAGCAATACCCTATCAAAAACCTATCAAGCAGAAAGTCTACTCTCCCAATACTTCAGGGCAAGTATCTGTATATAAACAGGAGACTAACCCTACACTCATTATCAAAGATGTCACTTAGCTGGGTAGTGAAACATCTTTAAGAAAAGAGCCAAGCTTAGAGACCACAATGATTCCACAGTGAGAAATCAGGTATTATCTGAATTTGCTGACCATCAGAATTATTAAATAATGGTAGTTGGCATCTTTTTTTTTTTTTTGTTTTACATTTATACCCCGCCCTTCTCCGAAGACTCAGGGCGGCTTACAGTGTATAAGGCAATAGTCTCATTCTATTTGTATATTTACAAAGTCAACTTATTGCCCCCCCAACAATCTGGGTCCTCATTTTACCTACCTTATAAAGGATGGAAGGCTGAGTCAACCTTGGGCCGGGCTCGAACCTGCAGTAATTGCAGGCTGCTGTGTTCTTAATAACAGGCCTTACCAGCCTGAGCTATCCGGCCTCTTGAAGTTGTGCGTGGTTTATTACTGGAGGGTTTTAAGAAAAGACTGGGCAGTCATTTGTCTAGAATGGAATGATCATTCCTGCAGTAAGCAGTGTTGGATGAGAAGAGCACCGATGTCCCTTCCAACCCTATGATTCTATGAACTATACTACATGTGATAATAAAGAAAAAAGAAATTCCATTGAATGGGTGGAAGTTTGCTCTCATAATATTAAATCTATCTGTTTGGATTATGAACCAAGGATGATTTGAATTCAAATATAATTCTGTTTTGGTAACATCCAAGCATCCATTCAAATTCCTTGACTAACATTACTGTTACTTGCACAAATTGATCAAAATAATAAAAAATCTATTACAATGGAGAAAAAGACCATGCAGCTTATACACTCATTTTCAACCATCAATTAATTAATGAATCACAGTGTAAGGGCCAGCTTCTCTGAGGTTTTTCTTTTTTTTTGGTTTTTGAACGGAGGCACACCTAACTCAAAGCAGGCTCTGGAGTCCCTCAGGGCATGCAGTTCAGGATAAAAGAAATTAGGAACCCCTGCCCACCCAAATGCAGGTGTGAATAGGAATTGTATCAGCCTCTCTGAGAAACAGATACAAAGAGTTTCTCAGGGTCATTTTACAATCTACTCGTTCCCCCCTTTTTCCGAAGTGTGAGATTTCTTCAGGGATTCCTGGCGCCAGGCAACGGTTATAAATCAGGGTAAAGTTTATACAAAGAGGATCAGAGAAGAAATTGGATACTTAGGAAAAGAATTAAATGTGACGCTCCAAATCCCCCCCTTCTTCCATGAAGAATGGCAGATACACGGATCTGACATATTGTCTTCCTCAGAAAAAAGGAAACTCCACCTAGAAAGACATAAAGTAAGATTTAGAATGGTTTGTGTGGGTATTTCAGGTGGAATTTCTGTAACAGTGTGGGGGAACATGTTACGTAACATGTTCTGTAACATGTTTTTTCCCTACCCATTCGTTCTGAGAGGATGGTAGGTGTTTCCATGCCACTAAATATTGTGTGGAGCCGTGGTGAGTGTGAGAGTCAAGGATGCCTTTGATTACAAAATGTTGTTCTCCTTCCGCCATAATGGGGGTTGGAGGTGTGGGCGAAGGGGGTCTGACTTTTGAAGTGATTTCTGGCTTGAGTAGGCTGCGGTGAAACACTGGATGAGGCTGCCTAAGTGTCTTAGGAAGGAGGAGTTCTACCGTGACAGGGTTTATGATTCTGGTGATAAGGAATGGGCCAATGAATTTTGGTCTCAGTTTCTTAG
Organism: Ahaetulla prasina; assembly: GCF_028640845.1. Taxonomy (NCBI): domain Eukaryota; kingdom Metazoa; phylum Chordata; class Lepidosauria; order Squamata; family Colubridae; genus Ahaetulla; species Ahaetulla prasina. Next base: position 22,207,988 of record NC_080549.1, on the reverse strand, counting down.
ATGGTTGTAAGGATTTCAGAAACTTGGTGGATAGATATACATGGTCCCCAACCTTGAATGGTTTGGATTTGCAGTGTTTCTTGTCAGCTTGAACTTTAAAAGCTGCTCTTGCCTCTTGTAGCGCTAGTCTGACCATTGGCCAAGTGGTTTGTAGATTGTTTATCCACTCCTTAAGGGAGGGGATGTCAGGTTCCTTAGCTAGTAGCTCTGGCATGGGGTTAAATTCTTATCCTGTGGCTACCTGAAAAGGGTTGAAACCAGTACTACTATGTACAGAGTTGTTGTAAACTACTTCAGCAAAAAGTAACAGGTCAGTCCAATTGTCCTGTTGGTAGTTAATAAAACATCTTAGATATTGTTCCAATACGCCATTCATTTTTTCAGCCCTCCCATTTGTCTGGGAGTGGTGTGAAGAGGACAGCCCCTGGGCGGAGCCTAATAGATTTTTAAAAGCCTGCCAAAATTTGGAGGTGAATTGGATGCCCCTGTCTGAGATAATCCATTGGGGAGCTCCATGGAGGCGGTAAATGTGGACTAAAAACATTTTTTGCTAATGCCTTGCCTGTTGGTAACTTCTGGCAGGGTATTAAATGGACCTGTTTTGAAAAGAGGTCTGTTACAACCCAAATAATTGTGTTACCCGAGCTGTCAGGCAGCTCCACTATAAAATCCATAGAAATCTCTCTCCAAGGTGCTGAAGGATCTGCTACAGTTTGTAAGAGCCCTGGAGATTTTCCTTGTCGTCTTTTTGCAGTTGCACAGGTGGGGCAGCTAGCCACGTAGCTCTCAATGTCTTTTAAGGGATGGCCACCAGAATTGCCTTTTGATTAGGTGTAGCGTTTTCACAAATCCGAAATGTCCAGCTATCTTGGAGTCGTGGCATTGTTTCATAAGCTCCAATCTTTGGCTAAATCGTCTTTGAGCAAACAAATGTGTTTGTGTGCCTGGAACTAGTCGTCTTTAAGTAGTGCCTCCTTAAATTTTGAGACTGTTGCATTGTCGGCAAGCAGTTCTTTTTTGGCTTGTGCTCAGGTAACAACTTTGGTGGCTAGCTGGGATGTTTGGAGCATAGGTTTAACAATTTCAGTCTTTTTTACTGTTGTATTGGGTTATTGTATTGTATCCTGGACAGGGCATCAGCTAAGAAGTTTTTCCCTCTTGGGAGATATTTGAGGGTAAAATTAAAATGTTTAAAGTATTGTGCCCAACGTACTTGTTTGGGGGAGAGTTTTCATGAGGTCTTCAGAGCTTCTAAGTTTTTATGATCAGTCCAGACTTCAAAGGGTATTTTGTTCCCTTCTAAGAATTGTCTCCATGTGAGGCGGGCCCATCGTACTGCATAAGCCTCTTTCTCCCATATCTTTGCTCAGTTTCTGTCAGTTTCTTGGATGTGTATGCACATGGTTGCAATTGTCCCTGTTCATTGTTTTGAAGTAGCACTGCTCCTACTGCCATGTCGCTGGTGTCTGCTTGGATGACAAAAGGATGTTCTGGGTCTGGGTGTTTTAGGATTGGTTCGGCTGAGAATAGCTGTTTAAGTTTTTCAAATGCCACTGGCATTCCATTGTACAGTTAAAGGGTTGCCTTGGTTTTGGTTCCCACCCCTCTTTTGTCTTTAGCAAGTTCGTAATGGGGAGGGCAATTTTAGCAAAGACTGGAATGAATTGATGGTAAAAGTTAGCAAAACCAAGGAAACTTTGTAGTTGTTTACAGGTTTGGGGTGGCTCCCAATCAATGATGGCTTTTACTTTAAGTGGATCCATCTCTATTCCCTTGTGGGATATTCTATACCCCAGGTAGTCAATCCTTTCTTGGTGGAACTTGCATTTAGAGAGTTTTGCATAGAGTTTGGCGGCATGGAGTTCAGCAAGAACTGCTCGGACTAGTTTTATGTGTTCTGCTTTTGTTTCAGTGTAAATAAGAATGTCATTTAGATAAATCAGGACCCCTTTGTATAAATGTTCATGTAGCACCTCATTAATTAATTGCATAAGCACGGCAGGCGCCTCTTGTAATCCGAAAGGGGATACCTTAAATTGGCAGCATCCCAGCAGGATGTTAAAAGCAGTCTTCCACTCATTCCTTTCCCTAATTCTGATGCGGTAGTACACCTCTCATAAATCCAGCTTTGAAAAGATTTTTCCTTTAGAAAGGTGAGCCAGCCTGTGGGTACATATTTTCTATGCTGATCGTGTTTAGATTACGGTAGCCAACACAGAGGCATAGAGAGCCATCAGGTGCACCCTGAGTCCAGCAATGCTGCTACTTCCTCCACTTTCCCTTGACTGGGGATGAAAAGTCTTAGGGGTAGGGTGATAGGTTCAATTGGGTTGCTTACTGGTCGTCTTCCGGATCGCTTTTGGAGTGGCTCAGGTCCTCTCGGGATGTTGGATGTCTTTCCTCTAATTTTGGAGGGGAACAGAATTTCGCAGCCTCTTGGCTTCTCAGTGCAGTTTCTTTTCCTCGGGAGGGGTGGGTTTTGCAGGCTTCCCCTCGACAGGCGATGAGGTTTTCCAATGGGGGTTTTCGACCGGCATTCTGCTGTCTGGTGCCCTTCCTTCCCACACTTAAAACAGCCTGATGTCCTCGGTGCCATGGCGGTTTGGTGTTTGAATGCTCCTGCTTCCCCTGGGGTGGGGATCTTCTCCAGGCCCTGCCGGTGAGGTACTGGTTTTGAGTCATGTCAATCTCTGCCTCCTCTGCCATCAAGTACCATTCATGCAGGCAGTTAGGGGCACCATGGGCCAGGCAGGCAGTGTACAGACTGTCATTGAGTCCATCTTTGAACCAGCAGACTAGAATATCTTCTGGCCAGTCAACTCGGCTGGCCAGGTCCTGGAATTCTTTGGTGTATTCTGCTATAGGACGGTGGCCTTGCTTAATGACTCTGATGCAGTTGCGGGCTTTGCAATCAGCTAGGGGATCTTTGAAACAGTGATGCAGGGCTGTCATGAATTGATTGAAGTTTCATAGCTCTGGAGCATCGGAATTGGAGGTTCATCATCCATCTGGCCACTGTCCCTTCTAGGGTTAGGGTAACGACTTGCACTCATTCCCCCTGGGTTGGGAAATTCTGCTCGTACTCTTGCATGTAAGTGAGGACTTAATGCAGGGAAAATCCCAACTTTTGGGGAGTCTCCATCAAATTTTACCCCCAAGGGAGGGGCTTTCCTCTCTACCTGTGGGCCCCTGGGTTAGCTGAGGACGATCATCTGGGCTAGGACTGTGGGAGGTTGGGTACCTGGCATAGCTGCTGCTCCGCCAGCTTGGTCATCTGCTTGGTCATCTGCAGCTGGGTCAGGGGTGATGGCTCGAGTTTCCTGAACTACTGATCCACCCGGTCTCTTTGTGGGTGACCCTGTACACCTCAAACATTGAGATTTTCCAGGGCTTCCATCATAATATGGTTGATGTACTGCTTCAGTCGATCATCCATCAGTGGTTCCTTGGTCAGCTCTTCCTGATTGGAGAGGGCCTCCAGCTCCCTTTTGCACCCAAGCTTACAGCTGCCGCGTTTCAGGGTCTTTTTGGCTTTTTCCATCCCAGCTGTCTTTTGTTCCTATGTCAATTGACCATCGAGGCTTTATGGGACTTCCCCAGACAGCTTCGATGTCCTTGATGGGACATATGGAGCCAGTGTCAGGCTCAATGGTTCTTGAGGTTTCTCCCCAGCACTCGGCTTCTCCTTGCTTGCTGCTTCATTCAGACATTGTTGCAGGGTCTCCTCAGTAGACTGAAAATTAAGGGGTTTTTTTTTCTCGTTGACCACTATTGCAGAGCCTGTTTTATGTAAGAGCCAGCTTCTCCCCCCCTCCCACCTTCCAAGAAAGTATGAACTCTTGAGAACTTTGTATTTCAAAAGTAATCTTTTATTGAAAGGGAGGAAAGCAAGCCAAAATTCAAAGCAGGCTCTGGAGTCCCTCAGGGCATGCAGTTCAGGATAAAGGAAATTAGGAACCCCTGCCCACCTTCTGATGTGGATTCCAGCCAATCCTCAGGTGTGAATACAAATTGCATCAGCCTCTCTGAGAAACAGATACAAAGAGTTTCTCAGGCTCATTTTACAATCCATTCGTTCCCCCCTTTTTCCAAGGTGTGAGATTTCTTCAGGGATTCCTGGCGCCAGGCAACGGTTATAAATCAGGGTAAAGTTTATACAAAGAGGATCAGAGAATAAATTGGGTACTTAGGAAAAGAATTAAATGTGACACTCCAAATCTTCCCTTTCTTCCACGAGGAATGGCAGATACATGGATCTGACACACAGCTAAAAATGGAGGAATGTAGAAGGAATAGCAGAACCTGGGGGCAGAGTGAAAAGAGGGCTCAGCCTAGAATCCCTATGTAGCCACAAGCAAACTCAGTCTAACTCCCCTTGTGTTGTGGTCCGTCAGCAGCCTACGGTGCTGGTGGCGGAATCGGACAGTGATGAGACAGAGGCGAGGCCAGGGCCATCGAGAAATGGAGTGTGGACTCCAGAGCCTCCAGAGTAGTGAGAGTGAGGTGCAGATTCCAGAGCCTCCAGAGGCCGAGAGTAGCAAGGAGGAGGAAGAGCTGGGAGAGCCTGTCCTTAATGCCCGAATGAGAAGAGCTGCCAAGAGGCAGGAGCAGCTCAAGCAGAGAGGTCACCTCGGGGGTAGGGCCAAGAGATAATTGGCCCCTCCCATAAGGTTTAAAAGGAGACCGGCATCGGTGTCTCAGTTTACTGGAAAGCAAAGTTGGAGCTGCATTTACGCAAGCTCAAAATTTAAGAGAAAATTTTTATAAAATGTTTTACAGATGGCATTTAGACCCTAAGAAATTAGCATGTATGTACCCGAACTTGCAAGCTAAATGTTGGAGATGTGACTGTGAAGATGCTACTTATTACCATATATGGTGGACTTGTAAAAAAATCAAATCATGTAGATAAGGATATGGTGGGTTATGCAAAATGTTTTGAAAAAGAAGATGAAGTTTACTCCGCAATTGTTTTTATTGGGTATAACTATGGATTGTATGGCAATAGAGACTAAACTGATCTTAAATTTAATATCAGCAGCCAGACTATTGGTAGCACAGTACTGGAAGAAGGAACATTTGCCTACAATTGATGAATGGATATTAAAAGTTGCTAACCTGGCGGAAATGGCAAAAATCTCAGCATATTTGAAAGACTGTTCACAAGAGAAATACATAGTGGAATGGAGAAGATGGATTGACTATATTCAAAATAAATATCAGACTAAGAAATATCAAATAGTTTTTGAATGAACAAAGTGTAATGGAAATTAAGGCTCTATGGAGGGATGAGAGTTTATGGACAGTTAGCATTAGTTTATGATTGTTAGAAGTTTACTACACCCTGTATTTTGCTCTGGGAAGTCTCAGGGGGTGGGGGGTTGAGGGGAGGAGGTAGGGGGAGGGGGAAAGGAGGGGGGGATATTTGTTAAAACCTTCTAAAACTTTTTCAATAAAAAAAAAAAGTTGGAGCTGCGCTCGTTCCATTCTCTGCTCTGGATGTTTCTCTGAGAAGACCTTGGCAGTCTCCATTCTCTGCTCGAGACGCTTATCTGCAAAGGACTTTGGCAATTATCTAAATTGGACCAGGTTGGAAATAATGACAGACCGTTTTGTGTGAGAAGCCTTTGCTTTCTTTTGAGTTTCATGATGCTGGGAATGGGTCCATTCCCAGCTGCTTGAATAAAGTTTATTTTAATTAAGGACTGCATTTGTTGCTTCCTGCTCGAGTCTCAGTCACGACACCTTGAGTGCTGTTAACCCTTATCTAACTCTAACCGGGTGCTGACCATTAGCTGAGAAGATTCTTATGCATAGGCTTTTTGCAATAATCAGCTTAATTGAATCTTCACCTTTGGACCTGGTCTTTCATGCCTGACAAGGAAGAAATAAATGCAGGTTATTCTCTCTAGGGAAGTGGACTGTGATGCACAAAAGCTTCATGTAACCACAAGCGTGTTTGTATTGTTTTTTCCTGCAAAATAAATAAGTAATGTTAAATAACACAGCTGCTTCTTTGGCAAATAGCACCAGAAGACAGAAGTCAAAAGTTAAGAGACTTAAATTGATTGGCCTTTTAATAACTTGGATCAATGAATAGTACTGGTGTTTTGCTAATGTGATTTTTTTTTTTTAAAAAAAAAATCCACCTTCCTTCACCATAGAATTTCTTCTGATGACTCAACGTGACTTCTGCCACGTGACCTTTTCCAAATTGTGTTGAGCAAAGTGACAAATTCCAGATTTTTTTTTTAAATTTACATTTATATCCCGCCCTTCTCCGAAGACTCAGGGCGGCTTACAGTGTATAAGGCAATAGTCTCATTCTATTTGTATATTTACAAAGTCAACTTATTGCCCCCCCAACAATCTGGGTCCTCATTTTACCTACCTTATAAAGGATGGAAGGCTGAGTCAACCTTGGGCCGGGCTTGAACCTGCAGTAATTGCAGGCTACTGTGTTCTAATAACAGGCTCCTTACAGCCTGAGCTATTACGGCCCTTTCCCTGGGAAAGCTCAAAAGACTACATTCCCCAAGAAAAAGCATAGAAATTACCTTTTACACCAATTATCATAAATTTTTGAGACTTCCCTGAACAATATGAACTGTGATAAAACTGTCCATGTAAATGATAATTTAAATCTCCAGTAAGTATCATTCTAAAGTGGCACCAATGGCAATCAGATACAATTATTGTATCATGGATTTTGAAGAGATCAAAAGATCATGTAATCCAATGTTTTTCAAACTTGGCAACTTTCAGATGTGCAGACTTCAACTCATGCTGGCTCGAGAATTGTGGGATTTGAAGTCTGCACATCTTAAAGTTGCCAGTTTGAAACATACTGGTCTAATAGGTTTTCTTGCAAATTGCAAAGTTTTCGTGATCCCTTTCAACTCCACAATTCTAAGATTTGCAACAGTCCATCACAGTCCACTTCCCTAGAGAGAATAACCTGCATTTATTTCTTCCTTGTCAGGCATGAAAGACCAGGTCCAAAGGTGAAAACCTCCATAATAATAAATTCAAGGAGACACTTGTGTAAGGGGTGAGATATTAATGCTAAATGAGGATGCAATTAATAAAACTGTAATTATTCCATTTGGAGACACCACATAGGATGCTTGGACTTGTCCCAGCAGATAGCAGCATTGAACTGGCTGATCTAAAAAGCTAATCCAGCATTTGGAGGAGAAATTATCTAAATGTTCCAATATTTGAGAGGCTGCCACAAAGAAGAGGAGGTCAACCTATTTTCCAAAGCACCAGAAGGGAAGACAAGAAGCAATGGATGGAAGCTAATCAAGGAGAGAAGCAACCTAGAACTAAGGAGTAATTTCCTAACAATTAACAATTGAAAGAACAATTCACCAGTGGAACAGCTCGCCTTCAGAAGTTGTGGGTACTCCATCTCTAGAGGCTTTTAAGAAGAGACTGGACAGCCACTTGTCTGAAATGATATCGGTCCCCTGCTTGACGGGGGATTGGACTAGAAAACCTCCAAAATCCCTTCCAACTCTTATTCTCTTATTCTGTTATCACTGGGAATTCCAGAACCAGAGGCTAGAATGAGAAGTTAATAAAAAGAAAACTACAGAAGACAAGAAGTAGCCATTGTAGTCAGCACCATAATGCATTTGCAGAGATTAATAGCAAATAGAGGTTGTAGTATCTGTATTTGTTTTTTCTTCACCTTATTATGAATTGTAGTAATAGAGAATGAAGAACATGTTAATTTCTGCAGTTGTTAAACTATGTCAGCCCTTTGAGATAATACAGACCCAAAGCATGAACCATGAAACTTCGCATTACGTTCATTGTAAGTTTACAATAGTAGTCTGAAAGCACTTCTCCTTACATTCCAGAAAACTAGGGAGGTTTAGAGTTAGATGCTTCTCACGTCCCTTTTCCTTTCATGGGCTGAGATACCATTTTTATGACAATTGTCTAAGCTGCATCTCTTCCTTCTGTCTCTCATGGTTATTCCCACATACCACTATAGGCTGTGACTCTGAACTCCCTGACTCCAATTTGGGGGAAAAATGTCCACCCATGCAAACAGAAATCCGCTGATTATCCTTTTGTAAAATGCCCGTTTCTTTAATGATCTTGGAACAAAATTCATCAGCAAATTTTGCAACATCTGGGTTTTCTCACATCAAGAAAGCACCAGGCCGTTGATTCTCATTCAGTTAAAGTTCAGTTATTGGCACTACTAGAACCAGTCCATCAAGTATAATTGTCAAGCCTCACCATGAACCACAATAAGCCCAAAGATTTTTTAAAGATAAATCTTTATTATAGGGAGATACTTACGCAGGATTTTTGGCTACATTTGATGGGCTTTACTGTTCTCATATAAATTATTATACAATGTGCAGTTCTAGCTTAGACTGAGTTTCTTTCTCTAAACTGCAGAGTGACGAAGAGTTTCCATGGAGAATAACAACAGCAGGCACAATATGTGAGGCCTGGCATTTAAATTTATGCGCTTCTCTAATGGAGTTCATGAAGCAATTAAGCCCTGCTAGATTTATATCTCATGGATTTTTGTCTAGAAAAAAGCAGGCATAGTCTTCCATCCATCCTTCCCTCCATTTCATGCTTTAATCAGATTTAAGAAAGCAAAATGGAATCCAGGAATTGGTGGATGATGATTCATAGCCTTCTTTTATAAGGCATCATAATAACAAAAAATTGCAAGGGATTCAAATAAGCCAAATGTTAAGAGCGTCTTAAGCAGCTTATAAAACTCAAATAGCGACATTGTGAAATAATTCACATATTAGTTGTTAAGTCAATCAACTGTAACCATTAATAATTTTAGTTTAGCGTGACCCCAGGGCTGCGTTAAAAAGAAAAAATGGCAAATTTTTCTGTAGTTCTAGTTATCTGTCTTTCTCTTTACAACTTAGTACAGGTTGTCCTCGACTTACAACCATTTGTTTAGTGACCATTCAAAATTTCAACGGCACTAAAAAAAGGGACTTATGACCATGTTTCATTGCAACCATTGTAGTATCTCCATGGTCACGTGATCAAATTTCAAATGCTTGGCAACTGGCATGTATTTGTGACGTTTGCAGTGTCCCAGGCTCATATGATTATCTTTTGCAACCTTCTGACAAGCAAAGTTGATGGGGATGCTAGATTCGCTTAACAACCATATGATTCATTTAACAATTGCAGAGATTTGTTTAACAACTGTGATAAAATGGAGCCAAATGCACTTAATAGCTGTCTTGCTTAGTGACAGAAATTTTGGGCTCAATTGTGGCTGTAAGTCAAGGACTACCTGTATTTGAAATTATTCACCTGGCCTCCTCCTTCCACCTCTATCTTCTTCCTACTATTTTTTTGGCTAATTGGCAAATTTAGAGGGGTTGATATAGCAATTCAGATGGTCATACAACACCCTTGCTTATACTAATACTGTATAGCAAGAAACCATATGCAGAATTGCCCTATAATACTTCTTTGCTCATCTGTCTTCTCACTAAATAAAATAAGCAAAACCCTAATTATGAAGCCAGAAAAGTGAGATAATCCAATTCATTGTTTCCAGCTATAGATTTCACAAACTAGAATGTAACTGAGGTTTTTTTGTAATGTTGATCTTCATTCATGAGTGATTCTCCTTTTGTTCCCTGACAGCAAATGGAACATCAAGTAGCCAGCTTTCCACACCGAAATCAAAGCAGTCCCCAATCTCTACACCTACTAGTCCAGGAAGCCTTCGTAAGCACAAGGTATTACGTTTCTTATACCTTACTAAACCTCCTTCCAGGAGATTACACAGTGTTGAGAGTTACTTGAAGGTAACAGACTTGAGACCACACTTGGAATACTGCATCCAATTCTGGTCACCAGGATCCAAAAAAGATGTTGGGACCCTCAAAAGAATGCAGAGAAGAGCAGCGAAGATGATAAAAGGTCTGAATGCTAAACCATATGATAAAGGATTGAGGGAACTAGGTATGTCTAGTCTAATGAAGAGAAGGACCAGGGGTGATGTGATAGCATTTTTCCAATACTTAGGGGCTGTCACAGAGAAGATTCTCCAAAGCATCTGAAGGCAGAACAAGAAGCAATGGGTGGAAGCTTATCAGAGGGAGATCCAACCTGAAACTAAGGAGAAATTTTCTGGCAGTGAGAACAATTCACCAGTGTAACAACTTACCCCCAAAAGTTGATAGTGCTCTATTACTAGAGGTTTTGAAGAAGAAGTTGAATAGGCATTTGTTTGGAATGATATAGAACGGGGTTCTGGATCCATGCAAGTCTGGATGGGGAGAAACAGGCTCAAGCTCAACCCCTCCAAGACTGAGTGGCTGTGGATGCCAGCATCCCGGTACAGTCAGCTGCAACTGCGGCTGACTGTTGGAGGCGAATCATTGGCCCCAATGGAGAAGGTGCGCAATCTGGGGGTTCTCCTGGATGGACGGTTGTCTTTTGAAGATCACTTGGTGACTGTCTCCAGGAGAGCTTTTTACCAGGTCCGCCTGGTCCGCCAGTTGCGCCCCTTTCTAGACCGGGATGCCTTATGCACGGTCACTCACGCTCTCGTCACTTCTCGCCTGGACTACTGTAACGCTCTCTACATGGGGCTCCCCTTGAGGTGCACCCGGAACTTCAGTTAGTTCAGAATGCAGCCGCGCGGGTGATAGAGGGAGCCACTCGTGGCTCCCATATAACACCGATCCTGCGCAGGCTGCACTGGCTACCTGTGGTTTTCCGAGTGCACTTCAAGGTGTTGGTTACCACCTTTAAAGCGCTCCATGGCATAGGACCGGGATATCTTCGGGACCGCCTTCTGTTACCACATGCCTCCCACCGGCCGGTACGCTCCCATAGAGAGGGCCTCCTCAGAGTGCCGTCAGCCAAACAGTGTAGGCTGGTGACCCTCAGGGGGAGAGCCTTCTCTGTGGGGGCACCTACCCTCTGGAATGAGCTTCCCCCAGGACTTCGACAACTTCCTGACCTCCGGACCTTTCGCTGCGAGCTTAAAACATATCTATTCTTCCGAGCAGGACTGGCTTAATAGGGTTTTTAAACATGGATTTTATTGGGGTTTATTTGATATTTTGTATTGTATTTTAAATTTAGGCTTTATGGAATAAGTTTTTTAAATAGTGTTTTTATTGAAATGTATTGTATTATTTTATCTGCCTGTTCACCGCCCTGAGTCCTTCGGGAGAAGGGCGGTATAAAAATTAAATTATTATTATTATTATTATTATTATTATTATTATTATTATTATTATTATTATTATTATTATTATTATTATTATTATTATTATTATTAAGTGAGTGAAGCCCCATCCAGAGGATGCAGGCAGCATGCAAAATTATACTCTCTCCAATCCATGGAAAAACCTTTCTCCATGGAACCAGTCCCTGGTGCCCAAAAGGTTGGGGACCACTAATATAGGATATCCTGCTTGAGGAGTGGGTTGGACTAGAAGACATCCAACCCTGTTATTCTATGTTCTATGTTATTCTATGTTCATTCTATGTGCATTCTATGTATTCTATGTTCTATGTTATTCTATGTTCTATGAAACTGCTGAGGTGATTTCTGTGAGGGTAGAACACTTTTACCTCAAATAGGACTCCGGATCATTTAGCAACTCAGAAACCATCTTGTCTTTCCCAACTGTGCCAGTTCTTTGCTTATTTATTTGTTAACATTATTTTTCCCACTTTTTTCCAGGATTTCAAGATAGGGGGAATTGCATTCCTTCTTCCTATTTTTCACCCCCAACGACAAATATAGGTGGTAGAGTGGGTTGAGAGAGAGAGAATCTGGCTGAAGATCACTCAAATGAGTTTGCGCAGTTTAGAACTCTCAGAAATATTAACTATCAGGAGCTTTGCCCCTGGCAAGGCCTCAAAGAATGGGAAATACTGTAGGAAAAAGCCTTAAGCCAGCGGGTGTGTTTTTAGAATGGCACTGAAGCTAATGTTGCCTCTGCAAGCTGTAAAGTACAGGTAGCCTTCAACTTACAACTACAGTTGAGCCCAAAATTTCTGTTGCTAAGCAAGAAAATTATTGAGTTTTGCCCCATTTTATGATCTTTTTTGCCACAAGTGTTAAATGAATCACTGCAGTTGTTAAGTTAGTAACACGGTTGTTAAGTGAATTTGGCTTCCCCATTGATTTTGCTTGTCAGAAGGCCGCAAAAGGAGATCATGTGACCCCAGAATACTGCAACCATCATAAATACATGCTAGCTGCCAAGCAGCTGAATTATGATCACGTGACCACAGGGATGCTGCAATGTTTGTAAGGGTGAAAAATTGTCATAAATCACTTTTTTACTGCTGTTGTAACTTTGAATGGTCACTAAATGAACTGTTGTAAGTCAAGGACTATCTGTACTCTACAATTACATTTTGTTGGTGCTGTTGTTTTCTGGGTCAGGACTGCTAGTAACAGTTGTTTTGGCTTTACTGTTAACATCCTCTAAATTTCCATGTCCTTACTCTCCTCACGCACACAAGCATATATGTGGGCACACACCCAGACAGTCAGAACAATTAATCAGCGGAACCGGATTGCTTTCAGAATGCCTTTGGAGATTGTCAGTCATCCAGGTCATAGTTGTGCCCAGGGTGTTTTTCTTTTTCTTTCTTTTATATTGAAAAAGTTTTACAAGATTTTTTTCCCCATACATCCCCCCCTCCCCACAACCCTAACCCTTCCCCTCCCTCCTTCCCCATCCTCTACCCCCGACTTCCCAGAGCAAATACAGGGTATTGTATCTAACAGTCATAAACTAAAATGTGCTAATTAACATAAACTCCCATCCCTCTTCTTGAACCTCAACTCCCCTTTTCCATAAAAAAGAAGAAAAAGGAAAGTATTAATACTAATACAATTACCTTCTATTCATTTAAAAGCTGTTTAGTATTTTGTTATTTCAATCTCCATTATATGTATCTTTCAAAAATAATCTTTCAAATAGGGTGATAATTCTACCTTCTCATCTAAGTCCATTAAATTTAAAGTCCAATCTTCTGTAATAAACAATATCCCATCTTCCAATGTTGTAATATCAAAAATTATTCCTCAGTATACCTTATAATCCATCATATTTATATCTCCATCATACTTAATAATAAACATCATCTTTCCTTATATGAATTTAACATTTACCTCATATTCTTCCCCATATTCCCCATACCATAACTTTCTAAACAATTTACACCCCATTTATCATACAATCCTCCAGGGTGTTTTTCAAAAGGCAACTAGACTTTCTTAGTTTTTCCCTTGAAAATGTTTCGGTTCTCATGCAAGAATTTATCAGAACTGAAGAAATTTCTTGGATGAGAAGCGAAACATTTCCAAGGGAAAAAAAAAAAACAAGAAAGTCCAGTTGCCTTTGGAAAAAGCACCTTTGGGATTTGCCTTCAGAAGTTGTGGGGGCTCCATCCCTGGAATTTTTAAGAAGAAATTTAACAAGCATTTGTCTGAAACTGTATAGGTCTCCTGCTTGAGCAAGGGATTGGACTAGAAGATCTCCAAGGTCCCTTCCAACTCTGTTATTCTGTCCCATGCCAGTTTTTCATCCACACAAAGGAAGTTTTCAGCTGCTGTTGTTTCCTTCCTCTTGATGCCATCCAGGCTAATTGTGGGATTTAACGCTTGTCCCTTTCTTCTTACAGGACCTGTACTTGCCTCTATCCTTGGATGACTCTGATTCTCTTGGAGACTCCATGTAAAGGAAACCCAGTTCCCCATCTCTGTAGTACACGCTCTGTTTTAAACACAGAGCAGTACTTCTGCCGAACCGAGCAGAGAGGTCACTGGTGCTAACGATCTCGATCCAAGGACACAAAACTTATGGTTATGCTTTCTTTGCTTTCTTGTTTTCCTCCTATGAGTTCTCTTCTGTGTTACAAAACCAACACTAGCAATGGACCAGAGGTAAAGGGATACCAACCATTTGCAGAACTTCACCATTCAAGTTAAAATGGTTATTCCTGGTGGGTTTTGGAGCCAGAGATGAAGTAGAACATTGTGATCTTACGACTTTCTATTCTCTCTCTTTGTACTGGGTGCAATGACCCCAGGAATGGCTGTCAGTATAGGGAAAAAATGATAGCCTTTTCAAAAGATTCCATGTCAAAATATTCCATCGGCAGATGTGGCAACACTGCCCCTAAACTTCAACTTTTCCCACCGGGATATTTTTCAGACATTCGTAGTTACCAGCAACTTTACCAAAGTAGCTTTGTTCCCCTCAATCCTACTGTGTTAAATTTAATATTTTCCTATTAACTGTACTTGATTTATGCTCACAGCCACCAAGGGCTAAATCCATGATGGTAATAAGGTCAATATATCACAGCATGCCCCAAAAATAAATGAGCAAAAAGCTATTTATGGTAGTTTTGCTGCAGAACCTTTAAGGCCAGGATCTTTTCACTGCAGTGGATTTTTAAAGGCAATAAAAATATGGTTTGGTTGATATGAAGTTACTGGAAGTGCTGTGTGGTATCTCTTGATCTCTGAAAGATTCTTAATGCCTTGCAAACAGCCAACAGTGAAAACACTGTGAAGGTTTTGTTTTCAGGTTTCTAACACTTCTCTGTTCCTATAACTACTGCGATTGCTGTTAATGTGAAATCAGTACAATTTTATAATGGAAAAATGACTTTACCTAGGTTGTAGAGAAGCAATTCTTCAAGCTTCTTCTTTCTTTCTTTTTTTAAAAAAGTAAAAACTGGTGACTTGATTTTGCTTAAAAAATAGAAAAACAAAAGTATAGAAAAATGTTCTGCGCAGTGAAACGTTTTCGAAGTTGCGGCCAAATTTAACATCTGAAATAGGAAAAAAAACAGGGCTGACATCATGATTGGGTGCGTTGGGGAGGTGGGCTGTTACCATTCAGTGAGTATTTTGAAAGGATTTGTAACATTAGGGGCCTCTGGAAGAATAAAAAAAGTCAAGATGTCTGCTCTCCCCTTATCATTGGAGCTCTGACTTGCTTTGTATGTGTGTTGGCAGCTCAAAACAGGTTGGGTTTCAATTGAGGGCACCATGTTGATTTTTTGCCTCCAGCCCCAACCCACCCCCTTGTGCAACATGCTGGATTTATCTTGCCATTTTCGGCATGTTCAAGAATCCCAATTAAGGCCTTTTCTATGAAAACAGCCCATGAGAACAGAATGCAAAGCATAAGCAAGCTTTTCCATTTTTTGTAATTGTAAATGCAATGTTTGATACAGGGCTGACCATTTTCCCTATGCCTTTTTATCAGTGCTGGATAGTGTGTACCGCCTTGTTCCTGATTCATCAAAATAAGTGCTTTGATTTTTTTAAAAAAAATTCTCGGATCTTTCCATGTGAAGTGCTCTACTTTTTTGGGGTGGGAACCCCTTTTTGAATTTAGAATGTGTATGATAAGAGTTTGTTCTTTCATTTTGATTGGAAAAGCTGCTTTGGGCCACTTGCATGAAATGGAAAGGTGAGCTGAACAGGCATGATTCACATGGCTACTTTGCTCACTTTTTTCTCTTCTAGTGGGGGGTGGGATTCCCCATTTCTTAAAATGACTTTCTCTTAACCCACTGGTTAAGATCATTGCACCACTAGCAAGATTTGAGATATGGTGACAATGTGAGTGAGCTGAGTGTTAGGATGTTATCGTTGCAGAGAAGATGTCAGATGATGGAGTGGCCTGTAGTTAACCACAATCCTGCACCACAAAGACAAGTAAGACTGAACCCATTGCTAGCCAAAGCAGTGTCTAGAATTCCCTATTCCCCAATGTTGTCGTTTGGTCTGATGCATCCACTAAACATTGGTTCAGGAGAACCATTTTCCTTGTAGGATCACAGTCAGATCACCATGGGGAAGGCTGACTTTGAGGACAAAGCACAGAAAAAGATCTACAGGAGAGTTTCCCATGGTGTGTTTGACCCCCTAGCAGATCTAGTGTATAAATTGGAGCAGGTCTCTTAATTTCTTGGTGCCTCAATTTACCTTATCTGTCAAAATAGGGACAGGAATACTTCTCTACCTCATGGGAAGGGTGGTTGGGCTGACAGGTGAGTCATTTTGTTAATGCCGTAAAAGACATATTTGGTGGAAAAGTACTTATAGCTTTGGAAGGGGTAGAATTCGTTGAGTTCATGGAAGGTTTCCTGGGTGGCCTGAGAGATCTTTCTACAGACAGCCAAGCAGCCCTGACCACCACAACTAACAATGCGCACACTGTGAGCTTTGACTGTTGTCAACACCAGAAACAGGAACTGATCTCTCCCTCCCAGATCTGGCAATGGTGACTCTGTCCCTCCTGAGATTCTGAATCATGGTTACAAAGGTAACCTCCATTGTGAATTGCTTACAGGAACACTTGCCAACTTGGAGATACGCTTTGTTTGCCACGCATTCACTTTGCTCCAGTTTTGATCTTCTGCTCTCTCTTCTCTCTCGCTTGAAGGGCTGTTCTCACTTTGCCAGTTGGGTGTGATCAGAGGAGCTATACTTCTGGAAACTGAAATTGAATGATCCTTTTCTGCTAAAGGTGATGATGCTTCTTGACAACACTGCCTTTTTAGTCGAGAGTCTAAAAAACTTGATGCCTTCAACCCAATCTTTCCTGGTTTAATAGACAAGAAGCAATGATCTCCGTCAAAACTGAGCCATGGAGAACAGACCCTCTCCCTCCCTCTTTCTCTCTTTTACACACATACACAAACATATACCCATACAAAATACATCTATAGATGGTTGATCTATTTAATTGCTATTCTTGGGCAATGCCCTAGAATTAAGCCTATCCTTGGTAGTAGTACTGTAGAGTCTTTTGAATGTTAACTTTACTCTTTCTTGATTGCACAGAGAGGACAAACGTAGGCTGTTTTTATCTGCCAAAGGAAACCCTGAAGTAGTATTGTCCTTTGTATAAAATGCTGGGAACACATATTAAGGGAGAAGCCACCATATTTATCTTCAGCTTGTAAGCCCTTGAGAAGCTTATAGATAGAATGATAACTAGATCCATTTTCCCCAGCTGATTTACTTCAGACTTCCAATTCTCTGAAATCCCAAAGAGAATTGAAGTTCCTTTAGAGATACAACCTGGACATTTTGACAGCTGAAAACTGGATAGAATTTTGGTCCATTCCAGTAGTGATTCTTCATCATGGTTTACATGCTATAGCTGAACGTCTTTGCAAAAATGCAGATTTGGGCTTTCATTTTTATTGCACTTAATAATGGCATGTCTACTAGGAATGTTGTTGCTTGAGCTTTGCCATGCTGTGCGTTACTTCTGAATCCAGAAATGGTGAGATTCAGCTTTTGTAAGCATTCACCTTGAGCATTCAGAAAACCAGAGGCCTATTTAATGAAAAGTGAAGGTTAGTCTTTCTAGAAAAGGAATGGGGGAGGGCAGAGGGAGCCATTCAAAACTTGCAAAAGTGAAACAGGGTAAAGAACAAAACTCCCAGAAGAATCTTTCAGGTAAGTATTCTTGAACTGTAGGTAGAAATCAGTGACTATGTCAGATGTAAAGCTGCCTATGTAGTGGATGTTGCATGATTCTTTGTACAAAATAAATAAATTAAAATGCATGCCAAATAGCCATATGTACCATGGTAGGTGTGTTCAGCTCCAAACTCATCAAAAAAACAAAAAACACTAGAGGCTACAGTGCTTTTCTCTTACAGCTCATTCATTAGTGCAAACAGATGCCACCTATTTTATATAAACTGATTGTATTATGATGAACAGAAGCAGTGAAGGACTATAACAGCAGTTTTCAATACACAAGTTCAAAAGTTGAATGGCCAGGAGTGGCATTTAAGGAGGGAAGGGCTGAGGGCTACAGTAGATGGATCACTGTATCACACATGTGAGCAAGGTTGATGTTTGGGGGAGGAGGCAGAGAGGGCAATTATTTAATTTTTGTTTGGCTCGTATATGCCTATTGTAGGATTTCCACAACAGTGTTTATTGCTTCCCCTTTCAAAATAGCAGCTTTCTGTATTCACAAAAGGAATTCAAGGACCACAGAAAGTTGCTGCTGTAACTTGTGACCTTGAGGCTACATCCTATCCTGTCAAGCACAATCAACCAGACCCACATGAGTAGGGTTCAAACTAGCTACTGTGATTCCACAGGAATCATCCCAGACTAGAAGCTTTCACCGGGAAAAACTAAATAAGATTCAAAGGCAATCAAGGGGTGGGGAGGGGTGGACCTTTCCCTCTTATGTCTGTGTAATGATTCCAGACTAATTCCCTCCTTGATCCTTCCTCCTGACTGGGACAGTCTTTCTCCAATATATCCCTGCTCTAGCTCTAGGAAACTATGCTTGGTTTCTTTTTTAAAATTCTTGCACTTGAGCAGATGTAAGATCAGGGTGTAGAAGGAAGATTTAGAAGACAGCAATAGCCAAATTGTACACCTGGGCCCCATATAGTCCTTTAGCCCTTCACAGGTGCCTGCAACTTTGCTTTTATCCATTCCCTCTTGATTTAACTATCCATGACCACTGTTAATGTGTTTAAGGTCCCTATTGCCATCCAGCCCATAAATGAAAGTATTCTCACTGCAGAGGACCATTGGTGAGAGGGTAGCCCTGAATTAAAGTCTCATGCTTTTTTGTTTTGCACTGGCAGCCGCCTATTGTCAATATACATGTAAAAATGTATTTGTCGGTCATGAAGAAGATTCGTCCTTTTAATCCTAGCAGCTCATGAATTATGCTGTAGAGACCACTGTGAAGTTCTCCTAGTTTTGTGAAGCAAAGGCGATGCAGCTGTCTTGAGGACAGATTATGGATGACTTGAAAGGGCAGATCTGTGGTAAATGTTGGGAAAAGTTTCTGGGAGATGTTTGGACTTCAACTGGAAGTTCACACATCTTAAAGTTGCCAAGGTTGGATGGATTGAAAAAAGCTTCGGTTCTGGAATAACTTCATGTAGGCCTTTAAAATATGCTAAAAAGAATCAAAGCTGTCTGCCTCTAGAAAAAAAATTCAAGTTTTTGGGGGGATATTACCTCTTCGATGGAAGCACAGTCCACAAGAGTTCCATTTCTTCTCTTTGGCTACTAACTTGAATATTTTCCAATAGAAACAAGATTGTTCCTATATAATAAGTCATAGCAGCTAACAGACCATAAATGAAAGTCTTCTCACTGCAGAGGACCATTTGGCATCTGGCAAATTGCCCTTTTAATCTTAATCAATTTAATTTCCTTCCCAAACATCCAGGTTTTCATATTGTTTAAATATGAAAGTTCTGGGATCAAACATATACTAGAACTATTTGGCATTACTGCTCTTGTCAAGCTTACAGCTAACAAGGAGAATACAAAGATACATAATCCCACCTCCCAGGACAAACACAGCAAATTTAGAATGCCAATGTAATTTCTGATCCCCTCTTCCCTTTCTGTATTTGGCATCCTATCTTTAACATCACCTATTTCTTCCTGAAACAGGTTTTGTCAGAAATAAGAATTCTTATTCATCCATCACCAACTATCAATTCATTATTTTATTTATTTATTTATTTATTTATTTATTTGATTTTTATACCGCCCTTCTCCCGAAGGACTCAGGGCGGTGTACAGGCAACAATAAAATACAAAAACACCACAATATACAATTTAAAATACGAATTAAAAAACTTATTATAATTAGCCTAGAACCTTAAAATTTATAAAACCAAACCCCATTTAAAATTAGTAGAAAATTTAAAATCGATAAAATTTATGTAATTTAAAATTTAAAATTTAAAATTTAGGCCAGCCCCGCGCGAATAAAAAGGTATGTCTTCAGTTCGCGGCAGAAAGTCCGAAGGTCAGGTATTTGACGTAAGCCTGGGGGAAGCTCGTTCCAAAGTGTGGGAGCCCCCACAGAGAAGGCCCTTCCTCTGGGTGCTGCCAGCCGACATTGTTTGGCGGACGGCACCCTGAGAAGGCCCTCTCTGTGAGAGCGTACGGGTTGGTGGGAGGCATATGGTAACAGCAGGCGGTCCCGTAAGTACCCAGGCCCTAAGCCATGGAGCGCTTTAAAGGTCGTAACCAACACCTTAAAGTGCACTCGGAAGGCCACAGGCAGCCAGTGCAGTCTGCGCAGGAGCGGTGTTACGTGGGAGCTACGCGGAGCTCCCTCTATCACCCGCGCAGCTGCATTCTGGACTAACTGAAGCCTCCGAGTGCACTTCAAGGGGAGCCCCATGTAGAGAGCATTACAGTAATCTTATAATTATGCAAATTATAAGAGCTAAAAGACTCAATATTCATAATACATTAAAATGGAAATTTACAAGGCACATAAACTGTAGCCTCTTGTAGCACAACAGTAGGGTTAGCATCCCAAAATATCACAATAATACAATGAAATGTCTGCTGGGTTTGTAACATGAGCACAGAACCCTCAGTTGCATGAAATTGCAGAAGTAGAAGCAGCTAGAAAAGTTTTGGTTGCAAACTACAGGTGTTATCACCTGTGTTCAGAGGTTTTAGGTCTAATTCTGTCTTTGCACATACATTGAGGCCGCCTTCTTTCTTGGCTTTGTAATAAATTTTAATCAGTTTTTTTTAATCTTGATCTTTGATCTTGAGTCCCTTGGAGAGAACACAAATACCATGCTTCTCGTCTATGGAGATTCTTGGTCATCCAGGTCATGGTTAGCCCAAAGGTACTTTTTTCTTTTTTTCTTTTTTATTGAAAAAGTTTTAACAAACAAAAACATTTTCCCCCTTTTTCCCCCCCTCCCCCACAAAACCCCTTCCCCTCCTTTCCCCCGGCTTCCCGGGTCAATCACAAGATATTGTTATAGATAAACCAAACATAGAATAAAATTTTCCCTTCTAATCCAATTAACATCCAAATCTTTTCATTTCCCAACCCCCCCATTACATAAAATAATACTTCCTAATTATTCAAAGGCAATCTGATATTTCTTAACCTGATACCTGTTTTGTAAATAATCAATCCATTTTTTCCATTCAATTAAATATCTTTCCTGCGTATTGTCTTTCAAAAAAGCTGAGATTTTAGCCATCTCAGCCAAATTAGTAACTTTCAATATCCATTCTTCTATTGTAGGTAACTCTTTTTTCTTCCAATATTGTCCAATCCAGCCTTGCTGCTGTTATTAAATTCAGAATCAATTTAGTCTCAATCCCTGCAAAGGTACTTTTTTCAAAAGGTACCTGGACTTTCTTGATTTTTCCTTGAAGACATTTTCCTTCCGACAGTGGGGAATGGAAGGATTCCAAAGATGACTGCAAGGAATAGAAATCCTTCCATTCTTCACCGTTCAGTCAGAACTGAAGCAGCTTCTTGGATGAGAATGAAATCTCTTCAAGGAAAAATAAAGAAAGTTGCCTTTTGAAAAAAGCACCCTTGGAGCTACCGTGCTTCTCATTTGGCCTTGATGTGGTGCTTACTGTGGCATACTGTGGCCTTGGAAATTCTGAAAGTTGAAATCCACACATCTTAAAGTTGCCAAAGTTGAGAAAACAGCTCTCTAGGCTATGTCACAAGGTGATCTTAATCAAGAATCCAATATAGTCAATTTCATAGACTCTTGGTCATTTTCAGAACTGTTAGCTTTTTCTGTCTTGGTATCTGTAGCTTGGTTTCTGCCAGATAATCCAATAAATTAAGAAGATCTTAATGCTTCTCTGAAACACATTTTTTAAAGGAATTTATGGAAACTGTAATTGCCTAAAATTATCTTAAAAGGACTCATGGAAGTTAACTGATCGTTAAGGAAAAATATCAGGAGAATGGACTGGACAGTATGTCTTGCGTTCAATAAGACTCCTTATCTGAAGGAATAACATCTATGCATATTCACCCTTGTTTCATGACATATATTTAAACTGTCAAACTTCTAAACTATGTTTCCCATTAAATTATTACAATTTTATTTCTCACTGTTACCTTAAAAATCTGTCCACTTGAGATTATTATTGAATATTATCTTCCATAGGAGAAGAGACTCCTTCTTCTCCTTCTCCTCCTCTTCCTCCTCTCTTTCAAATTTGGCATTCATTCATTTATCAGTTGAATAGTTTTCTATCCCTCCAACCTCAAGGCAACCTCATAACAATAAACAATGCAGTAACACCAAGCAAAAATGTTTTATAAATACCTTAAAAAAATCCCTAAAAATCATATAAGGTGTCAGATCCCAAGAGACCTCTGGAAAAATTCTGTCTTCACTTTTTTTCCCCAGAAGGCAGATAATGTTGGAGACAAACAAATTTCTAATTTCTAAATTTCTAAAATTTCAAATTTCTAAAAAAAAAAAAAAGCTTCCATATTGTCTGCCCTTAAACGTCCCAAAACTGGGGCCGACCAGCTATTTCTCCCAGCATTATCAATGTGCCAAGCTATAAAGGGCTTTTATAGATGAATACCAGCATTTAAATAGAACCCAGAAATTGATAGGAAGACAGTGAACACTTGAAAAGCAGATGTAGCCCCCGTATGCACCAATGGAAGCTTCTAGATAGTCTTTCCAGGCAGCCCCATGTAGAATCTATTGCAGTAGTCTAGTGCGATGGATACTGATGAGGGGACATGGTGAGATCCTCCTATCTGAAGTGAGGCTGCAATTGGTCCACCAGCTGAAACTGAACAAAGTTCTCCCTGGCCAGGACCTTCATTTGCTAATCCAGAAAGAGAAGTCTGAAGGTTCTCAAGTTGTGGATCTGGTCCCTCAGGAGCTGCGCAACTTTCCCAGAGCTAAGACAAGAGGTCATAGAGGAACTCCAGTGTTCAAGCAACATTGTCTGTCTTGCTAGAGTTCAAGTTAAAGCTCATCTCTTATATCCAGATCTTCGCAACCCCTAGACATTAGGACAACACTTCAACAGCATTTTCAATACAGGCCAAGGTCACAATGTACTGTTAAGTATCATCAGTCTCTTGATGATTCCAGACCTTAAACTGCCAAATGACCTCCCTAACAGCTTCTATAAGTGTTAATAATGGGAGGACATAACTCAACCTTATATATCCCCACAGTGGTATATAAACAGCCACTAAACTGATCTCTTCCTTCTGGAATTGTCTGTTGAGGAAGGACTGGAATCATATGAAACAGTGTCTTCAACCTCCAGTCCTGCAGCTTGTCCAGAAGGATGCCATGGTCAATGCTATTGACAGCCACTGAGAACTGCAGTACCTTCATCCAAAGCCTGATCAATGCCATATCTGTCCTAAACCCGGGTCTGAACCCTGACCTCTGCTCTTTGTCTATAACCTATTCCTTATAAAAAGTTGAATTGTGTAGAGACTTCAGATGTGTGAATGCCACCATCCAATTTTCTTAATCTGTAGCAAGTGACAGAGCAAAAAAACATTGAATTATAAAACTCTCTTAATGGCATCTACATAAACGTTCATTACTTTTTTGGAGATGCATATTTTTCTTTACTGCTCTTTTACAAAATACACTGTGGCCTGAAGACTGTCAGGAACTAAAACCAGACGGTAATTTAATATCTTGAGTTTTCTGAGCTGATTATGTATGATTTGCTTCATTTGTGAAAGAAAGCTGCAATATAATATAACCAGGATGTCAAAATGTGTTTTCTTCTATAATCTTTCTGTGTTGAGTGGGAATGAAGTGGGGAAAAACAACAATTTTAAAAAGTAAAAGAAGAAGCAAGGTAAGGTTTAAAGTTTAGCTGGCATACTTTAAACTTTCTGTACAGAATCTTTAAAAACAGGTCCTTTGTATGAACTGTTGAATTTTACAGGGTTGATACTTTAGTTTTTGTTTTGTTTTGAATGACATATTTAAAGAATGAGTCATTGTAAAGAGGATGAATTAATTAAATTAAGGGGTTTTCTTTATCTTTCTCTAACAGATCCATCTAATATTTTCATAACCCTCTATCAGTACAGTTGAAGGATTTTATAAAAAGCTGGAAACTTTTTTTCACCCACATCCAACAGAAATAATCTGTTTTTCAGTAAATTTCAAAATGTTTTACATCTTTGCAACAATTCCCTCTTCTAGCCATCAGCACTGGGTGAAATTAAAGTGAAGCTGCACCATGAAACAAGGCTGACACATATCAGGAGCATCTGCAGAGGAGTAAAAAAAAATCAAGATGGCAGACTCAATCATCTGAGCGAATGTGTGTTGCAGGCACACATAAAGGGGGCAGTTTCCATCACATGATTGTGAAAGCCATCTTTACTTTTTTGAAACCCAGCCTCCCATGGCAGATGCTCCTTTTGAGATGTTCCCCAAGCTTCCAACAACCCCTTCTCCAACCAAAATAGCTCATTATAGTATTGCTATAGAGATACAATGATTTACAATGATTGTAAAATAGGCAGCACCATTTTTGGTGCCCTGGAAAACGTGTGGTTAAGGACATTAACATGGATTGGCCATGTGGCAATCAAACTACAAAATGGAGGGGCCAGGAAGTTGATCATGGCCGATATTTCAGATAGTTGCTACAGCCCACATTTCAACCTGCTGAGCCAACTTGCTCTGCAGCGTTTCCTGCTCACAAGCATGAGCGTTTAGTGTGTTGTTCCATGACATCTCCACCATTAGGTTGTCCATAGGAAGCAGGAATTCAAAGAAAGTCAGGATGGTGGCTACATTTGTCTGGTTGTAGCACCATCTGTACTTTTGGCTCACCTGAACAAACAGTAACAGAAGAGACGGAACAGCATTTTTAGAAGGCTTATGATTACCCTATGATCTGCTGTGCAATTCAGATTACAAATGTTCTTCCTGTCCCAACTTGTTCCCATTGATAACACTGCTCCATAATTCTAGGTACATGGAGGAAGAACCTTCCAGAAAACTCTTTGAGCAAGCATAGCAATATGATTTTTTTTCTTAATTAGCTGGGCTCAGGGAAATTACATGGTGCCATTGACTATGTGTTATTTCCTCCTCATTCCTTTGACTATGAGATTGCTTTCATGAACTCCTGTATGTCCTTAACCCGACTCCTGTCTGATGAATATCTAAGCAAAAGGGAATTCTTTTAAAGTCTGTCTTTTAAAGTCTCTTTGATGTCAATCAGATAATTTCACTTTTATTGATGATGTTCTGCTTGGGGATGCTGACATTTTCTACACGAGGAACAATAATTAGAGTTTCCATCCCAAACTATTCTCGGCTGTTATTGCCTTGTAAAATATTGCAGCTTTAAACCAATGAACCCACTCTCTTCTCAAGGTGCATGTTCTGAACCCATTCTGCATTCTAAATTCATGGCAAGTCAGTTAGCAGTCCGTCCACCATTTTTTCGGCCATTCAACTTGTACAGAAAGCATTTTTATTGAGATCTTTGGGGGAGGGGGGATTATTTTTTTTAAAGCTTCAGTTCCATGGCTAAAGGTAGAATTAGGCTACTTAGCTGACAGACGTCAAAATAGTTGTGGTAGTTTTTAGACATTTTAGATTGCTAGCAAAGAAGAGTTTGAGAGTAAACGCATGGTATTGACATCTCATGCCTTAAATCATTTCTTTTGCCCACTCTTGGCTTCTCTCTGTCCTTCTGTGTTTTGCATTCTTGTGGGGTTTTTTTCAGTTATTGGTATATACATGGAATATAGCAAGAGGACAAAACCTGAATAAGCACTGATTGTGGGAAGGTGTTTCATTACAGTTGTATTGTACAATTCAATGTCTTGCTCCTAAGAATAACTTGCCTTGATTTTTGTCTGTTTACGGCAACAGATCTCACAAATGTGTATCCGGAGCATTATGCCCAATGCCATTCAGGGTTTTTTGTACTTTTTTTAAGGAGAAAATGTATATAATGTCAAGAACTTCCCTTTTTCCCTCTGAATATTTGAAATGGGGTAGAGAGGGCACCTGATGGTACCAGGATCCAATGGAGAAATGTTGCGTTCTATCCTAATGGTTCCCTCTTCTGATGATGACCACAATCAAAAAAGTGTGATCGTTTACATTTGAAGGAAGCATAGTTCCTGGGTTGACTCCAAACAGAGTCTGCAGAGACTAAGAACTTGCGAATCAGTGACTTTGAATGAAAAGAAAGCAAACTGGATGGACGTACCCCGGACTTACTTTTCTGAGTCTCTTTTTCTCTCCACTGGAAAGGCCCTGTTTAAAGGCCTAATGTTTTCAAGCTCTTGGTTTTCCAATGGTGAAATATTGTGAACTGTTTTTATCGCCCGTCGTCCTCTCCACCCAATCCTGACCAGATGAGGTCTGTAACATGCAGCAAGAAGAATTTGTATACGCGATAGCTTTGCTCTCAATATTTGTTATGCATTGTTTCCCCCCCCCCTCCATCTCAATGTACATTGGCAACGTGTGTGTAATGTCATCTTCCAAAATAAAATTTGGTTTCAATACTTAGGTGAAGAAAGATGTGGTGGACTGAAAGAGTGTGTCTTTTCTGTTCCTTTGGTGGTGCTTTCAGAAAGCAGTGGTCAAAACTTTTGGGTGGGGGCAGCTTGTTTTTTGTAATTGGAGTTCCAAGAGTATAAGGGGATACAGTAGAGAGGTTGATCATCCCCAGAAGTGGATGACATGATTTGTAAAATGAAACTGGATTAAGGTAAGTAAAAATTCAGTCTCACAAGTGGGAAATATTTGCAAACAAATATAATTCATTTAGATTTGACATTTGTCCAAGAAGCTAAAAGAGTCACATATAATTCCCATTTTACATTCTCTGAATTTTCTTTAATTCGCATAAAACTTTCACCTTTTACTAAATTTGCTGCTAAATAGTCAGCTGCCAAAGGATGTTAAGCTGAGTAATTAAAAATTAAATACTTTATGCCTATGACATGTGTATCAAAGGTAACACACCACAAATGTTTTTGATGACATTCCAGTGTTCACCAACACCTAGCATCCATTTTTGAAAGCATACTCCATTCTTATATGATTTTTAGAATCCACAAGGCCAAGGAGAATGGGGCGAAGCAGCCTCAAGATCCTCCAGAAGTCATGCACGAGGGCCATGTTCTCGAGTCTCTGGAGCCTCTGAAAATCGTGCATGAATGTGGCATGCTTTCACAGTTTTCAGGGGCAGTAGAGACTACAGAAGAGCATTCTCTGAAGCCACTTCACGAATGGAGGCCTTGTGCTACCAGAGCTGCTTCAATTTGTAATCTTCTAAAAAAATAAATGAATGTGTAAAGCATTGTTTCTCTTTTGTTCAAGGATGTTCATGTGTGACGTACCAGCAATTCAAGTTAGACATTTTCTGAATTTTTCAAACATGAAGTGCAAAAGATTCACCATCATTGTTTTATGCATTATCAGACCATTACCTAATAAGCTCTGCTCTGAAGCATAGAGAATTCACAATTATAATTAACCGCAGATTCATTCAGAGATCTTTTTCATCATTTATTACCTAATCTAGCTCAAGTAATCATGATTTTTGTTAGTCTGGCATTATCAAGAAGGCATGTACTCGTAGCTGAAATATTCATCCAGAGCTGCATCAAGAGCCGCATGGCTACGTATGGATCTGAATCTAGCTCTTCCAATTGTTGCATACTGGTTGTAGTTACAAGGAGTCCTCAATTTACAACAGTAATTGAGCCCACAATTTAGGTTGTAACTTGTAATTGTTGTTAAGTAAGTCACCAAGTGATCATACTCAATTTTATTACCTTTTTTTGCAGTGGTCCTTAAGCAAATGCCAGGGTTGTTAAGTGAACCCATTGTTTGCTATAAGCATCATAAATTATGGTCATGTGGCAGCCAGATGGTGCAAATGTCTATAAATGCAGGCTGGTTGACGAGGGCTTGAAATACAGTCACATGACTGTGGGAAGGCAGACACTGGAACTTCAAATCTGAGCTGTTTTTGAGTGGGTCTGTCATAACTTCAAACAATCACCAAGCAACTGGTCATAAATCAAGGACTACCTGTATCTTTGACTTCCTCTACATTCTTTCCTTCCTTCCTCTCATTTCCTTCCTTCCTTCCTTCCTTCCTTCCTTCCTTCCTTCCTTCCTTCCTTCCTTCCTTCCTTCCTTCCTTCCTTCCTTCTTTGATTCCTGGCAAACATCTGCACAAGTCTCCACAATTTTCTTGCAAGTCTCAAAGGTGCTTTTTTCAAAAGTCAGTTGGACTTTCTTGGTTTTTTTCCTTTGAAAATGTTTCACTTCTCATCTAAGTAGCTTGGATTCTTAGACTCTGGAAGGCATAGTGGATGAATGAAGATAGGAATCTCAGAATATCTCTCTCTCTCTCTCTCTCTCTCTCTCTCTCTCAGAGCTTGTGGGTTGGTTTCCCAACATTTCATTATCAGGCTAGGTAACATCTTCAGAGGAGTTTAGGAGATGTCAGTGTTCCTCTGTTTATAAGGGCTTTGTGTGGTCAATAGGTTTTATGACATCAGGTGAGCATCTTGTGGTGGGTCTTGTAATGAGGCATGTCTTCCTCAATACTTAACCACAATTTTGCTTTACATAAAGCCCCATCAGAGATAGCAACTTCTGGACCATTTAAAACTTTTGCAGAAAACGGGCTGACTTCCTCTTAGGAAATACCCACCTGTTTGAATTAGGTCAAAATTTCCAGTCTGTTTTCCAGATGTGTTTACTTCTCCTCTCCAAGACTATCTGGCCAGAAAGATTGAGAAGTAAAGAGAGATCAATTTGAGGTCAGCCAAAATCTGCAGGGAGGATTCTCTGGGATGGTTTCACTCAGGTGAGCTTTTGGCCAGAAAGGAAATGAACAATTGTCCAGGTGCAGAGAAGCCTGGAAATGTCTACCTGTCTGGCTCTGTTGTTTCTCCTGCTTAGATTGTGAAACAGAGCTTTCACCTAAGGAGAATCAAGAAGTGACTGATCATAATCTATTGGGTTTACAATAACATTTCAGACAAACGTAGAAGAAAATAAATGGAGGTGCTGTTGAGCCTTCATGGAGTTCTTGATTTTTCATGGAGTCATGATTATACAGCTTACTCCCTTCCCACATCGAGTGCCATCATTTTAACAACAATAAAATAGGAATGCAGCACCTTACAGGTAGGAAAGCAAATTATAGGGTATTTCCAGATTCTCATTGGGTTTTCTAAAGTGCTAGTCTCAGCTGTTTTTAAATTAATTAATTTCACTCCAGTTAATTGATTTTCACTGCACGATATAATAATGACCACACAGCTAAGCAATTTTAAAATTGGATTTTTAACTCATTTATGGAAGATAAATTGGTCCACAGTTTTAGCTATGAAGATTTAGTAGAACCTTCAGAGTTAAAGGATTTTAGAAGACCCTTTGTAGGTGTGTTGTAATTGCTGGGAAGACAGAGAAACTCTGTGAATTGTGCTCTTTATTCTCTATTTATTGATCCACATGTGTGTAATCTGGCTGGTTACATTACTGCATTATTAGCTGAACACTTGATAATAGAGTTTATATAATATAGGTGAGATTCTACTTCTGAATGAAGTAGCATTTTATTTGTCAAGGACTTTGGGTCATAAATCATGTGAGCAACTCTCATAGCCAGAAGACAAGACTTTCATCTTTGCTGCTACCTCAGAAATATTTAAGATCTCATAGGAGGTAAACGCCTGAGAGGAGAAAACTGCATTTTATTTTAATAAAACACACAAACCAACAAAAACCAAGACAACAACCTTGATTCTTCTCCCCTATTTATCTTTGTAATTTATTTGCCTCCTTTTAAACTTCAAACAGATGCAATCTTTCCTCTTGTTAATTCTCATCTGTGTTTTCTAATCTTAATCTTCCTGTGCCTCATTTTCTGCCCTCAATTTATCCATCTCTCCAATTGTACAGGTAGTCCTCGACAGGGCAATTTGTTTAGCAACCATTCAAAGTTACAATGGCACTGAAAAAAGACACTTATGTCCATTTTTCACATTTATGACCATTGCAGGCCAAATGTAATTTACACTTGGATGCTTGACAACTGACTCACATGACGGTTGCAGTGTCCTGGGATCATGTGATCCCCTTTTGCGACCTTCTGACGAGCAACGTCAATGAGGAAACCAGATTCACTTAACAGCCATATTACTAATTTAACAACTGCATTGATTCACTTAACAAATATGGCAAGAAAAGTTGTAAAATGGGGCAAAATTCACTTAATAAATTTGTCACTTAGCTACATAAATTTTGGATTCAATTGTGGTCATTGGTTGAGGATTACCTGTACTACCAAACTAGTTCACTTCACCTGTCACTGTTATCATGTTACCCCTCGTGCCTTTATATCTATGAACCAGCTTACCTCTTTGACAATTTCTTTAAAGACCTTCATGGCTTCCTTTATTGCACATTCAGTCTTATCTCCCAGCACATCTCATTTCAAGATCTTGGCTCTTCCAAATACATCATCTGCTACTAACTCAATTTTCCCTGTTCCTCAAAAGTTTTTTGGTTTTTTTTTTACATTTATATCCCGCCCTTTTCCGAAGACTCAGGGCGGCTTACAGTGTATAAGGCAATAGTCTCATTCTATTTGTATATTTAAAAAGTCAACTTATTGCCCCCCAACAATCTGGGTCCTCATTTTACCTACCTTATAAAGGATGGAAGGCTGAGTCAACCTTGGGCCGGGCTTGAACCTGCAGTAATTGCAGGCTATTGTGTTCTAATAACAGGCTCCTTACAGCCTGAGCTATTCTGGCCCTGAGTTTTAGCTCATCCCTTGATGCTTTTTATGTCTGGTTCTGTCTCTTAGAATACCCAAACACTCGTCTTGTTTGAAGACATAGAGACAACGTTTTTGATGAAATATACCACTTGCATGTTCCTTATTCCTAGTTAAAAACCTTTATGATTGTACCCCTTGATAGATGATCAAGCTAAATACATAAGGAGAGGAAAATAACCTTGCAGCTGCCTAAACAATGACCAAATACTATTTCAAACTATGCTAAAATTTCAGAGTTGTATTGGGAAAGTACATTAAAGCTTTTTTGTGAGAAAAATAAGAGGAAAGATAAAGTCTTCAACTGAAGAAAATGTCAGCTAGCAAATCTTTTTCCTAGCCTACATCTATTATTATTATTATTATTATTTTATTTGATTTTTATACCGCCCTTCTCCCGAAGGACTCAGGGCGGTGTACAGGCATAATAAAACCGACAATACAATATACAAGTTTAAAATACGATTTAAAAAACTTATTTTAAATTAGCCCAATGATTAAAATTTACCATACTAAGAAAACCCCGTTTAAAATTAATAAATTTAAACATTAAAATCCCAATTTAAGCCAGCCCTGCGCGGATAAAAAGATGAGTCTTGAGTTCGCGACGAAATGTCCGAAGGTCGGGTATTTGGCGTAAACCCGGGGGAAGTTCGTTCCAGAGTGTGGGAGCCCCCACAGAGAAGGCCCTTCCCCTAAATTATGCTTTTTTCCCAATTGGCAAAAAACCTCAGTGACAAAAAAAAAATGTTTACTTTTTACTAAGACAATACCACAACCACAAGGAGAAGAATTTAAAATATATATTTAAATTTAAGATCCATATTTATCGTTGTAATGTTTTAGTATATTTTATTCAATTTCTGTAAGCCACCTAGAGTCATCTTTGGCAAGATGGCTGGCATAAAATTTGTTAAGTACATACATACATACAAACAAATAATAAAATAAAGCTGAGTTTGCAAGCTATACATTCCCATATAAACTTAGTTTTCAAGGATCATATCAGACTTTGAATCATCAGTTGCCACGGATTATACAGGTAGTCCTCAATTTACGACCACAAGTGAGCCCAAAAATTCTGTTGCTAAGCGAGATGGAAGTTTGCCCCATTTTGCTACCTTTCTTGCCACTGTTCTTAAGGAATAGCTGTGTTCCAATATCTCAGGGGCTGCCACAAAGAAGAGGGAGTCGGGCTGTTCTCCAAAGCACCTGAGGGTAGAACAAGAAGCAATGGGTGGAAACTGATCAAAGAAAGAAGCAACTTAGAACTAAGGAGAAATTTCCTGACAGTGAGAACAATTAATAAGTGGAACGACTTGCCTGCAGAAGTTGTGAATGCTCCAACACTGGAAATTTTTAAGAAAATGTTGGATAACCATCTGACTGAGATGGTGTAGGGTTTCCTGCCTAGGCAGGGGGTTGGACTAGAAGGCCTCCCTTCCAGCTCTAATGTTATGTTATGTTATGTTATAAATAATAAAATAAAGCTGAGTTTGCAAGCTATACATTCCCATATAAACTTAGTTTTCAAGGATCATATCAGACTTTGAATCATCAGTTGCCACGGATTATACAGGTAGTCCTCAATTTACGACCACAAGTGAGCCCAAAAATTCTGTTGCTAAGCGAGATGGAAGTTTGCCCCATTTTGCTACCTTTCTTGCCACTGTTCTTAAGGAATAGCTGTGTTCCAATATCTCAGGGGCTGCCACAAAGAAGAGGGGGTCGGGCTGTTCTCCAAAGCACCAGAGGGTAGAACAAGAAGCAATGGATGGAAACTGATCAAAGAAAGAAGCAACTTAGAACTAAGGAGAAATTTCCTGACAGTTAGAACAATTAATAAGTGGAACGACTTGCCTGCAGAAGTTGTGAATGCTCCAACACTGGAAATTTTTAAGAAAATGTTGGATAACCATCTGACTGAGATGGTGTAGGGTTCCTGCCTAGGCAGGGGGTTGGACTAGAAGGCCTCCAAGGTCCCTTCCAACTCTGATGTTATGTTATGTTATGTTATAAATAATAAAATAAAGCTGAGTTTGCAAGCTATACATTCCCATATAAACTTAGTTTTCAAGGATCATATCAGACTTTGAATCATCAGTTGCCACGGATTATACAGGTAGTCCTCAATTTACGACCACAAGTGAGCCCAAAAATTCTGTTGCTAAGCGAGATGGAAGTTTGCCCCATTTTGCTACCTTTCTTGCCACTGTTCTTAAGGAATAGCTGTGTTCCAATATCTCAGGGGCTGCCACAAAGAAGAGGGAGTCGGGCTGTTCTCCAAAGCACCTGAGGGTAGAACAAGAAGCAATGGGTGGAAACTGATCAAAGAAAGAAGCAACTTAGAACTAAGGAGAAATTTCCTGACAGTGAGAACAATTAATAAGTGGAACGACTTGCCTGCAGAAGTTGTGAATGCTCCAACACTGGAAATTTTTAAGAAAATGTTGGATAACCATCTGACTGAGATGGTGTAGGGTTTCCTGCCTAGGCAGGGGGTTGGACTAGAAGGCCTCCAAGGTCCCTTCCAACTCTGATGTTATGTTATGTTATGTTATAAATAATAAAATAAAGCTGAGTTTGCAAGCTATACATTCCCATATAAACTTAGTTTTCAAGGATCATATCAGACTTTGAATCATCAGTTGCCACGGATTATACGGGTAGTCCTCAATTTACAACCACACGTGAGCCCAAAAATTCTGTTGCTAAGCGAGATGGAAGTTTGCCCCATTTTGCTACCTTTCTTGCCACTGTTCTTAAGCAAATCTCTGCAGTTGTTAATAACATGGTTGTAAGGTCAATCTAGCTTCCCCATTGACTTTGCTGGTCAGAAGGTCACAAAAGGTGATCACAAGACCCTGAGACATTGCAGCTGTCATAAATACAAGTCATCTGCGAAGCGTCTGAATTTTGACCATGTCACCATGGGGATGCTGCAATGGTCACAGGTGTGAAAAATAGTCGTAAGTTACTTTTTTCAGTGCAGTTGTAACTTCGAATGGCCACTAAACAAACAGTTGTATGTTGAGGACTACCTGTATTCTCACTACGTATTAGTTTGAAATGCATATGGTCCATTTTGGCATAAATTGTTAAACCAACGTAGTCTATGATTCCATTCCCATGAAGGTTTTTTACTTTTCATCAAAAACAAGAATCTCCTTTGGATATTTGAATATTCCTATGGTTTAATACATTTCCTTGTTGGCATTATTAATGCATTAATTTTCATCAATTCTCTTTGCACTGCATAATTTTTCCCATCTATTTCAAATTCCATCTGCCATCTAGCCTTAGTTTAACCCCTTAAACCATAATAAATGTTGCAGTCTCTTAGGAATGAATGGCATTAATTAGCTCTGCTCATCACAAAATCATTGGTGTTTTCGTGCACTACATATGGTTTTTCTTCATTTGTGTCTTTATTTTCCCCCCTCTATTCTTGGATTAGCTTATTTCTCAAACATTAAACATGTGGAATCTAGTTTGTATTTCTTCTTTACTCTTGAATCCAAAGCATAAACATTTGTCTGCAGAAAACTCACCTTACAGGTAGAAAACTACCTGTACCTTCTTACCGTGTTTTCAACCCTCTGTATTGTTTAGACCAGCGGTCACCAACTGGTGGTCCATGAGAAAATTTTGGTGGTCTGCAGAAAAATTATTTGCATTTTTTATATTGCACTAAATTAGGGGTCCTCAAACTATGGCCCCTGGGACAGATACATGCAATGAATGTTTGTGTTGCTGCAGACAGTCTCCCCCTTTGGGGTCTTTTTGTGTGGGTCAGAGTGGGACAGAAATTCTGACTTGGGGTCTGCTTTGGCTTCCTGGTGCAGGGCTCTGGGCAAAGGCTGGAAGGAAGTGATGCTGGTGGCGAAGAGCCGGAGGGCCTTGTTCCAGTGGGACTGCATCATGGCCTGGAATTGGCTGACCATCTCAGCCCACTGAGCCTCCAGGTGCCTTGCACTCCCACAGGTCTTCCCTCTGCTTGGAAGCCTATGCTCATAGTCCTCAGTGAGGTGCTTCTGCTGAGCCTTCTTCTCAGTCAGATCCAATTTGAACTGAGCTGTTTTGCCAACTCTTTCTCGTGGTGGCTACTTAGCTTCAACAACTGCTTCCTGTTTGGTCCCTAAGGAGCCCAGGAGGGGAAGTGAGTGGCTGGGAGGGGAGGGGTGAGTAGAGGCTGGCGAGGTGTCCCTTGATGTGAGTGACATCGAGTTGGCCATGCCCACCCTGTCACATGACTATATAGCCACGCCCACCCAGCCGGTCATTAGGCAGATCATATTAGTGGTCCACGGGATTTAAAATTATTAATGTAGTGGTCCCTGATGTCCGAAAGGATGGTGACCCCTGGTTTAGACAGAGAAGGTAGATGCTCACCACATAACAGTCAGCACTTACACATGTAACAAAATCAAGACTCCAATGGTAGAAATGTTATGGTCATAAAATTGGGCATGACCTATTCGGCAACCACTTTGCTAAACAATGGAAATTCCTGTTCCAGTTGTGGTTGTAAGCCGAGGACTCCCTGCAGTCTGAATGAATAGAAATGCAATGTTTGCTTACATTGGAAACCACTTCACGCAATATTTAATTTCATAACCGCTTCCTGCTGTCCAGCTATTCCATTCTGAAAGTCCAAATGAAAGAAGCCTCTCTTCCTCTCCTACTTCCATCTCTGTTTGCCTTGGCACTTCCAAATCATTACAGAAATCTATTTTCTTTTCATTTCAAATAGAAATTGCATGTAGATTTGTACACCATGTGCCTCCATACATATCCATCCTTTCTGGACAAGCAACATTATGCAGAGTATAGGACAGGACTGAGGAATACTGAACCAAAATAAAGAAATAAGTAAAGGCTATAGATGAGGGGAAAATAGCAGGGAAAATCAGCTTGCACACAGAGAGACAAAGAGAGACAGAGCGACACTGACAAGAATTAAGAGTCAATGGGGATTCTCCCAGAGCTGAAAGAATAAAAAGAATGAAAGCTAAACCCTACAATGAATGATTGAGGGAACTGGGCAGTTCTGGTCTAACAAAGAAAAGGACTAGGGGTGTCATGATAGCACTGTTCCAATATTTGAAGGGCTGTCACAGAGAAGAGAGGACCAAGCTATTCTCCAAAGCAACTGAGGGCAAGACAAGAAACTATGGATGGAAACTTAACCAAGGAGAGAAGCAACCTAGAACAAAGGAGAAATTTCCTGACAGTAAGAACAATTAATCAGTGGAACAGCTTCCCTCCTGAAGTAGTGGGTGCTCCAACCCTGGAGGTTTTTATGAAGGGACTGGGCAGCCATTTGTCTGGAATGAGTCTCCTACTTATGCAGGGGGTTGAACTAGAAAGCAGAGTTAGAAGTCCCTTCCAACTCTATTGTACTCTATTCTACATCTCCACCTGACACCAGTCTTATCTGTGTTCTTTCTATTCTCGAAAACCTTATTCCTTTCTCCCCTGGAAGTGATGAATAAATAAGTGATGAGTAAATAAGTGATAAAAAGATTAAAACAGCACCACACAAGTTAGCTGCACATGGATGAGATAGCACCATCTTTTCCAACCTACCAGGGTGATTTCAACTCCAGAATTCTCCAACCATCATAGCCCTTGCTGAGAAATTTGAAAATTCAATTCCTTATATCTGAAGGATGCCTGGTTTTACTGCAACAGAGAGAGTCGGAAGTCAATGTTTCTGTTTCTTTTTCTTTTCTTATCCTTCCACACTTCTCTTCCCCCTTTTCCTCCCCACTGCTTTTCTATTTACTTTTGTATTTTGTATTTTACAATATGTTATAACTCAATAAAAATTTTAAACTGGAAAAGATGCCCCGTTTGAGTATACTTCTACCCAGCCGCATTCTCAGCTTCAGATTATCATAACTGAACTTGTACCATCTAACAAATGTCCTTTCTTTCTGGCTTTTGAAGATGAGCAGTGCTCCTTTCCTCATTATCAGCTGGTCGATTGCAAAATGCAAAAACTGACCCTCTATCTAGTGTTCTGTTTGCTGCCTTGTTATATTTTTCTGCCAGTGAGCAAGAAAACACACACACATATAAACAAGGGGGAATGGATTCTGGAGATAGGAGACTATGTCCTTGGAAATCCTAGGAGCCATAAGACAGCATAAGGTATTTAGCGAAAGCATGTACCAATAAGCTGTAGAAGGAATACTGCAAAATATGTAGGTCCTTTGTTCTTTCTGGGCTTGGTTGTTTTCTTGCAGACATCTCATAAATCTAGGTAACATCATCAATGCTAAAAGGGAGTGGAGTTTGCTCTCTGTTTATATACAAGTGGTAATTCCTTGAGTAAACTACCAACTCAAACAAACTGTAATCATCTGCCTAATCAAGAAATTACCAACACCACTCCCACCAATACTGACAGAACCAGCCACTTGTATATATACGGAGAACAAATCCCACTCCCTTCCAGTACTGATGTTGCCTAGTTGGATCATGAAACATCTGCAGAAAACAACCAAACTCAGAGAGCATCAAGGATCCCACAGTCTTCCTCCTCCTCCTCCTCCTCCTCCTAGCACTGACGATACTACCTAGTTTGGAAATAAAACATCTTCAAGAAAATAACCATGCCCAGAGAGCACCAAGGACAACACAATTCAGTCCTGATTTACAAATATTATCTTTGATTGGTGCAAAAATATCTTTGCAATGTGGCCTTTTCAAGGAAAATAATTTATAATTTTGAAAAAAAAAATCACTTTCAAAGTTACATTAACTGGTTCAGTTTTCAGGCACCTAAAGAACCCGCTTACCCCATGGCACTGTATGGATGCAAGAGCATGGCACTAATCGTGTATCAGTGCAACCCTTACATATAAAAAATGTCTGAAATGGAGCAACGGAGACCCTGTTGAAGACTTGCAAAGGTCTATAATCCCCAGACCGTGTTCCAGTGTTGACCTTTTGGAACCCTCCTCCATATTTCCGTCATTGAGCACTTATCTGCTTTCTCCAAGCAGGCAATGACAAAGAAAAGGAATTGCAGCAATTCCCTGACTTGTTCTGTCCTTCTAATGCATCTCCAGTAGGTCAATGGGATTAAGCACATGGCAGCAGCCACTTCAAGGATCTGGAGGCAAGGCTGTTTCTAATCATTCTTCCAAAGCTTCAGCTGATTTGCAAATCAGTAACTGGAGCCAGCTACTGACAAGATAGAGCAAAACTGCTGATCCAGTCATTTCCACATAATACAGCTGCTGGGAATTCTCTAGCCCCATAACTCTCCCCCTCTTTTTTGGGAGGGGGGCAGTCTGTGCATCTAACTAATCTCAGAGAAACCAGTGCTCTTTACATATAATATAACCACTGCCTTCGTAGCGACTCTTCCATTTTACACCTCAGCTTTGAGTTTAATTTATCTTTCCTGAAATAAGAAATTTGGGGACATACCCCCACCCCACATTCTCCCTTCTTAGGAGGAGAAAATCACCAAGATGGAATAGAATACTGCATCAGATAGAGAGCGAGCCATCAAGACGTTCATGCAAGGTGAGTAACCTGGTTATTAAATTAACTCTCTCTCCTGGGTTCACCCTATATATTCAGACACAAATGAATAAAAACAGCAAAAATCCAAGCAAACAACCCAAGGTTATCCCTAAACAATTTTTTCATGTGTTGCCAATGCATCAGTTAAGTTTTTAAAATCAAACTGTGTTGTATGACTGCAGCCGTATTATAAAAAGGAGGAAGTTCCATTTCTCTTGAATGCTTCAGAATGCCCTCATAAAGACCAAGGTGGATTGAAGGCAGGAAGCCTAAATTGAGCAAGCATAATGCATAAACATAACTGGTCATATATCACATGATATCTAAGACTTAATTTACAAATTCTTGCTTTTACTAGGTGAAAATTCCAACAGAAGGGCTGTTTAAAATGTAGAATCAAATGAAGGAAGGAAAAAATAAAACGAATAGATTTTTGCAAATCTTTTTATAATCTATTAAAATCATTGACTGGGATAATATTCTGTTAACATGGACAGTAATCTGTTAACATGTGACTGAGAATCTCCTCCTCCTCCTCCTCCTCCTCCTCCTCCTCCTCCTCCTCCTCCGGTATGAAGGAAACACTGAAGCCTGCAAACATAATTTCTAATCTTCTGGTCCAAAGAAATCAAGACCGTGTTTAAAGCCTGTAGCAAAAATTTAACGCTGTGGTAGAGATATACTCAGTGTGCTTTTTCAATGATGAAACCCAAAAGTCCTTATATGGCAACATTTTCAAGGTGAACTATGTATTGAATACAAGCCAGATGTGAAATTCAAACTCTCAGGAGGATCACCAAAGTCATAACAACTGAAAAAAATGAATGCAATTTGTCTGCTTATTCAACACAAAGCCAGCCTCATGTCTTCAATTCCACAGACATTCTGAGAGATGCTTAGATAGGATTGATGACTAGAAGGTGTTTCCCTAAAATGAAATTCCAGAAGGAAATTCCAGAGGGGGAGATCTCCTCGCCTCTCGCTGGTGCTCAGAGTTATTACATCTCTGATTCCAAAATTCAGACAAATTGAACCTCTTAGAATAGAATAGAATATAATTTTTTATTGGCCAAGTGTGATTGGACACACAAGGAATTTATCTTGGTGCATATGCTCTCAGTGTACGTAAAAGAAAAGATACGTTCATCAGGTACAACATTTACAACACAATTGATGGTCAATATATCAATATAAATCATAAGGATTGCCAGCAACAAAGTTACAGTGATACAGTCATAAGTGGAAAGAGATTGGTGATGGGAACTATGAGAAGATTAATAGTAGTGCAGATTCAGTAAATAGTTCAGTAAATAGACAGTGTTGTATTTGTTTAGCAGAGTGATGGCCTTTGGGAAAAAACTCTTTTAGCTGTGGTTTAGGAAAGGCTGCAGAGTTCATGAGATAAGAGGGCAAGATTATTATATCTTTAGTGTATGGCATAGCATACACATAGTGTAGCAATACATATTGACATTTCATTTAGATTAATATAACACAATAAAATATAAATGTTAAAAAGATCGGTGTTCAAATACTAACGCCTAGGCCATCTAATCACTGAAGTGCATCTTCGTTTATATATTTAAAAGATCAGATATTGGATTGGTATATGCCCTCAGCTTACAGCCGCTCACAATGTGATCTACAGTTTGTCATGGGACTCCGCAGTTACACTGAAGGGAGGATACTATGCCCTATTTATATGGAGAATAAATTCATTTTATTATTTTATAAATTATTGTTATGTTATTTTAAATTTAATAGTTGGAGCAGTGAAGGGTTGGACAATGAATAAGAACACACTGTTATAGCTAATTGGCCTTCATGAGGGAATCTGAGCTGTAATTGGTTGCTGTGAGAGTAAAGGGAGAGTTTCCCACCATTTTTACCCTGTGTGCCCTTCGTGATTTACTTGTTCCTGCTGTGTTGATTTACCTGATGCTCCTGTTTGCCTCTCTTACTTACTGTAAATATATTTATTTATGTAAAACCACAAGTTTTTGTCAGTGTCTCTGACTCCGCTTGGACACAATTCCCTGGCATGTTATAAACTATTTTGTAAATATCATTTTATAAAAGCATTTTATTATGATTATTCATTTATACATAGAAGAGGGCAAGAAATGCCTTCCTTAGCTTATCTACTGTTTCCAGCGAACAAAAGCCTAGTAAATAAATCCTCTGGAATCACATTCAGGGAAACTGGTTTTCTGTAACCTCCAGACGAGGAGAAGCACCATGACTGGTGACAGCCTGTGGCTGGTGACCAAGCTAAAATTTTCCGGAGGGAAAAAAGCAAGAACAGCACTTCTGGATTACTTAAAGATTAGCAAATTTATGATTATCTAAGGTGTTCAAGGAATACAAAACCAATGGCTTCAATGCAGAAAACAATGCAGATACTCTTTGTTTACCAACTACCTCATTCAGCAACTGTTTGAAGTTACCACAGTGCTGAAAAAACAAATTTACCATTAAAGTATGCCCTTATGACCCTCGTAGTGTCTCTCAGTCATGTGTTCAT
The DNA here is from genome assembly GCF_028640845.1 of Ahaetulla prasina. Classification (NCBI taxonomy): domain Eukaryota; kingdom Metazoa; phylum Chordata; class Lepidosauria; order Squamata; family Colubridae; genus Ahaetulla; species Ahaetulla prasina. Next base: position 22,167,267 of record NC_080549.1, on the reverse strand, counting down.
CATTATACAGGTAGTCCTCAACTTACAACAGTTCATTCAGTGACTGTTCAAAGTTACAACAGCACTGTCTATGGAGATTCTCAGTCATCCAGGTCATGACTGTCCCTCTTGAAAAAGCATCTTTGGGATTACAACACTTCTGGGAAAAGAGAGAGATGCTGGAGGTATGAGCCCCAAAGAAGGATGAAATACCATATAATTCAGCCATAGAATTGGAGGCTAACTCCTGGCAAATGACCTAAGAAAAGGGAAGCATAATGCAATCATCATTGCATTTTATGAGACAGGAACATACACTGTAGCCCATTCTGGACTGGAAGTTCCTTCCTAGTATGAAAATAGCAGAGCTCATGTTACTAATTGGATCACTCAAGCTGGATTTCACAAAGGGGCATGCCAATGTGTTACCTCTATGCAGTTACCATCAGGTGCCAAATAATTCAAACCTGCTTAGATACTAGGAATCTATGACAGAAAAGGGGGTTAGATTTTCCCCCATGTACACATTCAGGTATGGAAGACAAATATCTTGACCAGACCTACAAAATAGAAATGGAAAAGTAACTGGTCAACTGGAGAATGGAATTGAAATGATATCTCCAAGACAGAAGATGGAATAAAAGGGTCTTGTGTCCAGAATGGGACAACTCGCTGCAGCCAACTCACCACAGGGCAACTCACTGTGGCCAATTTTTCCACAGGACAACTTGCCATGGGACAATTCAACAATTTTATTTAATTACTTAAAATAATTATTTTTTTAAAAAAAAATTGTCATTCATATTTCAATTTGTTCCTCCTTTTGCATCCTTTCTTTAATGATTCAACATTTCAACATTTCTTCAATATCATGTAGCTTTTGTCCATGGCAAGTTGTCCTGCAGCGAGTTGGCCATGTCGAATTCTCCCAAGGCAAGTTGGCTGTGGTGAGTTGGGTGTGGCACTAGAAGGATCCATAGAAATGAGAAGAATTGTACATAGTAGACCAAGACATGTACAAGGATGGGACCTTTTGACTTTATACATATAAATAAATGTGATTATTTAGTCACTTGTCTTTGGCTCTTTTTGCACAGGGAAGTTTTGAAAGAAAATAGTGAAGAGGGCAGAGCAGTGAGCCTGTTAAATGACTACATGGATGTTTCACAAGGAGGGAAGAAGGAAGGAAACTCACATAGATTAATGTTGAAGCGTACTGCCACCTAGTGAGCCATTTACAACTCAGCTTTCACTATTCCTCATGCAAATACTCTTTCTGGTGCCTGCAGAGCTAAGCAACAGAAAGCCATAATATTTTGTGTCAGACATTATGCTGAGATGTCATATAGTTATAAATGAAAATTGTAACAAAGAAAATCATAGTGGAGAAAAGGGTATTAGTATTAGTATTAGTATTTATTAGATTTTTATAAGATTTTTATACCGCTCTTCTCCCGAAGGACTCAGGGCGGTTCACAGCCACTATAAAACAATGACAATTTACAGATAAAAACAGAAATAAAAAAACTTATTAGAGAGAAATAGCCCAGAGTTGGGCACACATATAACCTAACCTAACTAACCTATAACCTATAACTTAACCCTAACTCTGCCGCCTTCGACAGGACCTGTATTTAACTCATAGAATCATCTATTGCAATGTCCTTCCTGTTGAAGACTTCTTCAGCTTCAATCGCAACAATACAAGAGCAAACAATAGATTTAATTTAAACTTAATGTAAACCGCTTCAATCTTGATTGCAGAAAATATGACTTCTGTAACAGAGTTATTAACACTTGGAACTCACTACCTGACTCTGTGGTCTCTTCTCAAAATCCCAAAAGCTTTATCCAAAAACTGTCTACCATTAACCTCACCCCATTCCTAAGAGATCTGTAAGGGGCATGCATAAGAGCACAAACGTGCCTACTGTTCCTGTCCTATTGTTTCCTTTCATTATATTTAATTAATATAGTTATTACATACTTATGCTCATATATATGCTTATATATTATAAGTTGTTACATGTCAATGCTTATATATACTGTTTTGACAAAATAAATAAATAAATAAATAAATAAATAAATAAAAACATGTATCTATGTTCCATTTCTTCCTAGTTAATTGCTGGCATCTTTTCATGTTTCAGAAACAGCCAATAGTTCTGGGAATAACCAATCAGGCTGGTTCAGCTGTAATTGGTGGATACCATCAATTTAATTCTTGTAACCACAAGCCTGCAGAGGGTTATAAGTCGTCTTACAATTCACACCTTGCGTATTCCCAAAAGATGATAGCTTCTGCTTGAATTCCTTCATTCTGGACAGCATTGTGGATGAATGAAGACAGGAAACCCTCTCCCCCACCCTCTCTCTCCCTCCTTCCCTCCCTCTCTTTCTTACTCTCCCTCTCCACCCCTCTGTGTGTGTGTTTAATGCTATTGCTATGCACACAAAGGCAGGTCTGGCCAAGCCCCCAAATGGTAGGACCTGGTTGCTTAGCTACAGAACACATACCTATCAAAGATATCAATAAACTCATAACCTATCCTGGTTTGAATGATGAAAATATTAAGATGCAATGGAACTGGCTATATTCGGCCTTGGAAAATAATGTAACTGCGGTTTTTCAGAGGACTGGGCTTATTATTAAATGGCTGTAGCAAAAAACCAGAGGCCTCTATGGCACATTTCCCACCTGCTCAAATAGAGCTCATAATAGAAAATCCATTCAATTTCCTCTTTGAATGAAAACCTCCTCTGTTGTTGTTTTTTTAACATGGCAGATTAATGCAACATCACCACCACTGTCACACATCACAGACTGAATAATGACCAGTACAGATAGATCCCTATTAATTTGTTAATTGCAATAAAGCTTTGCAGGGGAATATTATAATTCTCTATGGAAGCTTACAAAAATGGGAATGGTGGAGATATTGAATAGGCTAGGAAAGCATTTGTCATTTCATACATAGGATTGGGGCAAATGGATCATGCTTTTCCTAAGCCAATGCCCTGCTGTTTTGAAAATACTGTTTTGATTTCAGTATAACATCTGGAAAGATTTTGTTGATTAGTTTATATTAAATTTAGAGGCAGTTTGCATTCGAACAAGAAAAGCAAAGAAAACCAAGCAAAAAGAACCATGCACACAAGGAAAGAGAGAGAAAAAAATAAAACAATATAACTCAGCATTTCTTAAAGTTCTCTTTGGCAACTTTAAGATGTGTGGACTTAAACTTTCAGAATTCTAAGAGTTGAAGTCCACACATCTTAAAAGTTGCTAAGGTTGCCAAATCCTGAACAGGAGCTCAACACTCATCCTCGCCCCAAGCTTGGGAGGACACTAGGATCAAAAAAGACTTTTTAAATGTCAACAAGTTGGGAGCCATTTAGATCTCTGGAGGAAATGATGTTCTTGTAGAGAACCAGGGAGACCAGACCTGAGGCAAATATTCAGAAACTGGATAAGCACAACCAGACTTGGAAGAGTCTGGAAGAGATGCAGACTAGACAAAAGGCAGGTGAGCCCACAGAAAGAATGGGAACATGGCAAATGTCTCAGACATCTGGCATCTCAGACATCTGTCATCAGAATCTAGTTTCTTAGATTTAAAGGCAAGTGGGAGGAGGGACGAGATATGCTCTTTCAGACTTGTAAGAATGTGTTTGCGTGTTCTTCCACATGCTGCTAGTATTAATGTAATCTTACAAAAGGGGAGGAATAGTTCATCTATGTGCTTCCTGCCTTGGCTAGCCTCACAATCTGGAGTCAGCCCCTGACAGGAAGGAAGGAAGGAAGGAAATTTAAAAATGCTCTCTTGTTGAATTAGCTCTGAATTTAACAAATGCTTTTGCTGAATTCTGATTTCCTGGGTTCACACAATCGTCTCATCTGCGATCTTGACATCTGAACAGGTAGCACAATCTTTTGCAGATCAAACTCCTCCTCCCTTGGGTCCTTCCCCAGACAAAAGCACTTTAAAAGAATGGGAGAAAAACAAAATGAACATCTTTCTATCGGAGGCTCCCTGCTGGATGACAAGTTCATGTGTGTTTCAGCAATCCACAGAGGGCAGGCGGTGCAGTTAATAAAGAATGATCGGCACAGGTACTCTGGAGAAAGAGGCAGCAAACAGCCTTCAGCAAAAGCATTTGCAAATGTCAGCAGTCATAAATAAATTAAGAACAGGAGGGAAGTGGGGAAGGGGGTAGAGAGAAAGAAGAGCAGAAGGGATAAGAGAGAATGACACTTGGCCAAGAGCAGCGATCACCAACTGGTGGTCCGTGAGAAAATTTTGGTGGTCTGCAGAAAAATTATTTGCATTTTTATATTGCATTAAATACTATTTATCTTTTTAAAAAATGCATATTAGTGGTCCGTGGGATTTAAAATTATGAATTTAGTGGTCCCTGAGGTCCAAAAGGTTGGTGGCCTCTGGTCAAGAGTGTACGTGACAGGGACACCCTCCAAGAAGGTCCAAAATGTTGAGATGGTGGTGATGATGACCAGGTGGAGAAAGCATGTGTCATGCATGTAAAAAACAACAACCCAAGTGTAACAGTAAAATACAAACAAAAGTAGAGATAGAAGAAAAATGAGAAAAGATAAAAAAGGGAGAGAAATATAGGATAAAGGGAGTTAATATACAAGAAGAGAATATTGAAACAAATACATAGACAGATCACAATCCAATTATAATTATATGGAAAGGCCAGAAGAAAAGGCCGGGATGGACTTTGAATTTGATAATTTCACAGGAAAATGAATTTCAACCATTTCTGGAAAAGGAGTTGTGTTTTTTTCTTTAAAATAAACAAAACAGAGGATACATCAGTCCAAAATGTATAGGATACAGTGGAAGTATACATTAGAGGGCTGACAATGACATACTTGGGAAAAAAAGAATAAAAAGAAAAGACAAAAACAGAAAAAGTCAGAAGAGGAATATAAAAAGCTGGAGAAGGAATTGCAAAAAGATAAACAAAACAAGAAATTAAAAAACAAATGGACTTGAAAAAACATAAAATGAATTTAATTGAACAAGAGGATTTGGCAAATTAAGAGCTTCTAAACAAAATATTTTGGATATGCAAATAAGCCAGGCAGATGGTTGGCATATAAAATGAAAAAAGAGAAGGAGAAAAAACTAATCAACCAATTAACAGATGAAAAGGAATGGTATGTTATAGAAATGAAGAAAAGAAAAAAATAAAATAGTTCAAAAGTATTATGAGAGACTATATAAACAAGAGACAATAGCTAGAGAAAAGACAGAACAATATTTAAGAAAATCAACCTACCTAAAATACCTGAAAATCATAAAAAAGCACTAGAAGAAAGAATAACGATAATGGAATTAACAGATGCAATCAAAAAACAAAAGAATGGGAAAACACATTCTTTACAGCAGAATGATGTAAGATACTGCAAGATGTATTAAGCAATGTAATGTTGGAAGTATTTAATTAACTCTTAGTAAATGCAAAGATACCAAACTCATGGATGGAGGCATATATTACTCTCATACCTAAAGGAAATACAGATTTACAACAAATTAAAAATTACAGACCGATTTCATTGTTGAATGCTGACTATAAAATATTTGCATCAATAACGGCGAATAGATTTAAAACGTTGTTTTCATCAAGGTACAACACTTACAACACTTAATGATAGTCATAGGGTACAAATTTAACACTTAATGATACAACACTTAATGATAATCATAGACTACAAATAAGCAATCAGTATAAATCATAAGGATACAAGCAACAAAGTTACAGTCATAAGTGGAAGGAGATGGGTGATGGGAATGATGAGAAGATTAATAGTAGTGTGCCCCGTTTTTCGCAAATATGGGTGAAAAATGGGGCCATTTTTGCAAAAAACAGGGCACACAGAGAGTTTGGGAAGGCTGCAGAGTGCAGATATGAGTTAGACAAATGACAGCAAATATGGGAAAGAAATTATAAATTAACCATGTTCACAGCATATAAAGAAAATCAATACAAAATGTTCTAGAGATGGCACATGGCACCTGAAAAATTGGCAAAAATGTTTAAATCAGCTAAATGCTGGAAATGCCATCAGATACCAGGATCGTATTATCATATGTGGTGGACGTGTCCAGAAGTGAGGAACTACTAGATTAAAATTAGAAAATGGCTAGAAGAAATGATACAACGTATTGATTTAAAACCTGAACTGTTCCTATTGGGTATCTTACCAGAGAAATATAGTAAAGAGAATACTTAATTGATTATACATATTGTAACTGCAGTGACAATTGTATTTGCGCAAAATTGGAAAGCAGAGAAAATCCCTTTAGAGGGAGAAGTAATTAAGAAAATATTGGAATATGCAGAAATGAATAGATAACATTGGTAATTAAAGAAAAGGAAGAATCGGAGTTTTTTAAAGTATGAGGGAAATTATATCAATGGTTAGAAAAGAGATATATATAAAACTTTACGTAATTGATTAATTAAATTTGGGAAGAATGATGTAATGATCTAAATGAAAATATAAAGGTATGATAGAAATGAAAATGATGGAGGAGGGAGTAGAAGATACAAAATATGTACTCAGATGAAACACTGAATGATTAAGGATGTATTGTTTGTTTATATCTTTGTTTAAAAAAAATTAAAAACTTTTTTTTTAAAAAAAGGGAGAGGGGAAAAAGCATTGATTCCCAACTGTTTTCAGCACGGTAAAATCCAAAATAAAATTACAGCCTCAATTATTTACTTTTAGATATTTAGCAATTACTAGCCATTTCTATAACAACAAACTAGTCAGCAAAACTCAATGTCAAGAATTATTCTTTTTCTGGCTCCATCACTTTTTCCATCCATTCTTCTGCATTGGGGATTGATTTACATCTAGACCAGACCTGGGCATTTTATGGCCCTCAGGGTACATATGCCTCTCAGCTGTCCCTGTCCATCCCGTGGTGTCAGGAGCCTCAGCATCGGGGGCGTGCAGCAACATCAATGGGGGGGACATGAACGTGGTGGGGATAGGGGGTGGGAGGCGTGAGGGGCAGCAGGGGTGGAGGTATGGGGAGGCAGGGGGCAGTGGCAGGAGGCAAGATGGTGGAAGCTCCATCCTTCATCCTCCTGGATGGTGTCCCTCCACAACAGTCCCAATTTCTCATGTGGCCCCTTGGGAAAATTATTTCCCCATCCCAATCTAGATTCTTTTTGACAAACACCACACACACACACACACACACACACAGAGAGAGAGAGAGAGAGAGAGAGAGAGAGAGATGAACACCCCTGTCTATCAACATTAAAATACTTGTCATTGAAAGAATGCTCAGAAATTGTTCAAAAATGTCATTCCCAGGGAGGAAGTTAAATTTAGCATGGAACAAATGATACTTTGCTCCAAGTCTGGCCCATTTCCCTCCTCTCTAATTGTCAAGGCTGGTCTCCCTACCCACTTAAGATAAATACCAGAGTGGTAGGTATAATAAGTGTTAATTTAGCAAGTTTGCAACTTGTCCTCTGGAGTTATTGACTTAAAACTCAAATGAATAATGATCACAAGTGATTAGACCATTCCAGATCATTTCACAAGTTCTGATTGCTCGTTGTTAAATAAATGAGATCCAATTAAGCATTTCAGCTTGGGTGTGAGGCTTACTAAGTGACTCAAGATCAGCGTATCTTCAACCTTAACACCTCTCAAAGAATTGTGGCAATAAATTAGAGCCGGTGGATTTATGTACACTTTTTTAAATGCTAGGAGGCACAATGGAGAAACATATTTTTCCAAATTATGCACCCAAGTCATTTGATTGACTGATTAGAAAAAAACCTATTGTGAATCACCACCAAAAACAAGTACTGGTGGCTTGTAACATCTTTCAGAACACTACATTTGAATGAACACAGTAATGTTACTAAAATGAAATAATACTTTAAAACACGCATAGAGCCAAAGATATAGCAGACATTACAAATATAAATCAAGAAGAGAAAACAAAAATAAATGATATAATAACAACAGAAACAATCTTCTAAGCAATTATGTTTTATGATATTTATAAGTTTTTTCAGCTTACTGAGCATGTCCAAGATGGCGCCGCCCTGCTGATCGGGGGAGTGGCGGTGGGCCTTTTCGGGCCCTGTCCGGTTCTGGGGGGGGCCTTGGTGACATCTTGGGCCCCCGCCCTGATGGACGAACATCCAGTCACCCGGAGAAGGGGTGACTTGGCGCAGGACGACTTCGGGGGGTGTTGGGAGGAGCCCCGGAGCGTCCTGCTGCAGCGGTGATCATGGAGGCTTGCCGGGCGGCTTACCGGCTTGCCGGGTGGCCACGGCTTGTCGCCGGCCTTTTTGTCGGTTTGGCGGTGCCGGTGGCGGCGGCGGCGGCAGGGGGTCTCTGATGTTCAGGGCCCCCTCGGACCCCGCCCGTGGGAGGAAGCAGTGGCGGCCCTGGCAGCTAGCCGGGCGGCTTGCAGGGCGGCCTGCGGCTTGCCGGGCTGCCGCCGGCCCTTTTTGGCATTCTGGCGGCGGCGGCGGCGGCGGCGGCGGGGGCCTCTGACACCTAGGGCCCCCTTAGATCCCCGCCCTGATGGAGGAGGCTTCAGTCGTGGAGGAAGATGGATGACGGGCGACTTCGGGGGCGAGGGGAGGAGCCCCGGAGCCCCGGAGGAGTTGCGCCCAGTGGAGATCTGGAGGGCCTACCGGGCCCCGTCGGCCTTGTTGGCTTCTTGGCGGTGGCGGCCTGGCTTCTTCGTCTGGCGCTGGCGTCGGTGGAGTGACTGGCGTCCCTTCCTAGATGGGGGGGAGGTCGGTGGCCTCATGCGGCCGCGATGGGGCGCTTTTGGTGGCGACGGCCGGGCGGAGGGGGGCGGGGGGGGCGGGCTACCTCCGCCCTTCAAGGCGGCGGACGGCCTGTTTAACATCTCAACCATCGGTCCGTCCCCCCCCTTCCTTCTTCCTTAGCCCACCCCTGACTATTTATAGGGGGTGGTGAACTGACTGAATGAGTGGTTTTGTTTTCTACCCCACGAGGAACACTATTGACTGCTTCCCATCAGGACTGACTGACAGACGGTTGTGGTCACTGTATCATCTGTTACCATCTTGACCGGCCCAGGATGGGCCTCCTGCGGACTTTCTTGGTGATGCGACGTTTCTGACTGACCTTCTTGCCCTGCGAGATGCCCTCTCGCGGGTTTGGCCTCCATACTATCGAGGGCCCACCTTGAGGACGGGCTTTGGAGCCCGAGAGGTGGCATGCTAAAAATAGGAGGCTTAGGGCTTTTAATTAGTTGTTTTAAGAGATTTTTAAGGGAGTTTTAATGGGGATTTTAAGGGTTTGGAGGGGAGGATTGACGGGTGGGGAGAGAACCCGTCGGGGAGGGGGTGGGAGGGTTAGGCGGGTATTGGGAGTAGCCCGCGGGTGGGAGCCAGTCCTTGCGCTGCTCGTGGCGGTTCAGTAATGGGTTCGGAGGTTATAGGGGGTTCGTTCCTTTTGGTGAGGTGGTTCCATTTGCACGGTAAGTGGGAGGGGCAGATATGGCGGAAGGGGGACCGATCGCGTTTTGGGGCGCGGCCGATGTCTGCAGGCGATCGCGCTCGATCCCCTCTCCCGTTCCCGGATGGTCAAGACCCTCAGAGCCTGGGCCTTCGCCTGATGTTATGCAACGCACGGTCCGTGGCCAATAAGGCCCCCTAATACATGATCTGATTCAGGGGTGCCGGATATTATGGGTGTTACGGAGACCTGGTTGGGCACTGAAGGCGTGCCCTGGTCGAGATGTGCCCACCGGTTTCCGTGCATTCCATCAGCCGAGGGCCCAGGGTAGGGGTGGCGGGGTGGCGGTTGTTATTAAAGAGAGTCTAGAGCCGAGGGAGACCACTGTACCTCAGATTGCTGGGTGTGAATCCCTCTTTGTGAGGTGGGGTCATAGGTGTCAGATGGGCTTGCTGGTCACGTACCTGGCTCCTTGCTGCGTGACAGCCGCCCTGCCCGAGCTCCTGGAGGTGCTGGCTGGGGTGGCAGTTGAGACCCCCAGACTTTTAGTCATGGGGGACTTTAACTTGCCATCTTCCGGCTCGTCATCGACGGCAGCTCGGGAGTTCATGGCTTCCATGACGGCCTTGGACCTGACCCAAGTAGTTGATGGCCCTACTCACATTGGGGGTGGCACTCTGGACCTGATTTTTCTCTCTGGTCAGTGGTTGAGAGATCTGGACTTAAAGGAAATAGTCACTGAACCTTTGTCATGGTCAGATCACTCTTCTTCGCCTGGACTTTCTGACCGCCATTCACCACCGCAGGGAGACGGAGCCGACACGTTGGTTCCGTCCCAGGCGCCTGATGGACCGGATGGGTTCCGGACGGAGCTTGGGCCATTTCCTGAGGTCTGGCTCACGGCTCGGCTGAGGAACTTGTTGCGGCCTGGGAACGGGCTGCGGCGGGGCCTTAGACCGTGTCGTGCCTTTGCGACCTCTGACCCGGCGCAGGTCCCAACCGGCTCCTTGGTTCTCCGAGGAGCTGAGAGGATGAAGCGCGGAGAAGACGCCTAGAGAGTTCCTGGAGGTCTGGCCGTTCGAAGCTGATCGGACACTAGTGAAGTCCTATACTAGGACTTACCTAGTGGCATTGAGGAAGCGGCGTATCGCCTCCTCCCTCATTGCATCGGCAGATAACCGCCCAGCCGCCCTGTTCCGGGTGACTCGCTCCCTCCTACACCAGGGGGAGCGGGATGACCCGTTGCAGGGACGTGCTGAGGAGTTTAACGGTTATCTATACGATAAAATCGTTCAGCTTCGGGATGGTCTGGACCAAGATTGCGGTGACACGGGTGAGATGCTCGAGGGTGGTCTTGGCGATATTGTTTGGGATGAGTTTGACCCTGTGGCTCCCGAGGACATGGACAGGTTGTTGGGTAGGCTGAATGCCACCACGTGTTTACTGGACCCGTGCCCCTCCTGGCTGGTGCTGGCCACTCGGGAGGTGACACGAGGCTGGCTCCAGGCGATTATGATTGCCTCTTTGGTGGAGGGCGTCTTCCCGGCCGCCTTGAAAGAGGCGGTGGTGAGGCCCCTCCTTAAGAAGCCTTCCCTGGAGGCTCCAGTGACGTCACCCTTCTGCTGGGTGCTCAAACAGAGCACTCCGTGTTAGAAGATTGTAAAAGTCAGTGAAACAGAAAATAAATCACTGTTCACTGAGCTTAGCATAATCTCTGGGTGAAAGAGGTTATCAGAATTGTGGAAGAGTGGCAGGTCTGACAGGGGGTTTGCTCTCAAGAGCGAATTTTCCTGGATTTATGACCCCACCGAATTCCACTCCTTCCAACTTCAGCACGCCCCTGTTTTTATCAGGGAAAAGGAGAGGAATGTTGCTTCTGCTCTAGAGAACTTATTAAATTGATTGATATTCCAAGCAGACGGAATTTCTGGCGTTCGAACTTTGATGCAGAATCAGCACGGCAAGTACCGACTCCCTTTTTGAAATTTGAAACCTTTCTTTGTCTTTGATTAATTGACTTTTAAAATGGCGTCTAAAAGTGAAAGTAAAATTTTTAGTACGATGAAGCAGCGTTACTTGTGGATTGTTACAAACGGAGTTTTTATACTGAAAGGAGGGAAGGAGAGTTATTAAGTTTGAATTCCTGATTCTTTTGAAGACAGAATGGCAGCTAAACCTTTAAAGCCTTCTGGAAGAAGGGTATCTGAACCAAGTCTTGAGGAAATATTGAAAGAACAATTAAAACTTTCTGAAGATAGGCAAAAAGAGATGATGGAGAATTTTAATGCAAAAATAAGAGAAGATATTCTTATGGCAGTTCAAGGACTGAGTAAAAAAATTGAAGGATTGGAAGTGGAAATGCAACAGATCTCTCAGTCAAATAAGTATTTAGAAGACGAAATGAAAGGTGTTCAGAAAAAAGTGGATCAAAATGAAGATCAGGTTGTGATATTACAATATAAACTTATGGAAGGAGCTCTTAGAATTCGTGGTATGCGAGAAGAGCGTGGAGAAGACTTAAGAAAAATTATATCAGAAGCATTGGCTGAATTTATTGAAGCGGACCCCAAGAGGTAGCTTACCAAATTGATAAAATATATAGAGTTAATTCTTGGATTGCAAGACAGAGAAAGCTTCCTCGGGACATTGTGGTTTATTTTGTGAAAAGGACTATGAGAAATCAAATTCTGCAAGTTTCATATCAGACAACTTTAAAAATTGGAGAACAGGAGTTGAAGGTGTTGAAAGAGATTCCTTCAAAGATGTTAAGAGACAGGAAGGAATTTGCTTTTTTTACACAAGAACTTAAAAAACATCAGATTCAATTCAGATGGGAGGTGCCAGTTGGACTGACACTATTCTATCAAGGAAGGAGATATAGAATTGACACTGTTTTAAAGGCAAAGGATTTTCTTTCTACAGTTTTGAAAGTCGAAATAGAAGTGATAGAAAAACTTCAAGAGACTCAAGAAGGCGTGGTGACCCAAGAGCCTTTATTGCTGCCAGTATTAGAGGAACCACAAGAGCAAAGGGTGACAAGAGGAGCTCTTAAGCGTAAAGAAGAGCAACAGTCTCAAAGTAAAAGTCAGGATCCCATTATGGAAGCTGTGGGAGGAGCTAGACGGAAGATACCGGAGGAGGAGCTTCCGTTGTCTGCTTCAAAGCTTCAGGAGGCCAGTAATGGCAAATAGAATCTTGTCATGGAATGTTAATGGCTTGAATTCAGCTCAGAAAAGAAGGAAAATATTTCACTACTTGAAACAATTTAAAAATGATGTGATTTGTTTGCAAGAGACACATATAAAATTATCAGACCAAAAATATTTAATTAATTCAAAATTGGGTAACCATTTTGTTGCATCAGCTTTGGAAAAGAAGCATGGAATTGTTGTATATATCAGGAAGGATATACCAGCTAAGCTAATTGAGGCAGATATTCAAGGAAGATTTATTGCTATTGAACTGGTGATAGATGCAAAAGACTTTGTTGATAGGTATTTATGCACCTAATCAGCAACAAGAAAAGTTTTACAAAATGTTACATGAGAGGTTGACCCTCTGGGATTATAGTTCGTTTATTTTATTAGGAGACTGGAATGGAGTAATTGATACAAGAAGGGATAAGAGAACCTCCTCCAAGAAGATACCTATACATGCAAAATTACCAAAATCCTTTTTTGAAATGATGGAAGACTTTGAGTTTAGAGATATATGGAGGTTACGGAATCCAGATGAGAGAGATTTTACTTTTTTTTCTGATAGGCATCAATCTTTTTCACGCATTGATTTTATTTTAATTTCTAATGACTTGCTTTCTAGGGTGAAGAAAACGAAGATATTTCCGAGGTGTTTAACTGACCATAGCCCAGTATGGATGGAATTATTACAAGGGAAAAAAGGTGGTAGAACATGGAGGTTGAATGAAAATCTGTTTAGATATGAGGATAATGTAACTTATTGTAAGAAACAGTTAAAAGAATTTTTTGATTTTAATATGTACAAAGGGACACCTATAGGAACTGTGTGGGAAGCGAGCAAAGCGTTTATTAGAGGATATTGATTTATTTGGACAACAGGCAAAGGAATAATAAACAAAGGCAGCGTAGATATTTGGAAGAAGAAATTCAAAGGAAGCAACAGTTATTAATTCAAAACCCACAAGATCATAAACTTAAAGAGGCTATAAAAATATTACAGAGTCAATTTAATATGTTAATGGCAGACCAGGTGGCAACGAATATACAATATGCTAAACATAATACCTTTTGTAATGCAAATAAACCTGGGAGATGGTTGGCATATAATTTAAGGAAGAAACAGAAAGCACGTGTCATACAAAAATAGAATATAAAGGTAAAGAGATATACCAACAGGATAAAATTAAAAGGCATTCTCAGAATTTTATACTGCACTATATGCAAAAGACAAAATATTGGATAGGGACATTTATGATTATTTGAAAGATTATAAGGTGAATATTCTAACATTAGAACAGAGGAGGAGCTGAACCGGCCGATAGCTACTGGAGAAATAGTGGAGGCAATTAAACAATTAAAATGGGAAAACCCTGGTACAGATGGTCTTACAGCAACTTATTATAAAAAACACAGGATGAAATATTAGGCCCACTTAAAGAATTATTTAATCAGATACAATTAGGAGTGGAATACCCCGTCATGGAAAACATCTTTTATTTCACTGATACCAAAGAGGAGCAAGACTGCTCTAAACCTGGTAACTATAGGCCGATTTCACTTTTAAATAATGATTATAAGATTTTTGTAAAAATAATAGCAAATAGATTAATGTTAGTTTTACAACAAAGAATTCATACTGATCAATCTGGTTTTATAAAAGGGAGGCAGATGAGGAATAATGTTAGACAGATTATTAATATATTGGAATATTTGGAAAGAAGTATACTTCAGCGGCACTTATTTTTTTGGATGCAGAGAAAGCCTTTGATCGATTGCATTGGGATTTTTTATTTAAATTAATAGAGAAAATGCAATTTGGAGACTGTTTTATTAGAATAATTAAAGCGATTTATGGAGAGCAAACAGCACAGATTATAGTAAATGGTAGTTTGACAGAAGTTATTAAGATTGCGAAAGGAACAAGACAGGGATGTCCCTTATCACCATTATTGTTTGTTTTGACTCTGGAACCATTATTAGATAAAATACGAGAATTAATGAAAATAGAGGAATTAAGATTAGACAATATGAGTACAAAGTTAGAGCTTTTGCAGATGATGTAGTGGTTACGTTAACGAATCCTATAAATTCAAGTAGATTTTGTTGGAAGTAATTGATAAATATGGAAAGGTATCAGGATTTAAAATAAATCAGAATAAAACAAAAGTGATAATTAAAAATATGTCTATACAACAGAAACAAAAACTAGAGGAAATGACAGGATTTGAGGTAGTAAAAAAGGTTAAATATTTAGGGGTCTATATTAGCTCATCGAACAAGAAACTTTATAAGAATAATTATGACTTGCTATGGCAAAAAGATCAGAATGATATGAGTTGCTGGAAGAAATTGCAGTTATCCCTATTGGGAAGGATTGCGGCTATTAAAATGAATGTGTTACCTAGATTTTGTTTCTGTTCCAGATGATACCTATAATTAAAAAGGATAAAAATTTGGAAGATTGGCAGAGTGGGATTAATAAATTTATATGGCAGGGTAAAAAGGCGAGGTTAAAATGAAAATAATACAGGATTCACGGGAAAGAGGTGGTTTAAGAATGCCTAACTTTAAACTATATTATGAAGCAGTAACCCTTTCAGTAATAAGTGACTGGTTTAACTTAACAGAGGAAAGAATTTTGAATATAGAAGGTTATGACTTGTTATATGGATGGCATGCGTACTTATTTTATGGGAAAAAAGTGGATAGGGCTTTTAAGAATCATGTGTTGAGAAGTGCTCTTTATGGTCTGGAATAAATATTCCTATAAATTAGATTACAAGATTCCTATATGGGCGAGCCCTAGACATGCAATAGAGAATATAAATATAGAACAGAAACAGGAAATGATTACATATAAAGAACTTTTGTATGCTGAAGGAGGTAGATTGCAATTAAAATCATTACAGGTATTAAATGAAGAAGGAGGAATTATACTTGGTTTCAATATGGGCAAATAAGTGCTAGATGGAAAGAAGATCAAAAATTGGTATAATGCAAAGGAGGAAAATTTAATAAAGCAAATTAGAAATCAGACCCAGGAGCATATAAAGAGATTGTATAATGTGTTGCTTGAAATAGATTCGAAAAGGATTTGGTAAAGGATTGTATGATAAAATGGGCATATAATATTCAGGAACCAACAATGTTGGAAACATGGGAGAAAATCTGGGTTAGAAATGTTAAGTTTACACAAGCACAGAATTTAAGGGAAAATTTTTATAAGATGTTTTATAGATGGCATTTAGATCCCAAAAAATTATCATGTATGTATCCTAATATCCAAGCGAAATGTTGGAGGTGTGATTGTGATGATGCTACATATTTTCATATTTGGTGGACTTGCAAGAAAATTAAGGTCTTTTGGATAAGAATTTGGTGGATTATTCAAAATGTACTGAAGAAGAAGATAAAGTTCCTGCCACAATTTTTCCTTTTGGGAATTATAATGGATTGTACAGGGATTGAGACTAAATTGATTTTGAATTTAATAACAGCAGCAAGACTGTTGATTGGACAATACTGGAAGAAAGAAGAGATACCTACAATAGAAGAATGGATATTGAAAGTTATTAATTTGGCTGAGATGGCTAAAATCTCAGCGTTTTAAAAGACAATACGAGGAAAGATATTTAATTGAATGGAAAAATGGATTGATTATCTACAAAACAGATATCAGATTAAGAAATATCAGATTGCCTTTGAATAATTAGAAAGTTATTTTATGTAATGGGAGGGGCTGGGAGGCGAAAAGCTTTGGATGTGGTTATTTGGATTGGACTTTACCTTGTGATTGACCCGGGAAGCCGGGGTGGGGAGGAGGGGTGTTTTGTTTTTTTTTGGGAGGGAGGGGGGAAAAAGGGGGAAAAATGTTTTTGTTTTTTTTTAAAACTCTTTCAATAAAAAAAAGATTTTGGAACAAAAAAGAAGCCTTCCCTGGACCCGGCTGTTTTAGGTAATTATCGTCCGGTCTCCAACCTTCGCTTCGCGGCGAAGGTTGTAGAGAGTATGGTGGCATATCAGTTTCCCTTACACCTGGATGAAACTGTCTATCTAGACCCGTTCCAGTCCGGTTTCCGGCCCGGTTACAGCACGGAGACGGCTTTGGTCGCGTTGGTGGATGATCTCTGGAGGGCCAGGGATAGGGGTTGTTCCTCTGCCCTGGTCCTATTAGACCTCTCAGCGGCTTTCGATACCATCGACCATGGTATCCTGCTGCGCCGGTTGGAGGGATTGGGAGTGGGAGGCACCGTTTATCGGTGGTTCTCCTCCTATCTCTCCGATCGGTCGCAGTCGGTGTTGACAGGGGCAGAGGTCGGCCCGGGCGCCTCACTTGTGGGTGCCGCGAGGGTCGATCCT
This sequence comes from Ahaetulla prasina, assembly GCF_028640845.1. Lineage (NCBI taxonomy): Eukaryota > Metazoa > Chordata > Lepidosauria > Squamata > Colubridae > Ahaetulla > Ahaetulla prasina. The sequence continues at coordinate 22,150,230 of NC_080549.1, read as the reverse complement.
CTCGCCTACTGTTTAACATCTACATGAAGCCGCTGGGTGAGATCATCAGTGGTTTCGTGTGAAGTACCAGCTGTACGCGGATGACACCCAGCTGTATTTTCTACACCAGACCACCCCAACGGTTATCAGTGCTGTCCCGGTGTCTGGAGGCCGTACGGGTCTGGATGGGGAAAAACAGGCTCAAGCTCAATCCCGCCAAGACAGAGTGGCTGTGGATGCCGGCATCCCGGTACAGTCAGCTAAATCAGCGGCTGACCATCGGTGGCGAGGCAGTGGCCCCGATGGAGAGGGTTCGCAACTTAGGCGTCCTCCTGGATGAATGGCTGTCTTTAGAAGATCATTTGACGGCCGTCTCCAGGAGAGCGTTCTACCAGGTTCGCCTGGTACGCCAGTTGCGCCCCTTTCTGGACCGGGATGCCCTATGCACGGTCACCCACGCACTCGTGACGTCTCGCCTGGATTACTGCAATGCTCTCTACATGGGGCTCCCCTTGAAGGGCATCCGGAGGCTGCAGTTGGTCCAGAATGCGTCTGCGGGTGATAGATGGAGCCCTCGTGGCTCCCGCATGACACCCATCCTGCGAGACTGCACTGGCTACCTGTGGCCTTCCGGTGCGCTTCAAGGTTTTGGTGACCACCTTTAAAGCGCTTCATGGCATTGGGCCGGGTTATTTACGGGACCGCCTACTGCTACCGAATGCCTCTCACCGACCCGTGCGCTCTCATAGAGAGGGTCTCCTCAGGGTGCCGTCAGCGAGGCAATGTCGCCTGGCGACGCCCAGGGGAAGGGCCTTCTCTGTGGGGGCTCCCACCCTCTGGAACGAACTACCCCCCCGCCTCGTCAGCTTTCGGACCTTCGACCTTCCATGGGCTCAAAACATACCTATTTAATTGTGCAGGACTGAGCTAGATTTTAAATTTATGGGTTTTAACTGGGTTTTATTTTTTATATTTTAAAATACGGGCTTATAGAATAAGTTTTCTAATTGTTTTTATAGTGTATTTATGTATTTATGTGTTTTTTAAGTGCCTGTAAACCGCCCTGAGTCCTTCGGGAGATAGGGCGGTATATAAATATGATTAATAAATAAATAAATAAATAAATAAATAAATAAATAAATAAATAAAATGTCATTAAATTGTAGCTGTTCTTATGAAGGGTGGAGGAAATATTCCATAAAGTGGGCACAATAACCCCCAAAATGGTGTTTGTGAGTCTCTATCCCCTGCTTACCTTGAGAAAATGGGGGGGGTTTAGATTGGGTGATAGAAGAGGCAGGACGCTGATTTTTCAACAACAACAGCTCTTTATTCAATAGAACAATATAACCCAGCAACTTGCCTGTCTGACAGCTCCCCCTTTTATAGTTTACCTGAGCAACTCAGTTTGAGTGGCGGTGGCAGCCTGGTAAGGCGGTAAGGAGTCCTCTGATGGAATCTCCTGGAACTAATTTCGGGGCATGGCTGGCCTACTTGGAACTGGTTCTCTGAGAGCCCTTCGCTGGATTCCTGGTTCTTCAGATGTGTGACTCCTTTGACTATTCGGGTTTGAATCTACTGCAGGCGGTGTTTGTTGGCTAGTGTCTTTAGGGATTTGGCTTTTCTAGGTTTAAGCTATTTCTGGTTGCCTTAGAACTGAGGCAGGGGTGAAATGTTCCCGCTTTGGACCAGGTTGGCCAATCCGGTAGTGATGGCGGCAGATGGTTCAGAGAACCAGTAGCAAAAATCCCTGCCCCGCACCCATGCCCACCCAATACCCTATCTCCCACTTCCCTGCTTGCCGCTTCTTTTAAAAAATGCTTTTTAAAGGTTAAAAAAAAAGGCTTTCATGATCACAGCTGAGCCGCATGATGGTGACTCTGACCATTGCAGCCAGCGCTTCTCTATCCAGCTGGCTGTAGTTCCACTTGGCCCCGGACAAAGTTCTGGAGTAGAAGACAATAGGCACCTTTGTCCTGTTAGGCATTCAGTGGCTGAGGACAGCCCTGACACCAAACGGGGAACCGTCACAAGTCAGGATGAGGGGCAGAGTCTCTCTATATTGCACTAAAATGCTATCGGACAACAGAAGTTTTTTGTACTTCAGCAAATGCGGCGGTTTCAGTCTGGCCCCAGGTCCATTTCACATTTTTATCGAGCAGCCAATGTAGTGGCTCAGCTACTGTCGCCTTCTGTGGCAGAAAAATACTACCAAAATTTAACAGGCCCAGGAATGCTTGGAGCTCTGCCTGATTTTTGGGAGTGGGAGCTTCCTTGATGGCCTTGACCCAGTGGTGAAATTCTACTGGTTCGCACCAGTTCAGGCGGTAGTAAAAAAAAGCTACTGGTTCCTCTGAACCAGTCTTTCCAATGATCAGCTGTGCCACGTGATTTAAAATAACTAGAAAGCAGGAAATTCTGCTTTCTAGTGAATCTAAATCGTGTGGCACAGCTGATCTCCTCTTGCTGCTTTACTTACCTTCCCAAGCCTCCTTTTGGTGCATAAAGTGCATGTGCACAGCACGTGATTGGTGTGCACTGTGCATGTGTGCAAAGCACACTCTTGGCACGTAGTGCACATGCGCAGCCAGCGAACTGGTGGCAAACCAGTTCAGATTTCACCACTGCCTTGACCTTACTCTTTATGGGGTGTATCCCTGAGACGTCAATTAAATACCCCAGGAACTCAACCCTTGGCACTGCAATTTGGCACTTTTCCTTTTTTACCTTTACCGGTCTCTCAAAACCGGCACTACCCCAGGAATGCCCTGTAACAAGCATTCCATTATACTTTGAAAAAGTCCTGTTGCTATGCTTATTCCAAATTGCAAATGGCAGCATCTGAAGGCCCCTCAGTGGGTAACAATAGTCTGTGCCTCTGCCTCTGTACAACCAGCACTTTGCTGAAGCGCTTTGTTAATCGTACATTTGTAGTCCGCACAGATGTGGATGGAACCATCAGGTTTTATCAGCATCACTATAGGGGTCTCCCACCTAGCGTGGTCTACTGATTCCAAAAACCCCTGGCCAATTAGCTTGTCTAATTCATTGTCAATTTTGGGCCAGAGAGCAAAAGGGACCCTTTGTGGTTTCATCCAAATTGGGGCGATTTTGGGGTCTAGGCTGAAAGAAATGGGCATCCCCGCGTACTTGCCCAGGTTGCCGTTGAACATGTCCACAAACTCTTTGATCAGCTTGTCACTGCTGTCCTCCTGGACAGTGTGGATGCTGGTAAACCCCATGCCCAGGGATGCAAACCAGTCCAAGCCGAGCAGGCTTGGCAAGGTGCTGCCTACCACGGTCAGCTTCAGTGGTCCGACAAAATGTTTAAATTTGATTTGGAAGCTCCCGCTTCCTATGACCGGGGTGCAGTTCCCTTGATAGTCCTTAAGCTGTATGCTTTGGGGTTTCAGATATTTTTTCACAATCCCTAGCACTGTCTTCTTGATGGTCACCCAGGAGACTATGGTCATCGATGACCCAGTGTCCACCTCCATATCACACGGTGACCCCTCGATGTGGAGTGGGACATGGATTTTTTTGGCTTTGGGGGTGCTTGCCTGTCCAATGGTCGTTTGGTGCGCGTCTGTTGTGTCTTGCCCGCTCTCACCGCAGCCGGGGTCTGCTTATTTGCTTCCGAACGCTGAAGAATGTCCTCCCGGCCCCAGCCCTGGCTCCATGCCCAGACAGGCTGAGGAGGGGGCATCTCCCGGCCCCAGCCCTGGCTCCATGCCCAAGCAGGCTGCAGAGGAGGGAGCACCCCCCGGCCCCAGCCCTGGCTCCATGCCCAGGCAAACGGAGCAGCTAGACCCCTCCCCCTCCTCCACAGCATGTGAGCCTGAGCCTGTTTATTTCCAACAGCTGCTGATTGGAGTGACCCTCGCATCAGAAGACTGGATAGGCAGAGGCAACAGAAGGAAGGGAGGGGCAGGCCTTAATGAGTGCTGAGTCATGGAGCCACACCCCATGGCCTATATAAAGGATCTGCTTTCTGGCAGTCTCTGAGTCAGGCAAAGTCGAACTTATCTTGCTGAAGTCACTTTCTGGTCTCCTGCCTGCTCTGAGGACTTTGCTAGGACTTTGGGCAGAGCTGCAGAGGCAAGCCTGATTCGGATTTCCCTGACCCGGCCGTCAGCGGAGGAGTGGGACACGACAGCGTCTTTTGACTCTGTGAGATGATCTTCTTTCCGGCGGGGTCTCCAGGGCTCTCTGGGTGGTGTCCTTCATTGTCCTGTCTGGGTGGCAGGCTGCCGTGTTCAGTATGAGGCTGGCTGGCTGGGGTGGCAGACCCTTGCTAGATGCTCCTTCCAGTTGTATCTTTGACAGATAATCTCCTTATATTTGCAAGCCACTCTGGGGTGATTGCTCCCACAGGTGGCACATATGGGCTGCCTGTCAACTGCCTTGGAGTGGCCCTTTTTTTCCTGACTGGAGGTGGCAAACGTCTTCTTCATTGGTTGACTCATTACACTCGGTGCTCTCCTGATGCACTGTGGCAGTTCAGCATGAAGCTGACGGGCTGCCAGTTTTCTGAAGGGCCACTGCTAATCTGTTCGATGACTCAGTTGCTCTGGCCTCATCTAGCGCTGTCTGCAGAGTGAGGTTAGGCTTTGCTAACAAGCGCCTTGGCAGGTTTATATCCCTCACTCTGCAGACAAGCTTATCTAACAGGACCTCATCCAGCTCTCTGAAGTCGCAGTATGCCACAGGCTTTCTTAATGCCATGATATATTGATTTATCATCTCGGCTTCCTCCTGGGCTCTGCAATGGATTTCATGCTGCCTCACGACCATAGATGGCATGGGTGCATAATGTATTCAAAGAGTACTCTGGAGTGTAGTCCAGGGCATTGTTTGCATGGACGCTGGTGCTATAAGAGCTTTGGCTGTTTCAAACACCTCTGAGCTGCAGTAACTGAGGAAGAGTGCCCTCTTCCTATTATCTGAGAGTCCAAGGAGGTCATTTGCCTCCATGAAGCATTGAAACCAAATTATGTAGGAGTCCCAGTGCTCCATGGCTAGGTTGAATGGAGTTGGTGGGGCATGTGTGGTCATCTCGATAAACTGATGCAGATTCTGATTATCTGTGATGATGGCCGCCGATGACTTTGCGGATGCCCGACTTCTGCTTAGCTCTGACTAGGATCACAATCACAACCAGCTCTTTTTGTTTTAGTCCTCTTCTTGTCCCACCTTCATTACCAGTGTTAGATTGGGCGATAGAAGAGGCAGGATGCTGATTCTGCAACAGCAATTTACCTGCCTGACAGCTCCCGCTTTTATAGGGAGCTGTCAGACTGCTCAACCAATGAGATTCAATTATTTTTCCCACTATAAAGGCAGACCTGAGTGAAGCCTTCGTGCCTTGGCTTCATTCCCTTATTAATATTCAACGGGGGTGGGGATTAAAAGGACTTTCTAGGAATCTAGGACATCCATTTTAGGTGTTTGGGAATTGGTTGAAGATGGTTTGGGATCCTTATTTATTGTAGCACTAGCAATAGACTTCTATAATGCTTCACAGTGCTTTTACAGTCCTCTCTAAGCGGTTTAGAGTCAGCATTTTGCCCCTAACAATCTGGGTTCTCATTTTACCAACCTCAGAAGTATAGAAGGCTGAGTCAATCTTGAGTTGGTGAGGATCAAACTCTTGGCAGTCAGCAGAATTAGCCTGCAACATTGCATCCTAACAATTCTGCCTTTCATAGTAATTTTCCTATGGGCTTTTTTTCCCCTAGCACACATTTTAAAAAATGCCAGAGATAGGCAATCAATCCCAAAGAAAATCAACCCTGACTGTTTGGAAGGACAGATAGTAAGCTGAAGCTCAAATGCTTTGGCCACCTAATGAGAAGAGAGGACTCCTTGGAAAAGACCCTGGTGTTGGGAAAGATTGAAGGCAAAAGGGGAAGGGGACGGCAGAGGATGAGATGCTTAGATAGTGCCATCAATGCAATGAACATGGATTTTGGCATGTGGAGGAGAGAGTGGAGGACAGGGAAGCCTGGTCCATGGAATTGCAAAGGCGCAACTTGGTGCTTGAAAACAACAAAAATGTGGGAATGACTTTAGGAGACAGGGATTTGTGAAAGAAGGAATGGCCAGAGATGCTGCTATCACCTTTTATTTCTCTAAAATGTTGACCTACTACCCAGAAAGTAGCTTGAAGAATTTGTGCTATGGACTGCCTACACTACATCCATTTCCCAGAAATTTGAATCATTCCTATGGAGACCTTGAGAAGGAAATGAAAATTCCTACAACGTATTAGATCCCGTGAACTTCGTTCAGAACTCAAACGACGACTAGAAGAAGGAGAAACCAACCTATATATTGACTACCGTGCAGACTGCATAAAAAGAAAATCCTTCAATCAAAACCCCATCACCACCAAACCCATCACCCAACCCATCACCCTATCTCACTCCAATCAAAACATTCAATCAAAACTAGGTATGCACGCCCCTTACCTCTCCTACACTTAATTCTGCAGGTCTCAAATGTAAATTATTAAATGCAAGAACAAATTACCTGAATTTATCCTCTTATTAAACTATGGTACATTTGACATCATATTTGTTTGTGAAACATGGCTAAACTCGTCCTTCACTGACTCCATTATTTCAAACAAAGAATACCAAGTCCTTCGATCAGATCGTGATCACCGCAGAGGTGGTGGAGTAGCTATTTTTTACAAAAAATCACTGAACTTAAAAAATATTCAAGTTGCACATAAACTCTCTCTACCTGAAACTATTGTATGTGACCTGTCCACCAATACCATACTAAGATTCATACTGTGCTACAGAGCTCCTGACTACGACATCGCTCATGCAAATATGTTAACCTCACTACTAACATGGGCTACCTCTTGCCCATATCCTCTCATCTTTCTGGGAGACCTAAATCTACCTTCTATAAACTGGATAACAAATGAATGTACAACCGAACCAATCCATACTACTCTATACAATGCAGTTACAAACCTAGGCCTTGAACAATTAGTAACTAACAATACTAGACTCAATAACTGCCTTGACCTCATCTTTTGTAATAACACAAACTCTATTTATGGTCTACAAGTAAAAGAACCCTTTTCCAACAGCGACCACTGTGTGATAGACTTTTATTTAAACATACGCCCTCGCATAAATCGTCTCAACAATAGTACTCCAAACTACAATTTTAAAAAAGCCAACTATGACCTTATAAACAATGATCTCTCATTTCTTGACTGGCATAATCTATTCTCAACCTGTATCACTACAGAAGACCACTATAAAGTATTCCTACTTGAAATTAATAAAATCATCAAACTATATGTACCACAAATCATCACCAAAATCAATAGAAAAAGCAAATTTCCCATATCAATAAAAAAGCTGCTATCCAAAAAAAATCCCTCAGGAAAAAAAACAAAAAAGGTTATATAGCAAACTTCAAAAACCGCTACAAAAATATTTGCAACCAAATAAAAACAGAATGTAACACTTACCACACTAAACAAGAAGAAAACCTTCTACGCACCAATTCCAGTCGTGATTTTTATAATTTTGTAAACAATAAACTAAAAGAAACAAGAACCATTCCACCACTAAAAGAATCTAACGGTAAAGAATGTACTGATGAAACAATTAAAGCAAACCTCTTTAACACATTCTTCAGCTCAGTCTTTGTAAACAGTGATGGCTCATATCCAACATTCCTCAATCGTATCAAAAATTTTAACAATGACTCAACACATATAGACTCCACAGAAGAAAACAATGACCTAACACACGTAGACTTTACAGAAGATAATGTTGAAAAAGCCCTTCGCAACCTGAAACCATCATTATCTATTGGACCAGATGGACTATGTGCATACTTTTAAAAAAAACTTTCAATTAATATAGCTGAACTCCTAAGCATTATCTTTAATAAAGCCTTCAAAACTAGTTCCCTTCCAAAACTCTGGTCTCTAGCCACTGTCATCCCTATCTTCAAAAAAGGAGATCCATGCCTTGTTGAAAATTACAGACCTATCTCTCTATGTTGTGTCTCATGCAAAGTAATGGAATCCATCATAAACCAATCCATTACACTCCATCTCGAAACAAACAACCTTCTCTCTAATAAACAATTTGGTTTCAGAAAAAAAAGTCTTGTAATCTACAACTTCTCCACTGCAAAAACATATGGACAACAAATCTTGACCAGGGCAGAGCAATAGATGCAATCTACATAGACTTCTGCAAAGCTTTTGATTCAGTAGTACATGATAAACTACTCCTCAAACTAAAATCCTACGGCATTTCGGGACCTCTTCACAATTGGATAAATGCCTTCCTGTCAAACAGACAACAAGTGGTCAAAATTGGCAACGCTATATCTAATCCTGTTCCTGTCAAAAGTGGTGTTCCCCAAGGTAGTGTTCTTGGACCAACACTCTCCATACTATACATAAATGATCTCTGTGACCTCATCTCAAGTTATTGTGTTCTCTTTGCTGATGACGTCAAACTATTTAATACCACTAATAATACTTCTACCCTTCAAGAAGACCTCGACTTAATTTCCGATTGGTCTAAAACTTGGCAACTCCAAATCTCAACCAGCAAATGCTCAGTCTTACATATTGGAAAAAAGAACCCTAACATCAAGTACAAACTTGATGGACATTACCTAACTGATGACCCCCACCCTGTCAAAGATCTTGGAGTTCTCATATCAAATGACCTTAATGCCAAAGCCCACTGCAACTACGTAGCGAAAAAAGCCCTAAGAGTTGTTGTCGTGTCCCACTCCTCCGCTGACGGCCGGGTCAGGGAAATCCGAATCAGGTGTGCCTCTGCAGCTCTGCCAAAGTCCTAGCAAAGTCCTCAAGGCAGGCAGGAGACCAGAAAGTGACTTCAGCAAGATATGTTTAGACTTTGCCTGACCCAGAGAATGCCAGAAAGCAGATCCTTTATATAGGCCATGGGGTGTGGCTCCATGACTCAGCACTTATCCAGGCCTGCCCCTCCCTTCCTTCTGTTGCCTCCGCCTATCAAGTCTTCTGACGCGAGGGTCACTCCAGTCGGCAGCTGTTGGTAATAAACCTTCCTCAGGCTCACATGCTGTGGAGGAGGGGGAGGGGTCTAGTTGCTCCGTTTGCCTGGGCATGGAGCCAGAGCTGGGGGCTGGAGGTATTTCTTCTTCAGCCTGTCTGGGCATGGAGCCAGGGCTGGGGGCTGGAAGTATTTCTTCTTCCGTGTTTGGAAGCAGATAAGAAGACCCCGGCTGAGGTGAGATTGGACGAGACACAACAGTTGTAAACCTAATTTTATGCAGCTTCTTTTCTAAAAACTCTACACTACTAACAGCATACAAAACATTTGCCAGACCTATTCTTGAATACAGCTCATCCGTCTGGAACCCATACCACATCTCTGACATAAATACAATAGAAAGAGTCCAGAAATATTTTACTAGAAGAGTTCTTCACTCCTCCGAAAACAACAAAATACCTTATACCAACAGACTTGAAATCCTGGGATTAGAAAACTTACAACTCCGTCGACTTCAACATGACCTGTGTTTAACACACAAAATCATCTATTGCAATATCCTTCCTATAAAAGACTACGTCAGCTTCAATCGCAATATTACAAGAGCAAAAAATAGATTCAAGCTAAATGTCAACCGCTTCAAACTTGATTGCAGAAAATATGATTTCTGTAACAGAGTTGTTAATGCTTGGAACTCATTACCTGACTCCATAGTCTCTACTCAAAATCCCAAAATCTTCAACCAAAAACTGTCTACTATTGACCTCACCCCATTCCTAAGAGGACTATAAGGAGCATGCATAAGAGCACAAAAGTGCCTACCGTTCCTGTTCTATCGTTCCCTTCATCATATCAAATTGATATAGTTGATGCATATTTTTTTACATATATGTATATATTTTCTTCAAAATATGTTGTTTTATCTATGACAATTGTTTGTGTATACTGTTGTGACAAAAAGAAGTAATAAAAAAAAACCTGCTTAAAAGATCAGAGAAAAAGATCAGCATTACCAAGCCTTCTCTGAATAGTGTCACCTCTGATCTATCACTGGTTGTGTCTTGCCAGATGAAGAAAGGTTCCCGAGAGGTTCCTGATGGAGCTTGGGCCGTTTCCTGAGGATCTGGCCCACGGCACGACTGAAGAACTACTTGCGGCCTGGGAACAAGCCGCGGCTGGGGCTTTGGACTGTGTCGTGCCTTTGCGGCCTCTGACCCGGCGTAGATCTCAATTGGCTCCTTGGTTCTCTGAGGAGCTGAGAGAGATGAAACGCCGGAGAGTATCTGGAGGTCCAGCCGTTCCGAAGCCAATCGGACACTAGTTAGGTCTTTTTCGAAAGCCTACCTAGTGGCACTGAGGGTTGCGAAACGTTCCTACGTTTCCACCCTCATTGCGTCGGCAGATAACCGCCGGCTGCCCTGTTTCGGGTGACCCGTTCCCTTCTACACCAGGGGGGACGGGATGACCCCTTGCAGGGACATGCTGAGGAGTTTAGTGGTTATCTATACGATAAAATTGCTCAGCTTCGGGATAGTTTGGACCAAGATTGTGATGATCCGGATGAGATGACTGAGACACATCTTGTTGATGTTGTTTGGGATGAGTTTGGTTCTGTGGCTCCCGAGGACATGGACAGGCTGCTGTGGAGGTTACATTCCACTACATGTTTACTGGACCCGTGTCCCTCTTGGCTGGTGCTGGCCACTCAGGAGGTGACACGAGGCTGGCTCCGGGGAATTATAAATGCTTCTTTGTTGGAGGGGGTCTTTCCCGCCGCCTTGAAAGAGGCGGTGGTGAGACCCCTCCTTAAGAAGCCTTCCCTGGACCCAGCTATTTTGGGTAATTACCGTCCAGTCTCCAACCTTCGCTTTGTGGCGAAGGTTGTAGAGAGTGTGGTGGCATGGCAGCTTCCCCAGTACCTGGATGAAGCTGTCTATCTAGACCCGTTCCAGTCCGGCTTCCGGTCCGGGTATAGCACGGAGACAGCTTTGGTCGCGTTGGTGGATGACCTCTGGAGGGCCAGGGATAGGGGTTGTTCCTCTGCCCTGGTCCTGTTAGATCTTTCATCGGCTTTTGATACCATCGACCATGGTATCCTGCTGCGCCGGTTGGAGAGTTTGGGAGTGGGAGGCACCATTTATCGGTGGTTCTCCTCCTATCTCTCTGACCGGTCGCAGACGGTGTTGACAGGAGGGCAGAGATCGACCGCGAGGCGCCTTACTTGTGGGGTGCCTCAGGGGTCAATTCTCTCGCCTCTCCTGTTCAACATCTATATGAAGCCGTTGTGCGAGGTCATCAGTGGCTTTGGGGTGAGTTATCAGCTGTACGCTGATGACACTCAGCTGTACTTTTCCACCCCGGGCCACCCCAACGAAGCTGTCGAAGTGTTGTCCCATTGCCTGGAGGCCGTACGGGTCTGGATGGGGAGAAACAGACTCAGACTCAATCCATCCAAGACGGAGTGGCTGTGGATGCCGGCACCCCGGTATAGTCAGCTGCAACCGCGGCTGTCTGTTGGGGGCGAGTCACTGGCCCCAACAGAGAGGGTACGCAACTTGGGCGTTCTCCTGGATGGACGGCTGTCATTTGAAGACCATCTGGCGGCCGTCACCAGGAAAGCCTTTTACCAGGTTCGCCTGGTTCGCCAGTTGCGCCCCTTTCTGGACCGGGATGCCTTATGCACGGTCACTCATGCTCTCGTCACTTCTCGTCTGGATTATTGCAATGCTCTCTACATGGGGCTACCCCTTGAGGTGCACTCGGAGACTCCAGTTAGTCCAGAATGCAGCTGCGCGAGTGATTGAGGGAGCTCCACGTTGCTCCCGGGTAACACCACTCCTGCGCAGTCTGCACTGGCTACCTGTGGTCTTTCGGGTGCGCTTCAAGGTTTTGGTTACCACCTTTAAAGCGCTCCATGGCTTAGGGCCCGGGTACTTACGGGACCGCCTGCTGTTACCTTATGCCTCCCACCGACCCGTACGCTCTCACAGAGAAGGTCTTCTCAGGGTGCCGTCCGCCAAGCAATGCCGGCTGGTGGCCCCCAGGGGAAGGGCCTTCTCTGTTGGAGCACCTACCCTGTGGAACGAACTTCCCCCCGGTTTGCGCCAATTATCTGACCTTCGGACCTTTCGCCGGGAATTTAAAACTTATTTATTTATCCAAGCGGGACTGGCTTGATTTTTAAATTTCCAAATTTTAATTTTTTGTAATTTTATATGGGGTATTTTAGGTTGGGTCAATTGACGGTTTTAATTTGGCCATTATTGAATATGTATTTTAAATTGATATTTTAATTTTGTATATTTAAATTGTTTTAACTTTGGCTGTACACCGCCCTGAGTCCTTCAGGAGAAGGGCGGTATAAAAATGTAAATAAATAAATAAATAAATAAACATTGGGTGATGTAGCCATAAAAGCAGCTATTAAATAAAAAGAAGCAGAAAAGAACAGCCAGTCCCATTTTCACTCATATTTCTTCATAAAAACAAAATTCTTCTGACTCCTTCAGCTCTCATCAACACATGATTACAAGATATCTCAAGATGCTCTCCTTTCCAGTCTGTTTATTTAATTTATTTATTTGTACTTGTTTTTGACAACAGTATGCTGGTGATAATTTTTTAAACAGATGTACCCTAGGAATGAACCAATTGAATTCCTTTCTAGCTACTTTTTTTAAAAATATTCCCCACATGACTCATAATTACATTTTGCAGACTGAAGTTCAAGAGGGAGAGAGAGAGAAAGAAACAGAAGTGGACAGAAGTTATTTTGATCTCCCCCTGTGATGAAGACATCTTTGGTACAGTCCAAAAAGATTTCAGGTTAAGTTTGTTTGCTCCAGGAATCTGTGCATATTTGCCTGGCGGAACAGGAACTCGATGGCTTAAAGTCATTTTAATTCAGGTGAGTTAATAGTATTGATTTGCATCCCGTTAACTTTGTAGCATTTCTTCCTTGAAAATGCAACATTTATTAAATTGTATCTTCTAACATACCGTAGGAGCTACCAGCACTGAAGGACAAAAATCTAGATGAACAAGAGTTGGTTGCAATTATAACTTTAAAAAAAAAAACTAAGTTTGCTACCCCAAATGGTTATTTGGATTTTTTAAAAGTTCAGAAGTGGAGCTGAACTTGAAATTCAGCTTTTGAGCAAAACCACATTTTTGTAGAATTAAGAGACTGGCTGTGAAAAGATTGTTGATTTTACTAGGGAACTGTTTACACAAAACTCTGTTTGCCTCTAAGGATAGAGAAAACAATGCAGTGAAGCTGGGAAGTGTTTGCAGAATGTCATCTGTGTTCAAGCTACAAGCAGAGATATAACCTTTGTTTGCTACTCTAAAAAAAACCTACCTTACTTACATAAGGAGATTTGCACCCTAAAAGTTTCAAAGGACAATTTCATATTTTCTTCATACCTCTTCAAATGAAACAACAACAATCTTTGAAAGACAGAAAGTATGGGAGGACAGATTTGCAGTTTCATCTGTGTTTTCTCATAAGTAAATCTCATAATTATTGAGAGGAATTTCGTGCACCAGAAACTGCAATAAACAGTAGCTTGCTTTGTGCAATTGTATACTACAGTCTCCAGATACTGTTTTGTTTTCAGATGTATTGGTTTCATATTGTAAATTATCTGCTTGCTCCCCCTTTTATAATGAAAAGTGATCTATAAATAAGAATTAATAAATGGAAGTTGATCTCTGCAGTTAGGAAATATCTAGGTCCATGCATCGCTCTAAGTCATAATATTCTTTTGGTTTAAATCAGCATATTCTTGAAAAACAGCTTCTATGATTTGCAAATTGTAGTTTATGGCAGGGTTAGGCGACCCATTGCCCCTAGAAGTAGAGTTTGCTGGGCGCAAAGAAATGAATTCAGCACAAATTCATCACTGAGTCTTAAATTAGAGACAAATGAATGTTAATGGGACAATTTAGGTTCTTGAAGGATGAGGAGTGGAACAAGTTACAATTAGGGTTAGGGTTAGAATGTTGTACAGTTCCGGCTAATGATGATTTGTTGATAGAAGTGCAGTTAATGAAAGCATGGATTAGTGCAACATGACAATCTAGTAGTGAATGTGATTGTTGTGTTCATAAAAAGGGTGATTGTCACATCATGGTCAACTCGAAAGAAGATTCTTATGGTAGAATCAGTTCTGCAGCTGTAGAAATCCACTTCTTCCGATTCAGTGCTTCTTTAGGATGGAAATCAAAAAATGATCTAAAAACCTCCAGTGGTGGAGCACCCACAACTTCTGGAGGCAACTCATTCCAACTGATTAATTGTTCTCACTGGCAGGAAATTTCTCCTTAATTCTAGGTTGATTCTCTCCTTTGATTAGTTGCAGCCCCTCAAATATTGGAACATAGCTCACCGGCAGGACAGGAGTAGAAAATCTGGCAAGAGCAAAGGTTTAAGCCTTTATGTGAACAAAAGCTGGTGTATCAATATAAAGACTCTAGATAGCCACTGCTCCATGGGTCTGGAGTATATGACTCTTAAATGTCTTCCATGAGAGTTCAGAGTGGTTTTGATTACTCCCACCTGATGCCAATACAACCATAGCTTTGGGATTCTTGTATGACACTGTTAGTAATCAGCAGAATAAGTATCCTGATGCTGTGCATATTATAGCAGGGGACTTTAATCAGACTGGGCAATAACTATACTGAATTCTACTGTATAGTGCAGTAGATAATGCAATGTTGGGTTTTAATTCAATTGTATAGAATATGAAGAATGTGTGTTTCTGATTTATTTTATAGTTATAATGTACACTGAAGGTGACATTTAATTTTATTATACAAGATGCAATGACAATAAAGTAAACGTAACTTAACTGCTTTCATGTCACCCCTAGTCCTTCTTTTTTTTTATTTCTTTTTGTCACAACAGTATACACAAACAATTGTCATAGATAAAACAACATATCTTGAAAATATATATATATATATATATATGTAAAAAAAATATGCATCAACTATATTAATTTGATATAATGAAGGGAACAATAGGACAGGAACGGTTCCAGAAACCAACCGTTCTTCATATCTTTTAGCCTCCAGGCTAAAAACATCATCTTTGTTGTTATTCTTGGTTCTCTTTCTAAAGTCTCAACATCTTATTGTATTGTGGTGACTAAAACTGGATGTAGTATTCCAGGTGCAATCTTACTAAGACTTTATAAAGTGGTACTACTTCACGTGATCTTGATTCTATCCCTCTATTAATGCAGCCTAGGATTGCATTGGCTTTTTTGGTGGCTGCCGCACACTGCTGGCTCATATTTAAGTCATTGTCTACTAGGATCCCTTTCACAGTTACTGATATTGAGCCAGGTTTCACCTAACCTGTACCTGTGCGTTTGGTTTTTCTTGCCTAAGTGTAAAATCTTACTGCATCCTGTGTTAAACTCTTCAAGACAGACACACGGTTAAAATAAGCTAAATAAGGGGAGGAGAAGGAAACAAAGGAAAGAAAAAATGCTATTAAGAGTCCATCTTATTTTCACAAAAGACATTTCACAAATTGATTAAGAATGCACACAATATCTTGAACACATTCTTTAATCTCAGAAATGTAAATTTCTTTCCAAATGAAACAGTCTCTACCCACTATAATTCTTGATCTTCAAACTAGATTTGGACTTGTTGGCCACCATATAGACCAAAAGTATTCTATGTTAAGACTCTACTATGCCATTTGTCAAACATTTCCTTCCCCTATGAAGGTTACCGTATATACTCGAATATAAGCCGATCCGAGTATAAGCCGAGGTCCCCAATTTTACCCCAAAAACGGGGGTAAACTGGGGACTCGAGTATAAGCCGAGGGTGGGAAATGAGGCACCTACCGGTTGGGGAAACCCTCCCTCCCTCAGCTGAGAAGGCTGGCGGCTCCCCCGCCCCGCCCTCTCACTGCACCGGCAGGGCTTCCTCGCGCCGTCCGGTAAAATGTGAAAAAAAGAAAAAAAAACAAAACTCGAGTATAAGCCGTATATACTCGAGTATAAGCCGAGGGGCTTTAAAAAAAACTGAGATAAGTCATATACTCGAGTATAAGCCGAGGGGACGTTTTTCAGCACAAAAAACGTGCTGAAAAACTCGGCTTATACTCGAGTATATACGGTACTTCCTTTTTACTGTATGTTATTTTTGGGATGCTTGAGACTTTTTCTAAAATTTCTTTCTTTTGGAGTTTAGTTTTCGATTCCCCCCAAAAATGCAAATGCCTAATACCTCCTTCCATCACTCCATAGCTCTTCCTGTATCTGCTCATCTTCTCAATCTGAAATATTTTATGGATCTGCTCCTTCCATTGCTATTCATTTAAAGGTAGAAAAATTAGAGAAGTCCTATAGAATCAGGACCTTCCTAACTTTCAGGATGGTGGTGGTGAAGATACATACTTTTAAGAGGAGAAGAGACATTTTCAGGATAAAACAGATGGGGTTTTAGAAAGTAAGAAAGGGAAATAACTTCTCAACAATTATTGCAAAATTCATTCTGTAACTCTTCCAAATATAGAGGGAGTCAAGCTGTTAGACACTTATATAACAGAATAACAGAGTTGGAAGGGATCTTGGAGGTCTAGTCCAATCCCCTGCTCAACCCATACCATTCCAGAGAAGTAGCTATCCGGTCTCTTCTTAAAAGTCTCCAGTAATGAAGCACCCACAACTGCTGCAGGGAAGTTATTCCATTGGTTAATTGTTCTCACTGATGGGAAATTTCTCCTTAGTTCTAGATTGGATATATCTTTGATTAGTTTCCATCCATTGCTCCTTGTCTTGCCTTCAGGTGCTTTGGCAAACAGGTTGACCCTTTCTTCTTTGTGACAGTCCCTTAGATACTGAAACACTGAAACACATGTCACCCCTCGTCCTTTTTTCATTAAACTAGACATATCCAATTCCTGAAACCAGTCTTCATAGGTTTTAGCTTCCAGGTCCCTTTATATTTTCTTAAAGCTTCAGAAAATTCGACTAGTGAAAACTTTGTGTCAAATGAATTAAGTTAGAATATATATTTTTACTTCCATTTAGCTGTGTCTGATTCTTGGAGACTGCCAAGACAAATCCCTGCAATTTTCTTGGCAAGGTTTTTAAAAAGTGGTTTGCCATTGCCTCCCTCCTAGGGTTGAGAGAAAGTGACTGGCCTAAGATTACCTGCTGGCTTTGTACCTAATGCAGAACTAGAACTCACAGTCTCCTGGTTTCTAACCTGGTGCCTTAACCACTCCACCAAACTGGCTGTAGTATTATTGTACCTACCCTTAAAATTCTATCTTGGTAGACTGAAGAGAAATTCCCCTGGAACCTTTTAAATAGTCTCTAGTACTGTATGTATAAAATAGATTGGTAGTTTGGCCAAGGAAGGATTTTTAATAATATGCCAATGAGTTTTATTGCCAGATAATAAGCTCCAAAATACTCAAGAGAACAATTTCATGTTCCATTTTTTAAAATATTGATTTGGTTTGTGCCTGATTTTATTCTCTCCCCATCTGGAGATGTGCGAATCACTAACAATTTTATCTGATTAATAACAGAAAAATAACCTTTGAATTCTACATGACACTTTCCCTATGGGCTTAAATCATGCAGGATTTTGTATCCACTTATGTTTGCAAAGTCTCCAGGTGCATTAATATGCATCTGCTCCTAATTTACATATCTTTTAACATAAATTATCCCAAAGCCTATCGAACAACGAAAGATAGTCTTGCTTTCATTGTTCATGGCTTATTTTTAAAATCCATATTCCATTGATAGAATTCTTTTTAAATTCTCACTATTTACATGCAATTTTCAGTGATAGCAATTCCTTTCCTAAACAATTTTTGTGGAGAAACCTTAGCACCCTTTGTCTGAAACTAGCCTTTCTGGCATTGCAAAATTTGATTGAGCCAGTATGTCCAAACTCATTTCAGCTATTTATACCCTTACGACCAACCCACTCTGCAACTGATCAACATCTGAGAGGCCCTGACAAATGGCCAGCTCAAATGTTCCCCTGGTGTAATACTAATTTATGCACAGCATAAATCAAAATCCATTTTTAATCCAACTTCTCTATTGTAACTATTGTTATACACATTTTGTATTTCTAGCGAGCTGGCTGGTGGATTTTTCTAATATTCTTCTTTTAAACAGACTTTCCGTGAAAATCTTTTCTGCAAAGGAGTTTTGTATAAATCACACTTTGTTGTACTCAGCTTCATAAGGAGTTGCACACTATGGAAATCATATCCTGTGGTTGCAGTTTCATAAAGCTGTGTGTGTTGCATAGCAGCAATCCAATCATATCGGCAGTCACCTATTGCTATATACAAGATTTCAAATGAAAACTCGTTGGTCAGTATTGGGAGCGGCTATGAATAAAGTGATGGAGAACAAAACTGAGAGTGAGCCAATATTTGAGGGACTAAAACAAAGAAGCAGGGGTCAAATTATTCTCCAAAGCACCAGAGAGCAAGACAAGAAACAATGGTTGGAAACTAATCAGGGAGAAAAGCAATCTGGAATTAAGGAGAAACTTCCTAACAGTGAGAACAATTAACCAGTGGAACAGCTTGCCATCAGAAGTTGTGGGTGCTCCATCACTGGAGGTTTTTAAGAAGAGACTGGACAGCCATTTGTCTGGAATGGGATAGGGTCTCCTGCTTGAGCAGGGGGTTGGACTAGAAGCCCTCCCAGGTCCCTTCCAGCTTCTGTTCCATTCCATTCCACTCCAGCAAACTAATTACTACGTAGGTTAGTCTGCTGTTTTGTGATGAAATAGAAAGTGCTTTTCTTTCATTATTGTGGAAATAAACTGGTGTTAATTTCTAGTTTTTGTATGTATCATGGGTGTGTGTGTGTCATTTTATCCTTTGCCTTTTGTTCAGTTGCTAAGTCATGTCCAATTCTTTGCAACCCCATGCCATTCCCCCCTCGTCCATCGTCTCCCAGAGTTTGCCCAAATTCATGTTCATTGCATCAGTGACACTATCTAAACCATCCCATCTTCTGCCGTCCCCTTCCCCTTTTGCTGTCAGTCTTTCCCAGCATCATTTTCTTCTTCAAGGAGTTCTCTCTTTTCCTTAGATGGCCAAAGTATTTGAGCTTCAGCTTCAGGATCTGTCCTTCAAAAAAACAATCTGGGTTGATTTCTTTTACGATCGACTTATTTGATCTCCTTGCAGTCCAAGGGACTCTTAAGAGTCTTCTCCAGCACCATAATTTGAAAGCATCAATTCTTTGGTGCTCAGCCTCCCTTATGGTCCAACTTTCACAGCCATACATTATTACTGGGAAAACCAGAGCTGTGACTATACGGATCTTTGTTGACAAGGTGATGTCTCTGTTTTTTTGTCTAGGTTTGCCATAGCTTTCCTCCCAAGGATCATTTCATGGTTACAGTTGCCATCCTCAGTGATCTTGGAGCTCAAGAAAATAAAATCTGTCACTGCTTCCATTTCTTCCCTTTGTATTTCCCAGGAAGTGATGGGACCTGTTGCCATGATCTTGCCTTAGATAGCAAGATAGTTTTGGCCTCTCCTGCTAATCCATTTTGGAATTGGGAGTCAAGGTTGATTGTCCAAATACTTTCTTTTATCAAAAAAACAACAACCACCTATTATCTACCAGAGAGGTTGAAGCTTTAAAGGAGATGGGCGGGGGGAGACGGGCAATTAAGAAATATGAAATAAATGAGAGAGATAGACAGACAGACAGACAGACATGAGAGGGAGGGAGGGATGGATGGATATTGTAGGAGAGAGGAGGAAATAGCATTAGATGCACAGCTCTTCCTTAGTGTGTGGCCATCATCTGTACCAAACTAATAGTTGTCTGATACCATCCATCATCTGAGTTTGATTGTGAAATGATTGTTCTTTGCCCCAGTATATGTGCCGCTAGTTGAGTCAAAGTGATTTTATGACAAGCCATTTCTACAAAACAATATCCATTTTCTCCAGAGTCCATGGGTTCTACCTCAGCCAAGCCCTTTAAAAATCAGAAGTATGAAGACCTCAAGCGAAAGTGCCTTGAAGAGGAGAAGCTCTTTGAAGACCCTGATTTTCCTGCTTCTAATGTTTCTCTCTTCTATCTGAATCCACCAGTAGCAAATGTGGAGTGGAAACGCCCAAAGGTATGTGAAATATCAGTCTAGTTGCCCCATTATTTCTAAATCTATTTTTTTAAAGAACCTTGTTCTCGCTTAACTCTGCTATGTGCCCAAGCTTTGTGCTGTCCTTTTCATACCTCACCATCTTTAAACCCTTCCTATCAAGTCTGAACCAGGTGAATGGTTTATTCTGTGGTAGGACAAATTTAGGAGGTGCTAACCGTAGCTGTACCAGTCCAAATTAAAATTCCAAAAAGGATTACTTACAGTTGTCCGGACAGTTGCAGAAAAGTATCCAGTATCCAGAATTCAAAACCCAAACAAGTCCAAGTTTCTTACAGTGGTACCTCAGTACTCAATTGCTTTAAAACTTGATTAATTTGACTGACTAATTCGACTAACACATTTGGACATGAAAATTTTGTCTCAGTATTCATCATTTGTTTGGTGCTCGATGCGCAAGCTAAAACTTGTTAGTGTCAGCTGCTTTGTAACTCTGGTTTCTGGCCGAAACAAGGGGGTCACACGTTAGTCACGTGGTTTGTTTGATACTTTTCATTTTTAGTACTCGTCATGGCTCCTCAAACCAATTAATAACAAGTACTGAGGTTCCATGGGCTAAAGACAAGCAAAAACAGTGGTCCGGGAGCCAAGATGGATTCGAAAGAGTCTTTAACTGTAGCTGTAGCTTTGGTACAAATATTTTGTCACCTCGCTGAAATTTAAATATGCTGGTGTTGGTTATGTGGGCTGGGCTGAGCCAGTGAGTCCTTTGCTTTCCTAGATTAGTGGATACTAATTGTGACTTAAATCCCATGCTACAATCTGATTTAGCTGGAACCAAGGACTTATCTTCTCTCAGTAAAGCACCTAATGAGTGATCATGACAATCTCTGAGCTACCTTACTATTTATGCATATCTCCACTGTTCACTCAATGAGTTCGATGATCAGATGGGTCTCCTTGATCCCATTTCAGGATTCCAATCCCACTGTAGTATTTTAATAGTTCACAGGTACAAAGATGAGAGGTTATGCTCGCTTATTCCTCTCTGCTTTCTCCAGACCAAAAGCAGAAACACATACTGAGATTTTAGCAATTCAGATGGAAAATTACCTTCTGCGTGCTTTGCTTTTCCAATTAACGGCAGTGGCAATAGCACTTAGATTTACATACCACTTCATAGTGCTTTACAGCCCTCTCTAAATGGTTTACAGAGCAAGCATATTGCCCCCACAATCTGGGTCCTCATTTTACCAACCTCGGAAGGATGGAAGGCTGAGTCAACCTTGAGCCTGGTGAGATTCAATCTGCCAAACTGCTGGCAGCCAGGGATCAGCAGAAGTAGCCTGCAGTACTGCACTCTAACCATAAAGACATAAAGCTGAATGCAAGAGCTAATGTCTGGTTCAGATCAAAAACAGAAATGCAGTAAGAACAGATTTTTTTTTAGATGGCATGTGTTATCCATCTCCACCAATTATTTTTCTTCCCCGGATTGTCTCTTAGACCGCTGTTTAGAAACTCCACATCTGATTATGCTTTAGTCTACCTGAATGTCATTTTTGAAGGTTTGTCTTTTGACATCACTACTGATATTTGGGGGGGAAATAAAACATCAAAATACAAGTCATTTCTATGGGATATACAGTTTGGTATATAGGTAGTCCTCGACTTACAGTAGTTCATTTAGTAATAATTCAAAGTGACAATAGCACTAAAAAGGGCCGGTGAATAGCGCAGGCTGGTAAAAGCCTGTTATTAAGAACACAAAGCCTGCAATTACTGCAGGTTCGAGCCCGGCCCAAGGTTGACTCAGCCTTCCATCCTTTATAAGGTAGGTAAAATGAGGACCCAGATTGTTGGGGGGGCAATAAGTTGACTTTGTAAAAATATACAAAATAGAATGAGACTATTGCCTTATACACTGTAAGCCGCCCTGAGTCTTCGGAGAAGGGCGGGGTATAAATGTAAACAAAAAAAAAAAAGTGTCTTATGATTGTTTTTCACACTTACAACCTCTGCAGCATTGCCATGATCACATGATCAGAATTCAGATGCTTGGCAAGTGGTTCATATTTATACCGATTGCAGTGTCCTGGGGTCATGTGATCAGCTTTTGCGACAAGCAAAGTCTATGTGGAATCCAGATTCACTTAACCATGTTACTAACTTAACAAATGCAATGATTCCTTTAGCAACTGTGGCAAGAAAAGTTGTAAAATGGGGCAAACTAACTTAACAAATGTTTTACTTAGCAACATAAATTTGGTGCTCGATTGCGGTCCTAACTTGAGGACTACCTGTACAGCCAACTCATTTTATGCAATCTTTCCAGAGCAGGTTTTTTGGCAATTTTCTTATTTTTTTAAAAAAAGAAATGTGTTGCTCTTCTAGAGCCAAGGAAGTGGGATTGGCCTTATTCAGGAAAATGTGCGTGCAACTTTGAGATTTTTCTTTAATAGCAAAACTGCCTGGTTTGCTTACAGCAACTCTTAACACTGGTTCTTTTTGAAATGCTTACTGGAATGATCACATGATTTGTGCTTGCATGCTCAGCCCAAGAAGTGCTGAAAAAACAGAAGCAGTATCTACAGAGAATTCGAAATAAATGGAACCAGTTGGGGGTTAAAAGAAAGAAAGAGCCAAGAATTCATTTAAAAAAAAAAGCCAAGCCAAAATATTTGCAATGGGAAAGACAAATACCGACTGGACTTTGATCTTTGCTAGCATTCATCCTCCCAAGAATTCACTGGGAATCAAACAGCTATATCTGTTATCGGCAGGCATAATTCTTTTACATTTCTGATCAGCCCATGTTTTAAAAATGCTTCTCACCTTGATAATGTATTCTTCACCCTCAGCTAACTAGGGAGGGATAAAAAAATCAGTTCTATGTAGTTGTCCAGTTTGCACCTCCTAGACCTACAGGAAAAAAATGAATGTTTGGCTTGACTTAAAACTATGGTTTTTAAAATCTGCAACATTTTGCTTTTTTAAAAAAAACATCGGGGGTGAAATCTACTTACCTTCCTTTACTGGTTCGGAAGTACATGCGTCACAGAAACACGCGCAGACCTGTGCACGTGCAAAATCTTATGTGCATGCGCAGAAGGTAAAAAACACATTCCTTCCTGGTTAAAACCAGGAAGTAATGACACCCGGATGGGTGGGCGGAGCTTGGTCCTGCTATCACTACCGGATTGCCGAACCACCAGCCACGATTGCTATCAGATCGCACGATCCTGTCTGAACTGGGAGCATTTCACCCCTGAAAAACATGTATGAATATATTAAAGTGAAGTGTTGGGAAAATACATATAAAGATTGTCCTCACTGACTGTTGACAATTGGGATTAGCAATTCTGTCACTAAGCAGTGTGATTGTTACATGAAGTATGATCTGATTCTAAGTGTCTCTGTAACTTTTCATTAGAGCCATCAATTCCAAATTTCGTCATACAGAACAGGTTCACATATTTTCACTTTATAGCATCCTCGGAAGCCTGTTACCTTTGTCTATTAAAAACAAAGGAAAACTCACGTTTTCTAATCATTTACAGGTACATCCACAACTGAACCCAAAATTTCCATTGCTAAACCAGACAGTTGTTAAATGAATTTTGCCCCATTTTCTGACCTTTCTTGCCACAGTTGTTAAGTGAATCATTGCATTTGTTAAGTTAGTTACTTGGTTGTTAAGTGAATTTGGATTCCCCTTATCAGAAGGTCGCAAAATATGATCACATGATGCAGGGACATTGCAACGGTCATAAATATGAGTCAGGTGCCAAGTATCTGAATTTTGATCAAATGACCATGGGGATGCTGCAACAGAGAAAGTGTGGAAATGGCCCTAAGTCACTTTTTTTAGTGCCGTTGTAACTTTGAATGCCCACTAAACAAACTGTTGTAAGTTGAGGACTAGCTGTACTTGGATTTCCCAGTTTTCCCCAGTTTCATTTCTAGCCTACTATAAGTTGGATTACCTTGTTTAGGTAGAATATGACTGTCTGTTTTGGTTTTCAGAAAGCTGCCTTTCTTTGCTGAATAGCTGGAGACCAATCTATCAAGGAGAGTTACTTATAGTCTCTGCCTTATTTACTCATCTGCACTTAATTTAACTGTTGATTCAACTCAGATTGTAATGCTTTGGGTTAACTGCCAGTGAACAATATGGTATAATTGATTTTGTTTGTAGACCAGGCAGTCTCTGGAATCAGAACAAAGGGAGAAGATTTTTTTCCCATATTTTGACTCTTAAACCCTCAAAACATTTATTGTCCTGTGGGTTTAACTTCCTCCAATTTGGGGAAAACAAGAAGAATTTATGAAATAATGTCCAGAAATAGAGTACAAGACTAGGAGCATTACTCTCTGGGCTATTCCCTTAAATATGAGCCAGCTGTGAGCTGCAGCCACCAAAAAAATGCCAATGCAGTCCTAGGCTGCATTACAGAGGGATAGAATCAATATCTCGTGAAGTGTTAATACCACATTTATAATACCTTTGTAAAACCACACTTGGAATATTGCATCCAGTTTTGATGGCCACAATATAAAAAAGATGTTGAAACTCTGAAAAGAGTGCAGAGAAGAGCAACAAAGATGATTAGGGGACTGGAAGCTAAAACATATGAAGAACAATTGCAGGAACTGGATATGGCTTGTCTAGAGACTAGGGGTGACCTGATAGCAGTGTTCCAATATTTGAGGGGCTACCACAAAGAAGGGTTGTTCTCAAAAGCACCAGAAGGTAAGACAAGAAGCAATGGATGGAAACTAACCAAGGAGAGAAGCAATTAGAACTAAAGAGAAATTTCCTAATAGTGAGACAAATAACTAGTGGAATGTCTTGCCTTCAAAAGTTGTGGGCATCACTGGAGGCTTTTAAAAAGAGATTGGACAGCCATGTATCCAGAATTGTATAGGCTCTCCTGCTTGAGCAGGAGGTTGGACTAGAAGAACTCCAAGGTCCCTTCCAATTCTGTTATTCTGTGATATTCTGTTATTCAATCACTTGCAGCTACTTGTTCTGTTCCTGCATATCTTTTGGTACGTGTTTTGGGTAAAATAAAAACTCCTGCTTTTTTGAAGAACCTGCAATTTTGGACATTTCAATGTTTTTGATTGCGGCTCCAGGCACTTTTATTGAGTCTCCTCGTTTTGTACCTTATAAAGTTTAAAAATTTATTGCTGCCTATTTATAAGGTTTATATGCTCATTATGTGTACATTTAACATACTAATTGAATTGGTATGCATCAGAAACCACTTCTACATCACTGCCAAATGTCATTCATTCTTTAGATGAATCTTTGCTTAAACAGAAAAGAAAGTAACTCTTGAAATAGGGCCCAAAAGAACCAGCCAAAACACATTTACCAGATGAAGTTGAAGCTGAGCCAAGCAGCAATCCTGGATAAGGGGAATTTAATAAGTAAAAGCAGTCAGGAGATCACCAGTCTTCCCTGCATCCAGAGGAATGCAAATATACAAAGGGAGGTTTTGAAATTGATCAATTTTGTAAAAGATGCTACCTTATGCATAGCATCTTATTTAATGAACCCCAGTGCTAAATATTCACACGCATATACTTCCCTGATTGAAAGATGCTTAAAATCCTTCATTCTTAAAGTCATTTGCTTTCCTCACATCCAATTTTTCCAACAAACAAATTTCTCTTTATGTGGCTGCAGTCGCCATCTCTGTGTATTTTTGAGCCTAGGGGGATAACATCTGTAACTACTACAAGTCCTCTTGCCGTTGGGTTGGTATTAACTGTTGACATGATCTGATGGATATTTTTTTTTTTAATAATGGGAAGCAAACTGAAATTTCAAGTTTTCCTCTCTTCCAGCCATGAGTGCAGCCTATCTGCTATGTTGCTATTTCTTTTAGCAATTTTAAGTCCAATTTCTTCTATTCCAGATTTTCTCATGATATATTTTATGTGTAAGTTAAATGAATAAGGTGGCAGTATATGATGTTGGTGCACTCTTCCCAATTTTAAAGCAATTTCACGTGAGTTGCTGCTTATTTCATTCTAATGGTTGCTTCATGCACATCATACAGATTCCATATTACAAGATTACATTAATAGAATATTGCAATTGGAAGATTCTGAGATAGATATTTCTTATTACAAGGTTACATTACAGAATCTTGCAGTATATATGTGTGCATGTGTATATGTATACGTATATATGTATTAGGCAGAATAGTGGGATAAGGTTGATGTATTCCTTCTTCCACAGTAATTTACAGTGATTGTTATACTGCTAATTTATCATTTCTGAAACACCTTATACTCAGTAGTGAATTGATCTGATATCCATGGAAACATTTTTAACTGCTCACTTATACATTGTGGAGATTCCAGTTAGTTAAGATACCTTAATTAATTCTGCTTGATTTGGTTTTATTTTGGTTCAGTTACTTTTGGTTTGATTTGATTCTATTGGATTTTTTTCAAGCTGGCAGGCTGGAACAATTATAGTACTAAGTTAACCTGTTATTCTGATTTTCTGCCTATTTACCAGATTTGCGGAATTAATCAAGGGCTGCCATTTTTCTCCAATAGGATCTTCTAACATGACCGATTTTGTCCTCTTTATATTAGGAAGAATTGTACATACTGACTGTGGCATGGCATAAATGGGAGAATAAAATAATTGCCTATTTTTATCCTAAAGAGGACAGAAAAAAACTTGGATTTTTAAAAAAATGAGTAACATAAAAAACAAGATGGATAGATTCACCCTGCCCTATCAGGAGAGGACTCATTATCTGAGGTGCCTGAAGGTCTCCATGGTTACCATATTGTAGCACCATTGTGGATAATTACTGAGAAAATATAAGGCAAGGGGGTGTCTCACAGCTCCAAGTCATCCCAGCCCTGCCCTGTAAGACCCATCATCCCCACAGGAACAATGAATAGTTTCATCTGTTGTAAATGATGTTCATTAGCACCTTCTACTCAATGTAATTCTTTCTTTCAAAGGTTTTACATGTGTTCCTTATTAGACGGATTGCAAAATACTGAAATACCCTATACCAGGACAAAATCCAGATGTGACCTGAATATTTGTCCTAATTTAATCTTTTCATTCAGCTGCTTTCTTTGGGAAGGGCAGAAACATGCCTATAGAGGAAAGGTATATTTTAGTGAATTTCCTTACAGAATTTAGGCTAAATCCTGCAAACTGATAAACATCATAAAGATTACTGTGGTTATTTCATGACTGATTTGCAAAATACCATAAACCTCAACATATTTTTTAAGATAATATAGAAATGCATGGAAATGCATTAAAAAGATGTATGTTAAAAAGATGTTGGTCAAATCAAGCTCCCTCCTCCCGCAAAAAAGAAACAATGGAAGTGTTTAATAGGTCTAAATTCCCAGAAGAAAATTACTTCTTGGTTACAGTACTGGATGTCTGTTTTTTCTTAATAATCAAAAGAAGCTTTCAAAACTATCTCCCTGTCCAATATAATTGATACATAAAACCAAATTGAAAACTTCAGATTCCATCTCTTTGTCTGTCAAAAAAGGGCAGGCCTTCTATCACAATGTCATCTTGATTTTTTGACATACACATCACCAGGGATTTTCCTATCCAAGCTTCTCTTCTAACCATCTTAGAGATCATGTATTTTCAGATATCCTCAAGGAGCCTCATTCCCAGCTGCCATCACTATAGAAAAAGCTTACAAGCCACTTTGGGTGGGTGAATAAACTTCTCCCAGAGGGAGTAGAGATTATTCAGGGGCAGTGGGAGATAACTTGAGTTGAGATCCCACATTTGGGAGGAATCAGGCTGGAGAAGAATCAATCCAAGGTGTAGAACACAATGAAAGATCAGAACCAGTGCAGAGGTCTTGTCAGCTGAGCTCAAATCAGCTTTTCTCTAGAAATTGGTTATTATCAATGTTTTCTCCTTATCCTAAAACACATCTATGGAGTTCTTCTGGTTGAATGGAAAGTGTTAAATGTCTTCTCAGCTGGGGAGACTATAAAGGAAGATAAAAAAACCCACTGACATCATTCAGAGGTGCATGTGGCATACAAAGGCAGAAGGTTAAGGATCGGTTGCCATGGAAACTGCATCTCCCAATGGCAGCAGTGGGCCATAAATATGCCGTTGTAATGCAATCAGATTGACATTATACAGGGAGACACGCAGAGATGGAGTCACAATAAAGGCAGCAAAGCCAAACAAAAGCTATACCAATTTAATTGCAGAATTAGCAGACAGCCCTTGTCCTACCTCTACAGGATCTAGTGTTCTGCCTTCACCAGTTTTGCCCTTGGGACTGCACTGGTTTTGCTTTGCTCCATGTCATCTTATTAAAACTGTCCTATGACCCCATATTAAAACATTAAAACACATTCAAATGCACTGTGACTCTGGAAATGGCCATCTTTCCCTGGATTGGGGAGCTAAGCAGGATTGGGGCACCATAAGATCCATGGCGTAAGTTAGATTTTTGCAGGGAGTAGATGCATGTGATTAGCAGTTTTTTTATTTTACTATGACTCGATCATTTGTGACCCCGAGTTTCTTGGATAGATGGGTGGCCATAAAGATGGATAAACAGACAGACCAACAGAGAGACAAGTATGGTGGACTGTCTACAAAAAGGGGACTATTGCGAAAGAGCTTGGAAGGGTGGGGAGCATGAGAAAGATACTCCTCCTTAATAATTATGCTAGGTGTAAGTTGAGCTGGAGAATGGTGTTGATTGACTTTCAAGATTCTGCTACAATACCCAACTAGTAATGAAATTATGTCAACAGGGAAGGAAAAAAAGGTTATTTATTTGTTATTTGCTGCCTGTCTTGCTGTGGGGCTACTCTAGATGGCTTATAATAACAAAAAGGAAGCAAAATAGAGTAAACAGAACCGAAATAAAATAATAGATTGATAAACAGTGACAAAAGAACATAATGAGAATAATAGAACAATATGATAAGCAGAAGCAGGGGGAGGAGGAGTCTGTCATCACTTCAAATTTCTAGGTTCTATCATATCACAAAATCTAAAATGGACAGCTAACATCAAAAACATCATCAAAAAAGGACAACAAAGACTGTTCTTTCTGCGCCAACTCAGAAAGCTCAAGCTGCCCAAGGAGCTACTGATCCAATTCTACAGAGGAATTATTGAGTCTGTCATTTGGACCTCTATAACTGTCTGGTTTGGTTCTGCAACCCAACAAGAAAGACACAGACTTCAGACGATAATTAGAACTGCAGAAAAAATAATTGCTACCAAACTGCCTTCCACTGAAGACCTGTATACTGCACAAATCAAGAAGAGGGCTGTGAAAATATTTACAGATCTTTCACATCCTGGACATAAACTGTTTCAACTCCTACCCTCAAAACGAAGCTATAGAGCTTTGTACACCAGAACAACTAGACACAAGAACAGTTTTTTCCCGAAGACCATCACTCTGCTAGACAAATAATTCCCTCAACAATGTCAAACTATTTACTAAATCTGCACTACTATTAATCTTCTCATCGTTTTCATCACCAATCTCTTTCCACTTATGACTGTAACTTTTTGTTGCTATCATTAAGAGTTAAATTGCAACCTATGACCATCATTTGTGTTTTGTATCTTTGATGAAGGTATTTTTTTTCTTTTTCTTTTCTTTTATGTTCACTGAGAGCATATGCACCAAGACAAATTCCTTGTGTGTCCAATCACACTTGGCCAATAAATTCTATTCTATTCTATTCTATTCTATTCTATTCTATTCTATTCTATTCTATTCTATTCTATTCTATTCTATTCTATTCTCTGGCAGGCACCTCCAGCATGGAGGTGTATTGTTAAGTTTGGGCAATGAAGAGGCAGGAGACGATGCAAGTGACAACAGCTCTTTAGTTTATTGTGATACCCAGCCAAAGACAACAGGCAACACCTCTCTTTATATAGTATTTGGCTGAGGCACCAGCCAATCAGCAACGTGTATTTTCCCGCCCAAATTTCCCTCCTAAATTTCAAATACATTACACTCCTCCCCTCCCAGAAGGCATTTAGCCCATTATTTACATAAAATTTGCATGTTATTTCTCCACGTAGTCACGCAGATAGACAGGGCGTATCCTAACTCTTTCTGACCTGCGCAAATCATTCCCTGGGAGAGAGTCGAGCTGGTCGGAGGGACTGTTTGTTCCTCCCAGCTCCTCCTCTGGGCCCTCCGGCCCTGGATTATTGGCAGAGTCGTCCCTGCTGTCCTCTGGAGGAGCCGGTTGGCGTTGCTGGACTTCCTCTGATTCAGCTAAGTCCTCCGATCGCCTCGGGATTGAGCTAGCTGTTGGTTCAAATATTTGGTAGTCAGGGTCTGGCTGTTTGGTCTCTGGATTGTTTTGTATTCTTTTTCGTAATTGATCTATGTGGCGTTTCCACACTCGGCCATCCCCCATGTCCACTAAATATGATTTTGGGCCTGTCACTCCCACAATGGTTCCCTTTAGCCAAGCTGGACCCTCACTGTAGTTGTGTGCCCATACCAGGTCGCCCGTGGTCATTGTTCTAGTTTTATCCCCCGTATTCTGGTACCCATCAGGGGAGTATGTTGGGTTTAACTGATCTAAGGGGCACCGGAGTCTTCTCCCCATTAATAACTCCGATGGGCTGCGGCCGGTGGCCACACAGGGTGTTCTATGTTGGACTGCCAGGAAGGTATCGATTTTGGCTTGCCAATCTCCTGGGCTAATTCTGGATAACGCTTCCTTGGCACTGCGCACGAAACGTTCTGCAAGTCCATTCGTCGCCGGGTGGAAAGGCGCCGAGAGGGCATGTCAGATGCCCTCTCTGGCCAAGTACCCCTCAAACTGGGTGGGCGTGAATTGTGGGTCGTTATCAGACACTATGGTGTCGGGCAGCCCATGTGTCACAAACAGTCGCCGCAATACTGTGATTACGGCCTCAGCTGTTGCGGTTTTCATGAGTATAATTTCCAACCACTTCGAGTAGGCATCTACCACAATCAAAAAGGTTTGCCCATGAAACGGCCCGGCAAAATCTATGTGGATCCTAGACCAAGGACCTTGGGGTTTTTCCCATTCCCTTATGGGGGCTGTTGGGGGTAGTGGCCTTGATTCCTGGCAAGCTTGGCATTTCCCCACCCGGTCACTAATGTCTTTGTCCATTTGTGGCCACACACATAACTTCTTGCTAGGCTTTTCATCCTCACATGCAATAGTTCCAAGACATGCACTCGTAATTTCTCTGGAATAACCACTCTGTCCCCCCATAACAGACACCCCCCTTGTACCAACAGTTCTGAACGCTTTTTGGTAAACTTTAAATAGTTCTCCTGATGCCGTTGGCCATCCCCTCTGCACCCAGCCGATTACAGTCCGGACAATAATATCTTTGTAGGAAGCCCTAGTCACTTCTGTGGACGTGACCGGGCCAGAGTCCAGAGAGTCAGTTAACAAGACAGGTGTCCCTGGGGTTGGGTCTTCAATAGTCTCTGGCAATGGGCATCTACTTAAAGCGTCTGCATGTCCCAAATCCTTGCCCGGTTGGTGAGACAGTTGGTATGAGTACGCTGCCACGAAAATAGTCCAACGGGTCAGGCTGGGCGATAATGCAACCGGTGTTGGACAGTCCCCCGCCAAGAGTCCCAGTAATGGTCTGTGGTCTGTGACAATTTCAAATCGCCGCCCAAACAGATACTCGTGGAATTTCTTTATCCCAGAGACTATGGCAAGCGCTTCCCGGTCTAGTTGGCTATAATTCCTTTCTGTTGCCGACATCGTGCGGGAAAAATATGTGTTGGGGGCTTCTGAACCATTTGGTAACTTGTGGCTGAGGACAGCTCCTACCCCATAGGGTGATGCATCACAAACCAATACTAATGGCAATGTCCCATTATACTGAATTAAAAGACTGTCGCTGGACAAAAGTCTTTTAACACCTTCAAATGCCTTAGCATTTATTTATCTATTTATTTGCGCAGGACTGGACTAGATTCTTAAATTTTAATTGTTTAAATTTTAGATTTGGTTTTAACTTGGGGTTTTATTATTTATGTCTATTTTAAATATTTGGCCTATTTAATAAGTTTTTTAGATTAATGTTTTACTGTGTATATTTATGTTGTTTTTAGATGGCTGTACACCGCCCTGAGTCCCTAGGGAGATAGGGCGGTATAAATAAATGAATAAATAAATAAATAAATAAATAAATAAATAAATAAATAGCCTCAGCCCTGCCCCAAGTCCATACAGCATTTTTTGCTAGCAGCTTATGTAGTGGTTCTGCTACCATTGCCTTATTTTTTAAAAATACAGCATAGAAGTTAACAAGCCCCCAAAATGCTTGCAATTCTGTTTTGTTTTTTGGGGGTGGAGCCTTCCTAATG
This sequence comes from Ahaetulla prasina, assembly GCF_028640845.1. Taxonomy (NCBI): domain Eukaryota; kingdom Metazoa; phylum Chordata; class Lepidosauria; order Squamata; family Colubridae; genus Ahaetulla; species Ahaetulla prasina. The sequence continues at coordinate 22,117,703 of NC_080549.1, read as the reverse complement.
GCTCGCACCTTGCTCTCCGTGGGATGGATGCCTTCCTTATCTATCCGATAACCCAAAAATTCTACTGATTCAACTCCGATATGGCATTTGTTAAGTTTAACCTTAAGTCCCGCAGTCCTGAAAATTTCCAAAACTTTCTGCAATTTGACCCTTAACTCTCCCAAATTTGCAGCTGATATTAACACATCGTCAAAATAGGGGACTACTCTAGGTAGACCCTGTAGGAGCCGTTCCATGAGGTTTTGGAATAACCCAGGGGCTACACTCACTCCGAACTGAAGTCGAGTGCATTTAAAAGCGCCCCTGTGTGTGACAATTGTCTGTGCTTTGGCCATTTCGTTATCAACTGGTAACTGTTGGTAGGCCTGTGCCAGGTCGAGTTTGGCAAAAACCTGTCCCTAATGAGTGCAACAAATATTGTACGATGGGGACAGGGTAAGCACTCTTTTGCAATGCTTTGTTCAGCGTTGCCTTATAGTCAGCACAAATACGGACAGATTAACTGGGGTCACTATTGGCGTCTCCCATTTTGCATGGTCAACTGGGACTAGGATTCCCTGGTTTACTAGTTTGTCTAATTCCCTATCTATTTTGGGTTTGAGCGCGAACGGAACCCTTCTTGCTTTTAGCCTAATCAGAGCTATCTGGGGGTCTAAATTGAATGAAATGGGGGTCCCCACATACTTGCCCAGGCTGTCTTGAAAAACATCCTCGAATTCCCTCAACAATTCGTCCTTCAGGTTGTCGCCGACACTGTGCACCCCGGTGATACCCATTCCCAAAGCTCGGAACCAGTCGAGACCCAGCAAACTGGGCAGGTTTCCATCGACGATGGTGATCGGCAGGGTTTTCTTGAATTGTCTGTATCTCACTCTGACCGACGTGACTCCTCGAACAGGGATTCGGTTTTCCTGGTAGTCTTGCACTCTCAGCTTTTGGGGTTGCAGCTTGCGTTTCGCGACTTCTGGCAGGTCCCTTGCGATTGTGTCCCAGGACATAATCGTGATTGATGAGCCGGTATCCACCTCCATTTTACACTGCACTCCTTCGATGTAGGTCTTGGTGAATATTTTCTTTTCCAGTCATGTCGATGCGTGACCCACTTGCACAGTGGTGTGATTCGACTTCGCGCCTTTTTTGAATTGGCCAATCCCTGGTCGCCTCACGAGACCGGTGCCCTGCTGATTGGCCGGTTTGAATTTTTGGCGGCAAGGTTGGGAGGCTCGGCACTCCTGAGCTATGTGTCCTTTCTTTTCACACCGCCGACAAATTGCTTCTTTGAACCTGCAATTCTGTCGTTGGTGTTGGCCTCCGCAACTCACACACTCATCACGGTCACCTCTTTCCAGCCCCCCAGTGTGGAAAACCTCTTTCTCTTCATCCTCTGCCCACTCTGCCTGGATTTCCTCGCTGTGAATTGGCATCGCTTTCACTGAGGAATTAGGCGTGTTCGGCTTCTGTAAGGTTTCCGCCACTTTGGTGGACATCTCGTGCGCCCTGGCCTCATCTAGGGCTATCGATAGGGTTAGGTTGCTTTTCGAAAGCAGCCGCCTCTGTAGTCGGATGTCCCTGACCCCACAAATGAATTGTTCTAATAGAGTGTCCTCCAAGTCCCTGTACTCACAGTGGGTTGTGGCTTTCCTTAATGCGGCCATGTATACGCTGATCGTTTCACCCTCTTGCTGAACTCTTTGCCTCAGTTCGAAACATTGCACGAATTTCGACGGCACCGGCGCATAGTGTGCTCGTAGCATTGTCTGGAGCACTGGCCACGGTACCGACTGAACCGGTGTTGGTTCCGACAGCGATTCGGCGGTATCGAAGACTTCTGGTCCGCAGTGGCTCAGGAAGTACGCACGCTTTCAATTATCCGACACTCCTTGCAGTTCGTTGGCTTCGAGGAAACACTCGAAGCGAGCCACGTATGACCCCCATTTTTCTTTAGCTGGGTCGAATGGTGCTGGCGGCGTATAGCTAGACATTGCTATGTATCCGTCCCTGATAACCGGCTGGGTTTGAAACTAAGTTGCTCCTTCAGTTCTTTCCTTAGTCTCACTGCCTTCAAAATCCCATCCTCGTCGCCAATGTTAAGTTTGGGCAATGAAGAGGCAGGAGACGATGCAAGTGAGAACAGCTCTTTAGTTTATTGTGATACCCAGCCAAAGACAACAGGCAACACCTCTCTTTATATAGTATTTGGCTGAGGCACCAGCCAATCAGCAACGTGTATTTTCCCACCCAAATTTCCCTCCTAAATTTCAAATACATTACATGTATAGCAAACCACTTCTGTACTTGTAAAATTAGAGTGTTCAGGTCTGATAAATTCAATACAATTTATATCAATAATACAAAGGTAGGTAAGTAGGTAGGTAGGTAGGTAGATAGATAGATAGATGGATGGATGGATGGATGGATGGATGGTATAGTAGTCCTTTTGGTATTACTCTGAGGGCTCCAATCACAATTGTATACAAATTTCTTTTTTCAAAAGTGGTTAACAACTTAGATCTGCAAGTCCTGACATTCTGTATTTTTTCCAATTATTTTTCCTCAATCCTTGCATCAAGCAAAAGAGCAACGCCAGTGAACCAGACTTTCTCTCTTTCCAATAATTGTTATATCAGGCATGTTGTCAACAAGATGCCTGCCTGTTTGGATCTTAAAACCCCATAAGATCTTAAGCTGCTCATTTTCCAAAACTTTCTCAACTTGGGAGTCTTGGTAGTTTTTACTACATTCCAATCCAAACCTCTAGTTTCCAATTACTAATTCTGACAACTCATTCATGACACTGCTTATATACATAGTCCTTATAACCATTCATTTAGTGACCATTTAGAGTTACAACAGCACTGTAAAAAATGTCTTATGACCATTTTTCACATTTATGACCTTTGCAACATCCTCATGGTCATATGATCAAAAATTGGCCACTTGGCATGTGTTTATGACAGTGTCTCTACAGTGTCTCTGGGTCATGTGATTCCCTTTTGCAATCTTTTGACAAACAAAGTCAATGGGGAAGTCAGGTTCACTTAACTGTGTTACTAATTTAACAACTGCAGTGATTCACTTAGTAACTGTAAGAAGAAAGGTTGTAAAATGGGGCAAAACTCATTGAACTGTCTTGCTCAGCAACAGAAATTTTGGGCTCAACAGTGATCATAACCCAAGGACTACCTGTAATTAAATAAATGCCAAATAAATGTAAATAAAATCACTTTTTTTTTTGTTTCAGGCCCATCCACTAAATTTTGGTTTCATTGGGTTTGGAAAAAGTTACATAATTTTGACTTACACAATAGATTAATATGGAATGGGTGGAGGGTTCTTGCCCCAACCTTCTCCTCCTCATTATTAAGGATGATGCAAAAAAATACATGCAGTGATTATCTCTGGAAAATGGCAAAATACTCTACAAGTATGTTACAGATTTCCAAATGATCCCTCAACTTCTTTAGAAACAACTACACCCTTGGTTATTGTTGGGCTACATTTTCTAAGTTCAGTCATATGTAAAGATCTGGTTTGATTACAAATTGAAAGCTGTAATTCTCTGAGGAATGTTTGCTGACTTCGGTTTATCCTGGGGATATTTTGTCTGCATTTGTTCCTCTTGGACCCCGCTAAGCAAGGTTTAGCCAGCCAGTTTTATGACCTATGAAGAGAGTTACCCAAATCACCAAAGGAAAACATGTTAATTCCCAACTATTTTTGACAGTCAGCCTCTTCCAAGAGTCTTAATGTCTGGAGGATGTTCATAACTCATACAGTTCTTATCTCCCTAAAGAAGAAGATGTTTTTTTAAAAAATTAATGTGTTGGCTTCCTTTAGCAGACCACCATCAAGGTCAGCTTGCTATTGAGCAATAAACTTCATTCCACTGTGTGCAAAATTCATCTGTCTCAATTTCAAATGACCTTTTTCTTTCTTTTATGAAAAAAAATAAACGACTCACGAAAGTTCTCCAAGCCTAAACAAGACTCTGTATAGCCAAAGGAAGGCATCTGCAACCTTCCAGGATTTTTTTGGTCCCCATCAACTCTTACCGTGGGTCATGCTAGCTAGAATTCTTAGACCAGACAACGCTCCAGTATCCAATAAGCCAGAGGATGTCCATCCCTCCCATACAGTCACTTAATAGAATAACAGAGTTGGAAGGAACATTGGAGATCTTCTACTCCAACCCTCTGCTCAAGTAGGAGACCCTATCCATTCTGGACAAATGGCTGCCCAGTCTCTTCTTGAAAACCTCCAGGGGTGGAGCACTCACAGTTTCTGAAGGCAAGTCATTCCACTGGCTTTGTTCTCACTGTCAAGAAATTTTTCCCTGATTATATAGCTTGATTATACTGTATAATATTATATTATACACTATACAAACATTTTATATATATACAGTACACACAGACACACACAGACACAGACACACACAGACACACACACACACACACACACACACACACACACTAGCTGAATACCCATGCTCCGCTATGAAACTATGTGATCAGGCTTGATAAATCGACACTTACAGCTTGAAAATGAATGAGTACTTACGATTGGCCTCTCTTCTCCCCTTCTCTCCCTCAGCCTTGCCCCACAGAAGCCTCCCCTATCCTATGTCCTGCTTGCTGCTGTGAAAGTAAAACTGGAACTGGAACTCCTCTGTGTGTATTTTGCATTTGGAATAGATTTCTTTTCAGGTGGGGAGGGGGAGTAGAACTCCTTTGCATCAGAGTGTGTTGATCATAGTATAGGAAATACTAATGGTTCTGATGGTCATTTTGAAAAATCCTTTCTTAGTGAGCACCTAGAAGCCAAGAGGAACATACATGGCAAATTTCAAGTTTGTAGGCTTTATGTTTCTGGAGATTTTGTGATGATGCATGAGTGGTATTTCACTACACTACATCATATTTTTCGGAATATAAGACATACTCCGCCCCCCTAAAAGAGAGTGGAAATGTTGGTGCATCTTATACACCGAATACAGCCATTTTTGGCATCCTGGAGCCCCACCCTGCTTGTCATATTTTTTCAAAAAATGGGCTCATTTTCACCTGTTTTTTTGCAAAAAACAGGAGCACTCTGCAGACCTCCCAACCCTCTGTGTAAGATGGAATAAGATGGGAATAAGCTGAAAAAGGTACAAAAGCCAGATAAGCACTATTCCTATTAATACAGGACTCATATTAGACAGACAAATGTGCGTATTTGTGAAAGGAACCATCATGAAGCAAAAGTCACACATGGCCTAACCGCAGACAGCACTGCAGGAAACTTACTTAGATGGAAACTTAGATAACTTCGCAAGAAACCTGTGCCCTAGTTAGAAATAGGGAGCAAGTTATTTAGCTTTTTAGAGCATAGCAACAAGGGAGGGCAGCTGGGATAAGGAGCTGAGATGAGGGGGTTGTCAATATTATAACCAATCATGACTTGATAAGTGTATGTGTAACCATATACAGAAAAATATTTTTTCCTGTTTTTCCTGTTTCCTGTACTTTTGAAGTATAAAAGAAAGTGCGTCAGAACTCATCGTTGTTCGGTGTTGCCATTGCTTATGCTTGCCACTGAACCTGCGCATTAAACCTTTCTTTTTGCCCTCCCCCAGCCCCAGGAGCACTCTGAATTGATGATCTAGACTAGGCTTCTGAAAGGTGCAGTAAAGCAGATTGTCCCATCCCTGAAAGGTGGCTGTCCAGCCTCTCCTTAAAAACCCTCAGAAATCAAGAACCTGCAACAATTGGAGATAGATTGGTTTACTGTTGTGAAGGTGTTACCATCAGCAAGTTATTTTTTCTATTTAAATGAAATCTATGTAGGTGCAGGTTTTTTTTAATTTACATAAACATGCTATCATGTCTCCCCTTCTCTCCTTCAGCTTAAAACACCCTTCAGTTCCTTCATGTTCACAAGTCCCTATTCAGCCCCAATAACAGAGAACAGGGGACTTATTCTCCAAAGTATCTGAAGGCAGGACAACAAGTAATGAGTGGAAGTTTGATAAAGAAAAATCCAACTTAGAAGTAAGGAGAAACTTCCTGACAGTGAGAACAATTAATCAGTGTTCCATCACTGGAGGTTTTCAAGAATAGACTAGACAAACTCTTGACCGGAATGGTGTAAGAACTCCTGCTCATGCAAGGGTTTGGACTAGAAGACCTCCAAAATCCCTTCCAGCCTTTTGATTCTATGTTCTATTCTGTTCTCTTAACACTCTCCAATCTGTTCATATGTTTCTGGAAATAGAGCGCCCAGAATCATAAAAAAAATATTCTGGGTATTGCCTTACTAGTGCTGAGGAGAGAGAAATAATGATTTCATGTGTCTTTGAAGCAATGCAATGCAAAGGATGCATTAGACTTCTAGCACTTGTCTCACACTGCTGACTCATGTTCAACGTATTGTCAATGCTCTCACCCAATTTCTTCCCTGATGTAGTGTTTGTGAATCCATCATCTTTTATGTGGTTGTGGTTTGCTTTTTTTTTTTTTTTTGCTTGTTTGTTTTGGAGGTTGTTTTTTGTGCCTTTAAGTCAGTGTTGACTCCTGGTGACTGCCTCTGTAGTTTTTTTGCCAACATTTTTGAAAATGGTTTGCCATTGTCTCCTTCCTAGGGCTGAGAGAAAGGGACTGGCCCAAAGTCATCCAGCTGACTTTGTGCCTAAAACTGGACTAGAAGTCACAGTCTCTCTTAATTTCTAGTTTGGTCTTAACCACTATACCAAACTGTTTCTCGTCTTCTATGTGTATTCAATATTTTCCCCTAAATGTGAAACTTAACATCTGCTTCATCTCAGCACTATATATCAACATGTCTAGATTAGACTATCATCTCATTGTGTTGTTTTGACATCTCCGTTTTGTGACCCTCATACATTTGATTATCAGCCATCAGTTCCATCATCAAGTTCATTAATAAAAATGTTGAATAAAACAAGCCCAATGCATGATTCCTGTGAGACCCACAAGATATTGTTCTCTCACTAATGCCAATTCTTTGAAACTCAGAATGCCCAGTCAGTTATCTACTTATCATCCCTCAAACGTTAACTTTTTAGAAATGCAGATCTTTGTTTTTAAGAAAAAGAAATGGTTGGGTGAAATTGCTAAAAACACAAATGTGCATCATATCTGCAAAAAGATTCTGAACACAACATCTGACCAATTTTATGCGATATTGGGCAACACGGATTTCTAGGAAAGCACTTCCATCTCTAAAATCCTCCAACATTCCAATAACTATAAGGAGAAGGTTCCCTTCATGATGACACCAATGCAGTCTGTCTCACTCTTTGAGTCTGTCCTCTAATTCCAGTTGGTCCTGAGACAATTCGGTTGGTGCTGATAAAAAAACTGATCAGCGCCATGTTGTTGCTCCCCTTGCTCTTCTGCGAATCCTGTTGCTGATGGTGAATGATATCCCCCTCTCACTTGTCCAATTCCCCAGCAGGAAACAAACATGCTCTGGAACCATTGGACATAGGTTTATTCAAGCCTGAGGCCTGGCACAAATGAGTACGTAGCAGTCCGTTGCAATCCTCTACCATCTGCAGCCAGGCATTTCTCTAATGGGGTGGTAATTTGAAATACAGTTTGAAATACAGGGTGGAATTTTTCAGTCATCTTTCTACTATGAGAATGCATTACTGGAGGGAGGGATGTGGGTGGCAGGAGCCCCCCCAATATGGAACTGTCAACCTGCTTGCACTTCATGGGTTTGGGCAACTCCCTTACCTGTAACCCGAGCTCGATGGCCACAGCCCAGCTGATTAAGCTCGGTGTGCACCCTGTATCTATCAAGGCCCCATACCTGTCACAGTTATGGGAATGATGAAGGGATGGATGGGCCCATTTACCATCAGAACTTCTGGCGCATTGTCCCTGCTATCAGAGACCACCAACAGATATTTTGCCGCCACTACCTCACCCTCCTCAGCACCTCCTCAGTCTGGAGATCCCACCTGACACAGCACCCTGGACATTTCCTGGCTTTGTCAGATTGACAAATAAAACAAGCCCAATGAATGATTCCTGTGAGACCCACAAGATATTGTTCTCTCACTAATGCCAATTCTTTGAAACTCAGAATGCCCACTCAGTTATATTTCCCAGGGATTCCTGCTTTCACCTGTGAAGCAGGGGCCAGGCCTCGGCTGCTTAATGATCCAGCTGATTTGTCCACAAACCCCAGAGGCCTGGTCCCCCCCCACACACACTCATGACAGAACTCATGCACCTAGGTCAATGATGGCCTGGAACCAATCCCGCAGCCTGTTTCCTGGGGTTTGCGACCTCACTAAATAGGCCAATATGTCCTTCAGCAGCAGCAGTGGGGTACATGCTTTCCATGTGAACCCCATTAATGCTGTTGAAATCCATGCATAAATGCAAGCTGCCGTCCTTCTTCTCTTTGAAGAGTACAGGAGCCATGCTTCTCTACCGTGCTGGCTGTATGAATCCCCTGGCCAAGTTTTTGTCTGTGTACTTCTACAACTTGTCCATCTCCTTCAGCATCATTGAATACATCCTTGGTATTCTGCCCCTATGGACTCGGGAATCTAGTACTTGATCAATTTCATATTGATCATTGCCAATGAGTTCAGGTGGCTGTGGCGAGGTCCTGATGTGGGAGTCCTGTACTGGCTTTAGCAAACTGCTATGGAACACTGGGTGGATGCGTCCCAAAAAGTGAGGCAGTTTCAACTCCACCATGACTGGATTTATCAGCCTTACTATGGGAATCGGACCAAGAAACTTAGGGCCCAATTTCCTGCAGAGTACTTTCAACTGAAGGTATTTGGTTGAGAGATACACTTTCCCTCCCACCTGGAACAGTTTGTGAGGGGCTCGTTTTTTTGTCTGCTTGGGCTTTGTATGACTCAGCTGCTTTTGTTAGTGCTTTTTTTATGGCACTCCATATGCCTTATATGGTACCCATCCACCCATTGGGCTGGCAAGGGGAGGGTGATTTCTGCGGGTCCTTGGGGAATACGCACGAAGTCTAACCCATTGACCACCTCATTGGCTGACTCAGTTGCCATGTCCTATTCCAGTTCATGAATATACTCTGACATGGCCCCTCAACTACTGGCAGGATGCTGTCATATCATCCCTCAGTCCTTTTCTTCATTAGACCAGACATACCTAGCTCACTCAATTGTTCATCGTCTGGTTTAGCCTTCAGTCCCTTTATCACATTTGTTGCTCTTCTCCGCATTCTTTCTACGGTTCAAGGTGACCAGAACTGGACACAGAATTCCAAGTGTGGTCTCACCAGCACAGTGTAAATTCATGTGATCTTGAAATTATCGCTGTGTTGATGCAATTTAGGATTGCATTAAGTTTTTGGCAGCTGAAGCACATTGATGGCTCACACTTAAGTGGTAGTCTATTAGGACATTTAAACCTTTCAAGATGTTATAAATCCTTAGATGTTACAGGAAAAATCTGTGACTGGGTTTGTAACCATAAGGTCATTCTCCTAAAACTAACAACATTATTTTCCTTATAACTGGATCTGAATTCCTACCCAGAAAGGAAAGTCCATAGCTTACTCCTTCATGAATGAAAACTCTCATAATTTGGGATCTAGCATGGCCGGGTAGGACTAGGAAAAACTCTTTTTTACACCTTTATTAGTCAGTGCAAATAATACTGACTTTGGTCACTCAACAACCTCACACAGAACAGAGTGGCCAATTAAAACATCCAGATGCACAGGCACAATTTTTATCCAACCTAATTTGTCTATTTGTGTGTGTGTATGAAATGTACCAGGAATTTTCCTGCACTGAAGGATGGAGTGTAAACATTTCTATTTATCAGAGGATACTTAATCCACGTTATCAGTTCAGTGATAAAGAACATCTTTCTGAAACATCCAGAAAGATGTTGCAACACTTCATATTTAGCCTGTTCCCATTGCAGAAATTCCAGACTGTATCTTATATATTTTACCTCTTTACCCTTTCTTAGTTCAAGTCCTTCAGCAGTGCCTGTTTGTCAGATCTGAGCCCTGCAGTCTGCTTCTGTTCCTAATTAAACTATATTTCTGTTGGTGTAGTGGACAGAATTTTCTTTGGATGGTATTGTTACACTGAAAAATGTTAAATGCAAATTAAAATTAAAGCCCTATTTTGAATTCAAAACACTGAATTAAAGTGCCAAATAAAAATGATTAGAATCTTGTTAAAGGGAGATCCAATCTGAAACCAAAGAGAAATTTCTTGACAGTGAGAATAACTGACCAATAGAACAGCTTTTGGAGTTGTGGGTGCTCCATTGCTCCAGGTTTTCAAGAAAAGTTTGGACAGCCATTTGTCTTGGATATTATAAAGTCTCCTGCCTTGAGCGGTGAGTTGGACTAGATACAGGGGTGTCAAACTCACGACCCATGGGCCAGATGCATTATGCGCTGGACATGCCCACCCCCATTTTAGCAAAGGGGAAAAAGTTGTGATAAGTCACGTGATGACTGTCAAGCCCTGACCGGCTTGCCATACCTGGAAGGAAGGAGGAAAGCAGGAATAGCCGTGGTGGCAGGAACAGCTGTGCGGTGCAGCGGTATGCTGGGGTGGGGGGTAGCCCAGGCAGTGATGAGGCGCCCAGCTGGGACAGCATCGGCTCCTGCTACAACAGACACAGTATTGAGGGAGGCAATGGTGGCATTTTTGCTTGCACAGCTGACTGTGGCCTTCCAGGAACCAACTGGCTAGTGCCAGAGGCAACGGCGTGTGGGGCAGAAGCGGTTGGAGGCTGGAAGGAGGCCGGTGGCCTAAGAACCGGATGGTGGACAGCTAATGCAGAACTGGATGCCGACAGCGGATGCTGTTTGTGTGGGTGGGACTGAGGGGCGTGGCTCCACCTATATAGAGCACTGGGAGGCGGTAGCTTCCAGTGCTGACTTTGCAACGGACTGCTACGTACTCATTTGTGCCAGGCCTCAGGCTTGAATAAACCTATATCTAATGGTTCCAGAGCATGTTTGTTTCTGTGTTCACAAGGCCTGGGGATTTGGACAAGTGAGAGGAAGTCAGCGCTCCCCATATCTTCACACCAATTGTGGACTGGCTGGTCTCCCAAAGGAAACATATGTGATAGGGGATGGCAGAGGGGCTGGAGCCTGTGATGGACGTGGGAGCCACTAGGGAATTGGTGCTGATGGAGCTTGTGCCAGATGCAGGGGGGACGGTGGTCAGCCCGCAGTGCAGCCGAGGGCATGTGACATACAAGCCACAGTGCAGCCTATCGAAGGCTGGTTGGGGTCCAGAAGTGATAAAGGAGCCCAGCTGCTCAGGAGAGTGGTGGCACAGCTTGGCTGTGGCTGGGAGAACCTCCTGTAGGCCACCTACCCCAGGAGTCCATGGTGTCCACTAGTCTTGAGTGGTGGGAGAGAAAGCTGATGGATGATGACAAGGGAGAGTGGAGTTATTTGATGGCTCCAGGAAGCTACACCGTGGAGGTACTATGGGAGCGGTTTGGAGAGGCCAGCTTCCGGGATGTTCCTCTCTGGTCTGTTCCTTCCTGGGATGTGGCTCCTGAGGCAGCTGGAGGTTGGCGGGGTCAGCAAACGCGGTCTCAGCCAGGTCCGGTGCCACAGACCTGATTGCGTTTCACTAGTCCAAAGCTGTGGTTGGATGCTGTGCCTCGTTACACCCAGGATGTCCTGCAGGTGAGGGCATTGGACCAGAGCTCAGGACTGCCGTTGGAAGGGACTGCAACCGTGAGGGACGCTGGGTCCAGAGGCTGGAAGTCAGGTCCAGTGATTCGTCAGTCAGCTCAGCAGGTTCCAGGTCCATTCATGCATTTTTTTTTAAAAGATCTGCTTTTTAAAACTTTGAATGTGGCACCCACCATATTATAGGTAGTCCTCGATTTAGAACAATTCATTTAGTGACCGTTTGAAGTTACAACTTTGAAAAAGGGATTTTTGACCATTTTTCATATTTACAAGCATTGCAGCATCCTGATGATCCCATGATTAAAATTCAGACGCTTGGCAACCGGCTCATATTTATGACTGTTGCAACATCCTGGGGTCATGTGATCATCTTTTGTGATCATCTTCTGACAAGCAAAGTCAATAGGAAGCCAGATTCACTTCAGAACCATGTTGCTAACTTGACAACTTGGAGTGATTCCCTTAACACCTGTGGCAAGGAAGGTAGAAAAATGAGACAAAAATCACTTAACAACTGTTTCGCTTAGCAATGGAAATATTGGGCTTCATTGTGGTAAGTCGAGGAGGGGGTCAACATATTTTCCGAAGCACCGGAAGGCCAGAAAAGGAATAATGAATGAAAAGGAGACATTCACCTAGAAATTAGGAGAATTTTTCTGACAGTGAGAACAACCAACCAATGGAACAGCTTGCCTTCAGAAGTTATGAGTGTTTCATCACTGGAAGCCTTCAAGAAGAGACTGGACAGCCATCTATCAGAAATGATATAATGTCACCTGCTTGAGCTAGGGGTTGACCTACAAAGTCCCTTCCCTTCCCTTCCCTACTCTTCTCTTCCCTTCTCTTCTCTTCCCTTCCCTTCCCTTCCCTGTTCTTCTCTTCTCTTCCCTTCCCTTCCCTTCCCTGCTCTTCTCTTCTCTTCTCTTCCCTTCCCTTCCTTCCTTCCTTCCTTCCCTTCTCTTCTTCCTTCCTTCCTTCCCTTCCCTTCCCTTCCCTACTCTTCTCTTCTCTTCCCTTCTCTTCTCTTCCCTTCCCTTCCCTTCCCTGCTCTTCTCTTCTCTTCTCTTCTCTTCCCTTCCCTTCCCTTCCCTTCCCTTCCCTGCTCTTCTCTTCTCTTCTCTTCCCTTCCCTTCCCTTCCCTTCCCTTCCCTACTCTTCTCTTCTCTTCTCTTCCCTTCCCTTCCCTTCCCTTCCCTTCCCTTCCCTTCCCTTCCCTACTCCGGGTGCGCTTCAAGGTCTTGGTGACGATCTTTAAAGCGCTCCATGGCATAGGGCTGGGCTATTTACGGGACCGCCTGCTGCTACCGAATACCTCTCACCGACCCGTGCGCTCTCACAGAGAGGGACTCCTCAGGGTGCCGTCAGCTAGGCAGTGCCGTCTGGCGACACCCAGGGGAAGGGCCTTCTCTGTGGGGGCTCCCACCCTCTGGAATGAACTCCCCCCAGGACTTCGTCAACTTCCGGACCTCCGAACCTTCCGTCGCGAGCTTAAAACACATCTATTCATCTGCGCAGGACTGGATTAGATTTTAAATTTATATTGGTTTTAATGGGTTTTATTATTTATATTGTTCTTTTAAAAATTCGGCCATGTAGAATAAGTTTTTTAACTGTTATTTTATTCTGTATTTATATGTACTTTTTTACTTGCCTGTGAACCGCCCTGAGTCCCTAGGGAGATAGGGCAGTATACAAATGTGATAAATAAATAAATAAATAAATAAATAAATACTCTTCTCTTCTCTTCTCTTCTCTTCTCTTCTCTTCTCTTCCCTTCCCTTCCCTTCCCTTCCCTTCCCTACTATTCTCTTCTCTTCCCTTCCCTTCCCTTCCCTTCCCTTCCCTTCTCTTCTCTTCTCTTCTCTTCTCTTCTCTTCCCTTCCCTTCCCTTCCCTTCCCTTCCCTTCCCTTCCATTCCATTCCACTCTACTTCCTGTATTCAAACACTGGTTCTTGTGATGAGAAAGCATTGCCCTCTGATCCAACTAGACAGCCTCATGACTGCCAGCCCTCCTAGGATACAGAAGTCATGGATAAATCAAAGCAAGTGTTCTAATTTCACCATTCGCTGCTTTTTTGCTCTTGGGTACTTTCCATGTGGATTAGTAAAGGAGGTGTGAGATGGTCTAAGGAAGAGAGTAAGAAAAAAACCAGGCAATGGTGTTTACTTTGAAAGCTTACAATAAACTCCAAAAAAAAAAACCCCACTACAACAGAGCTTGCCTCAAGTCCTGCTAGAGTCATAAACGTGAAATAAATACCAACATAAAACCAAACAGATTTTCAAAATCCTCCTTTTCTATTTTTTTTTTTTAACAAGGGCTTAGATCCAAGAGCATCTGAGAAAGTCTTGCAAAAATACTGTGAGTCTCATTTCTATATCTTCTCCTTTGTAAATTTATTTTCTGCAAGCAAATTAGGAAGACTTCCATGCCGAACTATTAGTGAGGAACACAGTGTGGTCTCCAAGATGACAGATGGCAAACCCTGTGATATGAGTCCAGAAGCCAGTTTCAACACACCAAACTAGCCAACATGAAAGAATTCATAACTTTTTAGATCAAACTCACATCTAGGCTCATGAGTTATTTTCACCCAAGTCTTATTTGTCATTTTTGCGACTGTTAACTCTGATTGTGATTGGGGAAGGGAAGTTTGAAAAATCTCCATGCACAAGTTCCAACCATCCTGTGTATAACTTTAAAAACAACATAATATTTATACCATCAACCATTACAAATAGTTAAGCGTTTACTTTTAAAGAAAACTCTACTCCAAAATTTAGCACATTGATAATTTTGATTGCAATCAATCACAAATTTATTCTACAGGTATTCCTATTTAGTGACCACAATTGAAACTGGCAACTTAGTAAGTGAAGTAATCATTAAATGAAAGCACAACTGTATTGATCTTACTTCAGTTTTTAATAGATCTGAGAAGGCCATAAATGCATTGGTTGTAAAGGTGGTTTTTTTTTTTTTTGCATTTATATCCCGCCCTTCTCCGAAGACTTAGGGCGGCTTACACTATGTTAGCAATAGTCTTCATTCTATTTGTATATTTATATACAAAGTCAGCTTATTGCCCCCAACAATCTGGGTCCTCATTTTACCTACCTTATAAAGGATGGAAGGCTGAGTCAACCTTGGGCCTGGTGGGGCTTGAACCTGCAGTAATTGTAGGCAGCTGCTGTTAATAACAGACTGCATTAGCAGTCTGAGCCACAGTCTGAGCCTCTGTTAAAGTTAGTTTATCAATCCTGTCATAACTGCAAAAAGTCATTAAATTAGGAAATTGCTAAATGAGGATTACCTGTATACAGGTAGTCCTCAACTTACAACAGTTTGTTTAGTGACTGTTCAAAGTTACAATGGCGTTCAAAAAAGTGACTTACAACCGTTTTTTCACACTTGCACCCATTGCAACATCCCCATGGTCATATGATCAAAACTCTGAAGCTTAGCAACTGACTCTTATGACGGTCGCAGTGTCCCAGGGCCATGTGATCATGTTTTTCAACCCTCTGACAAGCAAAATCAGTGGAGAAGCCAGATTCATTTAACAAACCTGTTACTAACTTAACTACAGTGATTCATTTAACAACTGTGGCAAGAAAGATTGTAAAATGGGGCAAAACTCACTTAAAAGAAATTTTGGGCTCAATTGTGGTTGTAAGTCAAGGACTACCTTTCCACATACTGTGCATTTGTGTATATTCTATCTCTCCCTCCCTCCGTCTTCCTACATAAAGTAGAGGGACTAAAAAAATTGCACGGTATTCTCATAAAAAGATGCAAATACATGCTGCTGCAGAAGAGATGCATCCTAGTTTATGGACATGTGTTTAATGTTTATTTTTCTGTGCTTGATCATTGCAATCTCCCTTAAATAAATAATGAATGCACCTTAGCAAATTATTAAAATGTTCTTCAGTAAAGTTGATATATATGAGCTGAAAAACTGGGAAGGGGAGAGAGTATTTGTGTTAATCAGTCTTTTATGTAGAACCAGTGAACAGAGAATAATCTTTCGATGCCAAATTATGCTGTTTGCTTTTCTGAGAACAGTCAATTAAAGGATTTAATTTTAAGAAGAGGAAGAAGAGAACAATGCTGTGATTCAAACTATTTACAACCTTATGTTCCCAAAGAATCTAGCATTGACTTGATTCTTGAGGCTGCTTTTGCAACCACAAAGCTCCTAAAGCTCCTAAAATTTGGCCCTGTAAAAATTTGACATGGTTTCTGTTGCCTTGAAAAAACAGCCTGGAAGAATAAATTGGAAACATGCCAAGACAGCTGGAAGCTTTTAAATATTACAGACTTTTGTGGGTCTGCCCTTTAAAACCAAATAAGCAAAGTTTTTTTCCACACTCCAAACTCTACTTCCAGCCATAGGGATTGATCCAGTTAGAACCTGACATTCTTCTTATGTTCTTAGTGAATCTAATTCAATTTTTTCCTGTTTCTACTATCTTATGTGGCTTCCGATTCTAGAACTAAGAATTGAAAAGTCATATTTTCTTGAAAGATGTCCTAATAACATATGTTGGCTCAAGTCACATATCAATTGATTTGATTTAACAAATAATACTTAATCACAGCTTTGGTTTATACAGATAGTCATCAATTTATGACCATTGATTTAATGACCATTTGACCTTACAATGGCAGTGAAAAAAGTGACTTATAGCTGTTCCTCACACTTATGATGGTCACAGCATTTCCATAGTCACATGATCGTCATTTGGATGCTTGGTAATCAGCATGTATTTATGATGGTTGCAGCATCTCTAGGTCATATAATCACCATTTGTGACTTTCCCAGCCAGTTTCTGGCAAGGGAAGGGAGGGAGGAAGAAAGGGAGGAAAGACAAAGCAGGAGAGAGGGAAGGAAGAGAGGAAGAAAGAAAGAAGGGAAGGAGGAAAAAGAGGAAGGGAAGGAGGAAAGAAATAGAAAGAGGGAGGGGAAGGAAGGAATAATGAAAGAGGGAAGTAGGAAAGTAGGAAAGAAGGTAAGACAAAGCAGGAGAGAGTGAAAGAAGGAAGGAAGGAAAGCCAAGTTAATGGGGAAAGATAGCTGGATAGAAGGAAGGAAGGAACAGAAGGAAGGAAGAGAGGGAGGGAGGGAAGAAATAAAAAGTGGAATGGAGGGAGGGAGGGAGGGAGGGAGGGAGGGAGGGAGGAAGGAAGGAAGGAAGGAAGGAAGGAAGGAAGGAAGGTTCCCACGTTTATGTCATTCAGGAACTTAAAGATAGACTGATTGCAAAGCCTCTTTTGTCCTTCTCCTTGTTTTTCTTTTCTTTTCTTTTGATTACTTTGCTCTTCTGCTCTGTTATATCTTTTATATGTTGATGTATGACATTGCATTGATGGCACAATCAAAATATGAGCTGAACCAAAGAAAGGTAAAGATGGAGCTCTTTGCTTGTTATTTCTCCTTCTAATGCTCCTGGTGATCAAACTGATAAGAAAGTGTAGACTGTTTTGGATCTTCACCTCAAATATACTTAACCCAGCTATTTAACCTGTAATTGTTTAAAACACGGATAATTATGCTACTGAATTTTGACAGTGTAATCTTGGGGGTCCAAGGCTGATAATCCTGCCATATTCTAAGCCCTTAATTCTACCCCTTCCAATATTTTTGGAACATTTACAGGTAAAAAGTTCAGATCTAAATAGAGACTAGTGTTCCTTAAAAATCCAGTAGAAAGGAAACCAGGTCATACTTTTATTTATACAACAACTGCCAGGAAATTAAGTTTACAAGTATTTTGAACATCAGTCAAATTCTTACTGTAATGCTTCAAGTATCCTCTTTTCACAATATATATTAAATCTTACATAACTGCAAAAGGGAGAGAAAGGCAATGTAATTTTGGTCCTGTTTTTATTTGCTTTGGCCCTGTCCTTCATTGAGCCGTAAACCACATCCACATGCAGAGCTGTCCATGATGATGACCTCTGGGACTGTCTGGCTCAAAGTGGTGAGCGGATCCAGCAAGATTTCCCATCTAAATGATGGCTCAGCTCTGTTCTTCTGGCAAGAGGCAGTGAGCAAGATATATAACTTCTCTGAGCTGGTCAGAAGTTGAGCATGTTTGATTCATGAATGGGCGAGTTTCCAGTATCAACTGCCAAACAAGCAAAAACATATTTTGGAACTTGTGTCCTGATTATGTCAGGCATCGGGTAAGAAAAACCATCTCAAAAAGAAGGAAAGTTGAAAAATAGAGCTTTTCTAGAGGATACAATTGGGGGAAACAAGATGTTTTTTACATACTAAGAATTGTGGAAAAGAAGTAGACTATGAATTGTTTGTTCACAGACAAGGATTTTGATGTTATTTTGATACTGAATGCTATAGGGTCTCTGCTCGAGCAGGAAGTTTGGCTCAAAGACTTCCAAGGTCCCTTCCAGCTCTCCTTTTTTTTTTTTAAATTTATTTACATTTATATCCCGCCCTTCTCCGAAGACTCAGGGCGGCTTACAATGTATAAGGCAATAGTCTCATTCTATTTGTATATTTACAAAGTCAACTTATTGCCCCCCCAACAATCTGGGTCCTCATTTTACCTACCTTATAAAGGATGGAAGGCTGAGTCAACCTTGGGCCGGGCTCGAACCTGCAATAATTGCAGGCTTTTGTGTTCTAATAACAGGCTTCTCTATTGCCTGAGCCATCCCGGCCCTGCATTTTCTGCATTCTCTAAAGGTAGTTCTCAACTTACAACAGTTCATTTAATGACCTCTCAGTGTTACAATGGCATTCAAAAAAGTGACTGTTTTTCATACTTAGGCGCATTGTAGCACGCACATGTCACGTGATCAACATGAACTGTAAAATTTGGACAGTTGGCAACTTATTTATATTTATGTTGGTTGCAGTGTCCCGGGGTCCTGTGATCACCTTTTGTGATCTCGCAACAAGCAGATTCAATGGGGAAGCCAGATTCAGTTAACAACCGTGTTACTATGTTAACAACTGCATGATTCACTTAACAGTTGTGGCAAGTAAGATCATAAAATAGGGCAAAACTCACTTAACAAATGTCTCACTTAGCAACATAATTTCTGAGCACAATTGTGATCATAAATTGAGGACTTATGTGTCTTCTATTCTGATGATTTGGTCTCATCGGCAGAATGAACACTACCATCTTTCTTTCATTCATCAAAAATCCTCAAAACAATGTTTCTAAAAAGATACTGGAGAAAATAGTTTTCAACAAAATTTTCAACTTTGATCACGTTTTTGACTTTACCATTTTTTAAAAAATGAATTGGAATCACGATTTAGATTCCCATTGCTACATGCTGGTTAACTACAAATTGAATCTTCGGATCACTGAGCATGCCTCCAGTCTAAGTGAGAATTTGAATTTGTGGTCTCTGGTATGTCTACAGTGTTGGTACATTCACTTTGCAGAGCAGACTGTTCAATGCATGTTTACTACAACTGGAATTATTTCCTCTGGTCACATGAATCAGACGTCATATGTGTGACATCCATGAAAGTCATGCTCTAATCAGCTGCACCTCCCTACTCCAAACTCACTTCTGGGAGTGCCTGCTTGTTGGATCTTTGCTTTATTCTGTTGTGGTAAAATAATGGACTGTTCATTAACTCCATTATTGTAGGAGAGGATCAGGCTGAACCCAAGGGAGGGGTCAAGCAAGTCATCAGTCTTGAATCCCTTTGCACCCACAACAGATCTAAGCACACCTTGACCTTCCGTTGACTCTTATCTGTCACCAATTTGCTTTGAATCTTAGATTGTTTGTAAAGAGTGTTAGGCTGCATTAAACCCGTATTCATTTGAACCACCCTGGCTCCTGCTTTCCTGCACCTGACATTTATTCTGAATCACTTTGGGTATTGGATTTCTTTCTTTTAAAACTTCACCAAAAAAGAAGTCCATAACTTGTAAGCTTCTGTCTCAGCCAAATTAAGGAGCCTACTAGTTATTAATCTAGGAGATACCAATGAGACAATTTTGTTTGTATGCTTTATTCTCACAGGAGTTCTGTGAAGATCCTCATCTGACCATACACGGAATCAGTTCCCACGATTTACATCAAGGAAGCCTAGGAAACTGTTGGTTTGTGGCTGCTTGTTCTTGCCTAGCTCTTCGGAAGAAGCTGTGGCAGAAGGTAGTCCTCCAGAGCCATAAATGTTGCATTCTTTGGTTAAAATTTAAACATGGTATTCCAAAGCCATACCTTGGAATGGTGGCCTCAAACACACCCCAGAACCTTCACATCAAAACAAGTTGCATCCTCCTCACACCATAACGATACATGTTGTTGGTTTAAGAAAAGAGAAGTTTATGTTTTGGTCTAGAGTTGTATATCTCAACCTTGGTGACTTTGAAATGTGTGGACATATAGAATTCCCCAGCCAGCCTGCTGTGGGACGTGCAGCTGTATAAGTTAGGGGTGGAGTAAGTTTAAAACAGTTTGTGATGAGGAAATTCCTTCCCTGTAAATTTTATCAATTGATTCAGGAGACTCCAACTTCTATGATTTTCTTTTCCAGAAAAAGGCTTCCTGCCTCAGCAGGGGGTTGGACTAGAAGACCTCCAAGGTCCCTTCCAACTCTGTTATTATTATATTATATTAAAAACCTGGTTCATTTTGTAGTTATTCCAGGGAGGAATATGGAGAAATTACCTATCTGTACCTTTAATGGATAATTTTAATGTAGGTTTATTTGAAAGGGATTTTTTTCTTCTTTCATTAAGAATTGCAATTGTCAGTTGCAAATTGCAAATTCCTCAAGGCTGCGTTCTTGGACCAACACTCTTTATACTATACATTAATGATCTTTGTGACCATATCTCAAGTAATTGTGTTCTCTTTGCTGATGATGTCAAACTATTTAACATCACAGACAATACTTCTATCATTCAAAACGACCTTGATCATCTAACCGCTTGGTCTAAAAATTGGCAGCTCCAAATTTCAACCAGCAAATGCTCAGTCTTACATATAGGAAAAAAGAACCCAAACACTAAGTACATACTAGATGGACATTACCTTACAGACGACCCCCATCCCGTTAAAGACCTTGGAGTTTTCATGTCAAATGATCTAAGTGCCAAAGCCCACTGCAACTACATAGCAAAAAAAGCTCTAAGAGTTGTAAACCTAATTTTGCGTAGCTTCTTTTCCAAAAACACCACACTACTAACCAGAGCATATAAAACATTTGCTAGACCAATTCTAGAATACAGCTCGCCTGTTTGGAACCCTCACCACATCTCTGACATCAATACAATTGAACGTGTCCAGAAATATTTTACAAGAAGAGTTCTCCATTCCTCTGAAGACAATAGAATACCCTATCCTACCAGACTCGAAATCCTAGGCTTAGAAAACTTGAAACTCCGTCGCCTTCGACAAGACCTAAGTTTAACTCACAGAATCATCTATTGTAATGTCCTTCCTGTTAAAGACTACTTCAGCTTTAATTGCAATAATACTAGAGCAACTAATAGATTTAAACTTAATGTCAACCGCTTTAATCTAGATTGCAGAAAATATGACTTCTGTAACGGAATCATCAGTGCTTGGAATACTTTACCTGATTCTGTTGTCTCTTCCCACAATCCTAAAAGTTTTATCCAAAAACTTTCTACTATTGACCTCACCCCATTCCTAAGAGGACCATAAGGGGCGTGCATAAGTGCACAAACGTGCCTACCGTTCCTGTCCTATTGTTTTTCTTTTCTTCTTTCTATATATATGCTTATACCTCCTTATATTTACTCATATATGTTTATATACAACATAATCTTTTGTATGATTCCTACATATATTGTTGTGACAAAATAAAATAAATAAATAAATAAATAAACAAATTCCATTTACATGTATAGATTTTATTCCAGCCATAAGCAAATTGATCTGGCTCACCAATGAATGTTTTCTCTCCTATGTTTGCAGTATATTTTCAGTTTCTTTGCATACTGTAGGTAATCCCAAATATTAAGGAACAGGACTGGGACCAAAAGAGACCAGAGAAATATGCTGGAATATTTCACTTCCGTTTCTGGTGTTTTGGAGAATGGATTGATGTGGTCATAGATGATCGGTTGCCAACCATAGACAATAAGCTGATCTACTGCTCTTCTAAAGAGCCCAATGAATTCTGGAGTGCGCTTCTGGAGAAAGCTTATGCAAAGTATGTGGTGATTAACGAGGTATAAGTGCAGTTTTATCAGCCGTTGTTCTCTTCTACAAAGACCTTGAAGTGGGTTCATACTACTCCTTCCCTATTTCAGATCCATTCCAGTATAAAGAACATAGGGTTTTAGAAGTGGCAGAAAAGAATTGGATTAAAAGAGGGTCAATACTGCTGGCAAACCAAACAAATAGCTATTCTATTATTGGGTTATATTTTCATGGCAGTTCATTACTACAAGATCTTCCATAACTGTGTAGATCTAGAGATTTACTTTTGGAAGAACATTGCAAAGTTAGAGAAGGTGGCAGCGAAGTTAGTCCTGAAGACTTCCAAAATTCATTTGAAGCTCCACCCACTTTATTGTCTCCTCTGTTGTGCAGGAACCCCTGAGGGTTCAAGAAGGTCAGGTGTAGTTATGGGGAAATACATAGCAAAATCTCATTGTGTGTCTGAAACTCTGTGTCATGTCTTCTCTAGGATGGCAGGTTGTTACGAAGCCTTGGATGGGGGCAGCACAGCCGAGGCGATTGTCGATTTCACAGGAGCTGTAGCAGAATCCATCAACCTGATTGATGGTAATTATGACTACAGTATCATCGAGCAGGTGAAACTCTTCAGAGAATTACTGAAAGTTCATAAAAGGGGAGGATTGATCAGCTGCTACATCATGGTAAGTGCACCGAGAGCAAGCTGTGATGTGTCCTTTGGTCTGTGTTTTTTTTTTTTGTTGTTTGTTTACATTTATACCCCGCCCTTCTCCGAAGACTCAGGGCAGCTTACAGTGTATAAGGCAATAGTCTCATTCTATTTGTATATTTTTACAAAGTCAACTTATTGCCCCCCCAACAATCTGGGTCCTCATTTTACCTACCTTATAAAGGATGGAAGGCTGAGTCAACCTTGGGCCGGGCTCGAACCTGCAGTAATTGCAGGCTTTGTGTTCTTAATAACAGGCCTTACCAGCCTGAGCTAAACCGGCCCTGTTTGACTCTTTATCAAACTGTCATTCCCATAAGGCAGACCAGACTAGGCAATCAACTCCCAAAGAAAGCTAAAACTCCCTTTATTGAGATTGGCTCTAATACAAAAACTTGCAAGTCCGCTTGTGCTGTAACTTCTCCCCCCTTCTTATACTCAAGGGAACCAGGAAGGTGTCTACCTGAGCCACTTCTGAATATTATCTATTTCTCTGGACTTAAACAAGTCCTTTTGGCCTGCATATCTCCATCATGGTGATCTTCCTCATTCTCTCCACAAACTCAAGAAAAGAAGCAAGATGATTGAGGACAGCCTGGTTCATTCTGCCAATTAATCTCTGAATTAATTAATGAATTACCTGACTCTGTGGCCTCTTCTCAAACTCCCAAAAGCTTTAACCAAAAACTGTCTACCATTGACCTCACCCCATTCCTAAGAGGACTATAAGGGGCATGCATAAGAGCACAAAAGTGCCTACCGTTCCTGTCCTATTGTTTCCTTTCATTATATATACGCTTATATGTTGTATAGTTGTTTCATGCTTATGCTTATATATACTGTTGTGATAAAATAAAATTAAAAAAAATTTGCCAGAAGGCTATAACTCCCAAGTGAAGTAAACAAATAATAAGCCGTTATCAAATAGATCTCTATGATAGCATCCAGAAATCCACCAAGCTGTTGGCCTCCAATGCCACATTACATGCATCCAGGAGCATCTTCGGGTCTGAGATGTCTATCCAAATGTTGAAAGCATTAAACTATCACAGTGCAATTACAAAGGAACAACAAAGCTTATAGCGTATCAATGCATTGTTGCTTTCATCATCCCAAAGGTGCTTTGCCAAAAGGCAACTGGACTTCCTTGGGTTTTTTTGTTGAAAAATGTTTCACTTCTCATCCAAGAACCTTCTTCAGTCTGGAGAACTGAAGAAGATTAGAACAACCATGATCTGATGATTGAGAATCGCCATAGACATGCTGCTTTCATCATTTCCATATTCCCCCTATGGACACCACTTTATGCATATGTTCCTACAGTAGCTCTCTTTATGTCTAAACTAGTCCCAATTCACCCTCTTTTCCAGTATCAAATCATCCATCTAGCAAAATTAACTCCCCATCCCTCCTGTTAAAATTGCCTTAGGAATGAAGCAACTTTCCATGCTTTTGGAGGTCCCAGAGAGAGAGAGAAGGAAAGTGGGGCTGGAAGGAGAGAGGGTATCAGCCCATCTGCTTAAAAATGGCCTAATAATTTAAAGACCCAAATCTAAGCATAATTCAGTTTCCTCAAGGCTATTGCCTTTACAATAAAGAAAGACACTGACTGATGTGGGAGAGGACTTAAGTGTGACGGTTTTGCTATTTCTGCTCTTCAGTAGAAATGTCCCTACCTCTTTTCTTTAGGGCTAGGCAGAGAAATGCTCCTCCATCATTTTATTACCAATTGTCCTAAAGGTGCTTTTTCAAGAGGTGGCCTTAACGACTCTCTAAAAGAATGCAAATGACCAGCTGTCTGCAAAGGGTATAAATCCTTCCATTCCCCATCATCCAGTCAGAGCTGAAGAAGCTTCTTGGATGATGAGCAAAACATCTTCAAAGAAAAACCAGAAAGTCCAGTTGACTCTTGAAAAAGCACCTTTGGGACAATCATGACCTGGATGACTGAGAATCTCCATATTACCAATTGTTATTCAATTGGATGAGATATTTTGGCTTGGACAATTATCTACAAGGAGAAGAGAATGTCTGTGAAAATCTCATGGATAGAGCGTGAAGATCTTGCACCTTTTAGGGAAAAAGTGTCTGAGGTCTTTATTTATTTATTTATTTATTTATTTATTTATTTATTTTTGTCACAACAGTATACACAAACATCGTCTTAAAAAGAAACAATTCATCAATTGAGCACAACCAAGCCCGCACCCAAACAGGACACACCCCCAGCCAATCAGAGCACAAAAAAACCCCCAGCCAATCAGAGCACAGCCAAGCTCCCACCCAATCAGTTCAAACCCCCACTAGCAGTTAAAAGGAAGAAACAGCTGCGATCACACATTGCTCCCAGAAGCAATATATATATATATATATGTCTTTGGTTGTTCGGGTTTTCTCCCGTGTAAAATTGGAAGTGTCTTGGCGACGTTTCGACGAAGTCTCATTCGTCATCTTCAGGCTTCAGCTGCTTCTGCTTCTGCTGCTCCCAGAAGCACGGCTGAAGCCTGAAGATGACGAATGAGACTTCGTCAGCCAAGACACTTCCAATTTTACACGGAGAAACCAACAACCAAAGACCTATATACAAACATCGTCTTAAAAGAAACAATTCATCAATTGAGCACAACCAAGCCCGCACCCAAACAGGACACACCCCCAGCCAATCAGAGCACAAAAAAACCCCCAGCCAATCAGAGCACAGCCAAGCTCCCACCCAATCAGTTCAAACCCCCACTAGCAGTTAAAAGGAAGAAACAGCTGCGATCACACATTGCTCCCAGAAGCAATATATATATATATATATATATATATATATATATATATATATATATATATATATATATATATGTAAAAGTATGCAACAGCTATGTTAATTTGATATAATGAAGGGAACAATGGGACAGGAACGGTAGGCACTTTTGTGCTCTTATGCACGCCCCTTGGGCTTTGCACAAGTGTCCCATCTTTCCTTATATAGTCATTCTCCAGTGATGACTTCTCCCGTTGAGCTTTTTCAAAACAGTATTACAGTCAAAATTAAAAGGAAGCCCATCCTTGAAAAATCACTAGGGAGTTTCTTCAGGCAAATAATTTATCTAATTTGTCTGTGCACAAATTGAATCAACTCAAAATTGCTAGTCATAAATGACTTAATTTCCCCCAACTCACCTCAATCCAAATTGCCTTTTCCAGTGCCACAAAATTCCCTGAAAAAGGAATTCAAGAGAGATTCTGTGTAGCCAATCTGTCCTTTTCCACTATCTTCTCAACAAAAGATTTTATGGGAATATAAATTTGGGACAACCGAGAAGCTAGAATGATACTGCAATCAATGGAGAATGCATCACAGAGTGTTTCCAGATCTTCTGCAGGGGATGTGTTGTAGACATATTTTTTCTGGAGACAAATCCTTGTGGGAAGGATCTATGATGAAAAGACATTTGGAAACCATCAGTGCAGCCATCATGTCTCCTGAAATGCTGTTGACCTTTGTAGAAATGTCCACCCCTTTGGAATGGGACAAAATATGAGTAATTCCTGGATTGGATTTTAGAGATAATTAAAATGAGACATGTCCAAGTGTGCTTTGTCATCCATTCATTTGTTTACCTCCCATGTTCATAATCAACTACACACACACACACACACACACACACACACACACACACACACACACACCAGTCTATGTACCCTCACTGGTTGTTTGTAAATAAGGATTTAATGGTGATTTTGTAAAATCTTGAAGAGCAATATTATAGCAAAACAAAAAACCAGCACAAAAGCCTTTTAGTTGCATCAGACTAAAGATCCTAAACAGCCAACCAAATTCCTCAAGAAGCCCTATCAACCAATTCTTACCCCAGTCCTGAAACATTGATTGTTGTCTGCAATTCAGCCACGCTATGTAGCACCTGAGAGCAAATGTTAAGTCAGGTACAAATGTTTAATGCCTAAGACTGGTACACTTAAGTTAGACATCTGACTGAAATCAATGGGCACTGGATCTTCACTCAAAAGTTTTTTCTGTGAGTCAAAAAATACAAGCTCTAAACATGTCATAAGAACACAACATTTTTCCATGACCTCCTTAACTTCATGAGTGGAAATAGGATAGGGTGGAATAACATGGTTCTTACTCTGCACTAATTAATTCTCAAATAGAACTCTGCCACGGATGGCAAGCATAGTAGACAGCAGAACCGTAGATGAATTAACTCTGAAAATTTGATTTAATTTTAATTACTCAATTTAACATTGTTCATATTCATTTATCCATGTGACCATCCCCTTTCCTCATCATAAGAAAATTGTTGTTTCTTTTGACATGCAATTTACTCTGCAATTTTGTATGGTTCTACAAGAAATGTTTCTTTGGTAATTTTTTTCAGGCATATCCTACTCTGAGTAAATGTCTTTAGTAAGAACCCTTCCTATTAGTGGATCATGTCATTTTACTCTAAAAGAAATCCATGTTGTCAGCTTCAGCCTTCTATATCTCTAGAAGAATCTCCTAGTCTCTCTCTGGAACAGGATATTCTGTGGATTAGCCTATTTATTTCATATGACAAGTTTACCAGGGGATCTGATTAAGTGTTTCCTGCTTGTTTCAGTAGGGAGGTTATTCATTATCTCTGCTGCAGAATATTCATGAGGCATAGTTCAATGAACTCCTTCATACCTGAAGGAGACATCTACTTTAATTCCCAAATAAAATATTAAGATAACAGAAAGAACTCCCATAAGACAGCTGTGATACAATATACCAAATGTGATACAATATACCAAAATAGCAATGCTACACCTTTAAGTTTTCATTCTAATCATGCATCAACATGCATTCAAGACATACACAAAAGAACACAGTGGAGTTGGTACATCTGGGAGTGTTTGTGTTTCTACTGCTGAAACACATCTTGAGTGTACGCCTGAACAGAGCTTCTCAAGTTTGACTGACATATGTCATTAGCAAGTTCTGGAGGTTCTTATCATATCTTAAGAGGTAGGTAAGAACAATAATATCCCATTTAGCCCAATAGTAAATAATAATATACAGTCAGATGGAGCAACATTTAGAAGTGGCTGCTATTGATGGGAGAAACCAATAACCATAATGAAAGTTTGCATTAATTTGTGTTTATCTTATACCTAGCCTTCATCCTTCAGTGATTTTGAAGTAGAGACGGACATGGGTTTAATCAAAGGTCATGCCTATTCAGTGACGTCTATCCTGAAAATGTCTGTTGGACAGAAGAGCCTGTGCAGTAGAAAGTCTGAGAAACTCTTCATGATCCGATTAAGGAATCCTTGGGGAAACAAGGAATGGAATGGAGCATGGAGTGATGAGTAAGTAATCCATACTTTAAGAATGAGAAGAAACATTAGATCATGTGAAGTGTTAATACCACTTTCTAATGCCTTGGTAAGACCACACTTGGAATACTGCATCCAGTTTTAGTCGCCATGATATAAAAAAGATATTGAGACTTTATAGAAAGAATACAGAGAAGTGCAACAAAGATGAGAAGGGAGCCAGAGGCTAAAACATATGAAGAACGGTTTGCAGGAATTGGGGCTGTCTGGTCTAGTGAAAAGAAGCACTAGAAGGTGACATGATAGCAGTGTTCCAATATTTCAGGGGTTGCCACAAAGAAGAGTGGGGGTGTGTGTGTGTCAACCTATCACCCAAAACACCTGAAGGGAAGACAAGAAACAATGGATGGAAACTAATCAAGGAGAGAACCAACCTAGAACTGAGGAGAAATTTCCTGGAAGTTAGAACAATTAAACACTGGAATGACTTGCCTTCAGAAGTTGTGGATGCTCCAAGTTTTTAGGAAGAGATTAGTTAGCCATTTGTCCAGAATGGTATAAGGTTTCCTGCTTGAGAAGAGGGTTGGATTAGAAACCTCAAGGTCCCTTCCAACTCTGTTATTCTGCTATTAGTTTCTAGCTTTGAATGAATTACAAGGTCCTTGTAAAGTTACTTGCCAACATGAATGCAAATATTTAGATGTGTAAACAAAATGAAAAACCTGTCAGTTTAAGATATCAAAAAAGAGGGGGGGGAAATACAAGTCTATTTTCCTTAATGACTATGATGAAGGGATGAAAGAATACTTAGATATTTATATAAGACACAAACTTAGGTAGACATTACATATGGTAGAAAATGGGAAAAAGTCTAAATGTCCTTAATGAGTTAAGAAGGAGCTTGGAAAAAGCAGAATGAAACTCAATTCTGGGCCGCGGTGTGGTTCAGGCTGTAAGAAGCCTGTTATTAAAACACAGCTGCCTGCAATTACTGCAGGTTCTAGTCCCACCAGGTCCAAGGTTGACTCAGCCTTCCATCCTTTATAAGGTAGGTAAAATGAGGACCCAGATTGTTGGGGAGGCAATAAGTTGACTTTGTAAATATACAAATAGAATGAGACTATTGCCTTACACACTGTAAGCCGCCCTGAGTCTTCGGAGAAGGGCGGGATATAAATGTAAATAAATAATATATATATATATATATATGTGAACATTCTCCATTTAGGAAACAAAAATAAGGTAATGTAGAGGACGAGAGATGGTTTGTTTGCTAAAAGAGTTTATGAAAATTTTTTGGAAAGTAGGTAGACTCCAAACTAAACCAGTTGTACATGCAATTTCAGAAACTCTCAACAAAAGTAATTTAAATTAAATTAATTGTCCTGTCAAATTCTCCACTTTTTTTAAAAAAAAATAGTTTTTATTAAATTTTTAACTTTTAAAAAACAGGAAAAAAAGTACAACAAAGACAAAATCACATTAAAAAACATGACAAACATAACAATACATTATATGTCATTTTACAGCTTTCTGTATTGACATGCATATTCTCTATTTTTGTTCAATTTTTCAACTAAATGCATATATTTACATATTTTTAGATTGTATTTATTTACACGTGCATTACTATAGGATTTATGATACTTTGTAATTTGCAATTCATTATTTTAACACTATTAACTTAAATTCCCCAATTCTTATTTTGATCTCTTTTTTTCTAGCCATTCATATAATTTGTTCCACACTCTATAATACTCCGAATCGCCTCTTTCTTTGATTTTCTTTGTCATTTTATTCATTTCTGCACATTGTAAAAAAATTTGAATCACTATTTCTCTACTGGTACATTGTTTTGTTTCCATCCGTGTGCAATAGTAATCCTTGATGCTGTTAAGATATATAGTATTAGGTATTGTGAAGATTTCTCTATTTTGGGGTCAGTTATTCCTAGTACAAATGTTCCAGTCTGAATTCTATTTTTTGTAGTGTGATTTCCTCTAGCCAAGTCTTAATTTTATACCATTTTTTTAAAATTTTGGGACGCAATTACCACATGTGGTAGTATGTTTTATGGCCACATCTCCAACATTTGGATGATAAATTTGAAAAACATCTTGGCCAATCTCGGTGGTACCAAATGCTACCTATAGAACATTTTATAGGCTACCACCATTGTGAATTTATAATTTCTATCCCATAATTTATCCCACTTTTCTAATCCTACATTGTGGCCAAAGTTTTTTGCCCAACTGATCATCGTTTCTTTTACTGTCTCTTCTTCCATTTCATATCTTAATAGGAGGTTGTAAATTTTTGTAATCATTTTTTTCAGGTCCTAATAAAACTTTATCTATGTCCAATTGTTCCCTATAAATGCCATATTGTTCCTGATCTTTTTAAAGTCTACTTTTTATTTGTAAATAGGGCCACCATTCCACCATTCCAAAATCTTTGCTTTTTTAGGTCTTGAACTGATTTTAATTCTCCTTTATCATCAAGTAGTTCTGCATATCATATCATTTTGCTCAGATCTGTGGTGTTTGGATGCAATATTGCTTCCATAGTGGATAACCAAATTGGGACTTTTGTATAATACTTCTTTTTGATTTTCTCCCAGACTTGTAGAAGAGCATTTCTTAATATATGTCTTTGGAAATATGTGTGATATTTATTTTTCCCGCCCCAGAGGAAGCTATGCCAACCTCTCTGAAGTTCATGGCCTTCTATCAATAGTATACGTTTGTTTCGTAGCTGGATCCAGTCTTTGAGCCATGTAAGAGATGCAGCTTGACAGTAGAGCTCCCAGTTTGGGAGACCAAAACTGCCTCTCTTGCTACTATCTTGCAATAGTTTACATTTCATGCACGGTTTCTTCCCTGACCAAATAAATTTCAGTGTAATTTTGTTTAGTTTTTAGCTTTTAGCTTTTCTCTAATTTAATCGGTACAGTTTGGAATAGATATAATAATTTGGGTAATATATTCATCTTTATAGTTGAAACTCTGCCAGTTAACAATATTTATAATTTAGACCAGTTTTCCAAATCCTTTTGAATTTGTTGTAAGAGTGTATCATAATTGTCTTTTTTTATCATAATACACTTTGCCAATAATTGTATTCCTAGATATTTGATTTTTTTAACTCTTGAGATCCCCAGTTTCTCCTCTAATACTTCGTTCTGTTTATTTGTTAAATTTGTGGTCAACATTTTAGTTTTATCTATCAAGTGTGCCTCCTTTCAAAACTCAAAGAAAAACCCCAACTCCATTTTTTGTAGGGAAAGGTATCTTTTACTGAGAATGAACTGATTGCAATGAAAGTAAAGCAAGTTCTGAATAATAGGTATGTCTTACATGTACAAGTTCCCACATAAATCCCTCCTCCCCCCAAAGTCAGGTTGTTGTGTCCAATCCACCTCTCCCTCAGGTGTCATGTGAGGGTCATCTTCAGATGATTTTATTTCTCTGGTATGCACGGACTGTTGGCTGTGAGTGTTATCAGTCTGCTTCTTAGGCTTTGAATTCAGTCTATTTATCTGCAGCAAGTTAAGTTTCATTTTTGTATTAACCCCCTCCCTCCATCTCATGGCAGCCGAAGCAGCTAGCCCTTAATTAAAGACACATTTCCCCTTCTCAATGCCTAGCACTAAAGATAGCAATAAAACAATTAGCTAACAATAAAACAATAAAGGTAGCAATCAGAGGCTGACATTATCTTTGTTTATTTTAAGCCCCACCACTTTACCAAATTGGTTTATATCTTTGAATAATAATTGTTTGGATTCTAAGGGTTCCTCAATAATAAATACCAAATCATCAGCAAATGCTTGCATTTTATATTCCTGTGATTTAATTTTTAATCCCTTTATTTCCGAATTATCTCTAATTTGTGACATTAATATTTCTGTTGAAAGGATGAATAACAGAGGAGATAGAGGGCATCCCTGTCGTACTCTTTTCTCTATATTAAAACTTTCTGTGGGTTCACCATTTATGATTATTTTTGCTCTCTGGGTAGAATAGATCGCTCTTAGCATTTCAATAAAGTTTTTTCCAAAATTCATTTCTATTAATTGATTAATCATAAAGTTCCAAATTAAGTTATCGAAAGCTTTCTGTGCATCCAAAAAAATCAAAGCTGCCTGCTTCTCCAGGTGAGCCTCATAATATTTGAGTGCATTTATAATGGTTCTTATATTGTTTTTTATGTCTCTGTTGGGCAAAAAAACATTTTGATCTAATTGAATAATTTCATTTAATATAATTTTAATTCTTTCTGGTATTATAGCCATAAATATCTTGTACTCAGCATTTAACAGCGAGATTGGCCTTTTTTTTTCAGTATTACTTTTGGGGATGAGTGTTATTAAGGCCTCCATCCAGGATTTTGGTATCTTCACATTCTCTAATACTTTATTATATATTTCCAATAATATATTTTCTAATGATTCTTGAAATTCCTTATAAAATTCAGCTGGGATTCTATTCAGGCCTGGAGTTCTATTATTAATTTGTTTTTGTATTGCGCTTTTCAATTTGAAGGTTATTATCCTCCCATTTAATGCTTCTTTAGTGAAATCTGGTATAGTTGGATGGCTCCTCTCTTGCAAATATCTCTTAATATCTTTTTTTTCTATTTTTTCTTGCCTTTACAAAGATTGAAAATAGTTTATTGCTATGGATTTTATTTTCTCATTCTGGAAATGTACTATTCCTTCTTCATCTTATAAATTTGGTATTAATTTCTTTTCCATTTCTTTTTTCAATTTATAAGCTAGCCATCTTCCCAGTTTATTGGCATTTTTGAAATAATTTTATCTAGCTACTCTGATTTTTTGAGCTACTTCTTCCTGCGTGATTAAGTTTAATTTGTGTTTAGTTATTTCTTTCTCTTCTTTGATTTCCTGGTTTAGAGGTTCTTTTTTGTAATTTTAATTCTAATTTTTCCAGTTTCCCCTGGAGTTCTATGTATTGTTTCTTTTTGTTTCTATTTTTTCATGCTATATACGCAATAGATATAACCCTCACATAGGCTTTCAGTGTGTCCCATACGTTTTGAGTGGTCATTTGTTTATTCCAGTTTTCTTTTAGGAAAGAATTCTTTTAGGAAGAATTCTAGTTCTTTTTTAACATATTGGATATAATTTTTTTCTTTACCACCCTCTCGTTCATGGTCCATCTTCCTTTCTTCCTAACTTCTCCTTTCCATTTAATTGTCATTGGGTTGTGGTCTGCCCAAGTATTCATTATAATTTCTATTTCTGATATTCCTTTTGCTGTTTCTGGGTCCATCCACGCCATATCTATCCTGGACCAGGATTGGTGAGGGTTGGAGAAAAAGGTATACTGATTTTTTTGCAGATTCATTTCTCTCCATATATCTTTTAAATTTAGTTCATAGACCATGTCAAAAAATATGGCTGGTAGTGTTTTTTTATCATAATTTTTTTTCATTCCAGTTTTATAATCTTTCTTTGGGTCTGCCACTCCATTAAAATCTCCTAGTATACAAATATTGTCTGGTTCTAATTTTACTAATTGTTCATGAAGTTTGCTATAATACTCTTTCTGCCTTATATTTGGTGCATATATATTCACAATTACTACTCTTTTTTGTTTTATGTAGATTTCTATCAATAATGTCCTTCCCTCTTTGTCTGCAAATAGTTGTTAGGGCTTTAGTCATTTTTTTATTTATTTACATTTATATCCCGCCCTTCTCCGAAGACTCAGGGCGGCTTACAGTGTATAAGGCAATAGTCTCATTCTATTTGTATATTTACAAAGTCAACTTATTGCCCCCCCAACAATCTGGGTCCTCATTTTACCTACCTTATAAAGGATGGAAGGCTGAGTCAACCTTGGGCCGGGTTTGAACCTGCAGTAATTGCAGGCTGCTGTGTTCTAATAACAGGCTTCTTACCAGCCTGACCTATCACGGCCCTTAGTCATTCCTTTATATATACTGCAATTCCCCGTTTTTTAGATTCAGCTAATGTTGTAAATAATTTCCCTAATTTGGGGACTTCCAGAATATAACTTTTTTCTTTTTGTTTATGCACCTCTTGTAGGCATATGATATCCATGTTTAATTTTTGCAATTTAGTAATTGTCTGTCTTCTTTGTATAGGTGAATTCAGTCCATTTATATTAACTGAGAATAGATTTACCTCTCTCCATCGTCTTACTTGTTGATTGCTCTTGTTTCTCTTCTTGGTTTTATCTCCTTTTGGTATCTTGTCTTTACTTCTTCTCTTTCTTGTTTTCCTTGTTCTGTCGGCTCACTCAGTTCTTGATCTGTTTCATTTTCCTCTGTCTAGCGTTCTTCTTGACTCATTGATTCCAGTTCCTCTCTACTATCTGATTCTTCTCCTAAACACTGTTCGTAAAATTCCTGGGCTTTGTTGACTGTGTCCACTCTTACTTTCTTGTCCTGCCAGGATATTAACATAGCTTCAGGAACTAACCAACGGAACATAATTTTTTGTTTTATCAGTTGTAGGGAGAGAAATTGATAAATCCTACATTTGTCTCTGATTCTTCTTGGTAATTGTTTGATGATTTCCTTTCCTTTATAAATTAATTGATCTCTCGTTTTTCTATAGATTTTACTTTTCACACTTTGGAGACTCACTCTATTGCTCATATGCAGATCCCATCCACTTAGAGAAGTAGTTCGGAATTTCTTTTTATTTGGAATCTTACCACTAATACTTTTTGCCGTTTTCCACTATTTCACTTCCTCGCCATTTGCTCTGGCCATCACGTCTCCAGACCTAGCCAAAAAACAGCTGGTCTCTTTCATGCCAGATTTTAGGGTTTCCACCCTCCACGGCGGGGAATCACCTTTCTCCCCATCGCCTCTGAGTTGTCCCCGTTCTATCGCTGTCCTCTTCAAGGTCCAACTTTACCATTACCAGACGCGAAAAATCGGGCAAAAAGAGTGGAGTCCCGTTTTTCTACACTGCACCAACGTGACACCACCCGGAAGTCTAAATTCTCCACTTAATACCAACTGAAATAGTTGTGTCCAGACCTGGGTATGGCATTTTAACAAAAATTCTGATGTTCAGTTTTTCTGAATTTTCTTAAAATGACATACTCAGGTCTGAAGACAAGTACTTGAGTTAGTGTTAAGCAATGGAGAATTTGATAGAATTTAATTTAAACTCATCTCAGCTACCTTTGAACATCAGGTACAAAGAAAGGCTGAAAATTACATCTTATGAGAAGGTGGAAGGATTTGTGCCGGTTCAAACTGCAGATATATTTTTTTCAACTTATCCAAGTTTATCCAAGTTTTTAAATTTATTTTTTCCTGTCAGCTCTCCTTCAGGGTCAGGCTTTTGATAGCCCACTGAAATGAAAGCAAGTTTTTAGAAAGTTTATTGGGGATACTGTGCTCAAGTTACAGAAATTTCAGCAAATGCATTACTTTCACTTTTAGAGCCCAATTTATCCTTCAGCTAGTTAAGGCAGCAATCCTCCCACACCATCTAAAAGCCTCTCATCCTTTTAGTAAATTTGAACTGGTGAATTATGTGAACTGGTGAGGAAACTGCTCTCTTCCCTAGTAACAGAAATGTCCAGGTGGCTAAGATATAAACATACTATGGGAAGAATTTGCTTTCAAAAGTATTTCAAAGCAAACCAGTTTGGAAAAAAAATTCCAAGGTGATGTTCTTCCTTTTTATCAATAAGGTTGTTGAGATGAATGGGTAATCACTGGACAGTGTCTCATTGGACAATCCTCTCTCCTGTGATCTAGAATTTCTTTGACTTTATGCCCTGCCATTAAATTACAAGATATAGGAGAAGAATAGACAACCTGGGGGTTGTGTCAAGAGAGGATTCAGCCTAGAATCATTACAAATACTACAAATCCAACCTCCCTTGAATTCTCTTAACTCTTATCTAGTGTCAGTTTAGTGCTGATGGTTATTGACTATTGACTAGATTCTTGTGTATAGGCATGAGCAATTTTCTGAACTGCAACTTATACGTGATCCTGATTCTTCATGTGAGGGCCTTTGTGGGTAATGACAAATAAGCAACTGGCTTAGAATGATGGGAAGATGTGCCAAGGAAACACCAAGCTGGTGCCCCCTGTGCAGAACCTCAGGGAAGAAAAAGCTCAAAAACATTACTAAGAGAAAACTTAAGTCCATCACCATGAGAATGAAATTTTTAAAAAGTTGCTTTCAAAGGAGGGGAAAAAAGTTGAGGAAATTCCCCCAAAGTTTTGGAATAGCATTTCTGGCTAAAGGAAACAAAAGAATACCAGTTAGAAGGTTATCTTTCTCAAAGACCTTTGAGAAGGAGTCAAAGTAGGCTGGGTTGTAGGCTGGGTTGTCCACAACACACCACTAGTGTAGCTGAACACTAGATGCTCTTGTATTTTAAAAAATGGATAAAATAGGCGGTTAACATTTTTCCCCTTTCTTTTTTTAGATCTGAGGAATGGAAGAAAGTGACCAAAACAGAGCGCACAAGATTAGGTCTCACCCTTGAAAATAATGGAGAATTTTGGTGAGCTCAGTTAATCAATGTCCATGTCATATTTAGTTTTGCTTCCAATAATCCTTAGTGGTGGTGTCTTCTCTGCACAAAAAACTATTTTTTCCTGGTACAAATTCCCATCATTCATTCATTCATTCATTCATTCGTTTGTTTGTTTGTTCGTTCTCTCTTCTATGCCATTCAACTTCTAATTGCACAGAGCAGTGAACATAGGAAATAATAAAGAAACAGAAAATTCAAAAACACTCAATAGCATGCCTTATAATGATACTAACTAACTTGAATAGGTTCTCACTCATAACATCCCTTGAATGTTCTCTTCCCAAATCCATCTTTTAATTTTGTTACAGAAACACATCTAGGAGGAGCTAATTCAATATATAAGCGGAAGCTGTTTCATAAAAGTGGGACACCATTCTTGAGAAGAATCTGCTATGGGACTCCTTTGGAGATAGCATCTTCATCAAGATCTCTCCCAGATCTTACCAGATGGAGAGATTTGGTGGAGAATAGGCAGCCTCAAAGATAGCTAGACTTTGAGCCATGTAGGGTTTTAGTATTCAGTTATGTAGGAAAAAATAAAAAGACCACTCCTGGCAGAGAATCTTAGCTTTTGAGTAGCAAACAGATGACCCTTTGGTGTTTAGTTTGCCCTGTAGTGGTCGATCAATCTAACATACAACTATAGGTAGTCCTTGACTTTCAAAGTTCATTTAGTGACCATTCAAAGTTACAACAGCACTGAAAAAAGTGACTTATGACTGTTTTTCATAGTTACAACCTTTGCAGCATCCCCATGAACATGTGATCAAAATTCAGATGCTTGGTAACTGGTTCATATTTATGACCCCTGCTGTGTCCCAAGATCATGTGATCCTCTTTTGCAACCTTCTGACAAGCAAAGTCAGTGGGGAAGCCAGATTCATTTAACAACTAGGTTACTAACTTGTCTGATTCACTTAACAACTGTGATAAGAAAAGTCGTAGAATGGGACAAAACTCACTTAACAAATGTCTCACTTAACAATAGTAATTTTGACTCAATTGTGTTCGTAAATCGAGGACTACCTGCAAAACTTTAATCCAGTCAGATGTATAAACCCAAGTTGGTCTATTCTTTAACTTTAGTCAATGACCAATATTTCATTTAGAAAGGTGTAAAGGTTAAAACTTGCTACCTAAAATAAAACCAAATATTATGGTATAATAGCACTAGTGACTATTAAACTATGACCACTAACTGTTGTGGGAAGTAACATTCAGCAAATCTGGTGGTGGATCTTTGGTTGCTCTTTAATAATTCATATGTCCATCTGCAGGGATTCCAAAGAATTTACTCTTTATTCCTCCAAACCCTTCAGAAAAAGAATTGAAAAGATTGATGGGAAAAGGGTGAAAAACAATTTTAGGTTTGTTTTCCCAGCCTCAGCTGATATCAGATCTAAGAAGCAGACTTAGATCTCCATTGTGGGGGAGGTGTTATTTTTATATGAAAAAGAAACTCACATCTCTGCTCACCCACCCACCATTAATTAAATAATGTGCTTAAGTTTTTTTCTTTTTTAATGCACTACGAATCAGGATGACATTTGAAGACTGGTGCAAAAACTTCACTGATGTGGACATTTGTCGGATTGTGAATACCTCTTTCTTCAGTATCCATAAGACCTGGGAAAAGAAAATGATCCGTGGACAGTGGACAAAGAATCCAAATGCCATGTTAAATCGCTCTGGAGGGAGTTTAAACAACGAAGCCACCTTTCTCCAAAACCCTCAGGTTTTCATATAATTTACATTTGATGCATACATAATTTGGGTCTTCTGTGGGCATAAACCTAAACCTAAAAATATTTATTGTTCCAGTATTTGAGGGGCTCCTACAAAGACAAAGGAGTCAAACTATTTTCTAAAGCACCAAAAGGCAATAGAAGAAACAATTTTTGGAAACTAACCAAGGAGAGAAGCAGCTTACCTGTAGAACTAAGGAAAAATTTCCTAACAGTGAGAGTAATTAACCAGTTGAACAGCTTGCCTCTAGAAGTTTTGGGGGCTTCATCACTGGAGGCTTTCAAAAATGAGACTGGACAACCATTTGGCAGGAGTTCCGAGTTCCCTTCCACTCTATTCTACGTTCTGTGACCTCCTTTATCTTGCATTTTGATCTTCAGCATCTCTCCAGCTGAAAGAATTACAGGTAGCTTATATGTTTAGAGATAGTTTAAAGTTACAATGACACTGAAAAAAGTGATTGGCAGCCAGTCCCTGCACGTAACCACTGTTGCAGGATCCCCACGGCCATGAATAAAAATTCAAACAATTGATAACCGGCATCCATTAATGACAGTTGCAGCATCCCAGGATCATATGATCTCCACTTGCAATCTTTCTGGCTGGTTTCCTCCCCCCACCCCCAAGCAAAATTGGGGGGGGAGGGGGAAGAGGGTGGATTTACCATATTTTTTCGGAATATAAGAAGCACTTTCCGCCCCCCGCCCCCCCCCCCAAAAAGAGACTGAAAATTTGGATGTGTCTTATATGCCAAATGTAGCCCACCCCACCCACCGGGTGCCACCCTTCGGCCTCCGCATGTCATCTTCCTTGCTGCAGAGATTGTCACAGACAATGGCTTAGCAATTTTGGATACCACACATTGCATTTTCAGCCTCCAAATGCTTCTGTTTGAGAGCCTTTCTAGGCTGCGGGGATCACCAAAACACATCACCGCTGATCACCACCCAAAAATGTGACACGTTTGGAGACTGAAAATGGGACGCACGATGCCCAAAATGGCTCACCGGAACAGCTCCTGCCTTCTCTTACCCCTTCCATGCTTCACCTCCTTTAATCACTGGAGCGCCTTTCAACGATCAGCTGTGCTTTTGAAGCTGTTTTTTAGCCTCAACGAGGAGTGTGTGAGTGAAGCATCCGCTCAAAACCAGCGAACTAATGTGTTGAAGCTGACCAGGCTAAGGTCGCTAGCCAGATGAATACCTGGTAGGCAGAAATTTCCCCCCCCCTATTTTCTTCCCCAAAAACTAAGGTGCCTCTTATACTCTGGTGTGTCTTATACTCCAAAAAATATGGTAATCATCTAGAGTTGAACCATCTGCTTCAACTCTACACTTGCTACGATGTCCTTGAAAAGGTTTCAGGCTCTCACAGTCTTCAGCAGAATCATGCAGTTTTTGTTTCTCCATCTAACCCATTCTAAAGCAACACCCCTAATGCAAGTTGAAACGAAGAGGCACGTAGCTGCAAAGTTTCTTCCTTGACAGATTACCTGTATATCGACTTCAGTTGAAAAGATTTCTTCTAGAGTAGCAATGCACAGGTGCCCCAACCACTCAGTCCCAAAGGTTACAGTTGACTTTTTAATGATGTTCCAGAACTGCATATTAAAAATGGTCACAGGTAGACCTCAACTTACAACAGTTCATTTAGTGACTGTTCAAAGTTACAACAGTGCTGAAAAATGTGACTTATGACTGTTTTTCACAGTTATGACATTTGTAGCATCCCCTTAACCATGTAAACAAAATTCAAATGCTTGGCAACTGCCCTGTATTTATGACCATTGCTTTGTTCCAAGATCATGTGATCCCCTTTTTTGACCTTCTGACAAGCAAAGGCAATGGGGAAACAGATTCACTTCACAACCAAGTTAATAACTTATCAACTTCAATGATTCACTTAACAAGTGTGGCTAGAAAGGTTGTAAAATGGGCCAAAACTCACTTAACAGTCTCAGTTAACAACAGAAAATTTCGGCTCAATTTTGCTCGGAAGTTGAGGACTACCTGTCTAGGGCCTGACCTGACACAGGACAAGACAGGATAAAACCATCTTTGGGTTTCTTTTTGCTTGTATTTACATCAAGCAGGAGAACCTTTACCATTTCAAACATCGATGTCTTAGTGTTAGAGGTGGCTCCATGACTAATGTGCATTCAAATTTAGCAATAAATCTTGGAAATTTTTTGGGAGGTGGGATTGATGGAGGGAATTGTTTGCATATGCATAAGCTAGAAGTTCACTTTTGAAATCATGAGAAGGATATAAGCATTTATCTCCTGAAATCACTTTCTTGCTCATCCTCAGTTTGGCATTATCTACATTCTTCTGCACATGAGAGAGTTTAATACTGGTCCATGTTATGTTCCACGGGTTTTTATATCAGCACACTACTTTTATGCATTGCATAGTTTAAAAATTCTGCAAAAAATATTGGACTAAACACATATTCAAAGGATTGTAGAATCATAGAATTCTAGAACTGGAAGAGACCATGGAGGTAGAATAGAATAGAACCAAGATGGAAGGGACCTTGGAGGTCTTCTACTCCAACCCCCTACTCAAGCAGGATAGCCTATCCCATTTCAGATAAGAGGCTGTCCAGTTTCTTCTTAAAAACATCCAGTGATGAAGCACCTACAACTTCTGAAGGCAAGCTGTTCCACTAGTTAATTGTTCTCACAGTTAGGAATTTTCTCCTTAATTGCAGGTTGCTTCTTTCCTTGATTAGTTTCCATCCATTGTTTCTTTTCCTGCCTTCTGGTGCTTTGGAAAATATATTGACCCCCCTCTTCTTTGTGGCAGCCCCTCAAATACTGGAATACTGCTATCATATCACACTTAGTCCTCCTTTTCTCTTTTTTCTCTCTCTTTTTTTAATCTTTTCTCTGTTGGTCTTCTATCTCTGTTGGTCTTCTAATCACTTGCTCAAGGCAGAAGTCCTTATACTATCTTGGACAAATGGTTGCCCAATCTACTCTTGAAAACCTCCAGGGATGGAGCAGCCAAAACCTCAGAAGGCAACATTTAAACCAATTCTCTCTCCAGATACTGTATACACTTCTAAAACTATTTCAGTATTTTATTTTCTGTGATAATCTGCATTATGACATTTTGAGAAATTATACCCTCTGGTGACTAAATTTCATCAGACGTTTTGGTATCAAAGTTCCGAAATATCAGATTTCACATCCAATTGTCTATTTGAAAGTAGGCATACACCGTTTTTATCCCTCAACTATCCCAAAATAAACATAATCACTTCAGCTCCTTAAGGTTTAAAAAGAATAAAAGTGGTACAGAAAACTAATCCTTGAGTTTCATTCTACAGGTTGAACTTTGATCCACCTCCTATTCATTGCCCTATGTCACTACATTTTTTTACATAACAAGCTTGGAGCTAGGCTAGTTACATGTTTGGCATTTCAGCTTACAACATTGGCCAATCAGATATCTTCAGAGGTTCCATCAATAAGGCTGATAAGAATTAATCTCCAGGAGGTTTAGTATTTTCCAAGTGTCTATTTCAACATCCAAAGATTCTTCAAGTTGGGATATTAATGGCATTGATCTTCAAAACATCTGGCCTGTTGGGGAAAGTTGAATTAACTGCTGTTTGAGGTTACTATATGCAGACACATGTATAGCACTGGAAAGATCTGTCTATCAGCCTACACAAGGCCTTAGTAACAGCTGCTTCCCAACTCTTCGATTGTCTGTTTTCATAAGCTACACTTTCATAGCAGTTTTGTCTGTATTTGTTTTTTTCAGTATATTTTTGTTGTAAAGAAGGTGGAAGAC
The DNA here is from genome assembly GCF_028640845.1 of Ahaetulla prasina. Classification (NCBI taxonomy): domain Eukaryota; kingdom Metazoa; phylum Chordata; class Lepidosauria; order Squamata; family Colubridae; genus Ahaetulla; species Ahaetulla prasina. Next base: position 22,075,702 of record NC_080549.1, on the reverse strand, counting down.
AAGGTCTTGATCTCTCTACAGCAGAAGGACCAACGGATTCACCGGAAAGAAGGGGCAGGAGATAATCTTGTTATTGGCTTTGAAATTTTCAAGGTAGGTCTCCATCCACCGGTACTCGAGACAATTGCTCTGAAGAATTGATGTATCATCTATCTTGTATTTTTGTTCTTCATGTACAGATAGACCTCACTTAACTAGCACCTGTTCAGTAACTGAAGTTACAACAGTATTGAACAAATGGGATTTACAAGTGGTCCTTGAAATTGCAGCTGTTGCAGTGTCTCTATAGTCACATGTTTGTGACTTGGTGCTCTTGGCAACCAGTGCGCAATTATAATGGTTATTGCATATGATTACCAGTTGTAACCTCCATTGCTGGCTTCCAGCAGGCAAAGTCAATGGGAAATTGGCAGGAAGTTATAAGTTGTGGTCATGGGATTTCATGTTTTATGACCATACAGGATTTGCTTAACAAAGCAACCAGAACTGTCATTATAAATCATATGATTTTCTGCTCATATGTGACAGAGTTGCCAGTTCCAATTACCATAGGTAAGCAAGGGTGACCTATAAGGTTTTTTTCACATATATTTGCATCCAGTTTTGGTTACTACAATATAAAAAAGCTGTTGAGACTTTAGAAAGAGAGCAAAGAAGAGCAACATAAATGATTAGGGGGATCAAAGCTAAAACATATCAAAAACAGTTGCCGGAATTAGCTATGTCTAGTCTAGTGAAAAGAAGGACTATGGATGACATGATAGCAATGTTCCAATATTTGAGGGGCTACCACAAAGAAGAAGGGACGTGGTGGCTCAGGGGCTAGGACGTTGAGCTTGTTGATCGAAAGGTCGGCAGCTCAGTGGTTCTAATCCCTGGTGCTGCCGTGTAACGGGGTGAGCTCCCGTTACTTGTCCCAGCTTCTGCCAACCTAGCAGTTTCGAAAGCACGTAAAAATGCAAGTAGAAAAAATAGGGACCACCTTTGATGGGAAAGTAACTGCGTTCCTTGTGCCTTTGGCGTTGAGTCATGCCAGCCACATGACCACGGAGATGTCGTTGGACAGTGCTGGCTCTTCAGCTTTGAAACGGAGATGATCACCGCCCCCTAGAGTCAGGAACGACTACCATGTATGTGCGAGGGGAACCTTTACCTTTTTACCACAAAGAAGAGGGGGTCAACCTATTCTCCAAAGCACCCGAAGGCAGGACAAGAAGCAATGGGTGGAAACTAATCAAGGAGAGAAGCAACCTGGAACTAAGGATAACGTTTCTGACAGTGAGAATAATTAACTAGTGGAAGGGCTTGCCTCCAGAAATTGTGGGGGCTCCAACACTGGTAATTTTTAAGAGATTGGAAAAATGTTTGTCTGAAATGGTATAGGGCAGTGTTAGTGAACCTTTTCGGCATTGAGTGCTGAAATGAGTACACGCACGTGCGCGTGCCAGGAACCAGAACAGCAGCTGCCTGGTGCACATGTGCACACCAGGAAGATGATCTTCCGGTTTCTGGCGCATGCATGCACACCGGCCAGCTGGTCTTCGCATGGGCATATGCACCAGAAACTGGAAGACCAGGTGGGCGGTGCACATACGTGTGTTGGAAACCAGAAGATCATCTTCCTGGCATGTGCAGGCACACCGGATGGCTGCTCTTCCAGTTTCCGACGACTAGCTGGCCAGTGCTCTGGAACTGAGAAGAGCAACAGGCGATTGCTTGCATGCCCGGAGAGATGCTCTATGTGCCACTTCCAGCACGTGCGCCATAGGTCCGCCATCATGGGTATAGGGTCTCCTGCTTGAGCAGGAAGTTGGACTAAAAAATATCTAAAGTGCCTTCCAACTCGAAATTATGCTTCTGTTATTTCTTGAACAGCAGTTGTTTAATGCAGTCGAGCTTAATTGTTGGAATCCAGCATATGAAAATAGCCTTTAACAAGCCAAGCCCTCTGTGAATAAGAACATGCCATACTACATTTGTTTTCCAACCTTAGGTGGAGGATAACCGAGAATATCGCTTGCACCAATTGAATATACAAGAGAGGATAACTAACTTTACCTACCTGAACAATCGCACTGTGTATTTAAAAGTGCTTCTCAAGCAAGGCCGATACCTTTTGATCCCAACCACTTTTTCTCCAAACACTGAAGGGGAATTTATTCTGAGGCTCTTCACAGATGTTCCATCAGCACTCAGGTAGTACTTCTGGCAATAGGGCTTTTTGTTTTCTCTTCCCCACTTTTGCTAGCCTTCGCTGAAACTTCCAAACATTTGATAAAGGAAGACTGACCCAAGGCAAGAAGGAAGCAAGATATTCATGGAATTATGGTGAACAAGAGGAACACTCCAGACCATTTGGTGGTGATTATGTTTTGTGTCTGTGTAATGAAAACACTATTCATTCAGTTCCTCATTGAGTTTTCATTCACATAAGGGCACTGCTCCTCACTGCATCAGTGGCAATTAGGTATCACTAGATGATACCATGGAATGACAACTATTGTTCGAAATGCATTGAAATTAATCATCCATATGTTATTTTGGTTGTAATTTTTATCATCATAAATAACTGTCTAATGACTTATAGACAATATCTGGAGTGACTGATAAAGGCAAATATTTGTAGCTCAGGGTGGAAATGAGGGGTCCTTAGTGCTCTCTGATCTTGGTTGTTTTCTTGCAGATGTTTCATCACCTAACTAGGTAACATCATGAATTCTACCGCAAGTTCAATGAGCACCAAAGACCCCCTAATATCTGTAGTCACTCAAAACAATGAACTAAAATAAAACCACCATTAATGTGTATCATTTAGCAGATTTTATTTTTAGCCCAGTATATATTAATTATGCTAACAATCCTGGCTAATCCTTGGCTTGTACATATTGTATGAACTACTAGGCTATAACGTTCTGATGGAATGTATTATATCTACTAATCTTTCTCTCCAACCTACATACCTATTTCACTTTGATATTTCAGGGAGCTGAAACTGAACAAGCCCAGACTGTCTTGCCTGGATATCCTTCTAGGTGTCCCTAAGAGGATGTCCCTCGTTAAAGTCTACAGGGTGGAAGGACTCCAGAGTCAAAACAATCATGGGGGTAAGTCCTGCCAAAATGTTATCCAAGCAATGAAAAGTCGAGTGAAGCCAAAATTTAAAAAATCATTTGTTTGCTACTAGTGCCCATCTGTGGTTCACTGAAGGAGTTATTGCTTAGATCCAACCAGTGCAAAATTGTCAAAAGACTAACCATTTAGAAATGTCCATGCTTGGATTCACATTTACAATTTTCGATGTAACGCAGAAGAATCATGTGGCTATTTCAATGGTTCAAAATAGAGCATAGAAAAATAAGATTGGAAAGGATCGTGAAGTTTTCTAGTCCATCCCCCTGCCATTGGTAGGAAATCCTGTGCCATTCTGGACAAATGAGTCTTCTGGAAAACTTCATGAACCCATAACTTCTGGAGGCAACCTGTTCCACTGATTAATTGTCCTCATTGTCAGGAAATTCTGCCTTAGGTCCAGTTTGGCTCTCTCTTTAATAATCTTCCACCCCATTACGTCTTGTCCTGCCCTCAGGGGCTTTGAAGAATAGGTCAACCTCCTCTTCTCTATGACAGCCCCTCAAGTACTGGAATATTTCTATTATATTACCCTTAGTCTTTCTCTTTGTTAGACCAGACATACCTAGCTCCCTCAATCATTCATCATATGGTTTAGTCTCCAGACCCCCCTAATCATCTTGGTTGGCCTTCTCTGCATTCTTTCTAGAGTCTCAACATCTTTTTGTATTGTGATGACCAGAACAGGATGTATTGAGCATTTGTCCACGCTGTTGTACATATCAAGCATCCACCGCTGGTTTTGCTAAATATGTGCTTTTGCTGATAAAATAGTAATTGATTTCTACCTTCCTCCAGCCTTAATCAATATCAGAATGGCCTACTAACACATGGGCAATGCAAAAGCCAATTTACTTGAAAGTCAACCAGTGCCCTCTGCTGTCTAAATACTGCTTTCAGATGCTTTTCTACTACTTTCCTTAACAGCAGGAAAAACCTATAAATGAAATTAAATTGTTTGCCTCTCAACCAGAATTAGATCTTGGGTTAGCAAATGGCAAATGGATTTTTTTCTCCATTATCTTGCTCTGGATCCTTTTAAAAGGAGAAAAAGAAAACCGGATCCAAGTGAAGACTGGGTGACTTTCTGAATGCATTAACTAATGATAGACCAGCCTGCCCTAAAACCAGCTTGTTCCCTTTGCAAGTATGTTTTCTTGTTTCAGCCAGACCTGAAATTTCTGTTGTATGTGTTTTGCTGATTGTGTTGAGGAGGTCTATAGTTGGCAGAATCATCCTTTTCTCCTTTTTTATATATGGGGATAATGACTGCAAGCCCCCAATCCTTGGGGGCTTGGCAATAGGTGTCTGTGAAGGTGAAGAGCAAGACCAGAGTTGGGGCCCACAAGTTTAGGCTGTTTTTAATGGCCTCTGGAGGGATTAGATCTTCCCCTGGGATCTCTTTTATTCTTAGTTGAGCAACAAGATTCTTGCTTTCTGTCTGTACCTGAATGCACTGTTAGAGTTTGAGTGATCACAAGGGGAAAGATAAAGGAAGGAACTGAAAGAGTATAAGAGTGATAACAAAAGGCAAAAGGTATGGGATGTTGAAAGATGTCAGGCCCCAAGAACCAAGAATGACAGTTAGTTTTGAGTAGTTTCTGTATTGTTGTTTACCTGTAGGTAGAATCTTGTCAGACTAAAGCAACTATTTGAATATAACTACAGATATATTCTGTTAATTGCTGGGAAGGGGCTGCCTTTGCTCTCTTCCTGCCTACCAGACATTGCAAGCTTCATTGTCTCTTTGCCCTCTGAGAGGCAGACCTTCCTTCCTGGGAATCCAAACTATATTCCACCACAAAAAAGGCCTTATGAACTGTGTGCACCTTTCATGTGCCTGAATCAGGTGGACAGCAATCCTCTTCACAGATGAAGACAGAGGAGTTAGCAGAGCTAAAGGAATCTAGTGTCATTTCACTGAAATATAAATGTAACTAAATTGTAGCTCAAGCAACTGAACACAGTTAATCATAACTCCCCACATATTTAATCATCTTCCCAATCTGTTGCATCAAAAATGAACATTTGGCAGAGTCTTGGGGAACCTCACAGTCAAGATTTCTAATAATTGGTTGCAGTTCTGGGACTCTGGGCTATTTTATTCCTAGATAGTAAATTCTACAAAGAACAGAAAGATCTGAGCCCTCTTCTATGTTACACTCATGGGACGTTTCCCAGCACCAGTTGTCTGAGTATCTCAGATGGGGCCTGTTATTCACAGGCCCCATCTTATTTCACCTTATTCAGCAAATCCTAAATGTTAATTGAGTAGTCCTGAGGGCAACATCTAACTATCATACTTAAAAGTAGTGAAGTGCTAGTACCACTTTATAATGCCTTGGTAAGGCCACACTTGGAATATTGCATCCAGTTTTGGTCGCCACGATGTAAAAAAGATGTTGAGACTCTAGAAAGAGTGCAGAGAAGAGCAACAAAGACGATTAGGGGACTGGAGGATAAAACATATGAAGAACGGTTGCAGGAACTGGGCATGTCTAGTTTAACGAAAAGAAGGACTAGGGGAGACATGATAGCTGTGTTCCAATATCTCAGGGGCTGCCACAAAGAAGAGGGAGTCGGGCTGTTCTCCAAAGCACCTGAGGGTAGAACAAGAAGCAATGGGTGGAAACTGATCAAAGAAAGAAGCAACTTAGAACTAAGGAGAAATTTCCTGACAGTTAGAACAATTAATAAGTGGAACGACTTGCCTTCAGAAGTTGTGAATGCTCCAACACTGGAAATTTTTAAGAAAATGTTGGATAACCATCTGACTGAGATGGTGTAGGGTTTCCTGCCTGGGCAGGGGGTTGGACTAGAAGGCCTCCAAGGTCCCTTCCAACTCTGATGTTATGTTATGTTATGTTATGTTATGTTATGTTATGTTATGTTATGTTATGACACCATGTCATGGATGCTTCCATAAAAATGATAAAGGAGTTTCTATTTACAACATAAATGTGTGGTTAGTCACAAAAGTGACTGGAGGTGACTATTATGCATCCCATGGATTCCAAAAATAATAAACAAAGAAGTCCTAAACCAAACCTCACCAAAAATATCACTTGAAGTCAAGTTCACCAAACAGAGGCTGTCCTCCTTTAGTCATGTCATGCAAGCTGACTCACTCGAAAAGTCAATCATGCTGGGAGTGATCAATGGAAAAAGGAGAAGGGGCTGCCCTAGTCCCCATTGGCTGGACACTATAAAGCAGCTGCCCCCAACATTTTGGGCACTAGTGATCAGCTCCATGGAGAAATGTTTTTCTGCGGACCGGAGGAGGCGTGCTTACACAGGTTGCCTACATCCCACACCTGTGTGGATGGGCTTCATTCATTTGTATGGCCTGGTTTCTGACATGCCAGGACTGGTGCCAGACTGTGGCCCAGGAGTTGGGGACCCTTGCTGGAAAGGATGACACTGGAATGACCATGGCAGATCTGAAGGAGATGGTGTGAAACAGAGGGGGATGGAGAGTGCCCAAGGTCAGACACGACAGAATGGCTGACAATGATGACAGTAATAAAATATGCTTTTTAGTAGATAAGCCAGTGAAGTTGCCTTCTTCTCAATTGCTCAGAGCTTAAAAACTATAGAAAAAAGAGGCAGGACCTTGATTGTCACTCTCAGCTTGACTCTTGGCCCCCTTCTCCATGGATGCTCCAAATCTAGAAAACAGATGTTTAAGTTATCAGTGTGTTCCATAGAGCTTCACAATAACACAGCCCACCCCTTGGCATTTGGCAGCCACAAACATTTGTTTTATTGATCTGTTGGTGGTGCCCTGAAAAGCTGAGAAAGCACCTCACTTCTCTTCCTAGCTTCCTCAGGGGATGTCAGATGCTAAAAGCATTCTGCAGAGAACCTTTAAAAATAGCAGGTTAAGCAGAAAAGCAGCTCAGTTTCTAAACCGTTTTGTGGTTTGCTTATTTTGCTTATTTGGGACCCTGACAACAGCAAGATGATGATTTATTTTTACTGTCCTATGGCATTCAACAAAATTGCAGCCTATTAAATTAAACCTGGCAACTAATTGGACAATCTGTGGTCTGGCGGTGGATATCTCAAAGAAGCGACTTAGCTGGTTTAAGACATAGCTCCATGCAGGATCACTACTGAATTAAGGGGAAATATTATAATCAAATTGTTTGAATCAACACTTCTAAACATGTTCTTATAGACCTGTTCTTTATATTTTTTCCCCTGGCAGGTTTTATTTTTAGACCATTCAGAAACTGGTTGTTTTATTTTCTCAATTTTAGAACTCAATGACTTTTTCAAGAATAGATAACAAATTCATAACCTAGATCAATGCCTCAAAATCAAGAGAACAGTTTTATTTCCAGTTATGCAATTTGTCTTCCTTGCCAGGCCTAATCAATCCAGAGCCTCTCATACAATGGGGAACTCTCTATAATTCAGCACTGCATTAACATTCTTAACTGTTTCTTTCCCAGATTGTATTGACATATTATATGTAATATTTTGAAACCAAAACATGACCATAGTTGGACAAGACCAAATCGTATATGCTAAAAAGCTTTCAGTTGTGTTCCAATATCCAATACTCCACAAAACATCCAAAATCCAGCCCTTTTTAAATACTCTTCAAATAATTGCAACCTATGACCATCATTTGTGTTGTAAATATTGTACTTTTGATGTATTCTTTTTTCTTTTTCTTTTATGTACACTGAGAGCATATGCACCAAAACAAATTCCTTGTGTGTCCAATCACACTTGGCCAATAAAATTCTATTCTATTCTATTCTATTCTATTCTATTCTATTCTATTCTATTCTATTCTATTCTATTCTATTCTATTCTATTCTATAAAGGTGAAATAACCCTTTTTGATTAATCAGCTTCATTTTAAAATCAGAAACAGTATACTTTACATTTCTTACCAAACAGATACATTGATTCGTCAAAAGTAAACATTCTAAGTGCTGAAGCATCTGGGCCATACCGTTTAGTCAATACATGTTTCAGCTGTATCTCTTGCCAAGTAAGTGTTATGGATAACTCATATGCAGAACACAACCTCTCTTTTAAACAACAATTGGAAACCAACCAATTCAAAGTATTGATGTAGGAGAAATGCACGCAGAGCTGGGAGGCAGACTTAAACAAATCATTTAACCTAGAGTCATTAGGTTTCCACAAATGGTCTAAGTCCTCTTGAATTCTGCTGGCCATTATCTGGGGTGATTTTAATATTGAACTTTGGTTGACTAGATTCTTGCATATAGGCTTGAGCAATGATTGTAGGAGAACAGCCTGGTTCTGATTCTTTGCACCTGACATTAATCTTGTCAACTAAAGTTCAGTACTCAATTAATAAGGGTCAGTGGAGTTCAAGAAGGGTTGGACTTAGACCATTTATGGCCCTTTAATGACTCAAAGCTGATGATGGACTTAATCTCCCCAGTTCTGCCCACTGTTCTGCCCACTGTTCTCCTACAATTTATACTATGGGCTCCCGTCACTTCAATAAAATGGCTTAGGGCCCGGGTACTTACGGGACCGCCTGCTGTTACCACATGCCTCCCACCGACCCGTGCGCTCTCACAGAGAGGGTCTTCTCAGGGTGCCGTCTGCCAAGCAGTGTCGGCTGGAGGCCCCCAGGGGAAGGGCCTTCTCTGTGGGAGCACCTACTCTCTGGAACGAACTTCCCCCCGATTTACGCCAATTGCCCGACCTTCGGACCTTTCGCCGGGAACTGAAAACTTATTTATTTATCCAAGCCGGACTGGCCTGATTTTTAAATTTTAAATTTTTAAATTTTAATATTTTATTGGGTATTTTATATGGTCAATTGGACGGTTTTAATTTCGGCCTTTATTGAATAAGTTTTTTAATTGTTATTTTAGTGTGTATATTAATTGTTTTAATGTAGGCTGTACACCGCCCTGAGTCCTTCGGGAGAAGGGCGGTATAAATAAATAAATAAATAAATAAATAAATAAATAAATAAATAAATAAATAAATAAATAAATAAATAAATAAATAAATAAAAATATCTTCACCACTATTTTCAAATCCAAGTTATTCCATAATGCTAAATTATCTTGTGATTTGGGATTAAAACATAACCACTTGCCTGCTAATAACCAAATACATTTAGAAGCTTATAAACTTGTTTAATATACCAGGGCCCTAAAACTAGCAAAGATTTCAGGTGTATGTTGCATATTAGCTCTCCAAATAGCCCTAAAGAGGGTAGTATTAATAAAAGGTCTGATTCCACAAAATATAGAATAAAAGCTCAACAATATAATTGAAAGTCTGTCAAGTTGAAGTAACCTCTGTTCAGCCAACAGTTTAGCCAGCCATAAAATCATTCTTATTCATTTATATTTAAATATCATAATAATATTCAGTTTACTCCAGAGACTTAATGGAAGTTTCAGCCATTGAGTTACATCTACTGAAATTGTTTTTATACATTTAGACATGTTGAATTCAACATATTATGATATATTTCAGAAAGTATTTAATGCAGACAAGGGCATTACTTGTTTTGGTCTTCTGCCTTCAAGTCAATGTTGACTCCTGGTCATTGCTTGGACATGTCCTAGCAGTTTTCTTGACCAGATTTCTCAGAAGTTGTTTGCTATTTCTTCCTTCCTAGGTGAAAACCCATAACAACAAAAAAATACAATCTGAACCATATCAAAGGATTTTTTCCTCAGTTTCCAACAAAACTTGGGATCGAGTTCAAGCTATATACCCCAAATTCTTTCTTCAGCAGTTTCGTTGTCTTGAGTTCCTTATACTTGAATTAAATCCCAAAGGAAGAATGTCCTCCCAGGTGACATATACTCAGCTACTTGCACAGAGAATAAAACAAATTGCTTTCATTCCACTCTACACATTCCTAACATTATTTCTGTCTCAAAATATCCAAGGAACAATGTTGCTTCATGACTCACTGTTGAGGAAACAGAGACTGCCAAACACAACTTGATTCTAATCTGTTAGATAAAGGAAATTGGATCATGTTCATTACAGATGAGAATGTGTGCCAATTTCATCACTCAGTCCTTGAAAAATATGTGCTTTTCACAGCCTGTCTGCTAATTGGGACAATATTTCCGATATTGAGAAATGCTTTCCTTTACATACTCCCATTTTTTGCCAGTCCAGCCCACCGAGAAAACCAGTTTTTTTCTGCATTCCAAAGTTAGTCTTTTTTCTAGACTAGCAATATCCAATTCCTGAAACCATTCTTAAAACATATGAAGAACAGTTGCAGGAATTAGGTATGGCTAGTCTACAGAAACAAAGGACTAGGAGGAACATGACAGCAGTCATGTCAGAGAAGGGAGTCAACCTATTCTTCAAAGCACCAGAAGGCAAGAGAAGAAACAATGGATGGAAACTAATCAAAGAGAGAAGCAACCTAGAAATAAGGAGGAATTTCCTGACAATGTGAACAATTAATCAGTGGAAGGGCTTGCCTTCAGAAGTTGTGGGTGCGCCATCCCTGGAGGTCTTTAAGAAGAGATTGGACAGCCACTTTTCTGAATATGGTTTCCTGACTGAGCAGGGGGTTGGACTAGAAGACCTCAGAGATCCCTTCCAGTTCTATTATGATTGATTGATGGATTGAAAGAGTATGTTTGATGGCCAATTTGGTCTTCTTGGGACATATGTTGAACCTCTGGTTACCTGGATGAAACCAACATTTTCTTGGATAGAAAAATACTCCTTTTGCTTCTATTAAGAATCATATTAAGTGAATGGCTAAATGCAGAGTCTGCTATATGTTGCCAAGACAACAGTTCTTTATAATGATTGACAGGCTGTCTTAGAAATAGCTGGCTGAAAATTACCATAATGTATAGTTAGGGGAATAAATCTAGATTGCTGTAAGAGAAATATCAGAAGGAACCCATGAAGGAAAATGTTCCGATGGACTTTATTGGTAATTTCAGCCTTTCACTTCAAGGTGTCATGCTCCAAAATCCATTACAAGATTTGTTCCTTGAGATCAAGAGGGGAATTCACATTTATTGACAATATAAAAATAGACATGAATTAATATGGGCATTTTGAGTATATGTTCATATCTGTGCTTTTTTGAGACCATACATTTAGGTAGGAAAGTCATAAAAACACATAAAAATAGGAAAAGTGGCTGATATATAAATAAAAGTAAGTGTTACAATGGTCCCTTTCATAGAGTGGTGTATGAGGATTTTCATGCAAGGAACCAAAAGTCCAAATGGGGATATTGGACTACAATTCCCATAATATCCAACATTTGACAATGCTAGCTTGACATGGTGAAATGCAGAATCTGAATATACCTAATGAATATCAGGGGAGAGTTGCTGTTAGCCCCTATAGGTCCTTCTATGCTGTATCTGTTAAGGCTTATCTCAATATTTATGGTGCACAGCAATTTTGTGTTGATTGTATAGATTTACAAAACTAATTTACTGAATGAAAATAGTCCCTTTTTTTTGGACCACACCCATCTCCATAATAAAAAGCACAAGTTTTAACTTGGCACCTAAAGTCAGGATAAGAAGCAACGGATGGAAACATATTAAAGAGTGATCCACTCTAAAGAGAAATTTTCTGGCAGTGAGAACAATCAATCCATGGAATGGGTTACCTCCAGAAATTGTGAGTGCTCCATCACTGAAGGTTTTGCAGAGCCATTTCTCTAGAATGGTATGGGGTCAGCTTCTTAAGCAGGGGGTTGGACTAGAAGATCTACAAAATCCCTTCAAATTCTATTATTCTGTTATTTTGTTGTTGTTTTCAGCTTTCATAATAATTTCTTCGGCATCCTCTTCCAGATTATGATTAACACAAGTTCCTGTTACTATTTAAGTAGGCAATTAGTTATTGTTGTCAGCAACTCTCCATATATTAATCACATAAGTCAATTACCATGGGCTGAGTCTCTCAACACGATTAATCAAAGTGTTTTAATCATAAGAAGGGTTTAGGACAAGCGAGCCATTGATAATACACAAAGTCTATTTTGTGTTGGAAAAAGCCCCAACCGAGCCTTTTCTTCAAACTGAATCCATATGTTTTGCAGTCCCTCCAATATTTGCACGTGCTGAAGCAACACTTTTGTATATTTACCTGTGGGTGCTATGTCTTTAGCTTTAAGCTTTAGCTTTAACAAATCCAGCCCATCTCATGTTAATCTTCTGGTGCAAACTAATGACAATGGGTCAATTAATATGCCCAGGAAATCAATTGGAGAGTCTCCTATGATTTGATTGTGAAAATAGGGTCCTTTTTGTGTGACAGCAAGTCTGTATTTCCTTGCCACATTGCCTCTTTCATGTATAAAGTAAGGGAGAGGTTAGTTGCAGGCAAATCTTTTGTCCAGAAAAAAAAGTAGGAAGATGGAGTGTAGAACTGTCATTTAATGACAGTTCAAAGTTACAATAACATTGAAAAAAGCGACGGGACCATTTCCCCCACTTATGACCGTTGCAGCATCCCCAGGGTCACCTGATTTACATTCAGATGCTTGACTACTGACTCACATTAATAATGATTGCAAGGTCCCGGGGTCATGTGATCCCCTTTTGTGACCTTCTGACAAGCCATTTAACTGCTGCAGTGATTCACTTAACAAACACGACAAGAAAAGTCATAAAATGGGGCAAAACTCACTTAACAAATGTTTTACTCAGCACCATAAATTTTGGGCTCAATTGTGGTCATAAGTTGAGGACTACCTGTAATAGTTTTATAAATACTTTTTTATGATAATGTACCTTTTCAGAAACCAACCCGTATATAATTATTAAGTGTGAGAACAGCAAGATTCGGTCTCACTCTCAGAAAGGCACTGGGACTGCTGTTTTCAACACCCAGGCTGTTTTCTACAAAAGGAAGGTTGATAGCCCCATTATTGTCCAGGTAAGAGAATCAATGTGATCTATATTTGCACTACTTTTGTGCTTAATAATATATGTTTATTTCATTTATTTATTAAATTTGTTTGCCATCCATCTTACCATGAGATTTTAACACCATTTTATACCAATATGGTGGTGAGAACAAGAACTTGGATCAGGATTGGGCAGGAGGGGGAACCCAGATTTAAATCCAGCCCTTGTCCTGCATTTAAATCTGGGTGTTTGGCTTCCGGTTGACATCGTGGTGATACAGACACAGAGGAATGGGTCTCCATGTTCCCTGTGCTGAATTCTTCATGTTTGTGGGTTCCGGAGGGAGCCTAAGCCACCCTGAAGGGGCAGTGAAGCAAAAAGGAGTACCTGGTGAAGTCAGGGAGAGTCACAGCTCTCCTGTCCAGCCTAGGGTTTTTCTTCCCACTCAGCCACGGAAAGAAGAAGCAGCAGCCTATAGATGGCCGCTTCAAAGCTGGAACAACTGAAGAATAAAAGCTAAGACTGGTGCTGGAGAGAAGAAGGTGAGCTATGGTGGAACTGGGGGAGAGGATTTTTCTTTCATCTTAAATTTAACCCCAAGAAATAACCAGAACTATTTGCCCAAAATTGAGCAGAATTTAATTTTGCCCAAAATTAAAGCGGTGCCTAAGCATTTTGGGACATTTTGGAAAAAAAAAAAAAGTACCTAACCGGAAATGAAAGCTGTAGGAGAATAAACAACAGATTATGAAATAAACAGACTCTTAAACTGGGAAGAAGTGTTACTGGGAAGATACTTTTAAACATTGGATTTATCTATCTATCTTATCTATCTATCTATCTATCTATCTATCTATCTATCTATCTATCTATCTATCTATCTATCTATATAAAACTTACTCTGCTTTGATATTTGCCATACAACCCAAACAAGAATGGACTAGTAAACCAGTAAACTGAAATTTAAATGGAGAGTACCACCTGCTGACAAAAACTACAAGGAAGTGATTTAAGTAAAAAGACATTGAACACTATATTAGAGTATTGAATTTGCAAAGAGGATATATAAAGTTTTTTGATAACCTCTGGGGACTATTTGAATGGAAGTGAGTGTTAACTAATGAGATATAAAGAATTGGGACTAGTGTACTCCTTGAAGGGTAGTTTAAAGACTAAATAAATAATTCTTGGACTGTTGGATAAAAATCAACCCTCTTAAAAAATAAAATAAGATACTGAAGAAGGAGAAATGAGTGGAATTGTCTAGGAGATGGAATTACTTTATCAAAATATAGAAGATATTATGGACAAAGGATTTAAGGATATTATGAAAAAAAATGGAAAACACTATACAAGAGATGATGATTACGGATCGAGAAACCCATGAAAGGGTCGAGCCAGAAGAAGAAATAAAGAAGGAAAAAGACAAGGAGGAGATTATAACAAAAATAATAATGATTCATGAATTAAACCGAGGGAAAACATATTAAAAGAGTTGGAAAATATGTCTCAAACGGAAGCAGGGACCTCGGTAAAAATTTTAGATTAGAAATTAGACAGGAAAGAAAGAAAAAGCTTTTTAATACAGGGTTATATGATTAAAAGCTATAGTAAGAGATAGAAATAAAAGGAATATTAATGTATTACATTTTTATTTGATAAAATGAAAGTAATAATGAGAAATAGGTGGAATAATTGAATAATGATAAACTGTAACCTACTATAGATGTGTATTGTTATGGGAATTTCACAAGTTGATTGAATGTAATACTAATGTTTAATTTGATCAGTTTCGTTTGTATTGTAATGTAAAAAATAGAATCAGTCAGTTTTTCTCAACCCAATCTGTCCAACAAGCCAAATTTCAGGAACTGGGTATGTCTAGTTTAATGAAAAAAAGGTGACATGATAGTAGCGTTCCAATATTTGAGGGGCTGCCCCAAAGGAAGAGGGGTCAACTTATTCTCCAGAGCACCTGAAGGCAGGGCAAAAAGAAATGGATGGAAACTGAACAAAGAGAAAAGCAACCTATGCTGTAGAACTGAGGAGAAATTTCCTGATAGTTAGAACAATTAACCAGCAGAACAACTTGCCTTCAGAGGTTGTGGATGCTCCAACACTGGAGGTTTTTAAGAAGAGATTGGATGGTCATTTGTCAGGAATGGTGTAAGGTCTCTTGCTTGAGCAGGGAGTTGGACTAGAGGACCTTCAAGGTCCCTTCCAACTCTGTTATTCTGTTAATTCAACGCTTCCTAGCATCCCTCACTGGTATTTAAAATTTAAACACTGCTGGATTTTTACAAAGCGAAAGGCAACTGAGTTGTATTTTTATACAGGGAAATCTGCCAGGAGCTATCTGGCAGCAGCCTCAGTGCTGACAAGAGGAAGAGAGAGTAGAATGTTGCCAGGTTTCTCCACAGAGATGTGTTTTTTTTTTTCTATGAGTACTGACACCCTGGATGCCCTTTGAGTTGGAATAGTCACTGCATGCAGTTGCGAGATGGTCGTTCAGAATTTTTTTTTTTTACTTTTTAATCCTGAAAAATGCAGGAAGGCTTCTAAATCCTTTGCCTATATGTTGCATTCCCACCAGAAAATCTCTCCAATCTGCTGACATCCAGAAAGAATACAGGTAGTCCTCAACTTAGAACAGTTCATTTAGTGACCAACCCAAAAGTGACTTTGGGTTGTTTTTCACACAACAAACTTTCGCAAAGTTTGATTGCTGCAACATCTCCATGGTCACGTGATCAAAATTCAGAAACTTGGCAACTGACTCATATTTATGACCGTTGCAGTGTCCTGGAGTCAAGTGATCTGCTTTTGTGACCTTTTGACAAGCAAAGTCAATGGGGAAACCAGATTCGCTGTACAACCATGATACTAACTTAACAACTACAGTGATTCATTTAAGTTTCACTCCTTAGGGTAATGCAGGTAGTCCTCGATTTACAACCACAATTGAGTCCAACATTTTGGTTGTTAAGCAAGGCAGTTAAATGAATTGTGCCTCCTTTTATGACCTTTTTTGCCACCGTTGTTAGGCAAATCACTGCAGCTGTTAAGTGAATTGTGCAGTCATTAAGCAAATTTAACTTCCCTTATGGACTTTGCTTATCCAAAGCCAGCTGGGAAGGTTACAAATGGTGATCACATCTGGGACATTGCAACTGTCCTAAATACATACCAGTTGCCAAGCATCAAAATTTTGATCTCACAGCTATGGCAATGCTGCAGCAGTCATAAGTGTGAGAAACAATCATAAGTCACTTTTTTCAGTGCTGTTGTAATTTTGAATGGTCACTGAGTGAATGGTTGTAAATAGAGAACTGCCTTAAAATGCTAGATTCCAAAATTATTAATAGTAGTAAAACAGTGGTCAGCAAGACTCCACCAAGTCAACTGCAGCCCCTAGTAAGTTCCTGGACATATCCATGCAATTGCCTTGGTATGATCCAGAATTGGTGCGCCATTTTTTGCAGGGTCTTGTTCTGGCTTTCAAATCTTATCTCCCATCCCTACATTAATCCCATCTACAAGATGCAAATGATTATCATGATTCCATTACAGTTAAATAAATCCAATTACACTGTTAAGAAAACAGTTTTTCAACCCCAGCGAATTTGGGCAAAGTTTGAACTCTTCTGGATGAGGACTTTTGCAGTGGACAATACCCTTTTAAGGCAATGGTAGATTTTTCTTTGTCTTCTCTTCACTTTAGGTCTGGCACAATGCTTTCTTTGACCGATTCCTGGGAGAAGTCCGGCTGTCTGGGTCACCCGATAACCCTCGGGACCTTCAGAAGTACCAACTCCATGGCAGAGGCCAGCAAGAAGCAAAAGTACCAGGTCAAATCACTATCAAGATACTTTCCAGCAATGACCTGGTGGAGCTATGAGTTGCAGAGACTGATAGACCCCAAGAGAAAGGCCTTTTGCACACATGTGAATGTTGCTGTTAGAATCCCTTCTTTGGTCTGTAATCGCTGGGTTGCAAATGGACAATACAAAGAGAGAGATTCTCTTTGTAAAGAGAGACAGGTGGGACCGGATTGTCACGATGTGATGAGCTCCTTTTTCTTCTTCCCTCTCTTCAGATGGCATTTACTTTACAAATTGTAATCGGTGCTAATGTTATAACTTTTCAGGCTTTGGGTTAGAAAAATAGGATGATGTCACAGAGCTAACCAGGGTAGGTTCCAAATTCAACTCCTGAATAACTTCACATCAATTTTCTCAGTGGAAGTAGATCGTTGTTTGGGTCAGCTGAGTTACTTTTGGGATGAAATATCAGCTTTGTCCCAAATCTTGCCAGAACTAGGAAGAGCCCATTCTTCTTTCTGCATCTTCAGAATTGATGCAGCCACTGAATAAGTGATGTGGTATTTGACGTGTGAGATGACACATCCCATGATGGAAGGCTTAATTGTACTTGAGCCAAATAATAATAGTCACATAAAAGGAAATCTGTTCTCTAACAGTTGCCATTTTTTTTTATGAACAGGTAGTCCTCAACTTACGACACTAGTTGGGAGCATCAAATTCGTTGTTAAATGGTGCACTCATTAAGTGAAGCACCACACTCAATCTCACAACCTTTTTGCCACAGTTGCTAAGCAAAACATTGTGTGATTGCAATTTGCAACCTTCCCTGCTAGCTTCCTTGTTGACATTTGCCAGCTGGGAAGGTTGCAAATGGTGATCACATGATCCCAGGATGCTACAGCCATCCTAAATGCACAACAGTTGCCAAGTTGCCTAAATCACAAGCACGTAATTATGGGGGCACTGCGATGGTCATAAAGGACTGGTCATAAATCACGTTTTCAACACTGTTGTAACTTTGAATGGCCGTTAAACAAATCATCATAAGTCAAAGATTACTTTTATATGTAGGACAATAGTTCATTGGACCTACAGTGGGAATCGCCCTCAAGCAGAGAATCACCCCAAACATTCCTGCTGATGGGACGAGAGGGAGAAATCAGGGCTGTTTTTGGGGGGGGGTGTCCCAAAGAAGCCTTGTCTCTTCACATTCCAGGGGTTTTTCAACATCTGGGATATATTTTCAGGGAGATTCTGAAAAGGATGGGGGTAGAGAGAAAGGACCTGTCAGTCCTGCCACAACTTAAGCCTCTAAATAGAAATAATCATTGGCTCCATTTGTTGAGGAAAGTATAGTTTAGTAGAGGTCGAGTGTATTGCAATAATGCAAAGCCAGAACTGAGAATCCCACGCCAAAATCCCTAAATTCAACTTTCCCCTCCCTTAGCTGTCTCTCATTGCCCACCCCCATATAACCAATCAGGTTCAGGTTAGGTATTTTCATAACAGTCAATTAAAGCATAGTTTAGTATGCAGCTCCCTCTTTCTCCCAGCTGGGTGACCTTGAGGCAGCATCTTAAGGAGATACAGCACTTACTTTCCCCAAGCATTCCACCCCCTTCATTCTCCCTCCCCACAGTTCATGGCAGTCTGTCACCACATATCAGTGAAGCACAAGGAAGCATAAAGTGGCAAGTGACAGGACCCAAGCACATCTAATGAGAGAATTCCCCTGCTCCATTCAAAGTCTGCATTAAATGAAAGGTGTCCTCTTATTGCTCCAACATTATGGTGGATTCATGTCAATGCACAGAAATAATATCTATACTTTGCACTTTTCACTCCTGTCAGAGCAAGTCTCTACATAGAATGAATGTATTTAAACGCACATAGTATATTTTAATAAACTTATTAAATATCTAGAATAATATATTCTGTTATTAGCATCCTCTAGGTGAGTTATAAAAATAGGCATTTATGTTGCACTTTTTATAAACACAAAGCACATATATTATTCAAGCATTCTTTATGTAGATTGTATAACAAATGTACTTCTCTTTGTATTATTTATGCCCATACTGCAGATGGAAAAAAGGGAAGATTGAGCTTACTTGCTAAGGAAGTACTGTTTGTTTTAATACAGACGCACAATAAAATTTTGAAACTGAATTCAGTGCTGATCCCTTCCTATGTAATTGATGGTGGCATTTTGGCTTAGATTTTAACTAGCGGGGCATCTGAACAAAGGATGCTATGATAGGATTCCAATTTTTCTTACAATTTTTGTTGGTATTTGCCTCCTTCAGGGCTCCCCTTTTATAACTTCACTGGGAGTATTTAAAAGTATTAAATACACTTCCTGGTATTCTCTGTTTTGAATAAGCTACCAACATACTTGGAATGTTTTGAAATACAGTGTCAAAAACTTCCCTTGAGTTGATTCTCCTGGGATCTTATTACACAGTAATGACTTTTAATTTTCTGATACAAAAAGTCTCTAACTAAAACTAAAGTGTCAAGTGCAGGAAGCCCAGGTTGTTCAAATGAATATAGGTTTATTGTAAGCTAACACTCTCTACAAGAATCTGAAATACTAATGGTCAAAGTGAATTGGTGGAGTCAATGGAATTTAAGATGGGCTGGATTTAGGTCTCTTGTGGGTGCGAAGGGACTCATGACTGATGATGTGCTTGACCCCTCCCTTGGGCTCAGCCTGGTCATCTCCTACAAAAAGTCCATTACAGGTTAAAGCAGGCAAATGGTATCAAAACCTTGCACTATTTAGCATGGCACAGTATTCATACAAGGGACTTATTAGAGTGTGCACTATCATGGAAAGAATTTGTAAAAAGGTGCCGTAGAATGTACAGAAGTGCAAAATTAATTTCTGTCCGTATCTTTTAAAGTAGCTGCATCTTCTCTTCTGATCACTCAGCTTCTGATCACTCATGAGCTGGCAACCAGACTGATTTTTCCATGCCCATATACTACAAAGCACTCTTTTGGAACTGAATCCAAAGCATTGCAATCCTAAAAACTAGCATATTTCTATTTGCTTCCCAGGTTAATCTGAATTATCTCCAGGTGGCAGGAATCCGTACAGTCTGCTTCAAAGAGTCTCCTACTACTTCCTCAATTGTTCATAGTTAATGTTTGACAGATATTTAAGAACATCTGGGCTAAGCTGATTTGATATCTAATTTATAAAACATTGTTGGTCAAATAAATTTAGGAATGTATCTTTTCCTAAGAGAGGGGTAGCATCATATTCACAATATCTGTAAGGTATCTTTGTTAACTTTTGCTACTTTGTTTTCCTGCCTATCTAAGTGCTATAGCCTGGGATTTCTGATTCTAGCACATTCAACTAGTGGGCGTCTCAGCTCTACATTCCACTAATATAGTATATTTAAAGTTAAACAAGGAATGAAGGTGGTTTTCCACCATTCTGCTATAAACATCTCATTCCCAGAATTTTGTTTGTTTGTTTGGCCTAGGACCAAATTTTCTTAGAGATTTTCCATAGCCAATTGACCAATGATCTCTTCTAACCTCTGAGTGGGTGAGTCCTCTGTCACTTCAGAATCAGCATCAATCCAACGAAGTCAGGATGCCCATATAAATATTTGCATTCAGTTTCTCATTCATTGGTGGGCATGAAAAACCAAATCTCTTATCTTATTTGCAAGGCTCAGAGCTGACAGATTTAGTTCTTTCCTGACTGGATGCAAGGGCTAATCTGAATTGATTTGTATTCTCCTAGTAGGAAAATATGAGCCAGCAATGTGCTGCAGTTGCCAAAAAAGTCAATGCAGTCCTAGGCTGCATTAACAGAGGGATCATATGAAGTGTTAGTATTGCTCTATAAAGTCTTGGTAAGACAACATTTGGAATATTGCATCCAGTTTTGGTCACCACATTATAAAAAAGATGTTGAGACTCTAGAGAGAGTGCAGAGAAGAGCTACCAAAATGATTAGGGGGCTGAAGACATATGAAGAATGGTTGCAAGAATTGGTTAACCAAGCAACCTAGAACTAAGGAGAAATTTCGTGACAGTGAGAACAATTAACTGATGGAAAGGCTTGCCTTTACAAGTTATGAGTGCTCCATCACTGGAGGCTTTTAAGAAGAGCGTAGACAGCCATTTGTCTAAAATAGTATAGAGGATTGGACTAGAAGACCACCTATTCTTGCTTCTTTGTATTCATATTAATGGTTTCTCCACCAGAGCTGAACGCTACTTGTGCTGTAGTCGTTGGCACTGATCTGGAGCAATCCCTGTGTGAATGATACAATCATGTTACCACAGTTTGCAATGCCTCCCCCACCCCCATTTCTGGCATTTACTTCTGGTTTCTAGCAGAAAACACCCATTGGAAAAATGGATTTATTTATTGACTATGGTATACACTTAAGAGCTGCTGCAAATAAATATATATCTGTATCTATATCATCTATATATCTACTGTATCTATCTTTCTATCTATCTATCTATCTATCTATCATCTATCTATCATCTATCTATCATCAGGTTTGGTCATGTGATGCCTTGACCAATGAGTTAGGATTGCAATTTCTTACTCAATTACATTCGTAAATTGGGGACTACCTGTACTTGGTTGTTTTAGCACTATGGATTTACATGCGTGTAAATGAGCAAACTAAAGAATAAAACTTGAGTTTGAGTTTTTTTGGGGGGATATATTCTTACATTTAATGGATTTTAGAGCAAATCCACTAAATCAGCATGCTGAACTTTCTTTTCCATGATCCCAATCTAAATATTTGTCTACGGAGATTCTCAGTCCTCCAGGTCATGGTTGTCCCAAAGGTGCTTTTTCAAGAGGCAACTAAACTTCCTTTGTTTTTTCTTGAAGACGTATTGCTTCTCATACAAGAAGCTTCTTGGGTGAGAAGCAAAATGTTTTCATGAAAAAACAAAAAAAGTCCAGTTGCCTCTTGAAAAAGCACCTTTGGGATATATAATATTATATGTGGCCACACAGGGGCAGCCTTACTCTACTACAATTTCTCATCTCCCCAGTTCCTAAAGCCATTTTTATCCCCAACAGCAGAAGCAACAGAACCTGGCAAAAATACATTCAAGACTTGATACATGTTTATCAAATCATATGATTTTAATCAGCGGACTAGCTGCTCCCAATTTCTCATTTCAACAAAGAATGCTCTATTCCTGTATATTTCAAGGATCCGATTTTTGTTTTTGCTCATCTTCAAAGACAGAAAGTTTTCAAGCCCTTTTGCATAACAGAATCTGTAATGCAGGAGGAGGCAATTTTCCATGATTTTTATCTGAGCTTTCTATCTTCTCTCTCACTTGGCACACCTCCTGGAATGGCTGTTTTCTTCCAACCATGCAAAAGTATCCTTTTTGTTACACTCCAGGCTCAGTAAGTCGTTTTCTATATATTATTCAACATCATATCAGCATCTTTAAGAAACAGTAACATCATAACACAGTTGGCAGGCAGCTTGGAGGTTTTCTAGCCCTACCCCTGCTCAAACAGGAGACTCTATACCATTCTGGGCAAATAGCTGTCTAATCTCTTCCTAAAAGCCTCTAGTGATGAAGCATCCACAATTGCTGAATGCAAGCTGTTCCACTGGTTAATTGTTCTCACTGTCAAGAAATATCTCCATATTTCTAGGTTGGATCTCTCCTTGGTTAGTTTCCATCCATTGTTTCTTATCCTACCTTCATGTGCTTTGGAAAATAGGTTGACCCTCTCTTCTTTGGGGCAGCCCCTCAAATATTGAAAATCATGTCACCCCTAGTCCTTCTCTTCATTAGATTAGACATACCCAATTGCTATAACCATTCATCATATGTTTTATTCTCCAGTCCTCAAATCATCTGTGTTGCTTTTCTCTGCACTTTTTCAAGTGTCTCAATATCTTTTTATATGGTGGTGATAGATGCAGTATTCCAAGTACGGACTTAAGCCTTAAGTCTCTTTCCAAAATCGTCTTAATCGTCATAGATTAAGAACCTGTAGTGGAAATTTTGAGCAGTTTGGAGAACCGGTAGGGGAAATTTTGAGTAGTTCAGAGAAGTTCAGAGAACCAGCAAATACCACCTCTGGCTGGCCCCAGAGTGGGGTGGGAATGGAGATTTTGCAATATCCTTCCCCAGGAGTGGGATGGGAATGGAGATTTTGCAATATCCTTTCCCCAGGAGTGGGGTGGGAATGGAGATTTTGCAATATCCTTCCCCTGGAATGGGGTGGGAATGGAGGTTTTGCAATATCCTTCCCCTGCCATGCCCACCAAGCCACGCCCACCAAGCCACGGCCACAGATCCAGCAGTAAAAAAAATTGGATTTCACCACTGAGTAAAAGGCCATTTGCATCTATAGACAGAGATGTGTTACCTCCTTATAAGTGAAGATCACCCCTGCATATTGAACAGTAAATGTAGAGATCCCCAAAATGAACCCGACTCAGTTACCGTCCTGAGAAACTGAAAAAGCCCTAAAAGGAGAATATTCTATCTAATGAATTACTTGTTGTCCTATTTTCCATATTAATCTCTTTGCCTTCAAGCACTAGAGTGACAGAGAATGCTATCCTGAATGTCAAATCATCTTTGATGCCATTGTTAGTATCAGAATTGGCAAAGGGTCCCTACTTTTTTCCTGAAATAAATGTCACACTGCAGACATCCAGCTCAGCATGAGAGGATAAAATTCCTGCAGGTAAGAAAGGAAGGAACTGTATGATTTGTGCTTTGAGCTGATGATGATGGTACCCACGTCAATAACTTAGATCTGAGAAACCTAAGCAGAGCCTGAAGTCCAGACAGTCTTTTGACCCAATTGAAAACCTTCTGTTTTTCAAACATTTCCCAAGCTAAAGATCAGCAAAACACATGAATAGAATGAAGACTAATCCTTAATAATATACCAGTCTGCCCTAATGTGATTCCAATTATCAATTAGATTCAGAACATTGATTTGGTTTAATTGGGTTTCCAAACTGAACTGCCAGACGAGGTTGAGGAAATTCAAATTGCCAAATTGATGGGAACTGAAAGAAAAATACTCTTAGATCATCTTTCATTACTTAACATTACATGGACTGATCCACACAGTTATAGTAGCAATGTGGTTTATCTCTGTCCTCTTATGAAATGGTTTTTCAGCTTCACAACCTAAGATTAAAGCCTTGTTTGTTTGTTTGTTGTTTGTTTGTGGTGGTTTTGTTCAAGTAGTAAACATGGGGGGAGGAGAGAGAGGGGAGATAGATAGATAGATAGATAGATAGATAGATAGATAGATAGATAGATAGATAGATAGATAGATAGATAGATAGATAGATAGATAATATTGATAGATTGATGAGAGAGAGACAGAGAGACAGAGAGACAGACAGACAGACATCAGGTATATGAGAATATAGTTTTTTGCAACAGTTTCAGCAGAGGATAACCATATTTCATTGTAATCATCCATTTATAAATCTACATCACATTGTCATTAATGGTAAGTAACAGCAGGTTCACGGAGTAATTGGGGCCATAAATTTATCTTCCCAGTGTTGAAGGACTCAGCTCTTAGCCATAAGAAAAGCGGGGGAGATCCGTTTCACAGTCATTAATTTCTATTTAATAGCATAGCATAGATCAGCATTGTGTTAGTTCAGAATGCGGCTGCGCGGGTGATAGAGGGAGCCCCTCGTGGCTCCCGTGTGACACATATCCTGCGCAGACTGCACTGGCTACCTGTGGCCTTCCGGGTGCGCTTCAAGGTTTTGGTAACCATCTTTAAAGCGCTCCATGGCATAGGGCCGGGTTACTTACGGGACCGCCTACTGCTACCGAATACCTCCCACCGACCTGTGCACTCTCATAGAGAGGGACTCCTCAGGGTGCCGTCGGCTAGGCAGTGCCGTCTGGCGACACCCAGGGGAAGGGCCTTCTCTGTGGGGGCTCCCACCCTCTGGAACGAACTCCCCCCAGGACTTCGTCAACTTCCGGACCTCCGAACCTTCCGTCGCGAGCTTAAAACACATTTATTCATCTGCGCAGGACTGGATTAGATTTTAAATTTATACTGGTTTTAAATGGGTTTTATTATTTATATTGCTTTTAATAATTCGGCCATGTAGAATAAGTTTTTTAACTGTTATTTTATTCTGTATTTATATGTGCTTTTTACTTGCCTGTGAACCGCCCTGAGTCCCCTGGGAGATAGGGCGGTATATAAATGTGATAAAATAAATAAATAAAATAAATAAATAAATCATAGACATTGATTTGAGGTACTGACAGAATTTAATATTTTCAGATATCTATGATTTGGCAGGTTTTGGATGAGAGTCATATGACCAGAAAGCTTCATCTGTGGAACATTTTGTTTTGCAGGGCAGACCCGCTCCCCATCTTTTATAACAGCTTTCCCCAAATTGATAAGTTTCATATGTATTAGTGATGGGAATATTCTTGACCACATATGAAGGGTTCTCTCTGAAGAAGGTTGGACAAGTGAAATCACAGACGTTCAATATCAGATTGTCCAATACTTTGGGTGATCCATACTTTTTACAAAGTCAGTTTCTTCACTATCAGAAACAGCATTGGAAGCTACCTTAAACCAAGCTTCAGTGTTCCTTGGGGGAAAATGAGATTGTTCTAAGAAGTTGCAAGAGAGAGATTTTGTTCATGCCTCAACATATATGAAGAACTCTTTGGATTACAAATTGCTGCTCAGCCATAATGTGTGCAGTAGTCACTGGAAAATGTTTTTTCCTCAACGTTTTGCAGTTTCGGGTAATTCTATGCTTTCTTACCAGGAGACAATGGAAGACGGGGGTCTGGCATGTTGTCATCCATGGGGTCACAAAGAGTCAGACACAACTTACCATAGCAACTGAATAACAACAACATCCTTTCTTAGCATTCTATTTTGACCCATATCAGTTACAGTTCCCCAGCAAATATTATGAGGGGGTTGGTTATCTTCAAATCTTTTGAAAACGAAATTCAGGAGACAATCTTCTCAAGATCTTATTAGGTACAAAGATTGCCTTTTCCCATTTCCCTTTGAATGAAATACCCCCCCCACACACACACTTCAGTAGACAGGAGCAGGGAGCCTAAGGTTTCCCTATTAGCAATTCACATCATAGCTTGGAATCTGGGTGAAAACCAAGCTACTTGTGACAAGTTAACACCATTTTTTTTTAGTAAGCAGCTTGTCCTCTACCATCCAATGACTAATCCTGACCAATTGTTAGAACAGCTATTAGTATTGAAAAGATTATATATATAGTCACTCACATCCAAATAAGCAATCATTCTGGGAAACTGGGGTGTTGAGGATAAAGATTTACCAATAATTTCTCCTCCTCCCCCTCCTCCTCCTCCTCCTTCTTTTCCAAGGTGGAAAATCACACAAAGGTTTCTTAATGGTTTGCATTCCAAATTCAATGGTCCAGTTTTGGATCTTTTAAGATGCCTAAATGAAACTCATGGGCCCCATTGAGGTCAGAATGGAATCATGCGGTGCAGCATTGGCTTATCTAAATGGATCAGGAATACTCCAGAGCCATCTGATCTGAACAACAAAATTTCAGATAGCAGGAAAGAGGATCGGGAAACTCCTAATTGCCATGCAGTGGTCATCAAGATTTTTGGCAGAACTAAGATATAGATGGAATAGCCTCCTTCAGTGTTCAGAGATGTTCATGTGCAAGGTTGGCCTAATTGTGACAAGTTTTTGCAAGCAAGGCAACCTTCCTCAACTAGGCACCTTGCAGTTCTACAGGTGTTATTAATGACTAGAATTTACCACCAGTAAGTTTGCCAATTACTAAATCCATAGTTCTGGGAGTTGAAGTCCACACATCTTAATATAGCTAAAATTGGGAAACTACTTTATATCCTAAGCAATGCACAGTCCTATATTTTAGAGCTGCATATCTTCCTTGCACCACGATTGGTCACATCTAAAAGATATCCTCAAGCATGAAGCTGGGAGCCATCAGTCAATGCCGTTTCTCTTAGAGGAATAACAATTAAGGGCTCTCCTTAAAAATTGAGGCTTGGGTGGACGCAGATTTGAGGGCTGGGCTCTGTGGGACTTTCAGCACAGCTAAGCTACCTGTTGATTTTATGGCTCTATAATGGTTACGATACAGATATACAAAAAAGGATGCAACAGAAAAACATGAGATAAAGGGAAATGAAATAAAGCAAATAGAATTGTGTGCAATATGTGTGATAGATGAGTCTCTATGGTTAAAAAATCAGAGAGTAATGCTGTATGAGGGGATTGTAATCCTCCAGATGTTTGTTATTGCATATTAACTGTGCCACATTACTAAGCACAGACATCCATTAAAAATATTAATCAATTTAGCAGTATCAAGTCAAATAGGAGTCTGTATAACAGTGTGTCTACAGGAGGTAAAGGTAAAGGTAAAAGTTCCCCTCGCACATACGTGCTAGTCGTTGCCGACTCTATGGGGCGGTGCTCATCTCCGTTTCAAAGCCGAAGAGCCAGTGCTGTCTGAAGATGTCTCCATGGTCATGTGGCCGGCATGACTCAACGCCAAAGGTGCATGGAATGCTATTACCTTCCCACCAAGGTGGTCCCTATTTTTTCTACTTGGATTTTTACGTGCTTTTGAAACTGCTAGGTTGGCAGAAGCTGGGACAAGTAATGGGAGCTCACCCCGTTACACGGCAGCACTAGGGATTCAAACTGCTGAGCTGCCGACCTTTCGATTGACAAGCTCAACGTCCTAGCCCCTGAGCCACCGCGTCCCCATCTACAGGAGGTAGGACACATGAAATAATAGAATAACAGAGTTAGAATGGACCTTTGAGGTCTTCTAGTCCAACCCCCCACCCCCGCTCAAGCAGGAGATCCTACATCATTTCAGACAAATGGGTGTCCAATCTCTTCTTAAAAACCTCCAGTGATGAGTACTCACAACTTCTGGAGGCAAGTTATTCCACTGTTCTGTCAGGAAATTTCTCATGGGCCATATTAGGACTCTTGGGCCACATTCTAGGTTGATTGTCTTCTTGATTATTTTCCATCCATTGCTTCTGGTCTTGCCTTCTGGTGCTTTGGAGAATAGGTTGACCCCCCTCTTCTTTGTGACAGCTCCTCAAATATTGGAACATTACTATCATGTCATCCCTAGTCCTTCTTTTCATTAGACTAGGCATACCCAATTCCTGCAACTTTTCTTCATGTGTTTAAGTCTCCAGGCCCCTAATCATCTTTGTTGCTCTTCTCTGCACTCTTTCCAAAGTCTCAACATCTTTTTTTTATAAACGGGATGTAGTATTCCAGACATGGTCTTACTAATTATCTTCCCTCCCATCAGATCCAAGACACCAATCATAGCTGAATTAGAGGGATTGGTCATGAAAGAATCCTGAATGTTAAGGGGGAGCTAGAAGTCAGGGAATTGTCTAAAGAAGTAGGTGGAGGCAAAGAAGATTTCGTCTGGGAACTTACAGAGCCTGTTGACAATTTGAGTTTGATATGAGTTTCAGACCTCAATGATAACCAACTAATAAAACACAAATGTATTTTTACAATTTGTAAATTGATATTAGGGAGAACTCTGACCATCTCCCAATTGGATTGGCTATAGGCTAGACCAGTACTTCTCAACCATGGCAATTTTAAGTTGGGTGGACTTTAAGTCCCAGCATGCTGGCTGAGGAATTCTGGAAGTTGAAGTCCACACAGCTTAAGGTTGGGAAACCCTGGACCAAACTGAAGGTCATAAAAACAGAAGAAGACCATGGGACAGCAGGTTCATAAGACTGCTGAGAAACTGTAGTGATGCAGTCATCTGAAGTTCAGGTAGGCTTGAGAACATCTTGACTTTCAGCTATCATAAGATCCAAGACAGCTTAATCAAATAAAAACCCATTTAGATATCCCCACCAAAATTTTCAAACAGAAATGAACCTCCATGCTCTTTCCTTATTATCTATAATATCCGCAAAAAGAAAAGAATGCTAACATCAGGCACATGATACTTCTGTCCCAATGCCTTTAGAGAAACCAAGACAGGATGACCTGCCATCAGGTAGGACAATGTTCAAAATAACTATTTGATAGACAGCTGTACTGCATTAAATCAGAGAGTGCTATAGTTTCCCCAAAATGGGTACAACATAGTGAGTGTGCAGAGATCATAGATCTTGCTTCCATAATGGGTCCACTGATCTCTTGTTTTGAAATTTAACATCTTCTTTCTCACCACCTTCCTTTGATACTCATCTTTTTTAGGGAGCTCTGCCCCCCCCAATTACCTTCATGCCAAATTCAACATTGTTAATATCTGAAATACACACCGTCCAACATTTTCATCTCAAATTAAAGTGCAGCAATAACTAGGACGGCCAACTGACCAAGAAATGGTCTTATTCTACTACTTGAAAACAGAGTGACGTGTAGAAACCATCAAGAAATGCTTACAATACTTTGGAGAGAAACACAGGGTAGTTAAGATAGCTGGCA
The DNA here is from genome assembly GCF_028640845.1 of Ahaetulla prasina. Lineage (NCBI taxonomy): Eukaryota > Metazoa > Chordata > Lepidosauria > Squamata > Colubridae > Ahaetulla > Ahaetulla prasina. Next base: position 22,046,366 of record NC_080549.1, on the reverse strand, counting down.
AACCAACATCTTGTTGGTCCTTGAGTGGCGCAGACTGCTAAACAGTCTGTTATTAACAACAGCTGCCTGCAATTATTGCAGGTTCAAGTCCCACCAGGCCCAAGGTTGACTCAGCCTTCCATCCTTTATAAGGTAGGTAAAATGAGGACCCAGATTGTTGGGGGCAATAAGTTGACTTTGTATATAATATACAAATAGGATGAAGACTATTGCTTAACATAGTGTAAGCCGCCCTGAGTCTTTGGAGAAGGGCGGGGTATAAATGTAAATTAAAAAAAAAACCAAAAAAACCCATCAACTTATTTTTAAATTGCTCATGTTTAGGGAAGAAAAAAGAAGAATCAGATATGTCCTACTCAGATTGGAAGAAACATCAACACAAATTTGTTTAATCAAAGCTATTTGCTTCATCAACAGATATTCACAGTAATTGCTAGATTTCAGCAATACAGGGAGTTCAGAAATTCCAGATTCAATGCTTTGTAGGTTAGGTCACAGTTCACAGGCTTGGGGGAAGTAAAATAATCCCATCAGATTATGTATTGCTGCATTTTTCATGCTCTCTGTGATTGAACCGTTTCTCTGGCAATGCTCCTCTTCAAACCTTCCTCCTTCTGAGCTCCTCAAGCATGGGCAGAGGGCTCAGTAAGTCCCATTTCACATCAGTTCTCTCAAAAGTTGGGCATGTGCCTCAGCACGTATCCCTTTCCCAAATCCTGTTTTACTGGAAAACTTAGCTTCACAACTGCAGAGTTGATTTTTTTTTCCTTTTTAAAAATTCAGATTGTGATGGGGGAAAAAGAAATTCAATCCACATATCAAAATAAGTGCAGAGTTTAAAGTTAGCTTTCACCTGGATTCAGACTGATGCCCTAGGAGACTTTCTTTCCTGCAAGATAGTCTCTTCATCCGGGTGGGATGACTGATCAGGTTTCATATTAAGAAGTTCTCCAATTTGAAAGGAAATTTCTTTCAGTGGATTTGAATTTAAGCATGGGGCAATTAAGACAATAAATAGGGAGTGGGTCTGACCCTCCAGAATGTGGAATGGAGCAGCCCCGGAGAAATGAGCCTCAGGAGCTGCTCTGGAGAAGAAGCACTCAGGATTCTGGAGAAGAGGATAGGCACCTTTGCAGGATCGATCCTATTGCCAGATATGAAAGTAGTTCTGCCATTCCATTCAAGTCAGCTCACGTGGTTCCTTTCTCTACTTCAACATCTTTTCTTTTTAATTTGGGGAAGGAAAAAAAAAAACTCGACACAAAAGCACCAATATGCATTGTGACATCATCACCATGACGTCAAGGTGACATCATCAACATAACGACATTGTTCTCTTTTAGGCTCTCAAGACTGCAATGCTCTCTGTCTCATCTATTTCAAAGGATAACCCCCCACAAGAAGATGCTGTGATTGATCAACTGCTGGGTTTACTGTCATCGTCATCATCACTGTTACTACGATTTTCTCCCCCCCCACTTTTTTTTTGGTTAAATAAAGCAAGCCTTCATTTGTGAGTCGCCTCTTCTTAGAACCAAAGCCAGCTGACCAGGAGCTAGTGAACAGTTTGGATTCTTCCTGGTAAGGTGAAGCAGAAAGCCAAACAAAAAAGAAAGGAGAGCTGTTTTTGGGGGGGTTGGGGGGTGTCACCACTTCTGTCCCAGTGAGTTGAGTCATGCAGTGCTGTGGTCCCCTGGAAACACCGCAAGAGCAAAAGAAACATCCAGTCTAGCTTCTGCTCCAGAAGCTTCCATTCACCTCAGAAATAAATTAAGGGATTCTCAGTGGAAAGAAGAGATGTGATCAGTGGTGTCTCCTCTAGGGCAGCGGGACAGGTCATTCCTGCTTCCCTTCCCCCATTGACAGTGTCGCTCATCGCCTGCCCGTCTGGCCACAGGAGAGTCCAAGGTGTAACAGAGTTTGTTGGTCTGGTGTTCAGTCCTGCAGAAAAAGAATGGGCCTGTGCTATTCGAGAGACTAGCGGCTACTGTTCTTTATAGCCTCTTTTGCAGCAATAATCAAGGGGGTCAGGCTGGACAGCGGCTTGGCCAGTTTTAAAAACGGGTGCTGGAAGAAAAAGAAAATAATTTATCCGTTTAGTAACTGTGACAGTGAGACAGGTAGGTAAATTATTTATTTATGTAGTATATGGCATTGTTACATTAGCCAAAAGACTACAACGCTAATGCAGAATACAGGTAGTCCTTGACTTAGGGCACAATTGAGCCCAAAATTTCTATTAAGTGAGACATTTGTTAACTGAGTTTTGTACATTCTACAACCTTTCTCGCCACAGTAGTTAACTGAATCACTGCAGTTGATACATTAGTAACCTGGTTGTTAAGTGAATCTGGCTTCCCCATGGACTTTGCTTGTCAGAGGGTTGCAAAAGTGGATCACATGCCCTTGGGACACAGCAAATCAAATCAAATCAAACCTTTATAGTCAATGCACAACATGTGTATAATGAAATTGAATGAGCCTCCCTTGGTGCAGGCCCCTCCCCCCCATGCAAAATACAGCTCAACTCAATAAATGAAAGAAATAGAAATAGAACAGAAACATGAAGTCGTAACTCTGAAAAGCTATCATAAGACACATATTTAAGTGCCATTGTAAGTTTGAATGGCCACTAAACAAACTGTTGCAAGTCGAGAACTACCTGTAGTAGTTTGGCTGCCAATTTACTAGCTCTGTATTTGTACAAGCTAGTGCACTTCCCAAGGTGCACTCCAGGAGAGTGAGCTAGTGTTGCATCAGAAACAAAGACTCTTTCTCACTATGAAGTGGTATCTAAGTCTATTGGTATTGCTAACAGTTGGGAAATTAACCAAGAAAAATGGATCTAGGCGGGATTCAAATTTTTTTACTACTGTTTTGTGGGCATGCTTGGTGAGCGTGACAGGAGAAGGATACTGTAAAATCTCCATTCTCTCCCCACTCCAGGGGAAGGTTACTGCGAAATCCCCATTTCCTCCCAATCAGCTGCGACTTGGGAGGCAAAGAATAGATGGGGGCGGGGCCAGTCAGAGGTGGTATTTACTGGTTCTCCAAACTACTCAAAATTTCTGCTACTGGTTCTCCAGAACTGGTCAGAACCTGCTGAAATCCACCTCTGATCTAGGCACATTCAGTTTTATGCTTCTTCTCAAGAGGAATTTTGAAGGAAACTGGTCATCTGATGCTGTACAGGAAGCAAATCTAACCCAAAGACATATATGACTTAGAGCTGGGCCACAGTTAATTTAGATTCAGAGGTGATCAAATCAGCTCTTCAAACAGCTGCCATCTTGTGAATCCATAAATTGAGTGAAGATATCAAACTGAAACAGGTATCTTTAAACGGGTGGAGGCAGTGGTGGGATTCAAATAATTTAACAACCGGTTCTCTGCCCTAATGATTTCTTCCAACAACCAGTTCACCAAACTGCTCAGAAAGTTAACAACTGGTTCTCCCGAAGTGGTGCGAACTGGCTGAATCCTACCACTGGGTGGAGGTTTAATGGATATTTCTGCATGGTCTGCATGCCCTTTTAACAAAAGCTCAAATCTAATTGATATGACCCTTTTACCAGGAAATCAGTTTGCAAATTAAAAACAAATCAAGCTGGAATGCAAACATCCATCCAGTTCCCATGGTTTTCCAAACTCAGGACGATTGACTTCCTCTGTCCGGGTCCCCACATAAAACCAATGATGCAAGGGCATGAAAAAAAAATCAGGATGGCTGTTGCAACCCTGCATCTTGACTTTTTAATCTTTCCCCCTTTTTTCATGGACCCTGTTGCTCTAATGTATCAAATATACAAGGGGGCAAAATTTATAAAGAGCTTGCCCAGTCAGGCTGCCCTGTCAAAGAGAATCTCCATAAGAGCTATGCCTCGTCAACCGATTATGCTTTTCCTTCATTTACCTGCAAGAGTTCTTTTGCAGACCCTCGCCTGTCAACATCCATCTCAAGGCAGCGGTTCAAAAAGTCCCGGAAAACCACAGAAAGTCTTTCAGGATTCTGGAGTTCTGGTGTCCCATTGGTAGCTATCAAATACAAGGCCTGCGAGATAAAATAACAAATTGAATCAATCCCATGAAGGCAACTGTTCTACCTTCTCTTTTATTTAGGAGGATGGTCAGATACACCTCATCACACGCATATTCTTCTCCTATAAGACACAAGAACCAGTTTTTTCCCGAACGCCATCACTCTGCTAAACAAATAATTCCCTCAACACTTTCAAACTATTTACTGAATCTGCACTACTATTAATCTCATCATTCCCATCACCCATCTCTTTCCACTTATGATTGTATGACTGTAACTTGTAATGATTACTGCTGGCAATCCTTATGATTTATATTGATATATTGACCATCATTTGTGTTGTAAATGTTGTACCTTGATGAAGGTATCTTTTCTTTTATGTACACTGAGAGCATATGCACCAAGACAAATTCCTTGTGTGTCCAATCACACTTGGCCAATAAAATTCTATTCTATAAGAAAAAGAGCAAAATACGACTTACGGCCACAATTGGGACCAGAATTTCTGTGACTAAGCAAGGATATTGTTAAGCGAGCGGCACCTGATTTTATTACCTTCTTTGGCACCGTTGTTAAGTGAACCACTGCAACTGTTAAGTCAATCATGCGCTTGTTAAGCAATTCTGGCTTTACCCATTGACTTTGCTTGTTGGAAGCCAAGTGGTCAGATCACAAATGGTGATCACATGACCCCGGGATGCTGCAAATATTGTAAACAGTTGGCAAGCACCCACTTCTGATCATGGGACTGTGGGCATGGCTGCAATTTATTTATTTATTTTTATTTATTTATAATTTAATTTCTATACCGCCCTTCTCCCGAATGGTTTTAAATGAGAGGACTGGTCATAAGTCACTTTTTTTTCAATGCTGTTGTAACTTTGAATGGGTATTAAACAAATGGTTGTAAGTTGAGGACTACCTGTACAGTCAGTGTAATTTTGAGAAGGGCTCAAACGGGTGAGCTTTACTTATCAGAGCAAACCAAGTTTTTCTGTGCAGAGCTTCAAAAGGGGGAAAGGGTCATTTTGTCAGAGTTTTGACCAAAATAACCCTGTTTCGATCAATTAATCAAAGGACTTCTATCTTCTGCAATAAAGGAGAGTTCAAGTAGTCTTGTAGAGGCAATTTCATGACATAGCTTACCTGAAAGGGTTGACATCAATTCTGAAAGTCTAACAGAGTTCTCTCTCCCTGCACTCTTTGTACCCAAGGGAATCAAGGTGGGACAATCCTGAGTTACTTTCTCATCTCTCTCTTTCTGAGCTAAGCTGGTATTTATATAACCCTGAAGAAGGAATGCATGGGCTGTTATCTCAATACCTTCTACAGTAGGGAAAAGCTGCAGGAGAATTTTTCCCCACCGCCTTTTCTAGGCTAGACAGCTAGAAATGTCTGTCCTACTTAGTCCGTGATTTGGCTGTGGTGGCTGTACACTCCAGTGAATTCCACTACACTCTCAAGTTTGGAAGGACTCAAACATAACAGTGTAGAATGTTGATCTTACCCTGAGAGGATTCTCATTGAGATACGGAGGTTCTCCTTCTACCATTTCTATTGCCATGATTCCTAAAGACCAAATGTCCACTTTGGGGCCATACGCTTTCCTTGTGACCACTTCAGGAGCCATCCAGTAAGGTGTCCCCACCATTGTACTCCGCTTGCTCTGTTCAGGAGTTATCTGAGCACAGAAGCCAAAATCAGCTGCAGGTAACAGAAAATAGAGATTATTACTGTAGAAATCATACCGATCATAGAACATAAAATAACAGAGTTAGAAGGGACCTTGGAGGTCTTCTAGTTCAACCCTCTGCTCAAGCAAGAGACCCTATACCATTTCTGCAATTGAGCAGAACAGCTCAGCTTATTGTCTATGGAGATTTTCAATCATCCAGGTCATTATTGTCCCAAAAGTGCTTTTTTCAAAAGGCAACTGGACTTTCTTGGTTATTTATTTGCTTTGAAAAAGCTTCTTGGAATGAGAAGCAAAATGTTTTTAAAGAAAATAGATCAAGAAAACCCAGCTGCCTTTTGGAAAGAGCACCATTGGGACAATTCAGCCTGTTGGTTCATCCCTCCACAAAAGTCCATTTCTCATATGGTCCCTTGGGAAAATTAATTGCCCAACCTTGCTTTAAGGTATTGCCTGATGCCTAACAGAGCTAACGGTACCAAAGTCTTTGATTTTATAATTTCTTATCTATTTAATTTCTTTAAGTAAGCATGGTTGTTTTATTTTTTAACACTTCATAAATGTACAACTGAAAGTATTGTTAGTGGGGCTGTATTGCATTTAATAAAATAAGTAAGTATCCTTTGGGCACTAATCCTTATTGATACAGATACACTCATGTATGTATCATTTTACATATTGCCCGGCCTTTAAAATGGAGTTTAACTGCACCCTCTGTTGTCTTAAATTTCTTGGGTTGATTCCAATATTCCAACTGTTCATTTCTGCCATGATTAGTGATCCATTAAGCCTTGGAAACCAGTGCTACCAGGCCTTAATTAATTCTTTTATAGCTATATGATCTACTATAATCATCGATTTCAGGATGGATAAAACGGTGCAAAACAATTATTAAACTAAATAAGAGATACAACAGCAAACATCAAGCAATATTAAATCAAGCTAGTCAATGAAATCCAGATGATTGAGTGAATCATCAGGTCTTCAAATCTATAGTAATAATATCCAAAAGCAGGAAAGCAGGAAAGGCCATCCCATAATTCAGAGTACCTGGCTATAATGGGCAGAAGGAATAACCTTGAGGAGAGGAAAAAGAGCCACCAGCAAGACGTCAAATAAAAGAAATCTGAGTCCAGAGCAGAATCATAATTTGAAAAAGCATCTCAGATACGATTTCCGTTAGTTCTCTTGAAGATAAAGCATGTATCAGGCACAAGCAACCAGAACACCTCTGAGAATGGGTCAGAGAGGTTTCTTCATTGTTGATCACCCATTTACAAAAATCCTGCCAGACTCTCTGAATTCCTATGGGAATGGCAGATATAGACCTAAGGGTTTGAACTCAAATGTTTCCTCCTCTGAATTGATTCTTAGCTTCTTTTGACCTTTTCTACTAGGGCCTCCTCTACTTCAGTCAGTGGTTCCACCACAGGGGAGGGAAGAAGCATATTCAAACTTGCAAGACTCATGTCAGCCCTTCAAGGTAGACCAGACCAGGAAACCCAAGTAATGAACACTAAAAATATTTTTATTGTATGGTTATAATAAAAGATCCTTTTAAGCCTGAGTGTGCTTCCTGCCTCTCTCTCTTTATCTTCACGAGAACTAATGAGGGTCTTGTCTGAGACACTTTCTCAGGTTACTGCTCTGTCCCAGACTCCAATTTCTTTCATCTGACCATTGCGACTCTTCTTCTTCTTTCTCAAGATTATTCCTTTTGCTCATTACATAGATTCACAAAATACACAGTGATAGACACTCTTAAGTGATTGATGACATTCCTACAAAGGTGACGAAATAAATCCAACCAAATTTCTGTTTCATGCTGTAATTTAATCTTAGAAGAAAAAAATATTTGTGGAAGGAGATTTTTACCACCTTCTTCTCAGAGAAAGCAATAGCTGTCTAGGTAGGACAGAGAGGACAACAAGCAGAGAGGGTACTTACTGAGTTTCACAGATCCGTCCATCCCAAGAAGTATGTTGTCACTCTTGATGTCTCTATGGATCACTTGGTTTGAATGTAAGAAGTCTAATGCTTGCAGGCACTAACAACAGCAATAGTAACACAAGAACATATTTTAAAGAGGGAAATGTAGAAACCAAGAGCAAACTTCTGACACACAGGAGAGGCAGGAAGCGGTACTATTTTCAATTTAATGGTGATTTATGGATTACAAGGGGGAGTGAACAGCTTCTGCTTAAGAATATAGTTCAACTTTGTCCTAGGACCATTAACGTTCTTTTTCCTACCAGATGGAAAGTTACTTTCAAAATTCTGGTCAACCACCACACAATTCCTCAATTTTATCCAATCATAAGTCCAAGCAATTGCTAGAAGTCAACATGGCCTTGAAAACGTAAATAATAGGGAGAAAGTGATGTATTCATTAATCACATAGTTCCCTTGCCATAAATAGTCTTAATGAGCATCTAGACTGGATACAATCACATATCAAAAATAATGCATGTCAAGACTGACTTAAACTTTCACCTATATTCCACTTTGCTCACAGCTTGACAAAGAATTGGGGGAGGGGGTTGATTGGAATGCAGGTGTGAGTCATCAGAGCATTATTTGTATTTGCCGGAGGCTGCAGTTAGTCCAGAATGCGGCTGCGCGAGTAGTAATGGGAGCCGCTCGTGGCTCCCATGTGACATCGCTGCTCTGTAGCTTGCACTGGCTTCCTGTGGTCTTTCGGGTGCGCTTCAAGATTTTGGTAACTATCTTTAAAGCGCTCCATGGCTTAGGACCCGGGTACTTACGAGACCGCCTGCTGTTACCCTTTGCCTCCCACCGACCCGTACGCTCTCACAGAGAGGGTCTCCTCAGGGTGCCGTCCGCCAAACAGTGTCGGCTGGCGGCCCCCAGGAGTAGGGCCTTCTCTGTGGGGGCAGTGACGCTCTGGAACGAACTTCCCCCTGGCCTGCGTCAAGTGCCTGATCTTCGGACCTTCCGTCGTGAGTTCAAAACATATTTATTTATTAAAGCGGGACTGGCATAATTAGTGTTGAATTTTTTTAAATTTTTAAATATTTTTAAATTTTTAAATCTAAATTTTAATAATCAGCCTTTAAAATTTGCTCTTTTTAAATGTTGTTTTAAATTGTACATATTTTGTTTTATTTTGGCTGTACACCGCCCTGAGTCCTTCGGGAGAAGGGCGGTATAAAAATTTAATAAATAAATAAATAAATAAAATTATTGATTCCAGTGAGACATAACTCCCCTCCTCAAGGACACCCAGAGCAGAGGCCACAGCAGTGGTCAGAGGGTTCTCAAAACAAAATGAACAGAAGTGATTGGTAGGCATAATGGAGTGTGGGGTGGCCCGTGAGGAAAGGGGGAATGAGCTATGTGTGCTTTTGTGTGGGAAGCACAGAGTTGTTTCTGCTTCTTCTGTGCCAATGTGGATTTATTCAGTAAAGTTTGTACTCTTGATAAAATAATGTCTCAGAAGTTTCTTTTTTTGGATTCGCCAACCGGACAGTTGACAGTACAACTGTGAGAAACTATGATTATAAATTGACCAGATTAATTGCAATGCCTTGACAGTGGTAGCACACTAGAACAGAAACAATTTCAGCAGAATCCTACTTTGGTAAGTCGTGGAATTATTGTTTAAAAAGGTAAGGTTTACTTTATCATAAAGATATCCACTATTGTATTTTCTCAGCCCAGCATTTCTTACCTCCCTGCAGACAGCAGCAATTTGTCCTTCATCCATGCATGTTTCTGTAACCACATCTGTCAAGGAACCCCCAGCCAAATACTCCATTACAACCCAGAGTTCATCTCCAACAAGATAACTGAAAAAAAAAAAAAAAAAAGGATGCATTCACGCAGTTACAGGTCAATATTTTGCTGCAAATCATTCCAAAATTAAAACATTTCAGGATAAGATTCTCTTGAAAAAGATTTACAATAATGTTGCAATATTATTAAATCAATAATTCAAAATTTCCAAAAACACCACACTACTAACCAGAGCATATAAAACATTTGCTAGACCAATTCTAGAATACAGCTCGCCTGTTTGGAACCCTCACCACATCTTTGACATCAATACAATTGAACGTGTCCAGAAATATTTTACAAGAAGAGTTCTCCATTCCTCTGAAAACAATAGAATACCCTATCCCACCAGACTTGAAATCCTAGGCTTAGAAAACTTGGAACTCCGTCGCCTTCGACAAGACCTAAGTTTAACTCACAGAATCATCTATTGTAATGTCCTTCCGGTTAAAGACTACTTCAGCTTTAATTGCAATAATACTAGAGCAACTAATAGATTTAAACTTAATGTCAACCGCTTTAATCTAGATTGCAGAAAATATGACTTCTGTAACAGAATCATCAGTGCTTGGAATACTTTACCTGACTCTGTGGTCTCTTCCCATAATCCTAAAAGCTTTATCCAAAAACTTTCTACTATTGACCTCACCCCATTCCTAAGAGGACCATAAGGGGCGTGCATAAGCGCACAAACGTGCCTACCGTTCCTGTCCTATTGTTTTTCTTTTCTTCTTTCTATATATATGCTTATACCTCCTTATATTTACCCATATATGTTTATATACTATATAATCTTTTGTATGATTCCTACATATATTGTTGTGACAAAATAAAATAAATAAATAAATAAAATAAAATAAAGGTGCTTCCAAGTCAAGAAGCATCTCACTGAAAGCTAGTGCAAACTTTCCGACAATAAACCTTAGAAGGAATCAGGTAGGACTTTCCTGATTAATACATTTTAGGGAAAAGGGTGAGTATTGAAGTCATGAAAGTTTATGTCTTTTCGTAGAATTTGTTAAAATTTCTTTAGAATGTTTGCTATCACAGACCAACACCGCCGTCTTTCTACAGTGTTTCTAACAATAACAGAAAACAGTAAAAATTGATGAAAGAAAGCAATGCTTGGGGTTACTTACCTGTCTAAATAGTTCACAATGTTGGAATTCTTATTTTCCCTCATGACCAGAATTTCATTGATTATTAATTCCTTTTTGGGTTGTTGCTGAAGATTCATCTGCTTTATTGCCACCTGGAATCATATTATCCCCAAAACGAGGGAGAGGATAAGAAAAATCATACAATTATTGTATTATAAACACTCCATAGTAAGGCCTAGCAGATTAAGGCAATGGCAACATTAAAATTTGTATTTAAGCCACTTTGCATACAATATCTGTCTGTTAAGTAACTGGGGGCTCCTCTCGCTTCTTCTCTGATTGTTTTCTCAGTACCTCCTTTCCCCAAATTTCTCACATTCCATCACAGATATTGAAGTTAATGTATGAGAATAGAAATCTCACATATAGAAGTTAATCGTTATGAACACTCTTCCTTCTCAGTTTGGGTCATTCTGACCCAATTGTGAGAAGAGCACAAATACAGGTAGTCCTTGACTTACAGCTGTTCATTTAATGACTGTTCAAAGTTACAACATCACTGAAAAAAGTGAATTATGCACGTTTTTTAAAAAATTATGACCTTTGCAGTATCCCCATGATCATGTGATCAAAATTCAGATGCTTCGCCACTGGTTCATATTTATGACCATTGCAGTGTCCCAGAGTCATGTGATCACTTTTTGAGACCTTTTGACAAAGTCAATGAGGTAGCTAGATTCACTTAACAGCCAGGTTAGTAACTTATTAACTTCAGTGATTCACTTAACAACTGTAGCAAGAAAGGTCATAAAATGGGGCAAAACTCATTTAACAAATATCTCATTTAACAACAAAAATTTGGGCCTCAATTGTGGTTGTAAGTCAAGGACTTCCTGTATGGAGATGATAACTCAGTTTAAACCAAACTAGAGGTAGTTCAAAGTCATTTTCTGCTTTGATCAATCAACATGTGGATTGCCTTTCAGTCAATATAAATAATGGCACATCATCTCAAATACATTACATGTCATTGGGAAGCTTTAAAATAATCTTTGACCCACCATTGATTTTTTTCTTTGTTCTAATTAATAGGGTCAACTGACCACCATGGGCATTTACATAGAAAATCTTAGGTCTTTACAGAGATCTTTCTTTAATTGGTATCTACTGACATCTTTGGAAATCAAAGATTTTATCCAACTGTTAAGAATTAATGATAAGACCCTTAAGACCCTACCCTCTGGAATGAGCTCCCTCTGGGGCTTCGTCAACTCCCCGATCTCAGGTCCTTCCGCCGCGAGCTGAAGACGCTGCTGTTTCGAAGAGCAGGACTAGCTTGAACGTAGTTTTTAAATTGGGATTTTTAAAAAAGGGGTTTAAATGAGGTTTTAAATTTGTATTTAAAAGTTTTAGGGCATCAATTGAATTTAACTGTCTATTCTTTTAGCTGTTTATATGTATTATATGTTTTCTGTTGTTTTTTCTGGCTGTGAACCGCCCTGAGTCTTTCGGGAGATGGGCGGTATACAAATATAATAAATAATAATAATAATAATAATAATAAGTAGGAAATGTTTCAGCAAGGCACTCAAATACTTGGATAGAAAGGTGAGTGTTGTATTAATTAACACAGCAGCTGGATTTTAACATCTGCTTCTCCAGCCATTTAATGTAGAAGCTGGACTGTATCACCCACTGAGAGTACATGAGATCACGCACCAAACCAGGGGTCACCAACCTTTCGGACCTCAGGGACCACTAAATTCATAATTTTAAATCCTGCGGACCACTAATATGATCTGCCTAATGACTGGCTGAGTGGGCATGGCTAAGTGGGCATGTGACTGAGTGGGCGTGGGCAACTCAATGTCACTCGCGTTGAGGGGTGCCTCACTGGCCTGTACTCGCCCATCCCCTCCTAGCTACTCCTCACCTGTCTGCCTGGGCTCCTTAGGGCCCCAACAGGAAACAGTTGTTGGAGCTAAGCAACCACCATGAGAAAGAGTTGGCAAAAGAGCTGGCTCAGTTCAAATTGGATCTGGCCAAGAAGGAGGCTCAGCAGAAGCACCTCACTGAGGACTACGAGCATAGGCTTTCCAAGCAGAGGGAAGACCTGCAGGAGTGCAAGGCCAGGTACCAGCGCCTGGAGGCTTAAGTGAGCTGAGATGGTCAGCCAGTTCCAGGCCATGATGCTGTCCCACTGGAACGAGGCCCTCCGGCTCTTTGCCACCAGTGGCACTTCCCTCCAGCCTTCGTCCAAAACCCCGCACTAGGAGGCTGAAGCAGATCCCGAGTCAGAATTTCTGCCCCCCTCCAACCCACACAAAAAAACCCTGAAGGGGGAGACTCTCTGCAGCAACACAAATGCTCACTGCATGTATCTGGCCCAGGGGCCTTAGTCTGAGGACCCCTGATTTAGTGCAATATAAAAATGCAAATAATTTTTCTGCGGACCACTAAAATGATCTCGCGGACCACCAGTTGGTGACCACTACACTAAACTATAGTATCCACACAATGCAGCAAAATTGTCTTCCCTGTGCTTTCTGATACAACCAACCCACAATATTTATTTATTTATTTTATTTATTTTATTTAATCACATTTTTATACCGCCCTATCTCCCAAGGGACTCAGGGCGGTTTACAGCCTATTAAAAAACACAAATACACAAATATAAATACAAGATAAAACACTAATTAAAAAACTTATTGAATAAGGCCGAATTTAAAATTTATAATTAAAATAATAAAACCCCATTAAAAACTAAATTAAAAATTAAAATCCTAGCCCAGTCCTGCGCAAATAAATAGATGTGTCTTAAGCTCGCGGCGAAAGGTTCGAAGGTCGGGAAGTTGATGGAGTCCCGGGGGAAGTTCATTCCAGAGGGTGGGAGCCCCCACAGAGAAGGCCCTTCCCCTGGGTGTCGCCAGTCGGCACTGCCTGGCGGACGGCACCCCAAGGAGTCCCTCCCTGTGAGAGCGCACGGGTCGGTGGGAGGCAGTCGGTGGCAGCAGACGGTCCCGTAAGTAACCCGGCCCTAAGCCATGGAGCGCTTTGAAGATGGTTACCAAAACCTTGAAGCGCACCCGGAAGGCCACCGGTAGCCAGTGCAGTCTGCGCAGGAGTGGTGTCACATGGGAGAAAAGAGGGGCTCCCTCTATCACCCGCGCAGCCGCATTCTGGACTAACTGGAGCCTCCAGGTGCTCCTCAAGGGAAGCCCCATGTAGAGAGCATTGCAGTAATCCAGGCGAGATGTCACAAGAGCATGAGTGACTGTGCATAGGGCATCCCGGTCTAGGAAGGGGCGCAACTGGCGAACCAGGCGAACCTGGTAAAAAGCTCTCCTGGAGACGGCCGTCAAATGGTCTCATATTCAACAATATTCAAAAAATCTTTGTGTAGTTCTTTTGGCTTTTTATCTTTTTCTTAAGACTACCAGAATGAGTTCTCCAAGAGTTGCTGGAACTTGGCTCTGGGCACCTAATGTATATCATGTAGCAGGTAACATTTCATTTTCTTCTCTTTCCAGATCTTCTTCTACTATGACTTGATATGCTTTTTTCATTAAAAAGAATGCTGTGTTTTAAAGGTTGCACTAAATAGTATGATATCTCATCCTTGAAGTTGCAAGACAGAACTGTAGGTATTCCTAATCTGAATTGGCTTGGATGGATTTTAACAGTCTACCAGGTGTTTATATACTTACATATGTTGGCATGACACCTGAGGAAGGAAGGGAGGGAGGGAAGGGTTTGTTCTTTGTCCCCATAAGACTTCATCTCATTTAGGACATAAGCAGAATATGTATATGCAAGCCATGAACTGCATCATCAGGTTAGTGGTCCAAACAGTGAGAATCTTTGGATTTCCACCCAGAAAAGAAACAAGTCCTCAGTTTTTAAGAGCAAAATAACCCTGAAACACACACGGCATCACACTCACCTCCTGCCCTGTAGCAATGTCTATTGCTGTATAAACAGTACCGGAAGCCCTTAGGAAAAATAAAAAGGGAAATCAAGATGTGACACATCAGCAAGAGAACAAAAATAACTTAATAATAACATGAGAAAGATCAACAAGCTTCCCAACCTAATGTGATTATGAGAGTCATATCTATCCTAGCACCTCTACATTGAATAGAGATGTTTGAAGAATCTAAATCCTCTTCTGTGGGATCCTTAGTGATTTCCGAGTGTGATGATTTTCTTGTAGATGTTTCATTGCCAAACTAGGTAATGTCATCAATGCTAGAAGCTCTGAATTCTCTTCCCTTCAGCCTGTTCTCTCCTAGTTAAATTTGTTTAGCCCCCAAGCATCAAGATAGGAGAATATTTCCCAAGCTTTTGCTGGACAGAGAATTCTGGGAGTTGAAGTCCTCACACCTTATAACTGCCAAGGTTGAGAAACACTGAGGTAGGATGTCAACTGCTTCTTCTCTACAGGCTGGGATGGCTGTGTAAAGTTGGAAATTATCAGCAGATTGATCATACTGCACCCCAAACAGTCACATGACCTTCCCCAGGGATTTCATGGAGTTGTTGAGTACAGGAGAGAGAGAAATGACACGTGGCGTGCCGCATGTTAGATGCTCTCATCTCCACAAACCACCACCGTCTCAAAGCATCCATTGAAGAAGGAATGGAGCCATATTTTTTTTATTTTGTCACAACCGCATATGTAAACATTGTCATAAAACAACAACACATCATATAAACATATATATAGGCTAGAATATGTATAAAATATAAAATATAGGCTAAAATATGTATATATATAAGTAAAAGTATTAATTTGATATAATGAAAGGGAACAATAGGACAGGAACGGTAGGCACTTTTGCATTGCCCACAATGCCTCCAATCCCCAAGCCTTGTAGATGATCCAGTAAGATAACATGGTTTGGGGTATCAAAGAGCTTCTGCAGGATCAGGAGAAGGCGCTACCCACCTGCCAGAAGCCAGCTGGGAAGGTTGCAGATAGCAATCACAAGACCCCAGAATACTGCAACCATTGTAAATACATGCTGGTTGCCAAGAGCCTGAATTTGGATCAGTGTAAAAGGGTTTGTTTGTTTTTTTGGCTTTTTTGGCTGTGAGCTGCTCCTGCTCCTGTTATTCTTATTTACGTATGAAATGGCTAAATTTGTCTATCATGGTATATCTCCTTCCAGGTCGTTATTATCCGTGGTGCAAGAAGAGTCATTGAAGACAACACTTTTATTGCTCTTCTGTAAGTATTTGTGTGACTCTTACTGTTTTGTGAACCTCGCTTATTATTTAAGTATTGACTGCATGAAATAATGGGTATATCTTATTTTTGTAGCTCCAAAAAAGGCAAAGAAGTGATGCCGACTTGGCCATGCCCACCAATCATCTTGTCACCAAGCCACGCCCACTTGGTCACCAAGCCACACCCACCAATTAGGCCACACCCACAGAACTGGTAGCAAAAAATTTTAGATTTCACCCCTGATATGGCCCCATTGTAATACCTGTATGTACATATGTACATTATTGCCTTGATTGTTTTTCTTGTTTAATTAAGGAAATAAAGCCTCTGAGATGGAGACCATTGCAAATTTCACCCATCAACAGCGAGAAGGAAGACAGATGGTGAATGTATACATTTCTAGTCTTCTGATTTGTATTATTTGAGTTAACAAATCCCACTGAGGGGCAATTTCAGATTAGGGTTGTGCTCCAGTATTTATTTAAAGAACCATATATGCTGCTTCAGAAATCCCAGAGCTGTTTTCCAAGAAAATTCTGTGCAATCCATGGGCGATCTCATCCCCAATTCTATTGCCTGATCTCATTCCATAGAAGCAAAAGTATAATAATAGTAATAGCGGCTACTAGAGGTATCTCCTTTGCTTAATCCCAACAAAACACCAGCGTAACCAGAATTATTTAGTGCAATTAAGTCTAGCAGTCTCTATGTTCATACAGATTTACTGATGATAGATAATTTCCATTGCATTTTAATCATTCTGCACTCAACTTAGTCTTTTGATCAAATACAATGTTTTCACTGGCAGGGAATGTTTCATTTTAATATAAATGCAAATGGAAATGGGATTTTTGGTGACTAATAGGGGTGTTTAATCCAATTTGTTTACATAAACAAATTAATTCAGTGTATTCAAGGCTCTCAGGGCAGAACGATGGCTCCTGAGCTTAGAGGAGTCTGATTTGTATATTTTATTTAGAAAAGCCTGTTTACATCCAGGCTGAGCCTCTTGGGGGACTAAAAAAAAAAGATTTACTGGCAAAGAAAGTGCCTTTCAAGATTGATTCGCACCTATGATTCCCAGTTAGAATTCATTGCAGCGCAATCCATGGGAAAAGTTAAAGCAAGAAATTCTCTATGCATATTTTCAAGGGCACACACTCTCAAGCTAAACACACTTATATTTCTATCCCATAAAGAAAGTGATGTCTTGCAGACACATTCTAGGATCAATGGAGCATAGCTCTTCAGGCCAAAGTTAAGAACAGGCATCTAGTTAGCACCATTCTTTCTTTCATGCAGCGTGATCCACACAGGGTGGATGAGGGTGTCAACATTTGGATCATGGTGGACAGAAAGTAGGATCCGGGTTCCGGGGGCATGGAATAGGAGAATTCATTGTGGCCAACTCACTGTGGCCATCTCACTGCCAAGTCACCATGGGACAACTTGCCACGGATAATTCCATGTGAGATAACTAACACGATAAATGTTATCCACCACTGCTTCTTCAATATTATTTCCATTTTGTCAATGGAAATAATGTCAATTAGATAGTGATGGATAACATTTGTCATGTTACCCCGTGTGGAATTGTCTGAGGCGAGTTATACTGCGGGGAGTTGGCCACAGCAAGTTGTCCTCGACCCACCCCAGCTTCTTTATGGTCGTAAATTGAGGATTACCTGTATCCCATGAGTATGTTCTTTAATAATTAACTTATTAATATTATTATGAAATCTCCTTTTAAAATATTTCCTGGTTTTGTAAACCCTTTTGGAAGAGGGTTTAAGTCTATCTATGTCATACTAAATACTTAGTAGTAATTTGGTTCTGGGGCTATGCTAATTTTTTGGTGGTACATACAGCCTTCAGGTTATAAATTATAAACCTCTATACCAGGTAATACATGATGGTCCATGTTGAAGAAAACCTGATGATAAAAAGGAAAAGGAAGGGCTTCCGCTTGGCACCACCTTTCTCGCTGGGTGCTAATTTATGGCACTCCGCACTGGATATTGTAAATAGCTACAAACTGCTGTTCCCCACTTAATTTTTCCCTCTCTGGTTGAGAGAGCAGGGGAAAGAGCAGGGGGGGAGAGAGGTAGATTCTCCTAGGGGCTTTGTTTTTCTTATGCAAAGTGTCCAAGTTCTGCTAACAATTGATTTCTTTTTGTGGATTTCTATAAGCAGGCGGAAGAAGCATGAGTGAACAATTATTGGTTTGCAAGTATTGTTGATTTCCTGACTTCCTCCTTTTTTAAAGAGAGAAAAATTATTTTTTTTTCCTTCTTTTAAAATGGCGTTTTAGACTAACTGCAAATAGACCAGCCTTGCTGCGAAATCGAAACTGAATGGAGACTTCATCTTATTGTGTTGGATTCTGGATTGTTGGATTATGTTACGTTGTTTAAGTATTTCATAAGGGGATTTTCAGCAAGAACTTTGCCATGAAGGTTCTTTCAGAAGAATGGATTCGTGACTTTATACAGGATTACACAGAAAGAATGTATTTAATTATTCAAAAATACGAACTGAAACAGGACTTAAATGCAATGGAGGAGATACAAATAAAAATGGATAAATATGAAGATATGATCATGTATAAACAAGTTGATGTAAAGAAGTTTCCTTTAAATAGTTTGGATGAAATGTCAGAATTTGTGCTACAGGAGGCTGTTTCCCGAACTGAAAAAATTTACAGGCTTAATGCTTTTCAAGAATTCTCTCTTTGGATTGATGGAATATATGGTAGTAATTTGTGGATTTTTGAACATAAGGATCTATTAGGCAATATTGTGACTGACTTTTCAAAAGGAGAAATGAAGGAAAGACAGAGATTAATGCATCAAAAAAAATGGCAAGAGACAAAAGTATTATCCTTTGAATTATTAACAGACAAAAATATGTGAGGAAGATCTGGAAGAAATGAGTTGATTGTATGTTTTATATCTATTATAAAAGACTAGGTATTTGGATTTATACTGGATTTTGACGAGGATGGACTAAATTTGAATAGCTACTGTAATTCTTGGTATTGAAATTTTATAATGTGTTGTATTGTATTTTGAATAGAATATTTTTGAAAGAGTTTATGTAAGAAAGACCTGGGGGGAAAATTATATGGTTATAGAAGCTATAAGGGAGATATTCTTTGAATTGGATTGGATTTTTATGTTTTAGTTGGTTTTAAATACTTTAGGATTAATTTGTTTTATTGATTTACATATTTTGTTATTCTTAATTGTTAATTTTTTATTTATTTATTTTTTTTCTTGAAGGATTTTGGTTGTGTTAGGAGGAAGTCAGAACTAGAGAGGGAAAATTGGTATAATAGTTTTGGGGGAAAATCTTCTTAGCATATGTTTGTTTTATTTTTAACTATACCTTGTGCTTCATCCGGGAAGTCAGGGGAGGGGAGGATTAGTGAAGGGAGGGGTTGGGGGAAAGGGGAAAATTTTTTTGGTAAAACGTTTTGAATTAAAAAAAAAAAGGAAAAGGAAGAAAGGAGTACTAACCCTTGGCCAATTTTTTCAAACCGTGTATATTTCTTCTTCGGGTCTCCAACGCTCACAATACTTCCTAAAATAAACAAGAAAAATAGACCTTGGTTAAAACATACATTAAAAGGCCAAGACAAAAAATAGTTAACAATTCCCAAATAATTTTGGAAAAAAGAAAAATTGGATATTGTCAGAAATTCTTAGTCTGGAGAACAGTAAGAATTAAATATTAAGGTGAGATTCAGGAAGCAAAAGAAAACAGATCAGTTGTTTTAAAAAAGACTACAATGTCACCCAATAGTTATAAATAAAATATCCATTTGGGTGCCACCATTCATCTTTTTTTAAAAAAAAACAAACCACATAGTGCTTCAGTTTCAAAATCTATACCTTTGGAATCAAAATCAGAAGACTAGTACAGTCTTAGATAAATAACACTTCCTGTAAGCTTTGTTAAAAAAAACCTAAAAACATTCTACACAAAGTGCAAATCAAACTTGCTATTCCAAATTCTTTCTATACTGAGTATTTTCCCTATCAACCTGTTGCATAAATAGTTTCAGGTGTGATTCATAATTTGCTTCTCCCTAAATTTCCAAAGACCCACTGCTTCTCCTTCAAATAAAAAAAACCCTATAAAATCTAATGAATTCATAACATCTCTTGAAATTTGTGCACTCCTACAAGATCTGGCAAGTTGAATCTATCATTACATTTTCCATTTGTGCTTGAAAGCTTACGTGATTCTGGCAATGTGAACAATTCCTGTATTTTCACAGAACAACTCGTGAAATATTGAAGAATAAGTGTTTTATATATAAATGTTTAGGAAAATTTTGGGTTTGAGCAGAGCACTCTTGGCAGAAAGTTGCAGACTTAGAAAAAACTAAAATACTTAAAATTAATTGAGAAACAACAGTAGATTATGATGGCATTATGATAAGCATCAACACATTAGTCCTATAATAAATTCAGTTGAGAACTGGAAAAAACTACTTCCTGGTTATACTAAAGACTGAAATAAAGGAAGATGTTGTAATGGACTGGGGTCTATTTCAAAAAACTAATGTCTGACTAATCTTTTAATAATTTATTTGAAGGATAATAGCCATCATGTCTTGTATTGCATATCTGTCTGTCTGTCTGTCTATCATCCACCCACCCATCCATCCATCCATCCTTTCCCTCTCTCTCTCTCTCTCTCTCTCTCTCTCTCTCTCTCGTCAGAGTTCCCCAACTTTTCCAGCTTTGCAGACCGGCAAAGGGGGAGGGAGAGGAGATGGTTCTACATGAGTGGCTGACAGTTCCATTTCCACGAGTGGCAGGCACACATGCTCACCACTTACAGAAATGGAGTGTGCATGCACGTGTTTGCATGCCACTCATGCAATTGGAGATGTGTACACGCACATGGGCTCACCCGTCATTTCCACAGCAGGTTCTAAACGGCTCACAGCCCAGTAATGGAACCTGGCCTGGGGCTTGGGGACCCCTAATCTAAATGAACCTTCTTTTGATTTCTGTATTTATTGTTTCTTTAAGGATTATTAATGGTTTAAAACCTTATTGTCCTTCTGCAAAATAGGGCTCCTTCAGGAAAAAGAGACATCTAAAAATAATCATTACCATTATTATTACTACTACTAGAATCATCAATAGTTCCATTTAGATTGCCTTTCTATCCAAGGACATCCAACATAATTAAGAGATAAGAAGACTAACCACTTAGTCTTATATACCCCTTCACAGTACTTTACAGCCCTCTCTAAGCGGTTTACAGAGTCAGCATATTTTCCCCAACAATCTGGGTCCTCATTTTACCCACCTCAGAAGGATGGAAGGCTGAGTCAACCTTGAGCCTGAGGAGAATCGAACCGCCGAATGGCGGGCAGACGACAGGCAGCAGAATTAGCCTGCAATACTGCATTCTAACTACTGCGCCACCACAGTTCTTAGGCATCAACCCAAACTGGTTTAGGTGCCAATATGCAACAAAAGAGACTGAGAATTGATTCCAGACAAATCAGCAAATGCGAATTTAGAACCTTGGCATCACATCCAAAGTTCCAACCCGCCAGATCTTCTAAATAGTATTTTCTGTCTTCCCTGCGGCAGTTGAAACACTGAACCATCCTTTTTAGGAAAGTCAGAAGGGTCAGCTTCTCAACCTTGTGCCATCTAGTTAATTGCATATCCAGTGTGTACACCATATGCAGCAGTGCTATGGGTAGACAACGTAATTGAACAAGGTAAGATTTGTTCAAACTTGTTTTGTTCATCTATTTTTCTTTCTATAAGCACACAGATATGCACAGAGAGAGAGAGAGAGAGAGAAAGAGAAAGAGAACTAAGTAAAATTGTATCAAAATTTCAGAATCAAAATTTCAATAGCAAGTAATTTAATCAAAGACCAAAATGTTTATTATATACTTTATACCTTGGTGTATCATTTTCCTTCAGCCCTTTCAGTAACTAATAATGATAGAATATCCTCCTTCTCACTCCCCCCCCTTTTTTATATCCAGTACTCTAAGGTATTAAATAATAATCCAATTATCTTAAATTAGATAAACATTAGTGTATTGAAATAACACAATGTATCAAGATTTATATTAACACAATAAAAAGTGGGGTGCATGATTTTCTTTTATGAGTTATTACCAGCCATGATCATTTGTGAGTCATTATCTGCCATGATTTCAGAAAAGAATTAACAATGAATTTGAGGAGAAATAGACTTCAATGACATCTTTATAAAGATGGGTAGAAGAAAACCAGGGAGACACTAGAAAACATCACTAACAAAGGAAGGAGGTGTAGCCTAGATTTTTTTTAAAAAAAAAATCTTAATTCATCTTTAATTCTTTTCATAATAAGCCAGAGAAACATGTGTAGTTATCCAGGCTTCAGAAGCGTGACAGAAATTTCAAGCAAGTTTTCCATCTCAAATTCAAACTTGGCTCAAAGGAAAACCTTTGAGCATGGTACTCAAGTGCCTATTATATTATTAAAGGAAGAGAAATGAAAGTTGACAATAATCAAGGAAGCAAAATGAGTTTAGAGATTCAGGGCACAGAATCAGATCAAACTGGGCTTCATTAATAATGCTGCTAAGCCATAAATGTTTTGCTTCACAATATGGCAGCAAAGTGGCCTTTTTACTATCTAGCATATGGTTGTTCTTAATTTTCTAGATTTCTTATTTTTCTATTTTCTGGCATATGGCTTTAATTTTCTATTTATATCATACACCAGACAGAGTTGGCTGGAATGGAATGGAATGGAATGGAATGGAATGGAGTGAATGAGGGAGGGAGGGAGGGAGGAAGGGAGGGAAGGAAGGGAGTTCTGGCCAATCAAACTGAGGTTATAAGTTGCAAATGAATGGTTGCAGTGCATACAGCATTCTTCACCTGGTTATTGAATTAAATCATTTCCTGAATTCATACAATGGTTTAAGCCACAATTTTTCTGAATTATAAATTATTTAACCAAAAGTAAAAAAAGTCCCTCCAGATTTTACTCCGCTACTTGTTACTGGCATTGGGGGGAGGGGGGTGCTCATCTCTGCTTCGGGGCCATTGAGCCAGTGTTGTCCATAAACATTTTCACAGTCATGTGGCCAGTATGTTCTCAGGAAGCAGTGTTACCCTCCCACAAAGTGGTAACTATTTATCTACTTGCATTTGTATGCATTCGAACTGCTAGGTTAGCAATAGCTGGGGCAAGGAAAGGAGCTCACCCATTGGGTGGTGCTTGGGTCTCAAACCTGCAGTGTCTTCATCACTGAGCCACTGTGCCACCCACAACAAAAGTAAGCCTGATACTTATTACTGTATATTATGTGAGAAATGCAGCTGGTAGACCCTAGCCTGATGCAATGTACCATGTCATGACAATCTAACTTCTCACTGTAATTAGAAGACCTTAAAAGTACTCATGGTTGTTCTTCTCAAAGTTTTCGTTCTTTCTGTCATTTTCCTAACTCCTATGTGATTTTGTCAGCAAATGACTACAACAAGAGAAAAAGAAATGCTTACTTAATTTCTCTAGAATCTCTTCATCAGTCATCTTGGATTTCTTCCGTTGCCGATCTGTGTTTCTATACAAAGTGGTTGTGTTTGAATTTTCAGGCTGGGGGACTGTTGACTCTTTCACTGAAGCTGGTGAAGCGACAGGCTCTATCACTGACCGTGTGTAAATCTGAAACAAAGAGCTGAGATTGGTGGACCCCCAAACAAATCCTTAGTGAATTGTCTTGCAGATGACAACAAGTGATCTTCTGCCCTTCCACAAATGCTCCATTCCTTTCCAAATATTTAATTTAACCTTTGGGCGAGCAGGGAATGGATTTCAAGACTTCTAAAATGCTTTTCCATTTATGACCAAATGCCAGAGCAAGAGGTCCTCTCCATCTTTTCATGCACTGAAAAAATATTGGCATTGTCAAATCAAAGATTGCAAAGTCTTAGGTCAATAGATTAATTTCAAGGGATGGATACAAACCATTCTTTATCCAAAAAAAAACTTATGATATCATAAATAAGTTTGGACTCTTTGCTGTATTAGTGATTGTCTCCCTCTGAACTGGGCCTTGTGAAAGGAAGGGAAATTCTGCATTTAACTGCCTCAAATCTATTTTCTTGTATAAAGTAATCCTGGTTCTCAGAAACACTCTTAAAAATGAAATTTGTGCTAAAAAAAGGTAACTCAAGTAAGTCAGGAACCTGGAGAACAACACGCTACCCCTCCCTTCAAGCTATAATAGGCTAAAAACCTGGAGAAAGCAAAGATTGTGATTTTTAAAAAAAACTAAATTCTGCATCTGCTGCTTTTTTCTTCCTGGCCTCCTTCAGCATTTAGCAGTCCTGCTTTGATGGCAACCAAAAGAGCTTACTGATTTAGTATGTTCTGGGCGTGGGGCAATCACAGGCGGTGGTTCATTGTCATCCTCCTCCTCTTCATCTTCTTCATCCTCTTCTTCAGAAACTGGGGGAGCCAGTGGTGGCTCTGAAGCTGTTTTCGTGCTCTGAAGATAAGAGTTGAAGAAACTGATGAAGCTCCAGCCCAGTTACAAGACTAAACACCTTTAGTCTCTTTAACTTCTCCTATCTTGATGTTTCCACTACCCATCAATTCCAAGCCTCTGCTGTTGAGATTACATGAAGTGATTCTCAACTATGGCAACTTGAAGATACGTGGACTTCAACTTCCAGAATTCTCCAGCCAGCATACTGGCTGGGGAATTCTGGGAGATGAACTCCAGCATCTTCAAGTTGCTATGGTTGAGAAACACGTATATTTTAAAACAAACTTAGTGCATTAATTGATTGTTAGATATTATGTGCTATCTGCCTTGACAGCGAGACAGGAAAACAGGCATCACACTCTTTTCTGGCAAAGATTTACAAGAGCAACCCTGACCCAAGTCTTCTATCCTGCTATGCTATAAAGTTGTATAATGCTATCTACATGGTGTGGCACAAAGTATAGATGGGTTTATTTTAACATGGAATTCTTTTGAACCCTGTCTTATAACACTGTAAAACTACAGCCTGTAGAAATGTTGAGAAATGGGATCCCAAATGATAAGATTATTATTGGCAGGGATGGGAAAGGTGTTTAGAGGTACAGCTTTACGTTGCTCTCCATATGATATTTTTATTCAGAGTTTTCCTAATCTGAGAATTTCTAGGTATATAGAAGATGTTCAGGAAGAGATTAGACAACCATGTGTCTTACTTAATGGTATAAGATCTGCTGCTCGAACAGGAGGTTGAATTAGAAGACCTTCAGGATTTCTTCCAACCCTGTTATTCTATATTATTTTATAGTAATGGCTAAGCTGGCTAGGGAATTCTGGAAGTTGAAGTCCATATATAGAATATAGAATAACAGGATTGGAAGGGATATTTAGAAGTCAAGTCCCTTATACACAACCACGAATCATGCAAATTTTAATCACAATTTAAACACAAGAATTAAAGTAAGCTATCAAATCTTGGAAATTGTGGTCAGAACCTTCAGCTCAATTTTATTAGAGAGTTCATTTAGGCCCAAAGTTTCTTAGAATGTTTTGAATTTGTTCATCCCATGCCATTTGCCACTAACAAATTCATCTCCCATCTGTTGACTTTATATCTTGAGTTTTGTTTCTTTCTCAGCGTCTCTCATTCTGGAACACACCTGGTTTGGAGAAATCTATATTTCATTGTACCTATCAATTTTTAAAATGTAGCCAAATTTGCAAAAATTTCCTATCTATGGAAACATTTGTGCTTTGTAGATGTGTCTATTTCACAGCAGCTTTGCAATATGCCTCTCTTATCTGCTGCCACAGTATGGTCTTTGTTGTCTAGCCGGCAGGGCAAAATTAAGTCACACAACATGAAAAATGTCATTTAGCATTAAAGCAGAACTATTTACACGTAATGCAAAATTAGAATTGACTGCACTAAATATATTGGTAGATTCTCTTGCTAATGTGCATTCTGCTCATTTAAACAAACATTTTCATGAAATGGATCATTTTTACCCTGGTATACAGCAAATTAAGCCAGAAAACAAAGGAAATTCCAGAACATAGAAATTCATTAGCAACCAAGAGAGGGTACTTACCGAGGGATGGGCTGCAATATAGCCATGGGCACTTTTATCTGCAATGGGCAAAAGAAAATATATCATGGTTGGTAGATCATAAATGGTTATTAAAAATGAAGAGGGAAGAGCATTTCAGGTTTCAGGGTCTACCTACATGGTGAAGGTTGATTCTGCCACAAAATGATGTAGCATGGAAAGCTTTTGTTCAGTGGACCAGTTTGTCAATTAAATCTTCTTTCACCACATTTTATTTCATTGGCTATTCCACTTATAATCTTCCTTGTTTCCATCAAGATAGTACTATCTATCCCAAAGGGTGTCCAACCCTGGCAACCTTAAGACTTGTGGACTTCAACTCCCAGAATCCCTCAGCCAGGTCTTAAAGTTGCCAAGGTTGGACACCCCTGGTCTATCCTCTCAGCTTCTCCAATCTTCCTTATTTATTTATTTATTTATTTATTTATTTATTTATTTATTTATCAAATTTATATACCGCCCTATCTCCCGAAGGACAGATTTGCTATTTTTATTTCCTATTTGGTGGAGGAAATAAAAATTTGCTATTTTTATTTCCTCCACCAAGATATAAATAGCAAATATGGAGAATCATATGCGGGTGGGGGAGATATGTCTATTTCTATATCTCCCCTCCCCCAGATTATATTTTTTATCCCACTTGTAATCAACAATCCTGGATTTGAACTTCTCCCAAAGACATTGTGCTGATTATGCAGTCTATAGTTCCCAACTACATGCCATCTTCATTCCCATATCCCAGAGCTTCCCATTACCAACCTATCTTCTTGAGGTTGGCCTGATATCTCCACCCCTTCCCCTCTTTTTATTTGATCATGCTTCTTGTCTATCATCTTTTCTCTGTTTCTTCTGCAGCCCTGTCCATACTGGTGACATTGCTGTGTTCAATCCCTCACAAGGATCCTAGTAAATTACAAGCTATCTTTATTTTAAAGCAACCACTGGAGGTTCAGAGCTATTTCACCAGAGGAAAAAAAGATAGCAAAACACTGAATATGATGCAACCATAACCATCTGTTAGGTGTTTTACTGCAGATTTGAAAGGAAACTACAGCCACCTATCTCCACAACCCCCATCTCAGACACACCAACAACAGCCAAGCCTCCTACAACTGACCCCATCCCATTGGGTTCACAACCCCTAGTGATCACAGAAAAGGAAGTGCAAGACCTATTTCACATACAAAAGCCAGGAAAAATTCCAGGCCCAGACAAGATAATGCCTTCTTGCTTAAAAGTCTGTGCTCACCAATTGGCCTCCATCTTCACTCATATCTTCAATAAATCACTAGAGATGTGCTATGTTCCTTCTTGCTTCAAACACTCTACTATCATCCCAGCACCAAAGAAGCCCACCATCAAGAAACTGAATGACTACAGACCAGTTGCTGAAACATCTGTAGCTTTGAAAACCTTTGAAAGGCTAGTGCTGTCCCACTTGAAAACCATCACAGATCTGCTGTTAGACCCCTTGCAATTTGCATACCGAGCAAATAGATCAACAGATGATGCTGTTAATGTGGCTCTGCACTACATCCTATGACATCTTGAATCTCCAAAGTCCTATGCAAGGGTCCACTTTGTAGACTTTAGTTCAGCATTCAATACCATCATTCCAGACACTCTTCCAACTAAACTAAACCAGCTACAGGTACCGGAACAGACTTGTAAGTGGATCACAAGCTTCCTAACAAACAGGAAGTAGCAGTGAAGCTAAGAAGAATCACATCAGATTCCTTTACAATTAGCACAGGGGCCCCCCAAGGCTGTGTGGTCTCCCCACTTCTCTTCTCTCTGTATACCAATGACTGCATCTCTAACAATCCATCTGTTAAACTACTGAAGTTCGCAGTGATCGGTCTCATTTGAGACAATGATGAATCCGCATACAGACGGGAGATTGAACGACTAGCCTCGTGGTGCAACCGGAACAATCTGGAACTGAACACACTCAAAACCATAGAAATGGTGGTAGACTTCAGGAGAAACCCTTCCATACTTCCACCTTTCACAATACTAGACAACACAGTATCAACATTAGAAACCTTCAAATTTCTAGGTTCTACCATATCACAAGATCTCAAATGGACAGCTAACATCAAAAACATCATCAAAAAAGGATGACAAAGAATGTTCTTTCTGTGCCAACTCAGAAAGCTCAAACTGCTCAAGGAGCTGCTGATCCAGTTCTACAGAGGACTTATTGAGTCTGTCATCTGCACCTCCATAACTGTCTGGTTTGGTTCTGCAACCCAACAAGACAGACACAGACTTCAGAGGATAATCAGAACTACAGAAAAAACAATTGCTACCAACCTGCCTTCCATTGAGGACCTGTATACTGCACAAATCAAAAAGAGGGCTGTGAAAATATTTATAGATCCCTCACATCTTGGACATAAACTGTTTCAACTCCTACCCTCAAAACAATGCTATAGAGCACTGCACACCAGAACAACTAGACACAAGGACAGTTTCTTCCCATCACTCTGCTGAACAAATAATTCCCTCAACACTGTCAAACTATTTACTAAATCTGCACTACTATTAATCTTCTCATCGTTCCCATCACCCATCTCCTTCCATTTATGACTAACTTTGTTGCTTGTATCCTTATGATTTATACTGATATTGATTGTTTCCTGATTGCTTATTTGTAGTCTATGACTATCATTAAGTGTTGTATCATTAAGTGTTAAATTTGTACCCTATGTCTATCATTAAGTGTTGTAAGTGTTATACCTTGATGAAGGTATCGTTTCTTTTATATACACTGAGAACATATGCACCAAGACAAATTCCTTGTGTGTCCAATCACACTTGGCCAATAAAAAAATCTATTCTATTCTATTCTATTCTATTCTATTCTATTCTATTCTATTCTATTCTATTCTATTCTATTCTATTTTATGGTTCTGTTTGGACTTTATACCGCAATTGAAGAGAAGAACACAATTTAAGGTGCTAACGGAAATCCTTTAACATGTCCAGTGTGGACATTGTTGAGTCACACATTTGTGCAGGGATAATATTCTGAGGGTCTCATGGTAGACAAGACTAAAAGAAGTGGGCTTGATCAGAGTCCAATGTAGGCAAGTCTACCAGTTTTGTCTCCTTCTGACATCTTATTCTGGTTTTTCTCTTTCCCTGGTAGCAGGATCTCAAGGATGGAAGAAATAATTCTTACTAAAAGGCAGAGAAGATCATTTGCAGAAAATGTGCAACATCCAGCTGAGGTCTGTAAGACCCAGGGACCTGAAGGTTGAAGGTCTGCTTCCCAACAATTCTCAGGTTAATAATCTCCTTAGTTTAACATTATTATGTGTGAATCCAGAGAATCTATGGTTAGTTTTAATTACATTTTCTGAAAAGAAGTCCACCTTAAATCCAGGGCTTTATGAAAAAGACTTTACAGGTCATCCTAGACTTACAACCCTTGTTTAATAACTGTTCAAATCATTCAAAGTTACAATGCCACTGAAAGAAGTGACTTATAACTGGTCCTCACAGATTATTGTAGCATCCCTATGTGATCAAAACTCAGGTGCCTGGCAATCAGCTTGTATTTACAACAATTGAAGCATCACAGGCTCATGTGATCCAACAACTTTTTTTTAATTTGCATTTATATCCCGCCCTTCTCCGAAAACTCAGGGCGGTTTACACTATGTCAAGCAATAGTCTTCATCCATTTGTATATTATATACAAAGTCAACTTGAATTTCAATGCGGAGAAAAGCAAGGTTTAACACATGGACAGGAAAAACCAAAGGTACTAGTACAGGTTAGGCAAAACCTGGACCAAAAACAGTAACTGTGAGAGGGACCCTGAAGTTCTAGTGGATGATCACTTGAATATGAGCCAGCAGTGTGTAGCAGCAGCCAAAAAAGATAACACAATCTTTGGTTGTATAAACAGAGGCACAGAATCAAAATCATGTGAAGTATTAGTAGCTTTATTAGTTTATAAAGCCTTAGTAAGGCCACACCTGGAATATTGCATCCAGTTTTGATCACCACATTACAAAAAAGATGTTGAGACTTTGGGAAAAAGTGCAAAAAAGAGCAACTAAGGTGATTAAAGGCCTGGAGACTAAAACATATGAAGAACTGTTGCAGAATGGGTTTAGCTAGAGAAAGTAAGACTAGGGGTGACATGACATCAGTATTCCAGTATTTGAGAGGCTGCCACAAAGAGGAGGGGGTCAACTTATTTTCCAAAGCACCAGAGGGCAAGCATCCAAGAAACAATGGATGGAAACTAATCAAGGAGAGAAGCAATCTGCAATTAAGGAGAAACTTCCTAACAGTGAGGACAATTAAACCAGTGGAATGGCTTGCCTTCAGAAGTTGTGGGTGCTCCATCACTGGAGGTTTTTAAGAAGAGACTGGACACTCACTTGTCAGAAATGGTGTAGGGTCTCCTGCTTGAGCAGGGGGCTGGACTAGAAGACCCCCAACGTTCCAACTCTATTCTCATTAATTGATTCATTCATTCATTCATTCCCATTTGTGACCTTCTCATCTGGCTTGCAACAAGTAAAGTCAATGGGGGAAGCCAGATTTGCTTAACTACAGAGTAGTGACTTAACATCTACAGGGATTCTCTTAACAACCTTGGCAGAAAAGATCATAAAAGTGACTCACTTAACAAGTGCCCTGCTTAGCAATGGAAATTCTGGCCCCAGTTGTGGTCATAATCAAGGGCTACTGGTAAAATAAATCCTAACTAAAAGTTTTGGCCACGTAGGTCTTCTGAAGTTCTTGAATATGACACATATGCATGGAAACTAAAATTATCACTTATCTGGCAAAAGGTAGTTGTACTCCTAGACAGGGACTGCACACACTGGGTTTAGCCATTTGAGGGGTGGAGGTTTCCTAGCATAACATATGAACGCAGCTAGACTATCTCTAAACCATGGTTGTTTTCTGCCCTCAAGTCAGTGTTGACTCCTAATGACTAGATAGATATTCCTCATGACAGCCTCTCCTCAATGGTCAAAGTTTTTGTAGTAATATGGACATCCAGCTGCAATCTTTTCTTCTCACTCGTGATGGCACATGACCTTTGCTTACTTACCTCCTGATGTAAAACTCATATATTTCTGATTGTTGACCGTCTCTTTGGAATCGTAGAATTTGAGAACGTCCAGAACAGCTTGTGGGTTTTTCTTCTGTTCCAGTTTGGTAATGTTGGAAGTCTGTAATAGCCTGGCCCACTGCTCAGGAATGCCCTGCAAAAGCCCAACAAGACAGGTGAGGCCTCAAGAGGATTCTGCCCAAGCTCAGGGAGATGTTTTGCTAAAACAGTTCCTTAACAAGAAGCCCAGGTTACCTGTAAGCCTGTAAGCAATTAAAGCTAGACAGTTTACAGCAGCTGCAATCATTCTCTCATCCTCTCTTAAAACAAAGAGCTAATACCTGGATCCAGTTTAAAAAACAAAACAAAATAAATAAATTTATGATTGTGGCAAGAAAAGAAAAGTGCATGAAATTCATCCTGAAATCAATTATTGCACAAAAATGGAATTAACTCCCTGCAATTCAGGGTTGATATATACCCCCTCTCGACTAATTTAGAGGTAAACAGGGTGGGCTTTAGGAACCTTACATTGGGTATTTGATGTAGAGCTTACATCAAATGCGCTTTCCTTCAACAGTAAGAGCAGATCCACTGGTGTAGGAGATACCTCCTGGGGTAGGAAGTACCTCCTGGCTTGGACTTTGGGGACCATATCCTAGATGTGAAAGGAGACATATCACATCTTCCTTGTTCGTTGCTCATGCTGTGCACACCAACATTAGAGGCACCCCCAACCCCAACCCCCCAAAAAACAGTCTATCAGAGAATCATCGGGCTGCTCAAAATAGGAGACCTTACACCATCCTGGGCAAATGATTGTTCCATCTATTTTTGAAAACTTTCAGTGATGGAGCATCCACAACCCCAGGAGGCAAGCTATTCCACTGATTAATTGTTCTCACTGTCAGGAAATTTCTCCTTACTTCTAGGTTGGATCTCTCTTTGACAAGCTTCTTGTAGGGAGTTTAAGAAATGTTTCAAAACATCCAGTATGATTTCCTCCCCTCTGACGACAACCATTTCTTTCTGCTTTCAATGTCAGTGATGAAGGCACCAGCAGCAGGTTGTTGTAAGTGCCATCCTCTTGTTTATGCCACTGCCACCCCCCTTGGCTTGTCTCAGTAGCCCTTAATGACATTTTGCAACCCACAGTCCCATTTTCTTCATTGCTGGATTCAGTTTAGGGTTCAATTATTTCTGTTCTAAGAGGTTTTTCTGCAAAAATGAGAGATGAGATGGTGCTTGGTGGGAAGGGCGGTCCATGATGGGAAAGTGGAGAGGAAAGCAAACAACAAACTTTACTGCACACACATGAAGCCTGCGATTGCAGCACTAAAACATCTCAAAGAAGCCACTTATTTTGGGCCTGTGACGCACCTCAGAGAGTTTCCCTGTATACATCTGTGAGCCACAGAGAGCTGGCTGCAATGGATGTAAATAAAGAAAGAAAAGAAAGTTAAATCAGAAGGTGGGGGAAAAATCAGAAGGTGGGAAAGAGATGGAACTCAGTGGATCAATATGTTTCCTATTTAATTGAGGGAAGTAGCAAACACAAGGGGTCATTCACAAGTTACTGGGGATGGGAGAAGATTTTGAAAAAAACAGAGAAAAAATGTCACAGCCTGAAGTTGGAAGCATAATTTTCTCAGTTGGAAAGAACTGTGGGGCTCTTGCTAATTTCATTTCTGGTTTGAGGCTGGCTAAAGAGTCATTCTATTTCATTTAAGTAGCCCTATGGACTGCTTGATTTTCAAAAATAGGAGGGATTGGGTTGATTCCTTCTTTTTACTCCTTCAATCAGAATTAATTTAAATTTATATTAAAGTATAGGGGAACATAACTTGATGTCATCTCCCCTGGTGCTTAAAATCAGCACTGCCTGGTTTTTAAAAATTCATTTAGTACTTTTTTCAAAAAAGAACCTGGCATTCTCAGCCCTTCTCTGAGGGAGATGGGCAGTTTAGAAATAAGAAATATGAATTAATTAATTCTGAAAGGAAAGGAACCAGCCTGTAAAAGCATCTTTATTTAGAATCTTTATAAGCCTTATCTGGGCATTCTTAGTAAATAAAAAATAGGGGGCAGCAGGAGAAATTGGGGAAAGAATCAGCCATGCAATTCTCAAAGGCCATGTGTTTCCAAAAGACAACTGGACTTTCTTGGTTTTTTTCCTTGAAAATGTCTCACTTCTCATCCAAGAAGCTTCTTCATTTCTGCAAGCAAACTTCAGTTCAGTTCTGTTCCAAACTTCAGTTCTTCAAGGAAAAAAAACCCAAGAAAGTCCAGTTACCTTTTGGAAAAGCACTTTTGGGACAACCATGACCTGGAGGATGGAGAAACTCCATATATATTAAGCCATGCAAGTGTCTTCTCATGGTGCCCATGAAGTCCATTTAGCAAGAGCCCCGTGTGTTCTAAACTTTCAGAAGGTGCCCACCAGCACTAAAAACGTCCCTTCCATAGTCCAAGAAAGTATGACATCATTGCATTAGTTCCAGATTGCTGTTTTCCATTCCAGTACTGAATCTGGGTGTTTCTGTATATAAGACAGGTGTTTGAATATTTCAAGGCTACCAAAGCTGGACCATCACTATAAATACAGAAAACTCTTATCTGCTCACTGACATCTTGTGGTCATTCAGATTACCAAATCCAGTCACAAAGAATCAGGACTACACATTAAATTCCAATTAAGATGATTTATTGCTCACACTTATACTCAAGAATATATTCAACTGACAGTCAGCACTAAATTGAGTTAATAAGAGTTAGATAAGATAGATACGAGTAAATGGAATTCAAGAGGGGTTGGACTTGGAGCGTTTGTGGACATGTAACGATTCTAGGCTTAGTTCTCTCTTGACTCTGTCCCCAGGATATGCCTTTTCTCTTACAATGCTTGCCCGTATTAATACCAAATTATACTCTTTTATTCTCTGATCTTTTATTCTAGAGAGAACTTCTTAAAATCCATCCTTTTATGTCAAGGCAACAATATTATGGCAAAAGAGCTCAAGGTTGGGAAAAGCTGTTTTCCTATTCATCTTCCATCAATTTGTTCAGTGTTTTGTGTCCTGATTTTTGTTGTTCACAGTGGTGCCAAGCAACAATGAAACACCAATGGGACATGCACAATCACAAGCAACCTCATGCCACCTGATGTTCATGATCGAAAGCCAAACTTCAGAGCAAGTGTCCCCAGTTATGATTTTTGAATGGAGCTATGAGCAATGCAAGCAATTCAGCCAGGGCAGTGATTGGGCCTGAGTGTCAAAAAAAGAAAGAAAAAAAGAAAAAGAAATAAACAAAAAATCCCTGAGAACATTGCACACAACTCATGATGCTTAACACAGACAGAATGATGGCTATCCTCTGAAACGAAGGAGGAACATTTGCACAGATTTAGAATATTAACTTAAGACAAAGAATAGGAAACACAGGAAAGATATTTTTTTGCCAAAAGGCCAGAAGAATCCTTGCTGCAATCAGATCAGTCCTACCAAAAAATTCATTTAGCACAATGATCATAGTGCCTTGGTCAGACCCACAAAAATGTTTTTTTTTAAATCAGAAGGTATAAAAATGAAGTTATTTATTTATTTCCATGTCTTTTAATAAAAACAGACAAGACACATACAATATGGAAACATCATCAAATATTTGCAATGTATCGTCCATTGTGAATGCTAAAATTTAGTAAATTTGGTGATATGCAAAAGGCATCCTAGCCAATTGGTAAGAACTAATTATTATTACAAAATAATATATATATAATGTCTTCAATGAAAATATTAAAAAGCATAGGAAGGATAGCTTTTAATAGTACTATTTTTAATAGCAGTGTTAATCTCTTTTAATATTATATCACCCTGCTCCATCAGATCTTGCAAGGGGGGGTCTGCTGTGGCTACCATTGGCCATGAGCTACTTTGGTGGGTCAGAGATATGCTTTCTCTGCTGTGATGCCAGTCTTATAGAATATTCTTCCCCCCAAAGTATTAGGGATATATTTGAAAGGTCTCTAAATAAAATCTGCCAATTTGTTGATCAGCTGTGCTTCAAGGATGATAAAAAATCCTCTCAAATTACTTTTAAGATGCAAACATGTAGAGAATGTTACCAAACTACTGAGGCAACTTCACAAGTAGCTGAAAATGCAGAGGAGTTCATTGCAGTTTTGGAAGAACCTGATATTAACTTTTACTAATATGGTTTAAATATATACTTCTCAACACAACTGAAAGAAGAGCGTCAAGAAAAAAGACAAATTTGTGACTTTTTCTTTAAGAACATTAACAAGGTTGAGGATTTTGTGATAAAAAGGAAGGCCTATAACCCATTGGTAAAACTTCCAGAGGAGAAAAAAAAATTACTCCATGAAGATAAGCTGGAAGGAGTGACAAATTTAATGAGTTAACTGGAATTAAGATGGATTTTTCTTTGTTTGATATGTGTAACTGAAAGAAAGGTTTAATCCAAAATTTGAAAATGTAATATTTATATATATTATATGTTATTGAAAATGTATTTGAGACTACCTGTATTAAGAGAGTTTGAAAAATGATGTTCCAGTCTAAAGAAAATTGTGTGTTAAAAAGGTTGTTTATAAAAGAAAAAAATATTATTCTATAAGAGTAGTTAGGAGGGAGGGATCTAAATTTAATACTGAAGTTTAAAGCTTGTATAGTAAGAAGTCAAAGAAAAAGATGCATTAGAAAATTTTGACTTAAAAAAAGTGTTTTAAAAAAAGTTTAGTACTTTAAAAAAAAAGGTGAAAAAAGGTTTTTTTTTCTTCAGTAAGGTCAAAGAATTTGAAAGAATACAATGAATCTTGTTAATGAAAATGGTGACAGTTCACCAAGATTATTAGGTACAAATAGAAATACATACTATTTCCATAACAAGGAAGATAAAACAAGAATGGTTAAATTGTTTATTTTATTTAAAGAGGAAAATATCTTCTCATTTGGATATCACTTCTGAATTTTGTGCTTGTGATGAAAAAAATGTAACTTTGACTTTAGTTTTGTTGATCAGAAAAATCTGTCATTATAGAAAAGGCTAGTTATAAATATATAATGTGTAATCTTAAACACACACACACATATATATACTTATACACACACATACACATGTGTAAAAGCAAAGAGGTTGGAATGTTTTTATCTTGTACTGTGCTAAGAAGAGTCGGAAGTCAATGCCTTTTTTTCCCCTTGTATCTCACACCCTCCTTTCCCCGCTCTTTTTCCTTCCCTTATAATTTCCTATTTTTATCTTTCTTACCTTTGTATTTTATATAATAAAACAAATTTTTAAAAATTGTGACCAGAATATTCTCCCCCCCCACCAATTAGATTGATTTTGACATTCCAAAAGGCCTTCAAAACCTGGTTGTGTGGCCAGGCATGAGTCTCTCATAGATTCAGAGACTTGATTATATGCCGTTCAGAAGATTTATTGCTCAAGCCTATACACAGGAATCCAATCAACTAAAGTTCACTACTAAATTGGCACCAGAAAAGGTTCAATAAAATTCAAGAGTGGTTGGACATGGACCATTTATGGCAACATAATGATTCTAAGCTGATGATACACTTAACTTTGCCTCAGAGTTCCTCCTACTCTTCTCCTACATCTTCACTTTGATTGTATTTTAGATTTACAGGGTATTTTTCATTACAGTCTTTTATATTTGTATTTGCTGTTTTAAAAATCTATTGTTATGCACTGTCCACAGGTGCTTTCAGTGTAATAAATGTCTATATAAATTTGATTAATATGTTTTTTAATGGAGAGAGGATCCCATGAAAACAAAGATGCTAAAGGCTCATAAAAGTCATAACATGGTCTTGATTTAAAATACTCAACACTGAATTTGGAACCTGCTTAGTCAATAAGTTTGCAAGGTAATCCAGCAATATCTAAATTCTAGAAACAATTATGGGATTATGGAAGTAGGAGCTCCGGGGTCATAAAAGAATAAATTATCTGGTAATTTTAAGGATACTCCAGTAATCCCTTCCTTGCTGTAGAAATTGGCCCCTATAAACAACAATAGAATAGAATAGAATAGAATTTTTATTGGCCAAGTGTGATTGGACACACAAGGAATTTGTCTTGGTGCATATGCTCTCAGTGTACATAAAAGAAAAGATACGTTCATCAAGGTACAACATTTACAACACAATTGATGATCAATATATCAATGTAAATCATAAGGATTGCCAGCAACAAGTTATAGTCATACAGTCATAAGTGGAAAGAGATTGGTGATGGGAACTATAAAACGATTAATAGTAGTGCAGATTCAGTAAATAGTCTGACAGTGTTGAGGGAATTATTTGTTTAGCAGAGTGATGGCCTTCGGGAAAAAACTGTTCTTGTGTCTAGTTGTTCTGGTGTGCAGTGCTCTATAGCGTCGTTTTGAGGGTAGGAGTTGAAACAGTTTATGTCCAGGATGCGAGGGATCTGCAAATATTTTCTATATTTAGATTCTAACAATCTTAGAATCATAAACTCCTAGGGCTGGAAGGGATCTCAGAGGTGATCTAGTTCAACGCCCTGCTCAAGGCAGGAGACCTTATACCATCTCAGAAAAATTGTCTATCTTCTTCAAAACCTCCACTGATAGAGCATGCACAACCTTCTAGAGGCAAGCCATTCCACTGATTAATTGTTCTCATTGTCAGGAATGTTTTCCTTAATTCTAGGTTGGCTCTCTCTGTGTTGTAAATGTTGTACCTTGATGAACTTATCTTTTCTTTTATGTACACTGAGAGTGTATGCACCAGGTATCTTTTCTTTTATGTACACTGAGAGCGTATGCACCAAGACAAATTCCTTGTGTGTCCAATAACACTTTGCCAATAAAAATTCTATTCTATTCTATTCTATTCTATTCTATTCTATTCTATTCTATTCTATTCTATTCTATTCTATTCTATTCTTTAATGATCTTAATGATTTACAGGCAATTCTGTTAACTAACAGTTCCTGATAGAACAACCAATCTTTTTCAGAATTATTCTCTCCAAAATTGAATTTTTCACTGAAACCCCCTTTTTCTTTTTAAAAATCTCCCTTCCAGGGCACTGTAAAAGGCTTCCACCTCCTGTTTCTTAAACTCTTTTGTCTTGAGAAATCATTTAATTTGTTTCCCAGTGGTGCTAAGCAAAGAAGGATAATGTGTGGTACTCCAGATGTGCATGGAGTTCCTGATCTGTCCATCATCAGACATTAAGACTTCTGTCACTTAATGTAGAAGAGGCTGAATCGAAATGGATTTCTCGAGACTTTGATGGAGAAAAAAAATTGCAAATCAACAAACCAACAAGACAGTATGGCTGTTTTGTTTTCTGTGACACATTCTTCCACCGACTTTCCCCAGCCTGAACAGCCTAATGTCTTTCCTTGGGAATGATTCAAAGAAGGAAAGTCAAGGAGACAGTCTGGCCTAGTGATTAAGGAACAAGGCTAGAAATTGAGAGACCTTGAGTTCCAGTCTTTCTTTAGCCATGAAAGCTGGTTGGGTGACTTTGGGCCAATTCCTCTCTCTCAGCCCAATTTACCTCACAGGGTTATTGTTGTGGGGAAAATAGGAGGAGGAAGGGGTGGTGGATATGTTTGCCGTCTTGAGTTACTTATAAAGATAATGAAATAATGATACAAATAAATAAATAACTATGCCCCACAGTAGGGGGAAACACGATTGATTAAACCAGCAGCAAGAAAGTAACTTAGAATGTGCAAAATTCTGTTTGTGAACAGAGAATGTTCTGTACAAGAACAGCTGGCTGTGATAATCTCTAACTAAGTCTAAAGATGTGTATTTCAGGTTTGGGTCACATCAGTGGTGGGATTCAAAAAATTTTACTACCTTGTTAAAACTTTTTCAATAAAAAAAATTACTACCGGTTCTGTGGGCGTGGCTTGGTGGGCGTGACATGGCTTGGTGGGCGTGGCTTGGTGGGCGTGACATGGCTTGGTGGCATGGCAGGGGAAGAATACAGTAAAATCTCCATTCCCACCCCACTTCAGGGGAAGGTTACTGCAAAATCCCCATTTCCTCCTGATCAGCTGAAACTCAGGAGGCAGAGATTAGATGGGGGCGGTGCCAATCAGAGGTGGGATTTACCGGTTCTCCGAACTACTCAAAATTCCGCTACCGGTTCTCCAGAACTGGTCAGAACCTGCTGAATACCATCTCTGGGCCACATATACAGGTAGCCCTCGACTGATGATCATTTGCTCTAATATTAGCAGCTTCAGGCCTGGATGGGATGCAGTTGGGAGACACCAGGAGTTCCTTGGAATGCGATATCCAGGGGTACTGAAAAAAAACCACCCTAAAAGAAAACAGTATGGCTGGTGGGGAATTCTGGGAGTTGAAGTCCACCCATCTTAAAATGGCCAAGGTTGAAACACTGGCCTAAACAATAACAAATTCAGCAATGGCTAGTGTTATGACCATATGCCAGAAAACCATAACTCCCAGTCTCTCTTTTCATTTGGACTTGTTCCCTGATCAATATTTGACATGTAGGTCAAGTGATATCTGGATGGTCACAGTTTGATGTTCAATATCAAGTGTAAGTTCCTCAGGTATCCTATGAGCTGGATTAATAAGAGTATATTTAGATCTTTTTCTATAATTATTCGTAGCTCATAGCCTTCCCTCCTTTGGGGAGGGAAATGACTTACAATGGGTTACAATAAAGTCTTCAGATACATATGCCTAGATAGGTTTCGACATTG
Source organism: Ahaetulla prasina (assembly GCF_028640845.1). Taxonomy (NCBI): domain Eukaryota; kingdom Metazoa; phylum Chordata; class Lepidosauria; order Squamata; family Colubridae; genus Ahaetulla; species Ahaetulla prasina. The sequence continues at coordinate 22,006,527 of NC_080549.1, read as the reverse complement.
TCCTCCATTATGGTTCATGATGAAGTCATGTGTAGCTGTTATCTGAAAGGCAGACTCAGTGTGCATTGAACATAACTGTGACACAAACCCCATGTGTGTACTTATTCTATTTAATACCGAGCAGGGGGTTAGCACTACCTCTATTCTCACATCCATTTCTGCATTCAAGAAATACAGGTAGTCCTCAACTTATGACCACAACTGAGCCCAATATTCCTGTTGCTAAGCGAGACACTTGTTACGTGAGTTTTTTCCCCATTTTATGACCTTTCTTGCCATATTTGTTAAGTGAATCACTGCAGTTGTTAAGTTAGCAACATGGTTGTTAACTGAATCTGGCTTCCTCCATTGACTTTGCTTGTCAGAAGGTTCGCAAAAGGGGATCACATGATCCTGGGACAATGCAACCGTCATTAATACGTGCCAATTGCCAAGCGGCTGACTTTTGATCACGTGACCATAGGGATGCTGCAACGGTCGTAAGCGTGAAAAATGGTCATGTCCTTTTTTCAGTATCGTCGTAACTTTGGATGGTCGCTAAATGAACTGTTGCAAGTCAATGACTACCTGTACCGTTACAGGACTAATGACTGGGAAAGGAAAGGGTGTAGAAGGTAGGCAGACAAGGAAGAGAAGACTTACTGTGAATTCCCCAGTGACGGCATCAAAGCCAACATGGATTGTGTGCTCGAAGTCTGAAGGGAGAGAAATTTCAGGACGTTCCTTTTCTTTCTTCTTATTGGCTGGGGGCAAAACGTTAACAACCATTTATATTTCTGTGTAGTCATTTGTTCATCGATTTTCCTGTCTGGTTTATTCAAAGCAAGAAATAGAAGGGCAGGAAGAATAAAATAAAATTGGATTCGAAAGGATCCTTGGCAAATACAACCTAAGGAGCTTTATGCATTCATCAGATTTTGAAGCATTTTCTGCTTTGCCGCTTAACTGAATGGAAATACCAATCAATTTTTGTAGCTCAGGCTTGAAATCAGGGGTCCTCGGTGGTCTCTGAACCTGGTTGTTTTCTTGCAGACATTTTATTACTCAAACTAGGTAGCATTATCAGTGCTAAAGGGGAGTGGGCATTGTGGAGAGGAGGAGGAGGAGGAGGACTGCTTGGTTGTTTTCTTGCAGATGTTTCATTACCCAAACAAGATAACATCATCAGTTCCAGAAGGGAGTGGGTATATTGTGGAGAGAAGGAGAAAAAGAAAGAACAGGAGGAGGGGGAGGAGGATTGTGGGGTCCTTGATGTGCTCTGACTTGGTTGTTTTCTCGCAGATGTTTCATTAACCATAACATGGTAACATCATCAGTGCTAGAAGGGAATGAGGTTTGCTCTCCTTGTAGCACTGTTGATGTTACCTAGTTTAGGTAATGAAACATCTTCAAGAAAACAACCAAGCTCAGAGAACACCAAGAACCCCTGAATGGAAATACCACCCTAACAGCACCATCTCAATGAGTTTTCCCAGAACCTGGATCACACATGACATTAAACCATAGTTTGTTCATGATCCTGATATGGAATCCATCAATTATGGCACGATGTGTGAAGCCAGGTGCTATCATTTAATCTTCAAAGATTATGCATAAAATCTTGGCTTAATCCCGGATGACTGGAGTTGTCTATACAAGAGATTTGGTTCCTCTTTATGAGCCCCATGTTCTGTACAGGAGCATCCACAGGGAAATCAAAATAGCACTTAAACATAGTGACAGAAATTATGTTCTGGAGTAATTATGGAGATAGACATGAAGAAATATATGACATTATGAAAAAAATATGGAGAAATGTTTATTTTAAAAAATCTCAGAAGAAACTGGCTATTGTTCCTCTTTATAGATATGCCAAGGTCTCATAAAGGTTGAGATGCCAACAAGGAAAGTCAGCATAGATCAATTAAAAAATCTCATCTTAATGCATAAGTAATATCTTCATTGAAAAATTCATTTAACCCAAGAATTAAAGATGGATCAGAAAGTCTATATTTAACCTCTCTGTCTAAGGAATGGCATTTTTTTTTATTTTTTTAGCCAACATCACATCCTGCACTTAAGAGGAAAGGAATTATAATGGGAAGACATAGCAAGCTTAAACACCAAGATGTCACTCAATTAAACTGCCGACCGAGACAGAGAGAGATTATTTTGGAATTCCATGTGACACGTACCTCATCCTAGAGTTAAAAATAAGTAACTGAAAAGTGCTGATGCTCCAACTGATGCACTTTTAAGAAACTTTCCAAATGCTCAGAATGTGGGTGCACATCCTCTGCTAAGTTGTGAGATGGGGGAAGAGGAAGGAGGAGGAAGAAGAGGAGAAAGAGGAAGATGAGGAGAAGGATGAAGAGAAGGAAAAGGAGAAGGAGAAGGAGAAGCCTACATTCACAATTTAACACTGGAAGGAACAGGTGATTGAGGGACCCAGCTCCAGAGAACGTGTCCTAATCAAAATAGATAATTCTGAGATGAACTGACAGTCCAATTAAATTTCTTAATTCATAAGGGCCGTAATAGCTCAGGCTGTAAGGAGCCTGTTATTAGAACACAGCAGCCTGCAATTACTGCAGGTTCAAGCCCGGCCCAAGGTTGACTCAGCCTTCCATCCTTTATAAGGTAGGTAAAATGAGGACCCAGATTGTTGGGGGGGGCAATAAGTTGACTTTGTAAATATACAAATAGAATGAGACTATTGCCTTATACACTGTAAGCCGCCCTGAGTCTTCGGAGAAGGGCGGGATATAAATGTAAATTAAAAAAATAAATAAATAAGCAATTCACTCAGTTATAAAGTTTGAGCATGCTACCTTGTAATTTTTCAGAATTGGTTCATGGCCCAGAGGGGGTCTCAACCTATCAAACTATGGCTTATTCCATAAAGGTTGGTTCAGCAAAAAATAGCTAAGTATGACTTATGAAGCTGTTTGCTATAAATCAGACTTACAGCCCCAGGCCCCAGGTGGCCCTTTGCCTGTCCGTGTCTGACATGCTTGAGGTCAATCGGAACAGTCCCAGTTCCTGTGGCCCATCCCTGCTCCAAATGATTTGCTATATACTAAATGCCATTTATTATATATTCAAAGCAATTAAAATAAACAGAGCATGGTTGAAGTAATTTTTATGAGTCTAGCCAGATGTTGGGGGGAGTCACAAAAATGAAGATGGCCATTGCACCTACAAAATCAAACCCCTGTCCCTTTTAACATGCAACACATGAATGGCACAAGTAAAAATGAGGCACAGTTCCAAAGACACGGTGGCAGCCACTATCTTGACAATTTTGCCCTCCCCGGACCACCCTGCAGAAAATCAAGCCTGAGGAAAATAGAGGCCAGGAGTCTTTTGCTAGGCCAATACGTTACTTTTATCTCCTCCAGGGAAGATGGAGCGCAGGCGAGCTTTCCTATTCTTCTCTTCGGGAGCCATGGGAAGCGGTTTGGAACTGTGGTTTAGGGCTGAAGAATCTCGATTGTTACTGTTCATTCTCAAAGGAGGTGCAGGAGGTTTTTCTTCAGTATCCAGGCTTTCAGACATCTTCAGCAATTCTCACAGCTTCCTGGCAAGCAAAGAAAGGGAGGAAAGGAGAAGAGAGAAGTGAATGAATGGTGGTTACAAAAAATAGCAAAGCTGAAACAAACCAGAGATGTTAGAGTAATGATTTAGTATGTCTTGAGAAAAGGACTAGGAGTGACATGACAGCAGTGTTCCAATATTTGAGGGTCTGCCACAAAGAGGGGGGGTCAACCTATTTCCCAAAGCATCTGAAGGCAGGAGAAGAAGCAATGGATGGAGAATAATCAAGGAGAGAAGCAACCTAGAACTAAGGAGAAATTTCCTGACAGTGAGAACAATTAACCAGTAGAACAGTTTGCCTTCAGAAGTTGTGAATGCTCCATCACTGGATGCTTTTAAAAAAAGATTGGACAGCCATTTGTTTGAAATGGTATAGGGCAGTGATGGGTAACCTTTTCCGGACCAAGTGCCCAAACATGCACACATGCACACGAATGCGCACATGTGCATCCCCAAATCCCCAAAATGCAATGTGTGTGCAGGCCCCGTGCATGTGCCCTGCCTCTGCACATGCGCCCCGCCCCCTCGTGCCTGCATGTGCAGCCCTTGCACATATGTGCACCCTTCTGCATGTGCCCCGACCCCTGCACATGTGCGTGCAGACTCTCCACACTCACCCTGCATATGCGTGGCAGAGACCTGAAGATTAGCTGGCTGGTGGGAGGCATGTGCGCATGCGCAACGGAGCTGAAGTGGGGGGATGGCTCACGTGCCATCAGAGAGGGCTCTGCATGCTACCCAGTGGTGGGTTGCTCCTGATTCGGTCCAGTTCTATAGAACCGGTAGTAAAACTGGTGGGAGGCTCCGCCCACCCACCACAACGTCATCTATGCATGCACAGAAGCATGCACACGCGGTCCCATTGCAAACAGGTAGTAAAGGTAAGTAGAACCTACCCCAGGCCACCTCTGACACGCGTGCCATAGGTTCACCATCACGGGTATAGGGTCTCCTACTTGAGTAGGGGGCTGGACTAGGAGACCTCCAAGGTCCCTTGCACCTCCGTTGTTCTGATATTCTGTTTTGTCCTTCCAGGTAGGCTTAAGGTTGTGCTACTAACAATCCAACTATTGTATTAGCTATTACAAACTCATAGTTTGATATCTTGGACTACAAGTAGCAAGGGACAAAAGTTCTATGGTACCACAAAGCTGCATCAGATGCCATCTTAATTTCTCAAACTGCCCCAGAGCAGCATGGTGGCATTATGGGAAATTCAACTGCTTGGCATTGGCCAGAGAAGACCTCACAGAAACTGGGACTTCAGAATATTTTCCCTGGTTGAGAAAAAGGTTGGGTCACTACATAACAACCTTGCTGGATTCTATTTTCAATCTTTTTTTCCTCCGCAACATAATGTTTCTACTTCTTTGCAGTGTGCCACTGACCCAGACATCACAACTGTCGGCTTGCAGTGAAACCCTTTCACAAACACGTTAAATGAATCTCAACTGGATTTTAATTAAACCAAGGGCTGCAGTAATTTGAAACTCTGGAGCTAATCAAAGAACAGGTGGGAATAAAGAGACAAGGGAATTTATTGAAGCAAAGTGCCCAAATCAAGATTAGCAATAAGAACTGGTCACTTATATTCATGCAATTCTTTGAGGTGAATTCATATAGGTGTAGGCACGCAACTCAACAACTCCATTCAGAACTTTCTGCAGCTTGGAGAAATGTTTCAAATGAGTGTTGATTCTTTCTTCCCCATATGGTATATAACAAAACAGATCTGAATGAACAAAGAAGTCATTTAAACCAAGAGAGGTAAGAGATGGGAAGTCAAAGAACAGCAATTGTAGTGTGCTTAAATAATAATAAAATAAATTAATTAATTAATGGTCTCATATGGAGTAAATAGCAAACTTTTTATCTGGAGGAAAATCTGGATAATTAAAGAAAAGACCTCCCTTCCACAAGGAGCATCTTTTGGGAATGTTCTCTGACAAGTTGATGGACTAAATTCATGTAGCTACCAAGCACGGAAGGGAAATACTTCTGTTGAAGCTTGCTAATGGTGTTCCTGATGTTGTGGATTGTAGATAGATCAGATGGAAACAACCATTTGACCAGTTTGTGATATTTGCCACTATTCGTTTTGGATAACTGCTATGCAGAAAAATCATGCCTTGAAAGCCAGGAATAAAACATAGAATAACAGGGATGGAATCTGTTGTATTTATGTTCTATTGCCTGTTTCCCACAAAGAAACAGGAGGGGAATCCATCAATGATACTAGATATTAGATGACCAGATGTTAAGACATGGATTGGGACAATCGTTTCCCCTCAGATGCTTCTGGACTTCAATTCTCTGCATTCTTTTCCCATGAAAGCTCTTCAATGGGCCTTACCTTTCACAAAACTGCAAGACTTCCAGATTATGTGAGGTCTTCTTGCAAGGACAGGTATATTTCAATAATCCCAATGTGTCTGATGAGTAATCCTGAAATGCTAAAATCAACCTACAGGTGCTCTCACAAAATTGCTGCTCAGTTAGGTGAAGTCAGATAAAATAGAGCTGTGATCCAGGAAGTAAACTGGAGAGAGTATTTCCCACCAGCCTCTAATCTATCCAGATGTTCTTGGGCAGATGGGTGTGCCTCCAAACAAACATATAGACCACGGGTGTCTAACTTCGGCAACTTTAAGACTTGTGGCCTTAACTCTTTTTACTCTTCATTATCTTCATAAATGACTTAGATGAGGGAATAGAATGGGAACTCATCAAATTTGCAGATGACATTAAACTTGCAGGAATAGCCAACAGCCCTGAAGACAAACTCAAGATCTAAAAAGATCTTGACAAACTTGAACAATGGGCCCTGTCCAACAAAATGAATTTCAATGTGGAGGAAAAAAAGTTTTACATTTAGGTAGGAAAAAAATCAAATGTATACGTTTGTATTCAGGGGTTGCCACAAAGAAGAGGGAGTTGGGCTGTTCTCCAAAGCACCTGAGGGTAGAACAAGAAGCAATGGGTGGAAACTGATCAAAGAAAGAAGCAACTTAGAACTAAGGAGAAATTTCCTGACAGTTAGAACAATTAATAAGTGGAACGACTTGCCTGCAGAAGTTGTGAATGCTCCAACACTGGAAATTTTTAAGAAAATGTTGGATAACCATCTGACTGAGATGGTGTAGGGTTCCTGCCTAGGCAGGGGGTTGGACTAGAAGGCCTCCAAGGTCCCTTCCAACTCTGTTGTTATGTTATGTTAAGTACCAGATTAGGCGAGACTTGGCCAAAAACAGTAACTGTGAGAGGAACCTTGGAGTCCTAGTGGATAATCATTTGAATATAAGTCAGCAGTGTGCGGCGGCAGCCAAAATAGTGAATGCAAACCTGGGTTGTATAAACAGAAGTATAGAATCAAGGTCATGTGAAGTATTAGTACCGTTTTATAAAACCCTAGTAAGACCACACCTGGAATACTGCAACCGATTTTGGCCACCATACTACAAAAAAAATGTTGCGACCTTGGAAAAAGTTCAGAGAAGAGTAACTAAGATAATCAAAGGCCTGGAGACTAAAACATTTTATTTATTTTATTTTATTTATTTATTTTGTCACAGCAGTATATATAAGCATAAGTATGAAGTAACTGTATAATATAAAAGCATATATAAGAGTATAAGTATGAAATAACTATATAAATTGGATATAATGAAAGGAAACAGTAGGACAGGAACGGTAGGCACATTTGTGCTCTTATGCACGCCCCTTAAAGTCCTCTTAGGAATGGGGTGAGGTCAACGGTAGACAGTTTTTGGTAAAAGTTTTGGGGATTTTAAGTAGATACCACAGAGTCTGGTAGTGTGTTCATTAATAAACTCTGTTACTGAAGTCATATTTTCTGCAATCAAGATTACAGCGGTTAACATTAAGTTTAAATCTATTTTTTACTCTTGTATTGTTGTGATTGAAGCTGAAGTAATCCTCAACAGGAAGGACATTGCAATAGATGATTCTATGAGTTAAACATAGATCCTGTCGAAGGCAGCGGAGTTCTAAGTTTTCTAAACCCAAGATTTCAAGTCTGATGGTATAAGGTATTTTGTTATATTCAGAGGAGTGGAGAACTCTTCTTGTAAAATATTTCTGTACACGTTCAATTGTACTGATGTCTGAAATGTGGTATGGGTTCCAGACAGGCGAGCTGTATTCAAGTATTGGTCTAGCAAATGTTTTATAAGCTCTGGTTAGTAGTGTACTGTTTCTGGAGAAGAAGCTACGTAAGATTAGGTTAACAACTCTTAATGCCTTTTTTGCGATGTAGTTGCAGTGGGCTTTGGCTCTTAGGTCATTGGATATGAAGACTCCAAGGTCTTTGACTGGGTGGGGGTCATCTGTAAGGTAATGTCCGTTGAGTTTGTATTTAGTATTTGGATTCTTTTTTCCAATGTGTAAGACAGAGCATTTGCTGGTTGAGATTTGGAGTTGCCAGGTTTTAGACCATTCTGACACAAAGTCAAGGTCTTTTTGAAGAGTAGCTGTATTATTGGTAGCGTTAAATAGTTTGACATCATCAGCTAAGAGAACACAATTACTTTTAATATGGTCACAGAGATCATTAATGTATAATATGAAGAGTGTTGGTCCAAGAACACTGCCTTGGGGAACACCGCTATTGACAGGAACAGGATTTGATAGGGTACTGCCTACTTTGACCATTTGTTGTCTGTTTGACAGGAATGCTGTTAGCCAATTCTGGAGGGGTCCGGAGCTGCCGTAGGATTTTAAGTTTTAGGAGAAGTTTGTTGTGTACCACTGAGTCAAAAGCTTTACAGAAGTCTATGTATATTGCATCTATTGTTTTGCCTTGATCAAGATTTGTAGTCCATATGTTTTTGCAGTGAAGAAGTTGTAAGTTACATGATATTTTTTTTCTGAAACCAAATTGTTTATTAGAGAGTAGACTGTTTGTTTCTAGGTGGAGGGTAATGGATTGGTTGATGATAGATTCCATAACTTTACAGGTGACACAGTATAGAGAGATTGGTCTGTAATTTTCAACTAAGCTGGGGTTTCCTTTTTTGAAGACAGGGATGACTGTGGCTAGTGACCAAAGTTTGGGAAGGGAACTGGTTGTAAAGGCTTTTTCAAAGATTATGCTTAGGGGTTTTGCTATATTAGTGGAAAGTCTTTTTAAGAAGTATGCACATAGTCCATCAGGTCCTATAAATAGGGATTGTTTCAATTTGCGAAGAGCTTTTTCAACATTTTCTTCAGTGAAATCTATATGTGTTAGGTCGTTTTTGGTGCGGTTGGGAAATTTCGGGTATGAGCCATTGCTGTTGACATTGAGCCGAAGAATGTGTTAAAGAGGTTTGATTTAACTGTTTCATCATTATTTTTTTTGCCATTAGGTTCTTTTAGTAGTGGGATGGATCTCGAGTCATTAAGTTTGTTATTTACAAAATTATAAAAAGCACGATTAGAATTTGTGCGCAGAAGGTCTTCTTCTTGCTTGGTGTGGTAATTTGTGCATTCAATTTTTATTTGGTTGCATATATCTCTGTAGCGGTTTTTGAAATTAGCTACATGCCCCTTTTTGTTAACATTAACATATTAATTAACATATTAATTAACATATGAAGAATGGCTGCAGGATTTGGGTCTGGGTAGTCTAAACAAAAGAAGAATTAGGGGCACCATGATAGTATTTTAGGGGCTGTCACAAAGAAAAGGGTCAAATTATTCTCCAAAACACCAGAAGGCAAGACAAGAAACAATGGTTGAAAACTAATCAATCTGGAATCAAGGAGAAACTTTTTAACAGTGAGGACAATTAACTAGTAGAATAGCTTGCCTTCAGAAATCATGGGTGCTCCATCACTGGATGTTTTTAAGAAGAGACTGGACAGTCACTTATCTGAAATGGTATAGGTTCTCCTGCTTGAACAGGGGCTGGACTAGAAGACCTCCAATGTCTCTTCAAGATCTATTCTATTCTAACTCCCAGAATTCCCCAGGCAGCCTTGGTCCCCTGATCTAGGCTATGGGTCTCTATCATTTCTTTCTTTCTTTCTTTCTTTCTTTCTTTCTTTCTTTCTTTCTCTTTTTCTATCTATCGATCAATCGATCAATCTATCATGTGTATATAATTTTATTCAAAAAACTAAAATACAAAAACCAAAGGGATTTTTTAATTCACATTTTTTAATGTTCTTGTCTAGTTTTTTTTATTGTCTTTATTAAATTATTTTCCTTTGGTCTCTATCATTTTTTTCCTTCTAACAAGACCTCTTCATTCATGGGGGCCCAGGAACAATGTCGGAAATAAAACCTCATGCTTTGCTTTGCAGCATAGTAACTTCCAACTCCAAATGTCTTTTATTGGAATGAATGCTAAAATATAGATAGATAAATTAAAAAAACATGGATGGATGGATGGATGGATGGATGGATAGATAGATAGACAGACAGACAGACAGACAGACAGACAGACAGACAGACAGACATAATTAGATAGATTGATTGATTATTTATTTGAAGGGTAATACCAATTCTAGAATACAGCTCACCTGTTTGGAACCCTCACCATATCTCTGATATCAATACAATTGAACGTGTCCAGAAATATTTTACAAGAAGAGTTCTCCATTCCTCTGTAAACAACAAAATACCTTATCCCACTAGACTTGAAATCCTGGGCTTGGAAAACTTGGAACTCCGTCGCCTTCGACAAGACCTAAGTTTAACTCATAGAATCATCTATTGTAATGTCCTTCCTGTCAAAGACTACTTCAGCTTTAATTGCAATAATACAAGAGCAACTAACAGATTTAAACTTAATGTTAACCACTTTAATCTAGATTGCAGAAAATACGACTTCTGTAACAGAATCATCAGTGCTTGGAATACTTTACCTGACTCTGTGGTCTCTTCTCATAATCCTAAAAGCTTTAACCAAAAACTTTCTACTATTGACCTCACCCCATTCCTAAGAGGACCATAAGGGGCGTGCATAAGCGCACAAACGTGCCTACCGTTCCTGTCCTATTGTTTTGTTTTTTTTCTTCTTTCTATATATATATAGATAGATAGATAGATATAGATAGATAGATAGATAGATAGATAGATAGATACATATATCTTCCTATATATATATATATATATATATATATATATATATATATATATATATATATATATATATATGCTTATATCTTTATATACTATATAACCTTTCTGTATGATAGTTACGTATATTGTTGTGACAAAATAAATAAATAAATAAATAAATAAATAATAGATATCATGTCTTGTACTTCCTGCCTGCCTGCCTGCCTGCTAGCTATCTACCTATCGATATCTACCTGCCTACCTAGCTAGTTAGCTAGCTATCACCTGTATCTTTTGGTACAGCAACCAAACAAGACAGTTACTGTTTCAAACAGATAGTCAGGACTGCAAAAAGAATAATTGCAACCAGCCTGTCTTCCATTGAGGACCTATATACTGCACGGATCAGGGGGAGGGCTGAGAAAACATCTACAGACCACTCAAATCATCATAAACTATTTCAACTCCTCCCCTCAGGACACCACTACAGGGCATTCATACCAAAATAATTAGACACACAGACAGTTTTTTCCTCTGTGCCATCACCCTGCTGAACATTTAATTCCACAGTTCTATCTTATATCTAAGACCATTAACCTTCTCATCTTTTCTACCACCTTCTCCTATTGTTATCTTATGATCATTTTATTTCAGTGTTTGTATGTAGCCTGAGACCTTATGCATCGAAGACAAATTCCTTTTGTGTCCAATCACACTTGGCCAATAAAGTATTCTATTTTATCCTAAATAAAACCCAGCCTGCCACTCAGCCTGAGGGCATCAAAAGAAGCCTCTGCAGCCTCTTTGAAATTGACAGGTGCAGGCAGACAAACTCAAGGGCAAAGGGACCTCAATTCCAGTGCGCACCTGATGTGACTTGAGACCCATGGCACAATTTGAATCATTTGTGCCATGACATCACACTGCACAGCATGGCATTGTGGCTTGGACTAGAAGTCTCTCTTTGCTTAAGGGAGCTGCCAGGAGCTTTAAAAATAAACCAAATGTTGAGGATGGCAGTTTTTTTCTTGGCTTGAAAGCAACTGTATGTTCTCCAGCGCAGATCACGTTCCTGCCTGCAAATCTTGGCCCATCAAGGGAATAAGGGCAGACTTTTGATGATGCAATCAAATGTTTGGCCGGCTGGCAACAAAATGCTTTAGCAGCTTCCAGGGAGCAAAGCAAAGATATGGGTTACTCACACGCCATCCATTTGTAAACAAAAGTCAGTTTGCTAACTATCCCTCCCAGGAGACTTTTGTAATAGGAGTCTTTACAAAGACTTCTATTAATGGGTCTTGACCCAAATAGCTGATGGTGTCATTGTTTCTTAGACCCTGAATTCAGCACTAGATTTTTATTTGAGATCTCAGCTGTGTTTCAGGCATCCAATATGACACAAGCACCATTCTTTGTACCAAATGCAGGCAAAAAGATCTATGATCATATCATCACAATATTTTGATGGAGACAAAACCAGCAAGAAAGCATATGGGTTACTCCAACAAGCGACACCAGGCTAAAATGTGGTAGTTTGCTGACAGCGTGTGAAGTTGAGCATCACACTGCATGATAATACATTAGTTTAACGAGTGCATACTATGTAAACATGGAATTTCTGTTTTGTTGGTGCAAATTTTTCATTTAATTTTTCATTTTCATTTTATTTGACAAACAAAAGTTACAAATTCAAAAAAAGAAAAATAACAAAATCAAAATATGACAAGGAAAATAGACAATTTAGAGTTAAGTCACTCTGTGAGTCTGGCCATAAAAGCTAAATTGAATATTCATTGTTAGGAGGAAGATGTTAGGTGATACAGAAGTGACTGGAAAGCACAGGTAGTCCTCGACTTAAAACAGTTTGTTTAGTGACCATTCAAAGTTATAACAGCACTGAAAAAAATGACTGCCATTTTTTACACTTATAACTGCAACAGCATCCCCATCCCTTGAAGGTCTTTTAATCCAAACCCTTACTGTAGAAGGACAAATGGCTGTCTCTTTTTAAGAGCCTCCCATGATAGAGCACCCACAACTTCTGAAGGCAAATGGTTTCACTAGTTAATTATTCTCATTGTCAGGAAATTTCTCCTTAGTTCTAGATTGCTTCTCTCCTTGATTAATTTGCATCCATTGCTTCTTGTTCTACCCTCAGGTGCTTTGGAGAACAGCCCGACTCCCTCTTCTTTGTGGCAGCCCCTCAGATATTGGAAGACTGCTATCATGTCTCCCTTAGTCTTTCTCTTCATTAGACTAAACATAGCCAGTTCCTGCAACCATTCTTTATATGTTTTAGCCTCCAGCCCCCTAATAATCCTACATGTCAGAATTTTGGTAAAACATCACGCTCAAATTCTAGACTGCAAAATTTCAGGTGTTCCCTAAATAGTGGCAAAGAATTAGCCTTCTACATAATACTTTGCCTCTAGACATCATCTCGAATTTTGCAGTTCAAAGCTGCTAGACCAAGTGAAAATCCACCCCAAATATATTTGGCACTCCTATTACCTTAAGATATATTTAGCAAGGCAGTAAAACCTTCAATGCTTAATCTTTCCCAATTTACTGAGTGTTCATCAAGGTACAACATTTACAACACAATTGATGATCAATATAGCAATATAAATCATAAGGATATCCAAGCATGCAAAGTCTACACTGCACCCATGACAACAGCCTGAAAGGCAGAAATGGTTTACTAATCACAAGAGCTAAAATCAAATATAAAATATGACAGCTGATCCCTCTGCACCTAGAGCAGCACTCCTTATCTAGATCATAAGAAATACAGTAAGTAGCATAGGAGGAAATATTGGCATAAAAACAAAGGCAATTCCATTGCAAAACATTCAACCACTAGACTAATAAAAATTCCAAGGATGCTTTTTCAAGAGGCAACTGGAATTTCTTTGTTTTTCCTTGAAGACATTTTGCTTCTCATCCAAGAAGCTTCTTCAGAACTGAAGAAACTTCTTGGATGAGAAGTAAAACATCTTCAAGGAAAAACAACGACAGTCAGTTACCTCTTGAAAAAGCACCTTTGGGACAACCGTGACCTGGATGACTGAGAATTTCCATAAACTAGTGAAAATATGTTGGTTGCAGGGTGGATAAAAATTGATGATTTAAAAAAATATTAAAAATTGGATTTTTTTAATCAAATGTATTTTAATAAAATGCTTTTGGAGTAAAAAATCTATCTAAAGATAGTTTTCTATTTAAGATACATTAATAATTTAGCATGAAATGGAGCTTATTTATGTAGCACGAAGCTGTATATTCTGCAATATTGGGACTGTCAGTGAGTCAAAAGCCGGTTAAAGGAGGAGCTGCTGTGGGACAGATGACAGTTGCTCTTTAAAAATTACGATTTAAATTGAATTGATTTAAATCAAGCCTTTTTTACTAGTAATTTAAATCGACTTGATTTCAATCAAATCCACCCTGGTTGGTTGGCCCATGTTTTAAAATTTTCTATGTATTTGTTTATAGAACATAAAATAATAGGGTCAGAAGACCTTAGACCTTAGAGGTCTTCTAATCCAACCCTTGCTCAAGCAGGAGACTCCACACCATGCTGGACAAATAGCTGTCCAGTCTCTTCTTGGAAACCTCCCTTGACAGAGCATCTACAACTTCTGGAGACAAGCTGTTTCCTTGAATAATTGTTCCCACTGTCAGGAAATTTCTCCCTAGTTCTAGGTTGCTCTCTCTTTAATAATCTTCCATCCATTACATCTTGTCTTCCCTTCAGGTGCTCTGGAGAATAGGTCAAACTCCTCTTCTCTGTGACAGTCCTTCAAATATTGGAAGACTGCTGTCATGTCACCCCTAGTTCTTCTCTTTGTTAGGCTAGACATACCCAGTTCTTTCAACCATTCATCATATGGTTTAGCTTCCAGTCCCCTAGTATTTTTTGTGGCTCTGGATTAGTTTTATTCTCCACTAAGATTTCAGAGTAGCATACATTTCTCCAATTATTTTCCATGAGCAAAATCTAGTGAGGTAAACCATGATGGGAGTTGCTTTATGATGGAGATGAGCAGTAAATAAATTAATCACTTTCCTAGCTTCCATGTTTTGTTTAATCAGAATATAGAATTACTAGGAGGTATGACCACTGAACTTGGAGAAGACCCATATTGAGGAACATTTTCTTAACCAATAGAACAGAATATGTGTAGCTCAGGGTTGAACTTTGGGGTCCTTGGTGCTCTCAGAGCTGAGTTATTTTCTTGAAGATGTTTCATTGCCCTATTAGATAACATTATTAATGCCAGTCCTAATGATGTTACCTAGTTTGGTAATGAAATGTCTGTAAAAGCAACAACCAAGCTTAGAGAGCACTAAAATCTCCACAGCTTCTTAACCATAACTCCACACCCACTTTAACTAGGACATAGGAACATGATCTACCAGACTAATACTATACCACCGTTACTATTTCGGTTTGCAGAGTACCTTCATAGCAGGGCCAAACTCCAGAATTTTATCATCTAAAACTCATTTTTCTTCATGGGGGTAGTTATTAAGAGGGTGGGGTGAAAGACAAAATCAAGGGGGAAAGATGTGCTGAGCTCAGCTCCACGGATTCAGGCTTTAACAAGTTGATTGTAACCAGTACTGATAAGGCTATCTGCAGTTCTCTTTTGTCACGAAAGACCAGGATGATTCAATTGGGCAGCTGCAGTTAAACTTAGTGTTAGCAAAAAAAGAAGTCCTTAATTCCTTCTACACTGATGGTTTAACTACTATCAGCAGAAAAGCTAAATACACAATCCTCAACAATTCTATCGACATTGCAACAACGGCATAATATGTTTTCCCTTCTCATTTTAAATCTTATAATGAAGATTTATTTATAATGAAATATACCTCCTTATATTTACTCATATATGTGTTTATATACTATATAATCTTTTTGTATGATACCTACATATATTGTTGTGACAAAATAAATAAATAAATAAATAAGTGGTACTGTCTGAAATACAAATAGGGTGTTATTCACCTTCTCTGAAAAATGTATGCAACAAAGAGGTTTAGAGTTTTCAATCATCCTAATATTCCAAAATGGGACTTCATGAGCATTATATTATGACCCTCTACAAGGCTGACAACATAGAAGATAAGGTTGGAAGGGACATTGAAGTTTTCTCGTCCAACATGCTATTCAAGAAGAGATCCTATACTATTCCAGACAAATGGCTGTCCAATATCTTCTTGAAAACCTCCAGTGATGGAGCACCTACAACTTCTGGAGGCAACTTCTGTTCCACTGGTTAATTGTTCTGTCAGGAAATTTCTCCTTAGTTCTAGGCTGCTTCTCTCCTTATTAGTTTCCATCCATTGCTTCTTGTCCTGCCCTCCGGTGCCTTGGAGAATAGGTCAACTCCCTCTTCTCTGTGACAGCCCCTTAAATACTGGAAAACTGCTATAATATTACACTTAGTCCTCACTGTGTTCTTCAATGTTCTCCATGCCATATGAAATGAATGGGCAATTCATGCAGAGATCATTTTTATATCTTGCATGGTCCATGGACAAAAAGTTATCAGAGAGAAAAATCCCTCAGCAACTAAGCTTAACATAACATAATATCCAAGTCAAGTTAGGCTGTATTATATTTCCTGCTTGGCTTCTCTTGCTAGTGAAAATAGCTAAAGAACCTGAAATCCTCCATTTGTGTTTTTTTCACGATACAGCCAAACAAGAATCATAAGTTTTAGAGTTTATTATTCTTAGCTTCACATTTGGGCTTGATCAGAAAAAAACAATGCAAGGTTCCTGAGTCGAGCTGAGTTCTTAAGATTCAAACGATTTTTGGAAGTTCTCCATGAAATGTGATAGTAAGCTAATTGTACGCATAGTTTTCCCCAATATTGTATATCTGGGATAAAGTTAGATTTTCCAAAAGACCTAAATGTAGATATTCCTTTTAAGTTGTGATAATAGCAGTGCTGCTGAAAACTCCATCTGGATAAGTGTGAGAAAACAGATGATAAAGACAAGTGGATTACGAAAAACAAGACCTTCATACACATCCTTCCATTACTGCAAGGATACCACACTATAACTTGTGTCCCAAAGGTACTTTTTCAAGAGGCAACTTCCTGGTTTTTCTTTGAGACATTTTGCTTCTCATCCAAGAAGCTTCTTCAGAGCTGGGGGTCAACCATGACCTGGATGACTGAGAATCTCCATAAATATTTAACTATACTTGTGTGATTTCCATGCAATTCTCTTCTCCTTTGGAGAAAAAAATAAAAGACAAAGTCAAATTCTCCTCAACGAAGGAGAACTTGTAGGAAAAAAATATTTAAGAATATTGCATCCAATTTTGGTCACCACAATATAAAAAAAGATGTTGAGACTTTAACTCTAGAAAAAGTGCAGAAAAGAGCAACAGGGATATTTAGGGCCTAGAAGCTAAAACATATGAAGAACTGTTGCAGGAATTGGGTATGTCTAGTCTAGTGAAAAGGACTAGGGGAGGCATGACTGTAGTGTTCCAATATTTGAGGGGCTGCCACAGAGAAGAGGGAGTCGACTTATTGTCCAAAGCATCTGAAGACGGGACAAGAAGTAATGGGTGAAAACTAATCAAAGACAGAAGCAACCTAGAACTAAGGAGAAATTTCCTGACAGTGAGAACAATTAATCAGTGGAAAGGCTTGCCTTCAGATGTTGTGGGTGCCCCATCACTAGAGGGTTTTAAGAAGAGACTGGACATCCACTTGTCTGGAATGGTATAGGTTTCCTGTTTAAGCAGGGGCTTGGACTAGAAGACCTCCAAGGTCCCTTCCAACTCTGTTATCCTGTAAAAATATTTTGCTTATGTCTGATTTCCATTCAACACCCATTAACCTGGGAAGGAGTTGCTTTCAATCCAACAGAGACCCACTTCTTGAATAAGACTTGGAATTTTTTTTAAAAAATGCTGGAGAATTTCTCTGCCTAGTACGAAATAATACCAACACAGGATTTATGGATTGTTTAGGTGCTCCTGTTGCCAAGGGTGACCAAGTAGGGATGCTTCTCTACTTCCTCACTTGTGACAAGTTTTCCTCAATTTCCTGTCACAAGTCTTTGGAGATTACCTTTGTGTGACTGCACCACGCACGACACTTGCTGGGATTTATTTGCTCAAAACCACAGGTCATCGTCAAACAAGCCACAGACATTTAATCATGGACCTAACTGCTCAGAGAATGACACACTCTGTGAAGGCCAGACAGTTAAGAGCCGGCACATAACTTGAAACATGCAATCATCAGATAATTATAGAGTCTCACAGGCTGAATTGACTCAGAATATTGCAAATTCATGGGCATTACTTAAAGCAAATAATCACCATGGCAGGATATGGCAATTGTTTGGCCTTTGCTGCATCATCTCCTCTAGAGATATCCTCAAAAGGGGGCAGTTTGGAATTATTCATCCCCACAAACCAGAAAAATAAGTAAACATGCTACAAGAGGAAATCTGGAAATCTGATCAGGAAACAAGATTCAAATGGATTTAGGGAATCTAAGGAGAGGTTCCCAACATTTTCCCTTATCTGCCTATCACCTCCAGGATCTGTTTTCTCTTGTGCATATGTCTTTGACCTCATTCTCAGGACATGTTCCCTATTTTTTATCGTTTTCCAAGTTCTCTGACAGCTTCATCTGATCTGCAGCAGTCCTACAGGAGATGTTCCCTTCCTCATGTCTTCCCTGGGGAATGTATGAAAGGAAGGTGCTATGGAGCACAGGTGGGCAGGGAAGACTATAAGATCTTAGGATCTTCTACTGGGATTCTCAGAAGAAGAGGCATCAGAAGCAACTTGCAATCTTCCCTGCTACATTCCCCATTGACTTTGCTTGTGAGAAGATGGTATAGAAAGTTGCCAATGGAGAGCATGTCGCTATGTGTCACCATGATACTGCAATTATGAGGTGAGCACCTGAGTGTCCGGACTGCAGTCAGGTGACACCTGATCATGCAATGACAACTATGACTTCACAGACCAGTCCTAAGTCCCCCTCCTTCAGTACCTTTGTAATTCTGAGCAGTCACCAAATCAGTAGTCATAGCTTGACTACTGTATGGCACTGAAGTTTTGACATGGTAAACTGAGTTAATGTTGGTGGCGAAGAAATAGTTAAGCCTTTGGGTGCAGCAAGGAAGGAAGCAAACTAGTCTCCCCCATATTATTCTACATTTATCTGAAGACATTGAGCAAGCTCATCAGTTGGTTTGAGTTAAGGTATCAATAGCAGGCTGAAGATACTCAACTGCATAGAAGGGAAAGGGGCCACTAACCATTAGAAGACAATAGCTGAGTTTATTGGCAGCTTACTTCATAAATGGCAACTTAGTGCAAGAGAAGAGAAACCTGAGAAGCATTTCATATCATTTAAAGAAGCTCCACCTAAATTTATTAAAAGGGCTGGAAAATTCTTCATGTAGGTTTCAGGATTTTGTTTTTACCCCTGAGTAGCATTCCAGACAGGTGATGCTGCAGAAGAACAACAAAGATGGTTTGGGAACTGGAGGCTAAAACAGATAAAGGATGGTTGCTGGAATTAGGGTATGTCTCGTTTAATGGAAAGAAGGACTAGGGGTGACATTTTAGCAGTCTTCCAATATCTGAGGGACTGCCACAAAGAAGAGGGAGTCAACCTATTCTCAAAGCACCTGAAGGCAGGACAAGAAGCAAAGGATGGAACCAATGATGAATTTCCTGACAATAAGAACAAGTAATCAGTGGAATGACTTACCTCCAGAAGTTGTGAATGCTCCAACACTGGAAGTTTTTAAGAAGAGATTTGACAGCAATTTGTCTGAAATGGTGTAGGGTTTCTTGTTGAACAGGAGGTTGGACTAGATCACTGGTCCCTTCCAACTCTGCTATTCTGTTATCCATCCATCCCTACTTTTCTGAAATTATCTAGTTCTTAGTTCACACCTGTATGATGAGATCAATACAGAAATAGTCTTGGGTTGCCTTTGAGAATTTTGTCTTTCTGACTGCTTGGGATTGCTTTACCTGGTGATTAGGTTTGTTTCCTTGTGTGTCCAATCACACTTGGCCAATAAAAAATTCTATTCTATTCTATAATGTGTAATAGCAGAGGTTCAGAGGAAAGGTAATTTATGACAGTTTTATTGTGTGCTGGACTTTTGTAAATCACCATGAGTAGACTAAATAGATATAAACAGAAAAATAAACAAATTCTCACACTTGCTTTACTTCCATCACCTGCTCTTTGCATGTTAGCAACCTATTCTCTTTCAAATCTAAGGACAAAAATATGCCCTAATTTAATTCTAGTCACTCCCCCACATGTGTTTTCTACATTGAGAAAGGTACAATAAATTTCTTACATTCACAGCATTTTGAATGAAAAGAACCAGGTAGCAAATAAAGAGAAAAACTTCTTGTATATTAGACCTTGGAGTAGACATATTTATGCAATGGAAGTTGAGATGGAGAAACAGTTTGACTTAACAGAAGACTCCTTCCTCTGTTTTTGTAGACCAGGGGTGTCAAACTCGCAGCCTGTGGGCCACATACATCATGCGCCAGCCACACCCATGCTTGGTGTAGCGAGGGAGAAACAAGTTGTGATATGTCACGTGAAGATGTGATGCTGCAGGTTTGACATCCCTGTTGTAGACCAATTTTCTCAACCTTGACAAGTTTAAGATGTGTGGACTTCAACTCCCAGCTCTCAGGCAGGCTGAGGAATTCCAGGAGTTGAAGTCCACAGATCTTTGCCAAAGTGGAGAAAAAGTGTTATAGCGCACCATAAGTAATACATAATGTTAGCGGGCAATATTTTCAGAGATTTACCAAAAGCTGTATTTCAGCTGCTTCTCTACAACACTGCTCCTCCTCTGCAACTGTTAAGATTTTCAGAAAACTTTTTTCCTTTCCTCTCCTCTTAACAGCAAATTATCAGAATAAGTAATTCACCCAGATTCTAGAACTTGCTGTCATAGCAAAAATAAAGCTGGTGCAAAACCACATTTCTCAAAGGATTTTATTTGTTCCTCTCTTGATTTTCATATCAAATTCTCAAGGTGATTAAATTAGTAGACCAGCAACATACTGTGGACATAATATACTTAGACTTCAGCAAGGCATTCAACAAAGTAGACCACAACCTACTTCTTGGTAAGCCAGAAAAAAGTGGGATAGATAGCATCACCACCAGATGGATTTGCAACTGGCTGACAAACCGTACTCAACGAGTAGTCCTTAATGGGTCTAAGTCTACATGGAGAGAAGTAAGCAGTGGGTGCCACAAGGTTTCGTCTTAAGCCCAGTACTCTTCAATAGAATAGAATAGAATTTTTTATTGGCCAAGTGTGATTGGACACACAAGGAATTTGTCTTGGTGCATACGCTCTCAGTATACATAAAAGAAAAGATACGTTCATCAAGAATCATAAGGTACAGCACTTATTGATAGTCATAAGGTACAAATAAGCAATCTGGAAACAAAATCAATATAAATTGTAATGATACAATATCTTCATAAACAACTTAGATGAGGGAACTTACCAAATTTGCAGATGATACTAAGTTGGCAGGAATAGCTAACACCCTAGAAGATAGGCTCAAGATCCAGATGGATCTTGACAGACTTGAACACTGGGCCCTATCTAACAAAATGAAATGCAAAGTAGAGAAAAGTAAAGTTCTACACTTAGGCAAGAAGAACCAAAAGCATACACATAAACTGGGGGAAACCAGGCTTAATAGCAGTGTCCGTGAGAGGGATCTTGGAGTCTTAGTGGACAGTCAGCTAAATATGAGCCAGCAGTGTGCAGCAGCAATCAAAAAAGCCAATGGATTCGTGACTTTATACAGGACTACACAGAAAGTATGTATTTAATTATTCAAAAATACGAATTGATAAAAAATGGGGACGTTTTGGATGAGAGTTTGGAGCAAATTAACCAGTGCAATTATTCGGAAAATGGAATGGAGGACATACAAATAAAAGTGGATAAATATGAAGATTTGATCGTGAAGAAACAAGGTGATCTAAAGAAGTTTTCTTTAAATAGTTTGGATGAGCTGCCTGAATTTGTGCTACAGGAGATTGTCCCTCAAATGGAAAAGACTCACAAGCTTAATGTTTCCCAAGAGTTCTCTTTTTGGACTGATGGAATATACGGCAGTAATTTTTGGATTTCTGGACATAAGGAATTACTAGGAAATATTGTGATTGACTTTTTAAAAGGAGCAACAAAGGAAAGACAGAGATTAATGCACCAAAAAAAATGGCAAGAGACAAAAGTATTATTTTTGAAACAAGTTTTTTTTAAAATATTAATAGACAAAAATATTAGTGTCCCCGAAAGACAATTTGTGATTATAAGAGACTAGATATTTGGATATACTGGATTTTGATGAGGAAGGACTAAAGTTGAATAGATATTGTAATTAATTAAATAATATTGTAATTTTCTCTATTGAAATTTTATAAATTTTATAATCTGTTGTATTGAATTTTAAATAGAATATTCTTGAAAGATCTTATGTAAGAAAGACTTGGGGGGGAAATTATATGGTTATATGGTTATAGAAGCTATAAGGGAGATATTCTCTGAACTGGATTGGATTTTTATGCTTTAGCTGGTTTTAAATATTTTAGGATTAATTTGTTCTACTGATTTATATATTTTATTACTGTTTATTGTTAATTTTTTGAAGGATTTAGTTATGTAAGGAGGAAGTCAGAGCTAGAGAGGGAGAATTGGTATAATAGTTTTGGGGAAAAATTTTTTTAGCATATGTTTGTTTTATTTTTAACTATACCTTGTGTTTGTTCCGGGAAGCCAGGGGGGGAGGGGGGAGGGGGTTTGTGAAGGGAGAGAGGTTGAGGGGAAAGGGGGAAAAAAAATTTTGTAAAACTTTTTGAATAAAAAAAAAAAAGATGTGTGGACTTCAACTCCCAACTCTCAGGCAGGCTGAGGAATTCCAGGAGTTGAAGTCCACAGATCTTTGCCAAAGTGGAGAAAAAGTGTTATAGTAATACATAATGTTATACATAATATAAGTAATACATAATGTTAGCGGGCAATATTTTCACAGATTTACCAAAAGCTGTATTTCAGCTGCTTCTCTACAACACTGCTCCTCCTCTGCAACTGTTAAGATTTTCAGAAAACTTTTTTCCTTTCCTCTCCTCTTAACAGCAAATTATCAGAATAAGTAATTCACCCAGATTCTAGAACTTGCTGTCACAGCAAAAATAAAGCTGGTGCAAAACCACATTTCTCAAAGGATTATATTTGTTCCTCTCTTGATTTTCATATCAGATTCTCAAGGTGATTAAATTAGTAGACCAGCAACATACTGTGGACATAATATACTTAGACTTCAGCAAGGCATTCAACAAAGTAGACCACAACCTACTTCTTGGTAAGCCAGAAAAAAGTGGGATAGATAGCATCACCACCAGATGGATTTGCAACTGGCTGACAAACCGTACTCAACGAGTAGTCCTTAATAGGTCTAAGTCTACATGGAGGGAAGCAAGCAGTGGGTGCCACAAGGTTTCGTCTTAAGCCCAGTACTCTTCAATAGAATAGAATAGAATTTTTTATTGGCCAAGTGTGATTAGACACACAAGGAATTTGTCTTGGTGCATACGCTCTCAGTATACATAAAAGAAAAGATACGTTCATCAAGAATCATAAGGTACAGCACTTATTGATAGTCATAAGGTACAAATAAGCAATCTGGAAACAAAATCAATATAAATTGTAATGATACAATATCTTCATAAACAACTTAGATGAGGGAACTTACCAAATTTGCAGATGATACTAAGTTGGCAGGAATAGCTAACACCCTAGAAGATAGGCTCAAGATCCAGATGGATCTTGACAGACTTGAACACTGGGCCCTATCTAACAAAATGAAATGCAAAGTAGAGAAAAGTAAAGTTCTACACTTAGGCAAGAAGAACCAAAAGCATACACATAAACTGGGGGAAACCAGGCTTAATAGCAGTGACCGTGAGAGGGATCTTGGAGTCTTAGTGGACAGTCAGCTAAATATGAGCCAGCAGTGTGCAGCAGCAATCAAAAAAGCCAATGCAATCCTAAAATGCATTAACAGAGGGATACAATCAAGATCAAGTCATTATACCACTCTATAAAGCCTTAGTAATACCACACATACTGCATCCAGTTTTGGTCACCATACTATAAAAAAGATGTTGAGTCTCTAGAAAGAGTGCAGAGAAGAGCATCCAGGATGATTAGGGGCCTGGAGACTAAATCATATGATGAACGGTTACAGGAATTGGGCATGGCTAGGCTAGTGAAGAGAAGGCCAGGGGAGACATGATAGCAGTCTTCCAATATTTGAGGGGCTGTCACAGAGAGGAAGGGGTCAAGCTACTTTCCAAGGCTCCCGAAGGCCAGACGGGAAATAATGGATGGAAACTGAACAAGGAGAGATTCAACCTAGAAATAAGGAGGAACTTTCTGACAGTGAGAACAATCAACCAATGGAACAGAAATTGCCTTCGGAAGTTGTGGGAGCTTCATCACTTGATACTTTCAAGAAGAAATTGGACTGCCATTTGTCAGAAATGGTGTAGAGTCTCCTGCTTGGGTGGGGGGTTGGATTAGATGACCTAAAAGGTCCCTTCCAACTCTCTTAATCTGTAATAAGGATGTGATGAAAATACACCTGTCTCTTAACTCAGCTTCTGCCTCCCATATGAACATGAGCTATTATAGGCCATATGCAGTTGCCAAGACTGATACTGCTATTTTTATTTTGTTTTTTTTAAAAAATTCACAATTGGATAACTGCTTTCCTGTCAAACGGACAAGTGGCCAAAATTGGCAATGCTCTTATCAAATCCTGTTCCTGTCAAAAGTGGCGTTCCTCAAGGCAGCGTTCTTGGACCAACGCTCTTCATACTATACATAAATGATCTCTATGACCTTATCTCTAGTTATTATATTCTCTTTGTTGACTACTTCAGCTTCAATTGCAATAATACTAGAGCAAACAATAGATTTAAACTTAATGTTAACCGCTTCAATCTTAATTGCAGAAAATATGACTTCTGTAACAGAGTTATTAACGCTTGGAACACACTACCTGACTCTGTGGTCTCTTCTCAAAATCCCAAAAGCTTTAACCAAAAACTGTCTACTATTGACCTCACCCCATTCCTAAAAGGACTATAAGGGGTGTGCATAAAAGCACCAGCATGCCTACCATTCCTGTCCTATTGTTTCCTTTCATTATATCAAATTAATATAGTTATTGCATACTTTTGCTCATATATATACTTATATGATACGTAGTTATTTTACGTTGATGCTTGTGTATACTGTTGTGACAAAATAAAATAAATAAATAAAAACTCAAAAGATGCTGGTGTTATTGGTGGTACTAAGGATGACAGTTTTGGAAGATGATTTATTTTGTTATATGTACTTAATTGCTTGAGTTTTCAACATTACCTCAATCAGCTCTGAGCAGCTGAAGAAGAAAGAAAAAGAGAGAAGAAAGAAGAGTCAGTGGTACAACCCAACAGGGCAAGATCCCCAAATTGACTTCCCACTAATGTTCTCTTCCAGTTTTTCAACTCTCTATAGAAGTTCATCACAAAATCATGATAGTTTAGATGATTTCTTGATAATATTTCTAGATAAAATGTATTTGATGTCAGCGTTCCAGAAAACCCCCTCCTGCAGAAAAGACTTTGAGGCAAACATCTTTCAAAGTTCTTTTACTAGCATAGGGAAACTGGCACAGTTGTAAGTATTGTAGCTTGATGAAGGTATCCTTTCTTTTATGTACATTGAGAGCATATGCACCAAGACAAATTCCTTGTGTGTCCAATCACACTTGGCCAATAAAAAATTCTATTCTATTCTAACTATCTCCTGATATTGCCATACTTTCTTCTTTTCTGACATAGTTCTGACACAATATTTTAATCTGATGATTTCTTTACTTGTAACTTTACTTTACTTGTAACCTTCTCAGTTGGCTTTCAACAAGCAAAGTCAATAGGAAAAGCCAGTTTCACTTAATGGCCACATGATTCACTTAGCAATAGCAGTTATTTCCTTAACAACTGTTGCAAAACAGGTTATAAAATAGGACAAAACTCACTTAGCAATGGAAATTTCGGGCTCAATTATGGTCGTAAGTCAAGTCAACTTGTATCTTTCAGCTGTCTTAGAATTAATTCCTCACTCTGTCCAGTTCACCTGGTCCCAATATTTGAAGAACAGAAGAAACAATAACAGGAAGAAAAAAGAACCATCTGACAAAGCAGGTCACTTACTTTTGATCAGATGGGCCTTGACCATACTTGGGGAGGCCTCCATGAAGTCTCACAGTGACAAAATTCCCTCAGGTGAAACTTAACACTATAAATCTTAAATTTTTAACTTTGGTTGTTGATTTTGGGACTTAGCTGTTTTCAGAGAACCAGGGATCCAATCAACTTAATCAATCACTTTTACTTTTCTAATAAAAACTGGCAGGAGACAGGGGTGGGACTTACCAATCCACCTCCCTGCTGCAAATTGCTCATCTCTGGTTTAGTCATCAAGCTTAATGAAAAAAAATATGTCTGATGATGGACTTGCAGAAGTCCAACAAATCTTGCTGACAAATGGATGGTTTAAGATGTTGGTCCTAGCAAAGCTTGAACTGGTTTCAAATTCCATTTCAGGCAACAAAGGGAACATTTCTTTTCCTGCTGATCTCCTCCTGCATTTTAGCTCTGAAGATGTCTTTACTGGTCTTAAAATCTTGTTCAGTTGCATGTACTATAACGAGAAACACAGACGCATCATCTGGGCTGTCGCAAGTAGATGGTGCACACCCAACAGAAAATAAAACGGAGGTGTGAGAAGCATGTTAATGGAGCCTTAAATGGCCCGACACTTAGATAATAGTTAGAGGAATGATACCTTGATGCCTTCCACAGATCTTGCTTGCACTATTTAGGTCATCAACAAACCAGATCTCTGCCTTGCTTGCCTAGTTTTTACCTCTCCTTTGTCCAACCCAAAAGCTGGACAAGAAGTTTGTAATTACATCACCAGCATTTTCTTGATGGGTTTCAGACAGCCTTGTTTTGAATTTCAGCATGACCCAGGCCTTTTCAAGAAGTTCATTGTATACCCATTCTAAATGATTCATCATGATGTAACCTGACCCTCAGTGAATGAACACAGGGAAATAGGTACAAGAAAAAAAGAAAGCAGTATTTCCAGAGTATTTGCAACCCATTTCCTGATGTTCCTATTAGAGAAAAAAATTAAATTCCCAAAAGTTAATCACCTCCTCTCTTTTGGCACTCTGCCTTCTCTGTCCTCTGCTTATATAGATGTGTTTCTTTCTAGAGTGAGGCTTCACATTGAGTAGAGAGAGAGGATATTTTACCTTTGCATTTTGACAAAGGTTAGGGCACTCTGTTTAGGAGAGATGTAATTTCACCTGAGATATCCCATGAAACTTTCTTTGGATAGAAAGTAGCAACCTGACATCCAAGTGAGTTCTTTTGACCTTCATGTCCTTAGCAGGTATGTCTCAAAAAAGATACCATAAACAACAACTCTTAAGGATACAGGGGAATGAGGAGGAGGAGGGGTGGAGGAGGAGAAGAAGGAAAAGGGGTGATGGAGAAGAAAAAAGTGGTGGAAAAGAAGAAGTGGTGGAAAGGGAGAATTGATGGGGAAGGAGAAATGATGGAAAAGGAGAAGGTGGAGAAGAACAGTGGAAAAGGAGGAGGAGGAGAAGCTGGGATGGTGGAGAAGCAGAAGCAGAAGAAAGAGAAGAATGAAAAGAAGGAATGTGTAGAAGGAGATACATATCTCACTTCATGATGTGTATAGCTTGTTCATCAGACAATAAAATGCAAAAAAACATTGTTTACATGACAACTGAAACATCCTCACTTTTTCAGAACAAGTCAAAAGAGTATCTATGTACGGGGTGGGGGGCGGGGGGGAGGCAAAATACTTGTCTAGCAAGTTGGCAAAAACAGCAGCATACTTCCACTATAATTACCTCACACACAGTATTTTTCTGGCATGCCACAAACAGCAGCATCTGAACAGGCATTTTAGCATAAGATCAAAAGATCAGAACTATGATCGGGACAGAGCATCTTTTTACACAAAGGTGCGTGTTTTATTGTAAAAATAGTCCATCACGAACCAATCTCATAAGTAGCCCTGAGTAACACCTCCTTTATAAGGAGCACTAATAGCCATGGCACAACAGAAGACAGGTCAGCCTGAGACATGCTATCAGTAAAGTTTGATGCTGACACATTATTCTGCTTTTATTTTGAAACAAAACAAAAAAGGTTCATTCAAGCTGAATGAAAAAGAATCAGCTTGATTGCAAAAGAATGCAGAGAATGGTCATGGCTGGCTGGTGTGTGCTGTTTTTACATTTATTTAGTGATGAGGGGAACATGGTGTAGGTGTGGATGAGGGCATAAAGGTTAACTTTTGTGGTTGTTTTTAATTCTCCATCATCTCCAGTATTCTACAGCCTCCATGGCATCTGACAGTAAAGGTAAATCACAGCGGAGGCTGTCAAGGGGAACTCTTGGGCAAATGGAGAATTTGAACAGTGAAAAAGGTGCACTTTCCATACCACCACCAATTAAGCAAATTGTAAAACCAGCAGGGCGGTGCCCTGCCTCAGCAATTAAGATGCTGGGCTTGTTGGCTGGCCGGCAGTCCAGGTTTAAGACCCGAGCACCATGTCACAGGATGAACTCCTGTCCTCACCCCAGCTCCTGTCAACCTAGTACTTCAAAAGCATGCAAATGCAAGCAGTGGTGGTATTCAGCTGGTTCGCACTGGTTCAGTCAAATCTGTTGTTAATTTTTCCATAGTTTGGTGAACCGGTTGTTTCCACCACTGGCTGGCCTCGCCCCACCCACTGGGGTTGCCATTCAGGGTGGGGAGGCTGCAGGGGCACGACTGGGAGCTGCACTGATCAGCTGGGAGGTGGCAATGGACTGGCTGCCCCGATCAGCTGGGAGGTTAATCAGTCAGTTCAGTCGGACCTTCCAACTTCACTAGATCTTTTTTCCCCCTGAGAAGTTGGAAGGTCTGACTGAATTTCTTCTTTAGTGAGTGAATGGTGGTTGCTCTGAGATGGGGTGGAAGTGAAGATTTTGCATCATTGTTTTGGGATGGGTTAGAAGTGAGGCAGGCTGGCAGAATGCTGCAGGAGACTGAGTGCTGTCATGCCCCTTGGCCATGCACACCCAGCCATGCACACCCAGCCGGTCATTAGGGCAGAGAACCGGTTGTTAAATTATTTGAATCCCACCACTGAATGCAAGTATATAAATAGGTACCATGTGGGAAGGTAACAGCACGTCACATCATGCTGCTCTCATGACCGTGGAAATGTCTTCAGACAGCACTGGCTCAATGGCCTTGAAACTGAGATGAGCACCGCCCCCTAGAATCGGCAACGACTAGCAAAGTAAAATCCACAGAGACTCCTTTTTCTCTTAAAACTCGGGAAGGAGAAATTTAAAAGCAGCCTGAAACGAAAGTAAACGAGGAAGACTAATCTCAGACTAAGCCTGAAAAATTGCAAGATGAATCTATATGTAGATTCTCAATCATCCAGGTGATGCTTGTCCCAAAGGTGCTTTTTCAAACATTTCTTTGAAAACGTTTTGCTTCTCATCCAAGACCTCAAGAAGTTTTTTGGATGAGAAGCAAACATTTTCAAGGAAAAAACCAAGATAGTCCAATTGCCTTTTGAAAAGAACCTTTGCTGCAAAGTGAATCCAAGTACACTTATAGTACATACTATACAGGTAATTTTTGACTTACAACCACAGTTGGGACTGGAATTTCCATTGCTAAGCAAGGGGGTTGTGAAATGAGTCGCTCCCAATTTTACAACACTTTGTTCCATGGTTGTTAAGCAAATGACTGCAGTTGTTAAATGAATCATGGTGTTGTTAAGCAAATCTGGCTTCCCCCATTGACTTCGATTGTCAGAAACTGGCTGGGAAGGTTACAAATGGTGATCACATGATCCCAGGATGCTCAACTCTTGTAAATACATGTCGGTTGCCAAGCACTCAAATTTTGATCAAGTAACCATGGGGATGCTACAATAATTATATAAGTATAAGGCACTTTTTTCAATGCTTTTGTAACTTCTAATGGTTGTTAAATGAATGATTTTAAGTTGAGGGCTACCTGCATTGCACTGAGATGCAACAAAAGACAAGCTCCATTTAATGAGCACCCCTCAGTTTCCAGAGTACGAGTTTTAGAAGGACACATCCACTTGGTACTTCTGCCTCATGGTTTAAAACTCAGCTGATTTAT
Organism: Ahaetulla prasina; assembly: GCF_028640845.1. Classification (NCBI taxonomy): domain Eukaryota; kingdom Metazoa; phylum Chordata; class Lepidosauria; order Squamata; family Colubridae; genus Ahaetulla; species Ahaetulla prasina. The sequence continues at coordinate 21,976,512 of NC_080549.1, read as the reverse complement.
GGAGACTGTGACCTCAACCTGAGAGTCTCCAAGGGACCACGGTATGGGCTGTCGTTCCCTGCATTTAATGGTTCCTATACATGATGGAGATGTCAGCCATGGAGTTACCATGACTGCCAGCAGCCCTTGGAGGATCATGCAACACAGCAGTTCAGCCATAATTTAAGCCATGAAAACTGTGGGAATCAATCATCTGCAAAGACTCTTGTAACTCTCAAAGGAGTTTCTCTGTAAGCAGAATAACAGAATTGGAATGGACCTTCAAGTCTTCTAGTCCAATCCTCTTCTCAAGCTGAAAACTCAATACCACTTCAGTCCAATAGTCATCCAATCTCTTCTTAAAAATCTCCAGTGTTTGAATATCCAAAACTTCTGAAGGCAAGCCATTCCACTGGTTAATTCTTCTGTTAGGAAATTTCTCTATAGTTCTAGGTTGGTTCTCTCCTTGATTAGTTTCTATCCATTGCTTCCTGTTTTGTCTCCAGGGTTCAGCAGAGAATAGATCTTGGGATCTGACATCTCTCCAATCCATTTTAGCACCAAGAAAGGATTACTTGCGAAATTCAGCTAGACCTTGTTCAGAGTCAATATAAAAAAGCTCACCCGCTATAGATTGTTTTCTTTGACCTCTAATTGAAAATTCAGCATTCTGGTGTAAAATGTTCATGATTTAACTAAATTGTTTCCTGGATTCATCTCTCGGTCAAGGAATTAAGTAAGAATTTGTTTTGGGGAATTTGAGTTGGGATAAGAATCTAATGTTCCCTTGGAGATAGCATGGTAGGGACCATAGACTGGAAATGGGCAACATCTGGCTTTCTAAGAAGAGAAGAATATAAATCTAGTTATGTTGAATCAGATCAAAGACCAATCTTGTCCAGCCTTCTGTTGTCACCACCCAATCCCTCTGAGATGCCTACACAAAGACCCAAGACCTTATTCAGGCCCTTCTACAGAACTCCACTCTGACTTCCATTTTCTTTTCTTTTGGGGTACTAGTGGTAGCAGAAGACCCCTTGCTTCTTCTCTGTACCATTCTTCTCTCTTTTGTTTTCACCCCCAAAATGCAAGATTTAGTTCAAGAAGCCATAGCCTCATTCTGGCTTGGCTTCAGACCACATAACCTGATTTATTCTGGATAACCATTTATCCAGAATGATATAGGGTCTCCTGCTTGAGCAGAAGGTTGGACTAGAAGACCTGCAAGATCCCCTTCAACTCTGTTATTCTGTTATTGTGTTAACCTAATCAGCTCCTACAGACTATAACAAAGTCAATTCAGACTGAGGGTAATTTTTCCAGCCTTCAGTCTATTACTGTGTTTCTCAACTTTGGCAACTTTATGGGCAAACTTCAAAACCCAGAATGCAGGGAATTCTGGGAGTTGAAATTCACCCATCTTAAAGTTGGCAAGGCTGAGAAACACTAGTATCTTCTGATTAGAGAGCAAGGAAAAGGAGGATAAAGAATTTGAATTATTTACCATCACCTTGGGAGGTAAAATCACTAGAACATAAACCTCTTGTTTGTAGCCTATAATCAAAAACACAACTTAAAAATACTCATAGTCTATGTTCCCTACATATTGCTGTTTTAAAGCTAAGTGGGAAATTGTAAAACGTGATCCATGAATCAGTCGTTCAGCCAGAGAGTAAAAGCTACTAGCCTTTTTGCTTTTAGATAAATCTTGCTTAATTTATCTTGAGCATTGACAAATAAAGATAACTTTCTTCAGTCAGTTGACACAGATTAAACATTTTCTATACAGGTAGTTCTTGACTTAACAACCATTTGAAGTTACAATGGGACTTATGACTTATGATCATTTTTCACATAACCATTGAAGCATCCCCATGGTCATGTAATCAAAATTCAGATACTTGGCAGCAAATTCGTATTTATGACGGTTGTCGTGTCCCGGAGTCATGCGATTCCCTTTTGTGACCTTCTGACAAGAAAAGTAAATGGGGAAGCAAGATTCACTTAATAGAATAGAATAGAATAGAATAGAATAGAATAGAATAGAATAGAATAGAATAGAATAGAATAGAATAGAATAGAATTTATTGGCCAAGTGTGATTGGACACACAAGGAATTTGCTTGGTGCGTATGATCTCAGTGTATATAAAAGAAAAGATACCTTCATCAAGGTACAACACTTACAACACTTAATGATAGTCATAGGCTACAAATAAGCAATCAGGAAACAATCAATATCAGTATAAATCATAAGAATACAAGCAACAAAGTTATAGTATAAGTGGAAGGAGATGGGTGATGGGAATGATGAGAAGATTAATAGTAGTGCAGATTAAATAGTTCGACAGTGTTGAGGGAATTATTAGTTTAGCAGAGTGATGGCATTCGGGAAAAAACTGTTCTTGTGTCTAGTTATTCTGGTGTGCAGTGCTCTATAGCGTCGTTTTGAGGGTAGGAGTTGAAACAGTTTATGTCCAGGATGTGAGGGGTCTGTAAATATTTTCACAGCCCTCTTTTTGATTCGTGCAGTATACAGGTCCTCAAGGGAAGGCAAGTTGGTAGCAATTGTTTTTTCTGGAGTTGTAATTATCCTCTGAAGTCTGTGTCTGTCTTGTTGGGTTGCAGAATCAAACCAAACAGTTTATAGAGATGCAGATGACAGACTCAATAAGTCCTCTGTAGAACTGGATCAGCAGCTGCTTGGGCAGTTTGAGCTTTCTGAGTTGGCACAGAAAGAACATTCTTTGTTGTTCTTTTTTGATGACGTTTTTGATGTTAGCTGTCTATTTTAGATCTTGCGATATGGTAGAACCTAGAAATTTGAAGGTTTCTAATGTTGATACTGTGTTGTCTAGTATTGTGAGAGGTGGAAGTATGGAAGGGTTTCTCCTAAAGTCTACCACCATTTCTATGGTTTTGACTGTGTTCAGTTCCAGATTGTTCTGGTCGCACCACGAGGCTAGTCGTTCAATCTCCCATCTGTATGCGGATTCATCATTGTCTCGAATGAGACCGATCACTGTTGTGTCATCTGCGAACTTCAGTAGTTTAACAGATGGAGTCATTGGTATACGGAGAGAAGTGGGGAGAGCACACAGCCTTGGGGTGCCCCTGTGCTAATTGTACAGGTATCTGATGTGATTCTGCTTAGCTTCACCTACTGCTTCCTGTTTGTTAGGAAGCTTGTGATCCACTTACAAGTCTGTTCAGGTACCTGTAGCTGATTTAGCTTAGTTAGAATAGAATAGAATAGAATAGAATAGAATTTTTTTATTGGCCAAGTGTGATTGGACACACAAGGAATTTTTCTTGGTGCATATGCTCTCAGTGTACATAAAAGAAAAGATACGTTCATCAAGGTACAACATTTACAACACAACTGATGATCAATATATCAATATAAATCATAAGGATTGCCAGCAACAAGTTATAGTCATACAGTCATAAGTGGAAAGAGATTGGTGATGGGAACTATGAAACAATTAATAGTAGTGCAGATTCAGTAAAAAGTCTGACAGTGTTGAGGGAATTATTTGTTTAGCAGAGCGATGGCCTTCGGGAAAAAACTGTTCTTGGTCTAGTTGTTCTGGTGTGCAGTGCTCTATAGCGTCGTTTTGAGGGTAGGAGTTGAAACAGTTTATGTCCAGGATGCGAGGGATCTGCAAATATTTTCACGGCCCTCTTCTTGATTCGTGCAGTATACAGGTCCTCAATGGAAGGCAAGTTGGTAGCAATTATTTTTTCTGCAGTTCTAATTATCCTCTGAAGTCTGTGTTTTTCTTGTTGGGTTGCAGAACCGAACCAGACAGTTATAGAGGTGCAAATGACAGACTCAATAATTCCTCTGTAGAATTGGATCAGCAGCTCCTTGGGCAGTTTGAGCTTACTGAGTTGGCGCAGAAAGAACATTCTTTGTTGTCCTTTTTTAATGATGTTTTTGATGTTAGCTGTCCATTTGAGATCTTGCGATATGATAGAACCCAGAAATTTGAAGAGTGTCTGGAATGATGATATTGAATGCTGAACTAAAGTCTACAAAGAGGACTCTTGCATAGGTCTTTGGAGATTCAAGATGTTGTAGGATGTAGTGCAGAGCCATATTAACAGCATCATCTGTTGATTTATTTGCTCGGTATGCAAATTGCAAGGGGTCTAACAGCGGATCTGTGATGGTTTTCAAGTGGGACAGCACTAGCCTTTCAAAGGTTTTCAAAGCTATAGATGTTTCAGCAACTGGTCTGTAGTCATTCAGTTCCTTGATGGTGGGCTTCTTTGGCACTGGGATGATAGTAGAGTGTTTGAAGCAAGAAGGAACATAGCACGTCTCTAGTGATTTGGGCCTGGGTACTTACGGGACCGCCTGCTGTTACCGCATGCCTCCCACCGACCCGTACGCTCTCACAGAGAGGGACTTCTCAGGGTGCCGTCCGCCAAGCAATGTCGGCTGGCGGCCCCCAGGGGAAGGTCCTTCTGTGGGGCTCCACACTCTGGAACGAGCTTCCCCGGGTTTACGCCAAATACCTGACCTTGGACCTTCCGTCATGAACTGAAGACACATCTTTTCACTCATGGGCTGGCTTAAATTTGATCGATTTTAAATTTTCTATTAATAATTTTAAATGGGGTTTTAGTTTATTATATATTTTAAACTTTTTAGGCCAATTATAAAATAAGTTTTTTAATTTGCATTTTAAATTGTACATTGTATTGCCTGTTTTTTACTTTTGCCTGTACACCGCCCTGAGTCCTTCGGGAGAAGGGCGGTATAAAAATCAAATAAATAATCAAATAAATAATAATAATTTATTGAAGATATGGGTGAAGATGGGGGCCAATTGGTCAGCACAGACTTTTAAGCAATCACGTTACTAATTTAACAACTGCAGTGATTCACTTAACAAGTATGGCATGAAAGGTCGTAAAATCCTCTTAACAACTGCCTTGCTTAGAAATGAAAATGTTGAGTTCAGTTGTGGTTGTAAGTTGGACGATCTGAACTACCTGTTCTACAGTCCTTTGCAAATAGTTTATTTATTTATTTCTTATTTACTAGAATCACTCAACTCCTGAACTCTAGGCAGTGAACAAAACCATAAATCTGTAAAACCACACTAGTTCTTCAGCCTCTGCTTTCATTACACATATAGCCCAAGATGAGGTTTTATGAAGCCCTGGAAAGAATTAAAGAGCCGTGGTGTGGCTCAGGCTGTAAGATAGCCTGTTATTAAAACACAGCTGCCTGCAATTACTGCAGGTTCTAGTCCCACCAGGCCCAAGGTTGACTCAGCCTTCCATCCTTTATAAGGTAGGTAAAATGAGGACCCAGATTGTTGGGGGGGCAATAAGTTGACTGTATATAAATATACAAATAGAATGAGACTATTGCCTTACACAATGTAAGCCGCCCTGAGTCTTCGGAGAAGGGCGGGATATAAATATAAATAATTAAAAAAATGCCCCCATTAGGGTTTGGCAACCTTCACTGTGTCTCAAAGAAAAGGTTTTTTGTTCTTTTTAATTTACATTTATATCCCGCCCTTCTCCGAAGACTCAGGGCGGCTTACAGTGTATAAGGCAATAGTCTCATTCTATTTGTATATTTACAAAGTCAACTTACAAAGTTATTTCAAAAGTGTTATGGGAAATTTAAACGGCCTTTTTTCCTATTGTTCTGTAAGCCCAGAAGAGACTGCACTGATCAAGGAAGGGTCCCTAAGATGATAATTTCTTCAGAACATCATCCAGCTTTCTGTCCTTGACACTGATTGCCTCAATGTTTAACAACCAAGCATAAATAATTTCCTCATTTTTTTTAAGTATCAACCATCTTTTTCCAGTCGTAGCTTGGGAAAAAAATTAAAATGTGGTCACACTTTGGGGGCTATTGACAGCTGTTACCCAAGAGCTTGTATAATTTTTTTATTTTTTTTTACATTTATACCCCGCCCTTCTCCGAAGACTCAGGGCGGCTTACAATGTATAAGGCAATAGTCTCATTCTATTTGTATATTTTTTTACAAAGTCAACTTATTGCCCCCCCCAACAATCTAGGTCCTCATTTTACCTACCTTATAAAGGGTGGAAGGCTGAGTCAACCTTGGGCCGGGCTCGAACCTGCAGTAATTGCAGGCTCTGTGTTCTAATAACAGGCTTCTCTACTGCCTGAGCTATCCCGGCCCATTTGTGGGCGAAACCTTCACACTCTTGTACAAAACCCAGCATAAATGAAAACAGACAAAATCTTGTGTGAGGAACTACCTTGCAAGCTCAAACCAAAGACTGCCAAAAGCCAATGAAGCTTTGCAAGAGATTGAAAAAACATCTATGTTATTTTATTTATGATTGAGGTCCCCTGGGGAGGAGAGGGGTCTCCAGAGATGCATCTCCAATGTCTCCAAACCAAACTCACATCTCACAGAATTCTTTGTAGGTTCCAGTAATTCAATTACAGAATAATAGAGTTGGAAGGGACTTCAGAGGTCTTCTAGTCCAGGGGTCTCCAATTTTGGCAACTTTCAGACTTGTGGACTTCAAGTCCCAGAGTTTCTCAGCCAGCAAAGCTGAAGTCCACAAGTCTGAAAGTTGCCAAGGTTGGAGACCCCTGTTCTAGTCCAACCTCTTGCTCAAGCAGGAGACCTTATACAATTCCGGACTAATGCTTATCCAGTCTCTTCTTAAAAACCTCCAGTAAATAGAGCATCCACAATTTTGAGCAGTAAACCCTTTTACTGACTAATTGTTCTCAGGAAATTTCTCCTTAGTTCTAGTTGGATCTCTCCTTAATAAGTTTCCTTCTATTACTTCTTGTCCTGCCCTCAGGTGTTTTGGAGAACAGGTCAACCCCCTTTTCTCTGAGACTGTCCCTCAAATACTGGAAGACTGCTATCATGTCATTCCTAGTCCCTCTGTTTGTTAGACTAGAATTACCCAGTTCCTACAACCATTCATCTTGTATTTTAGCCTCCATTCCCCTAATCAACTTTGTTACAATGAGTTTACAGATTCAAGATCAATGAGCCTTCTCACTTAATTCCTTCAGCAGCATTTCTATTTAGAAGCAGACATTGTTTATTTTATTTATTTATTTATTTATTTATTTAGTCGAGTACATATTAAATAATATATATAAGTATAAGCATGAATTGAATACATAAAATGAATACAATTAAAGGGAACATTAGGACAGGGACGGTAGGCATGCTGGTGCTCTTATGCACGCCCCTTACAGACCTCTTAGGAATGGGGTGAGGTCAACAGTAGACAGTCTTAGGTTAAAGTTTTGGGGATTTTGGGATGAGACCACAGAGTCAGGTAAGTGCATTCCAGGCATTAACAACTCTGTTATTGAAGTCATATTTTCTGCAATCGAGTTTGGAGTGATTCACTTTAAGTTTGTATCTATTGTGTGCTCGTGTATTGTTGTGGTTGAAGCTGAAGTAGTCATTGACAGGAAGGACATTGTAGCAGGTGATTTTATGAGCTATGCTCAGGTCATACCGAAGGTAGCATAGTTCTAAATTTTCTAAACCCAGAATTTCAAGTCTGGTGGCATAAGGTTGCGAGCAAAGGAGTGGAGTGGAGAACTCTTCTTGTGAAATATTTCTGGACGCGCTCAATTGTCCTGTTTTCTCCCAAACAGAAGAGCTGGGGAAGGAATTAGGTTGTGACATTAGAAGACATTGTCCTGGCTTCTCTTGGCTGCAGTACTTGATGGAGATGACTAAATTGACTGCTTTGATTAAAAAAAACACAATTAAAAATGAAACTTTGATTTTGGGTTTTACCGATTAGATATGTTTGAGTTATAGAAATATCTAGTTTATATATTGTTATGTAAAAATAAAAAGTTGAGGTTTGATGCTATTATCTTATTCTACTGTACCAGAGGGAGTCGGAAGTCAACGCCTTAACTTCCTTTTTTCCATTTTCTTTACACTTTTCCCTTCTCCCTCCCTAAATTTTCCCACTATTTTCTTTTGTATTTTTGTATTTTATATTATAAACTAATAAAAGAAATCTATATTGAATGTGTTATAAAGTTGATGTAGAAATAAAAAATAAATGTGTGTGTGCCCATCCTGTTAAGACAGTGAGGGAAGACCTGCGGTTTCAGAAAGCGCCCTGCTAGTGTGCATCTTTTTCTACTCATCTTCATCGCCATAGCAACAGACAGTTTGAGCACCTGATCAGGTCACAGTAACCAAGCCTCTTTTGCTGCATTTCTCAAGGATGAGCTGAGCTTTCTGTTTGTCTGCAGCTCCTTTGTACCTTTTTTCCAGACTGAAAACCTTTCCTGCCCTGTTAGGGCCACCCCCCCCCCCCAAGGTTGCTGCATACAGAATTATGGCTCTCCCCATCGTATGCAAGCACAGATTGTCTGAGCCCCTCACTGATGGAAAAGAGAGAAGGCTGCATTGAAAGCACCAGTAGGCACTTCGAAGCTCCTTTTATTTCTCAAGCGCCTTTTAACTACAGAGAGAAATATTCATTCCCACCATGATAAGGGATCTGGAGGATAAATTGTATGATGAACGGTTGAGGGAACTAGGTATATCTTGAAGAGAAGGATGGTGGAGGTGGGGAGAGACATGATAAATAAAGAGATATTTTTTGAGAGTGAGAACAATTAATCAATGGAACAGCTTGCCTCCCAGACTGTGCTATATCACTTTCCTACTGCCTTGAAAGAGGCGGTGGTGAGGCCCCTCCTTAAGAAGCCCTCCTTGGACCCGGCTATTTTGGCAAACTACCGTCCTGTCTCCAACCTTCGCTTTGTGGCGAAGGTTGTTGAGTGTGTGGTGGCATGTCAGCTTCCACGGTACCTGGATGAAACTGTCTATCTAGACCCGTTCCAGTCCGGCTTCAGGCCTGGGTACAGCATGGAGACGACTTTGGTTGCATTGGTTGATGATCACTTGAGGTCTCGGGACGGGGTTGTTCCTCTGTCCTGGTCCTATTAGATCTCTCAGCGGCTTTTGATACCATCGACCATGGTATCCTGCTGCGGCGGCTGGAGGGCTTAGGAGTGGGGGGCACCGTTTTTCGGTGGTTCTCCTCCTATTTCTCTGACCGATCGCAGACGGTGTTGGCAGGGGGGCAGAGATCGACCTCAAGGCACCTCATGTGTGGGGTGCCGCAGGGGTCGGTTTTCTCGCCTCTCCTGTTCAACATCTATATGAAGCCGCTGGGTGAGATTATCCGTGGTTTTGGGGTGGAATACCATCTGTACGCTGATGACACTCAGCTGTACATTTCCACCCCTAACCACCCCACTGAAGCTGTCAAAGTGATGTCCCGGTGTCTGGAGGCCGTGCGGGTCTGGATGGGGAAGAACAAGCTTCAACTCAACTCGTCCAAGACAGAGTGGCTGTGGATGCCGGCATCCCAGTACAGCCAGCTTATTCCATCACTGACTGTTGAGGGCGAATCATTGGCCCCCAGGGGGAGGGTTCACAACGGGATGGCTGTCTTTAGAAGAACAAATGACGGCCGTCGCCAGGGGAGCTTTTTATCAGGTGCACCTGATTCGCCGGTTGCGTCCCTTCCTTGACCGGGATTCCCTACGCACGGTCACTCATGCCCTTGTCACTTCCTGCCTGGATTACTGCAATGCTCTCTACATGGGGCTCCCCTTGAAGAGCACCAGGAGACTTCAACTGGTCCAGAATGCGGCTGCACAGGTAATAGAAGGGGCACCACGATGCTCCCATATAACACCTCTCCTGCGCGGCCTGCACTGGCTGCCGGTGGTCTTCCGGGTGCAATTCAAGGTGTTGGTTATCACCTTTAAAGCGCTCCATGGCACAGGACCGGGTTACTTACGGGACTGCCTACTGCCACCCATCGGCCTGTGCGCTCCCATAGGGAGGGCCTCCTCAGGGTGCCGTCAGTCAAACAATGTTGACTGGCGGCCCCCAGGGGGAGGGCCTTCTCTGTGGGGGCTCCTGCCCTTTGGAATGAGTTGCCTCCAGGGTTGCGCCAACTCCCCGACTTCCGGTCTTTTAAAAGCGACCTTTTTATTTCACCATGCGGGGCTAGCCTGATGAAATTTTTAAGTGGGGGTTTTACCATGGTTTTATCTTAGTTTTAATCCTATTTGACCATTTTATAATCAGTTTTTTAATATGTTTTTAATTTTTGTTTATGTTTATGCTGTTTTATTTGGCTGTAAACTGCCCTGAGTCCTTTGGGAGAAGGGCGGTATAAAAATCGAATAAATCAATCAATCAATCAATCAATCAATCAATCAATCACTGGAGGTTTTCAAAAATAGACTGGACAACCATTTGACTAGGATAGTATAAGACCTCCTGCCTTGAGGAGGGAGCTGGACTAGAAGACCTCCAAGGTTTCTTACGGCCTAAGATCTATTTTCTAAAACCAGGAATTCTAATATTACATTATTATAAGAAATATGAAATAGGAAATAAAATATAAAATATATAAATAAAATAATAAAGTAACGTAACATAACAACATAACATAACATAACATAACATTCCACAGGATTCTGAGATGCTTTCTAGACCTACATTCCTCAGATTTCTCTTAGCACCCTATTATCTAGGCTGGTCACTTCTTCTCATCTCTGGGATTATTTTCAGAGCCAATTACAGTTTACAGGTAGTTCTAAGGTAGGTCATTTAGCCCAGAATTACTGTCATAAAACATGCTGGTCATTAAGTGAGTCACGTAACCAATTTTATGACATTTTTGTGATGGTCATTAAATGAATCACTCTGGTCATTAAGTGAATCTACAGTAATTCAGTTTCTATTACTGAACTATTCACTGTAGCCCTTAACTTCATATACCTCAAACTCCAATTAAGGATACCCCCAACCTCACCAAAGTTGCTCCTAAGTCAGAGGTGGGCAACTATGCCCCTTTTATGATCTTTGGATTTCAACTCCCAGAATCCCTGAGCCACTTGGAATTCTGGGAGCTGAAGTCCACAGACTGAAAAAAGGCCATAGCTGCCCACCCCTGTTCTAAGTCCTTCAAATATCATTCTGACTGCTGGAGAACATTTTAGGCCTTCTTTTTTAAGCACGCCATGGTATCATCAGTGAAGGGAGATGAATGTGGGATGTTATTCCACTCAACTCTCTTCAGTGAGCCACGAGAAGTTTTAGAGACTCAGTTTTCACAGTTGTAACCAGATAAGGATTTCTTAATATTTGAGTGTACTTACAAGCAGAATATATGAAAATGCAGCTCAGCATTCCGCATAACTAAAGACCACCATGGCTTTTTTTTAAAATATAGAAACAATTAGTACTTTCTCTTTGGGTATAGGTTGAGGAGGATTTCTAGCATAATCATCCAGCCTTAGCATAATAGCCAAAATATCTTGTCTGCCTATTAACACTCCAAGTCCTGTTTGATTGACAATTCTTCTGAAAAAAAACACATCATCATATCATGCCAGGGAACAAAGCCACTGATCCAGTCCCAATGACTATACAAATATGACATCTTCTTCCCTGTAATCAAATATGTGGATGACCTTGGGGAATTAGGGGATGAGATACTGCCCAGAAAACAATCAAGAGAAGAGATTCACAAGCCCCCAGTTGCTTAATAATTGGAAGAAGAAATTTAGGAAGGATCCACCCTAATGGATCAAGGAGTTAAAAGTGGCAGTGAGAAGTTTGAACCTTCAAATTTGCAAAATTCTGTTAATGTAGCCTTACAATAAATTAGAATTTGCTCATTTAGTCATGTTTTCTATCTAGTTTATCTAGAAAGGCTGATATTCCTACAAGTACATAGTTAATGTGAAGAATCCATTCCCACGTTAGGGTTGATGGCAACTAATGTAGACAGCATGGAAAAGGGGATTGGGGGAATTCATGGAACAGACGTCTATCAACATCTTCCAAACACTCAGTTACCTCCAATTGAGATTAGCCTGCCTCCAAATACCAGTTAATGAACAATGGGAGAAGAAGGCAAATATGTCTCCCTTGGAGAAAGTGATTCTGTTAGGAAGAGTTAGAGGTAAAAGGAAACCAGGCTGCCAAAGAACACGGTGGCTGAACACCATCAAAGCTGACAGCAGCCAGAGCACAGAAAAACTCAAAAGTGCAAGATTGGAAGACGTGCAGAGACTTGGCTCATAGAATCGTCAGACAAGACTGAATGGATAACATCGGCAACATCAAATCTCCATTTCGAAGTAACAGTAACAGAGTTGGAAGGTACCTTGGAGGTCATCTAGCCCAGTTCTCCATCTTTCAAGCAACCCACAGATATCTATTTGTCCACTCAGCCTGATCAAGTAGGGCTGTCCTGATGCCTTTTGGAGGTGCTGGTATCACAAGGTCCAGGTTCCTAGCCAATTTTAGGAGGTGCAATCTTAACACATCTGGAAGACATTGAGTTGGAAAAGGTTTCCTTACTGTAATTAAGCTGCAGCTTTATGTAACAGATATGACTCCTATGTACTTCCTTGTTTATCCCTGCCTCCACATTTCTCTCTTTTCTTGTTTCTATTCCTAGATTGTTCTCATGATCAGTACATTGCAATGCAGTGTTTGTTTATTTTTCATTGTAGGTTGAGTGATGGACTGATGGATTTAATGGCCTGTTTTCCCTCTATAGTTATAGCCAACTCTAAGCAACTTAATTCCAACTATTCTTAAGGAGGGCTAAAAGAAAAAAAATATTATAAAGCATAATGAAAATAAAGTCAACTCCAGTGCAATGATGCAATCATAACAACATCTCCCCGCAGCAGAGAATTCTAAAAATGTAATTAGAGCAACACTCCCTGCAGGAGAGACCAAATTCTGATGTACTGGCTTCCCCAAACCCTAAGAGAGCCAGAACCAACGAGATCACATGGGAAATGATGCTCTAAAGAAGGAGGAAGCGATTGAAAAAGCTTAACTCTTTAAAGTCTCTGCTGGTGGCATTCCATGAGAGAAGAGACACACAGGAACCACTTGCTCCAAACAGTCTCAACCCAATCCATGGATACAGCCCAGGAGAACTAGCTAGTGGTTCCCTAAGGCTCACAGTCACTTTTTTTTGGTTGCTATGCGTGCATTTTTGAACACCAGTAATTCTGGAGACATAGTTTTTGCCTCTATGCCACTTAAGCTACTTCTCTTTGCTTTTTTGATGCCTTCAAAGCAGTGTTAACCCCTGGCAACTACCTGGACAAGTCTATGCAATTTTCTTGGTAAGATTTTAGAAATGGTTTGCCATTCCCTGATTCCCAGAGCTGAGAGGAAGAGACTGACCCAAGGTCACCCAGTTGGCTTTCTGCTAGAACTAGAACTCATGGCCTCTTGGTTTCTAGCTTGATGCCTTAACTGCTACCCAAAACTGGTTGTTTCTAAGTTTTTTCAAAAAGCCTTCAAAATATAAGTTGACAGCATCTATAATGAAACTGTGAATATTAGGATGCAATTACATTTTGCTCTTTTGCTAGATGCATTTGTCCTGGAGACATCTTATTCTTTGTACCGATGGATGCTGTAACCTACAAAGTCTCTCTTTGATTGACAAAAGAAGGAAGGATGCAACTATACTGGACAGGCAAATATCATTGGGAGCAGATGGTCCTGAAGACAGTCAGGTCCTGAACCAAGAAGCATTTCAAAGGGATCAACCAGCATCATGAATTGCACCCAGAAGCCGACTGGAAACAATGAAGTTCACAAAATAGAGGTGTGTCATGTATCAGCCTTGCAAGGTAGCCCAAAGAAAAGAATACTCAGAAATAATAGTTCTAACTGTATTGCAAGGTTACATTAACAGAATGTTGCAAGTCTAAAGGTATATCTCTCCCTCCCTCTTCCTGGACCTTTACAATCCAAGAAACTAGGAAGGGTCTTGATGGACATGACCTTGTAGATGACCCTCACCCCGTCAAAGACCTTGGAGTTTTCATATCAAACGATCTAAGTGCCAAAGCCCATTGCAACTACATCGCCAAAAAGGCTTTAAGAGTTGTAAACTTAATCTTGCGTAGCTTCTTCTCCAGAAAGATTACACTACTAACCAGAGCATACAAAACATTTGCTAGACCAATTCTCGAATACAGCTCGCCTGTCTGGAACCCACACCTCATTTCAGACATTAATACAATTGAGCGTGTCCAGAAATATTTTACAAGAAGAGTTCTCCACTCCTCTGATCACAAGAAAATACCTTATGCCACCAGACTTGAAATCCTGGGTTTAGAAAATTTAGAACTCCACCGCCTTCGGCATGACCTGAGTATAACTCATAAAATCATCTGCTACAATGTCCTTCCTGTTGAAGACTATTCCAGCTTCAATCGCAACAATACATGAGCACATAATAGATTTAAACTTAATGTGAACCACTCCAATCTTGATTGTAGAAAATATGACTTCAGTAACAGAGTTGTTAATGCCTGGAATGTACTACCTGACTCTGTGGTCTCTTCCCAAAATCCCCAAAGCTTTAACCAAAGACTATCTACTATTGACCTCACCCCATTCCTAAGAGGTCTATAAGGGGCGTGCATAAGAGCACCAGCGTGCCTACCGTTCCTGTCTTAATGTTCCCTTTGATTGTATCCAATTCATATGGTTATTTCATGCTTATACTTATATATACTGTTGTGTTTGACAAAATAAATAAATAAAAATAAATAAATAAAAAGGGTCCCTTTTGAAACATTTGCTATGCCCAATAAATAAATAAATAAATAAATGTTTCAGTCATTCCTGGGTTCTATCTCCTAGAACCCAAATTATGGTAGCTTAGGAGGCAGGGTCCCAATTTGCCCCAACAGCTATCACATGAGCAGTGAGTGATGCAATTGTGTTGCAAATTTATTTATTTATTTATTTATTTATTCACATTTTTATACCGCCCTATCTCCCAAGGGACTCAGGGTGGTTTACAGCCTGATAAAAAAAACATACATATAAATACAGAATAAAACATCAATTAAAAAATTTATTAAATAAGGCCGAATATTTAAAATAGCAATAAAAGTAATAAAACCCCAATTAAAACCAAATTCAAAATTTAAAATTCTAATCCAGTCCTGCGCAAATAAACAGATGTGTCTTAAGCTCGCGGCGAAAGGTTCGAAGGTCAGGAAGTTGGCGGAGTCCTGGGGGAAGTTTGTTCCAGAGGGTGGGAGCCCCCACAGAAAAGGCCCTTCCCCTGGGTGTCGCCAGTCAGCACTGCCTGGCCGACGGCACCCTGAGGAGTCCTTCCCTGTGAGAGCGCACGGGTCGTTGAGAGGCAATTGGTGGCAGCAGACGGTCCCGTAAGTAACCCGGCCCTATGTCATGGAGCGTTTGAAGATAGTTACCAAAACCTTGAAGCACACCCGAAAGGCCACAGGTAGCCAGTGCAGTCTGCGCAGGAGAGGTGTCACATGGGAGCCACGAGGGGCTCCCTCTATCACCCGCGCAGCCGCATTCTGGACCAACTGGAGCCTCCGGGTGCTCCTCAAGGGGAGCCCCATGTAGAGAGCATTCCAGTAATCCAGACGAGATGTCACGAGAGCATGAGTGACCGCGCATAGGGCATCCCGGTCTAGAAAGGGGCGCAACTGGCGAACCAGGCACACCTGGTAAAAAGCTCTCCTGGAGACGGCCATCAAATGGTCTTCAAAGGACAGCCGTCCATCCAGGAGAACGCCCAAGTTGCGCACCCTCTCCATTGGGGCCAATGACTCGCCCCCAACAGTCAGCCGCGGCTGCAGCTGACTATACCGGGATGCCGGCATCCACAGCCACTCTGTCTTGGAGGGATTGAGCTTGAGCCTGTTTCTCCCCATCTAGACCCGTACGGCTTCCAGACACTGGGACAACACTTCGATAGCTTCGTTGGGGTGGCCCGGTGTGGAAAAGTACAGCTGAGTGTCATCAGCGTACAGCTGGTACCTCACACCGAAACCACTGATGATCTCACCCAGCGGCTTCATATAGATGTTGAACAGGAGGGGCGAGAGAATCGACCCCTGCGGCACCCCACAAATGAGGCGCCTCGGGGCCGACCTCTGCCCTCCCGTCAACACCGTCTCCGACCGATCAGAGAGATAGGAGGAGAACCACCGATAAACGGTGCCTCCCATTCCCAATCCCCCTAACCGGCGCAGCAAAATACCATGGTCGATGGTATCAAAAGCCGCTGAGAGATCTAATAGGACCAGGGCAGAGGAATAACCCCTATCCCTGGCCCTCCAAAGATCATCCACCAACGCGACCAAAGCCGTCTCAGTGCTGTATCTGGGCCGAAAGCCGGACTGGAACGGGTCTAGATAGACAGTTTCATCCAGGTACCGGGGTAATTGACAGGCCACCACACTCTCTACAACCTTCGCCGCAAAGCGGAGGTTGGAGACCGGACGATAATTACCTAATACAGCTGGGTCCAGGGAAGGTTTCTTGAGGAGAGGTCTCACCACCGCCTCTTTCAAGGCAGCCGAAAGACCCCCTCCAACAGAGAAGCATTCGTAATCGCCTGGAGCCAGTCTCGTGTCACCTCCTGCGTGGCCAGTACCAACCAGGAGGGGCACGGGTCCAGTAAACATGTGGTTGCATTCAACCTACCCAGCAACCTGTCCATGTCCTCGGGAGCCACAGGGTCAAACTCATCCCAAACAATCTCGACAAGACAGCTCTCAGACATCTCACCTGGATCCACCCAATTTTGATCCAGACCATCCCGAAGCTGAACGATTTTATCGTATAGATAACCACTAAACTCCTTGGCACGTCCCTGTAATGGGTCATCCTGCTCTCCCTGTTGGAGGAGAGAGCGAGTCACCTGAAACAGGGCGGCCGGGAAGTTATCTGCCGACGCAATGAGGGAGGAGACGTAACAACGTCTCGCTTCCCTCAGTACCACTAGGTAGGTCCTATTATAAGACCTAACTAGTGTCCGCTCAGCCTCCGAACGACTGGATCTCCAGGAACTCTCTAGGCATCTTCTCCGGCGTTTCATCCCCCTCAGCTCCTCGGAGAACCAAGGAGCTGGTTGAGACCTACGCCGGGTCAGAGGCCGCAAAGGCACGACACGGTCTAAAGCCCCCGCCGCGGCCTGTTCCCAAGCCGCGACTAGTTCCTCAGCTGTGCCATGAGCCATATTAAAAATAGACAGGATAAAAAAATATTTTTAAAAGATAAGAAAGGAAAAATATACCAAAAGTAATAGGTGCTTTGGGCACAATCCTAAAACATCTGGAGCACCACTTGAACACCACCAACATTGACAAAAGCACCATCAGTCAATTGCAAAAGGCAGCTTTACTTGGAATAACTTACATTCTGCAATGATACCTTTAATATTATTAAACATAACATCTACCTGTCTGTTGTGTCTTGCCCGCCCTCAGAGCAGCCGGGGCCTTCTTATCTGCTCCCGAACACGGAGGAATGTATGCCTCCCGGCCCCAGTCCTGGCTCCATGCCCAGACAAACTGCAGAAGAAGGAGCACCTCTCGGCCCCAGCCCTGACTCCATGCCCAGGCAAACGGAGCAGCTAGACCCCGACCCCTCCTCCACAGCATGTGAGCCTGAGGAGGGTTTATTACCAACAGCTGATTGGAGTGACCCTCGCATCAGAAGATTGGATAGGCGGAGGCAACAGAAGGAAGGGAGGGGCAGGCCTTAATGAGTGCTGAGTCATGGAGCCACACCCCATGGCCTATATAAAGGATCTGCTTTCTGGCAGTCTCTGAGTCAGGCAAAAGTCGAACTTATCTTGCTGAAGTCACTTACTGGTCTCCTGCCTGCTCGGAGGACTTTGCTAGGACTTTGGGCAGAGCTGCAGAGGCAAGCCTGATTCGGATTTCCCTGACCCGGCTGTCAGCGGAGGAGTGGGACACGACACTGTCCCAGGTCCTTCAGAAGAACTTGATAGGTAGATACAAATACCAAATCCACCCTAAACATTTGGCAGGTTGTGCAATCAACCATGACAAAATCTTCTTTGAAAGGGAAAGAGCTTTAGTGAAATTTCTAGGAGAAAAGTGCGATGTCCTTACACTTATTAAGGCATGTACCTGAAGGTCTTATCTTAGTTACTTGGATTCTCATGCTTATATTAAGCCTTAAGGGAAAACATCAAGAGGAAACATCTCTCTACCAAACATATCAAAAGCAACGTTAGAAGATTGCTTAGGGAAAATCCTTTCCTAGAAGCATTCCCTGGGAGAAATTCAGATATATTGTTGGTTCAGTTTCCTGTCCACACTTTGTAGTATAATAGTTCATGAATTCACTAAAGTTGAGTTTACTTTCACTCCTCAATATACTATCACTCTTTGTAGCCAAAAGCTCATAATCCTTTTTGAACCTTTTAGAATTCTTTCTTCTTTCCTATGTTGGGTGAGATGACTGATGTCCTCTGGAGATTCCAGAATAGTTCCCATTATTCCTAGCAATTTGGCCATGCTATCAAGTGCTTCTGGATGTTGACGACTCAAATACTGAAGGGTACCAGATTCCTTCTTTCTATGTAATGATACTGCTTAACGGTCTTGATCATGCAGTGGTTAGAATACAGTAGTGCAGGCTAACTCTGCTGACTGACAGCAGTTTGATTCTCACTGGCTCTAGATTGACTCAGCCTTCCAACCTTCCAAGGTCGGTAAAATGAGGACCCAGGTTCTTGGGGGCAATATCCTGGCTCTGTAAACCATTTAGAGAGAGCTGTAAAGCACTATGAAGTGGTATATAAGTCTAAGTGCTATTGCTATTGGTGGTAACAGATCACCAGGGCCCAGTTTCCAGTTATCGTTGTCAGAGCACAGTGGAATACGGATGTTAGGAAGAGCATTAGCAGACTATGGAGCAATGTGAAGGGAGGGAGAAGGAAGGAGAGGCACTACAATAACGTAGATGTGTAATATTTGAAGGGAGGGAGCAAGGGGGCAGATAGTATGGAAAAGTCATCAAGGAGAAAGACCTCTAGGTTAAGTCGCCATGGAAAAAGCAGCACATATAGTCTCCGTGTCTTTGCCAAACCCTGTTACCTCCATCTGTTGCTTAGATCAATGTCTGAACACTGTTGGCCACTTGTTAACAGAGGGATGGCAGGAGTCACTAATAATAAAATCAAACACTGTTAGCAACAGTCGTGTTTTAATCTTTTGAAACAGCATCAAGTAAATCCGCATACATTATCTGCTAATGTTTTATTTTCTCCTCAGCAATTTGGAGGCATGATTAATATAGTTAATCAGAAGCAGGTGACTTCATGACCATTATCATTGACTGCTGTCCATGATGGTTTGGACTTATGGGATTTATTGTTCAAAACTACCCAGAAGAAGCCCAGTTTCTTACCTATATAGGAAAAGATGCAGGAAAAATTCACACACACAACTAGCCAATGGGACAAAAATAAGTTCTAAACTTTGGAATATGGTCACCAAAAAACCTCTAAAAAAACAACAGCTGTTCTTCTTCTCTGTCCCTGAAGCTCTTGGTGGTGATATAGCTGCAAACGGCCTTAAATGACTGCCGCGGTGCTTTGAAGGGCCGCACTACAGCTGATCAGCGCTGTAGGCGGCTAGTAGACCGGTGCCTCTATTTTTAAAGAAGGTAGACCGATGCACTCCCCAAAAAGGCAAGTAGACCGGTATGGCTCTGCTAGACTAAAGCAAGCCTGGTAGACCGGTATGTTTCCTGATTAGAAAAAAGAAATTTTTTGGTCAAAAAACTCACAGTGACTGAAAGAATCGAAGAGAAATGGGCTGGAAGCCAGATCTGCTAGAGAAGTTTCTCTCAGGCCGACTTAGGCCACCCAATCGCCAGGTCCCCCCCACTTGTCTACTTGCTGCTTCTTTCGGGCTCACTCCTGCTTTGCTTTGCTTTGGCTGCTGGAATCAATTGCATCAGCTAGCAACTGAATCTGCCTGCCTGGAATCCATCTCATTGGTGAGTGACTCAATCTGCCTGCCTTGTCCCTTGAGTAGGGTAAGTAACTGGAGGGGCGGAGCTTTTAAAAAATAGTTAATTGACTTTTTTTAAAGAGTTTTTTTTAGACATAGCAATTAACTTTAAATTGCTCCGTCTAAATTTAAAAGGAAGTTTTAAATTTAACTGTTTTTATCTAAAAATATAAATAAAATAAAATAATAAAATATTTGTGCAGCTTTCTGAGATTTCTGTGTTTCTGTAGTGTTTCACTCTAACTACACAAAATCTCACAAAGCTGTATGTGGCATTTTGTGTGTGTGCGTGAGTCAGTTGTGTTGTGTTGTGTGTGTGTAAAGTGTGAAGGTTGGTTTTTGAGCTTTTTGTGGCTGTGTGAGATTCCTGTTGTTGCAGGGGCCATTTTGGGTAAGGTGCAGCTGCTTTTACATTGTGTGTGAGTCAGTTGTGTTGTGTTGTGTTATGTGTGTGTAAATATGAAAGTTGGTTTTTGGTACCTCTTATTGTTTTGTATACTTTATTATTTTTATTATTTATTGTTATTGGACACGCCCACCCAGTCAACTGACCACCAAGCCATACCCACCAATTAAGCCACACCCACAGAACCAGTAGGGAAATTTTTTAGATTTCACCCCTGCTACAAACCATCATAACAAATGTCTGGCACTACTTTATAACTGCAAACACATCTGCCTTAAACTGAATTGGCTGTTTTAGCCAAACATGATCTCTGGCTGGCATGAGCCATGTACTGTACCCTACTGCTAAGCTATAGCTTAGCTCATCAAATGGAGCACAATGCTAGAGGATTGCTCTGGTCTTGGCACATGAGTGGGCAAGCATGCTCAGGATCTCTCAGAAAAAATGTCAAATGGAAGACGATAGATTCAGGAATCAAACATCTGTAAGCTCCTTCTCAGACCACATAATTGCAATAAAAGGCATTAGCTCCCATGGCTTGGGACTGGGTTACCTAAGGGACATCTCTATCCAAGAATTTCTACCCATCCAATCAGATCCAACAGATTAAGCATGTTGCAGATCTCATCAGCCAAAGAGTGCCAACCAACGGTAACTAAAAAATGGGCCTTTTCTGCTGTAGCCTCTGTTTCATGGAATATTCTCCCCTCACAGGTTAGAATGCCCCCAATCCTGTTAGACCTCTGCAAGGCTTCTTAAAAATGGCTGTATATCTGCGCATGGGGATGGGGATGTTTGAAAGGTCCTGTTTCTTGGCATTACTTGGTTAACTATCTTGGATGCTATATTTATTTTTTGTATGTTTTAATTATTTTTAATAGTTTCATTGTTTATAGATTTCATTGTTTATAGTGACCAGAGTCACTTGGTTGAATGGGCAGTTATAGAAAATGGATAAATGGATGGATAGAATGTAAGCAATAGCTCACAATAATTGATGCTATTTAATGAAAATAGTTATTCTGAGAAGTGTTTGGGACTACTATAGACCAAAATGACTATCTTAGATAAAGGAGAATGTTTGTTATTCAAAGTTAAAATGAAGGGTCCTTGGTGCTCTCTGAACTTGCTGGTTTTCTTGCAACTGTTTCATTACCCAAACTCAGAAACATCATCAGTGCTAGAAGGGAGAGGAGTTTGTGGAGTGGAGGAGGAAGAGGAAGAGGTGGAGGAGGAGGACTGTGGGAGTCCTTGATGCTCTCTGAGCTTGGTTGTTTTCTTACAGATCTTTCATTAACCAACTAGGTGATAACATCAGTGCTAGAAGGGAGTGGGGATTGTGAAGGAAGGGAGGAGGATGAGGAGGAGAACTACTGTGGGAGTCCTTGGTGCTCTCTGAGCTTGGTTGTTTTTTTGCAGTTGTTTCATTACCCAAACTCAGAAGCATCATCAGCGCTAGTGCTAATGGTGTTATCTGGTCTGGATAATGAAACATTTCCAAGAAAACAACCAAGCTCAGAGAGCACTAAGTATTCATGATTGTTTTCCTACAACATAGACTCTGTTGTAGCAAAAAGGTCTGGCTTAGCTCCTAGCCAATTTTGTCTGGGAAGAGAAGCAAAAAATGGGGTGGCCTGATTCATAGCTGATACTATAGCTGAAGCCAGTAAATTTCTTGAAAGAAAACAACAAACCATATAGATCCTTTGCCAAGAATACTGCTTGAATGTACCTGTATAATGTAATAATGTTCACCTACCTGGACATAGAGTTCCAAGAAGAACTAAATAGGTTGCCTTTCCACAGTAGGGACAGAATCAAACAGGATGTGTGGAAATCAGCAAGATATCTAAATGACCTGATCTTCCCAAAACAAAGAATAGCTTTCTTCAGAGCCAGATTTAACATTCTCCCCTCAGCCCTCCTCCAGGGCAGGTATAAGAAAACACCAATAGCAGAACGGGTATGTATATACTGTATGTTAAAGGAGAAGTCACATGTTTTATTATATTGTTTTATTGTACTGTGAGTTATACAGAGTTTATAGGTCAGTATATATTCTCCCCTTATTAGAGAGATTGCCAGGGAGGGCAGACAATTTTTATGTAGGCTTTCTCCTCCAGGATTCAAACCCGGCTATCACACATTCAGTGACAAAATTACAGAATAGAGCTGTCAATTTGTGCCAATTTTTTGGAGATATCTCTAACGATTTTTGGAAAATTATACTTACTCACATACTTATTGTCTCCCAAGTCACGTAAACTAGGGAGTGACCCTAACAGTTTGATGGGGGTTTTTTTGGATGTATTCTCTTAACAGGGATGTTATTATTCACTATTAATGTCACTAATATTTTTTTAATATATTGTAAACAGTGATGTCTATTGCTGGTCTATGACCGTAATAAAGTTCTATTCTACTCTGATGTACCTGTATATGATTCCCAGCAAGCAAGTTTGATTTAAGGAATTTTTTCCAGTTATCAGAATGATGTTTTACTCACTTCTGAAGAACATATCAACTTCTCCAACATGTTAAAATTAAACAGTAGATTAAAGAGGATTTCTGGACAAAGCAGTGTTTGTCAAAGTCGGCAAATTTAAAATGTTTGGACTGCATCTTGCAGAACTCCTTAGCATGAGAATGCCTTTTAGTAGAGAAGTTTAGACAATTTGGGGGGGGGGTTAGCCTCAATTACAGCACTAATTCATGAGAAATGTATCTAGGAGCAAAGAATATAACCTGGTAGATCCACCTGTAATATTCAAAAGGATGCAAGAACTGATGCAACAGAGCAAAATTTCTCTGTTCAGCATCATAGCCGTTGAGTTTTAAAACCCTTCCATTCCAATTCAGACAGACCCTTGTGGATCTACCTGCAATCACTTCTCGATTTATCACTCTAAATCAACATTTCTCAACCTTGTCAACTCTATGATGCATGGACTTCAACTTCCAGAATTCCCCAGTCAGCATTTGACAAAAAGCCCCGGACACTCTGTTGCTAAGAAAACTGTCTGGATTCAGTTTTCTGAATTTACATAGTTCCCAGCAAGCAAATTTGATTCAAGGAACTTTTTCTAATTACCAGAATGATGTGTTACCTGCTTCTGAAGAACATAGTGACTTCTGCAAAGTGTTCCCCATGGTGTAGACTGGGTGTTGGTTATTACCTGATACGCCCTTTCTCAGCTTAGAGGAAACAGCAGTCAGGAATGGGTTAACTCCATCTGTTAACTGCTTGGACCAAGTCTGAAAATTGTTAAGCTATGCCTCTTTGTTGCTTGCAGGCTTTTTGACAAGGCGTCAATGCAGACTGACATGTTGAGCTGTAAAGACAAAAGAACAAGACCCTACCCCCCCCCCTCAATGCCAGGGACGGATGAAAAAACCAGGTGGGGTTGACTGCTGTTTCCTCTAAGCTGAGAAAGGGCATATCAGGTAATAATCAACAGCCATTTTCCATCAAGGAGGAAACAGCAGTCAGGAATTGGACATACCAAAGCCATGTCCTATTGGGAGGGAGAAGTCCAGGCCTGCGGTCCTAGGTCTGAATGAACCTGCTGGAGAACCCGTCTGCCAAAAGCAGCCTCAGCCGAGCTTGTAATGACATACAAAAGGAGAAGAGGAAGACCAAGTGGCTGCTCTGCAGACCTCCTCCAGAGATTCCTGGGTAGCCCAAGCTGCAGAGGTCGCAGCACTTTGGGTCGAATGAGCTGTGATACAACTGGGCACAGGTAGGGCCTGGGCTTCATATGCCATATATATACAACCCCTGATCCAACAACCCAAGGTGGAGGAAGTGACCCTGCTGCCGAAGGAGGCAGGATGAAAAGAAATAAAAAGGGACTCTGTCCTCTGCAGAGAAGAGGCCCGTTTAAAGTATATGCAGAGAGTCTTCCGTAAGTCCAATGTTTGCCAAATACATTCCAAACGGTGTGTAGGCTCAGGGCAAAAATTGGGCATAATCAACTCCTCAGCCCTATGAAACCAAGTGTTGACCTTTGGAAGGAACATAGGGTCAAGGCTTAAAACTATTCTGTCAACGTGGAAAACACAGAGCCACCAGCTCGGATATGCACCTAGCAGAAGTGATAGCTACCAAAAATGCCATTTTATAGGAAAGAAATTTCAAACTAACCTCCCATAGGGGTTCCAAAGGACCCCAGGTAATGGCAGTTAAGATCTTGTTTAAGTCCCATGTGGGAAAGCGGTGAACCATGAGAGGGCAAAGATTGGAGACCCCCCTGAGGAACTGTCCCATTACTGGGTGCCTAGACAGGGAATCCCTGATTCCACAAGTAACAATGGAAGAAAGGACTGCCACCTGTCTTTGAAGAGTATTAGGGGCCAACCCAGCATCCAAACTCACTTGAAGAAAGTCCAAAACCTGAGCCACAGAAACTTCAGTGGGAATTAGATTCCCTTTTTCGCACCAGGTACAAAATGACCGTGTACCATTATAGATGCAGTTGGTGGAATCCTTGCGGGAAGCCTGGACAGTGATGATGTTGTGTCCCCCTCCCCCTCCGACAACCGGGTCTAGGAAGTCCGTATCAGGTGTGGCAACGAAGCCTCTGCAGCTTTACCAAATTCCTCCGAGGTTTCTCAGGGCAGGCAGGAGTCCAAGTTGTGACTTCAGCAAACTAGATGAGACTTTGCTTGACTCAAAGTTGGAATGCCAAAAGCAGGTTCTTTATATAGGCTGTGGGGTGTGGCTCCATGACTCAGCATTTATCCAGGCCTGCCCCTCCCTTCCTTCTGCTGGTGTCCCCTCTCAGATCTCCGGAAGCGAGGATCCTCCCATTTTGAATTGTCTTCTGCTGTTTGAGAAAGGGAGGGATCAGAAGGAGTAGGCCCAAGTAATTCCAATCCGTGGCTGACTTCCTCTGATGGCTGAGCCAAAGGAACACACGCCGTATGAGTGAGGTTTGTTTATTCATTCCTGACATCCTGTCTGAGCATGGGGCCAGGGCTGGGGGCTGGAGGCATGACAGGCCGTTCATCTTCATTATCAGACTCAGAGTCTGATAGCAGGCCCGGGTGCAGATGGGAGGGGCCCAACTGAGGAGAGGAGGGTGGATGAGGCACAACAGGTGATGACTTTGGAAGAGAATTTATCCTCCCTCAGCAGGCCCCACTCAAGCACCAAGCGGTTAGTTGAAATCACTGTGGGTCCAGGTGTACTAATGCCCCCTGGCTGAGGGAGATCCTGTCCCGAGGCAACCTTCAGGGTCGGACCACTGAGAGAGCCACTAGATCTGCAAACCAAAGTCTCCTGGGCCAATGAAGAGCCGGAAGCAAAAGTTCCGCCTTCTTCTCCAACAGCTTCTGGATGACTCTGGGAATCAAAGGAAGAGGAGGGAAGGCATACAGGAGCCCTGACAGCCACGGGCTCCACAATACGTCCAGTGCTTCTGCCTCCGGAGACAGGAACCAGGAGAAAAACCTCAGTACTTGACGGTTGTCCCAGGTGACAAACAGATACACCATTGGGAGCCCGAAGTGATCTGTCAGAGCCCTGAATAGAGATGGATCGAAACGCCACTCTGCCTAGTCGATCAAAGTCCGACTGAGCCAGTCCGCCTGGATGTTCACCACTCCCAATATGTGATCCACTCAGATGGAAGACAGATGAGACTCCGCCCAGAGAATCAGCTGCTCTGCCTCTTGCATTGGAACTAAAGATCAGGTTCCCCCTTGATGATTTATGTGGGCCTTGGTGGCCACATTGTCTGTCAACACTAATATCTCTAACCGCGACACAAGGGATTTGAAACTCTTGAGAGCCAATTCCAGCCAACTGATGTTGTGTGAAAGATCCTCCGAGGACCACTGACCTTGAGCCATGTGGGATCCGAGATGAGCTCCCCAGCCAAAAAGGCTGGTGTTGGTCAAACTTTCAAACACTTGAAAGCTACCAAAGATGATAGAATATATAGTAAGGAGCTAGATCCCCAGAAGAGAGGAGTTATTCCATTTGCGAACCAGTAGCAAAGATAAGTGAATACCACCCCTGCATTACATGTCATTTTTGGGTCTGAGGTTTGAAGTTTGAGAAAATAAAATCTGTCATGGACTCTTCCCAGCCACCTTGAAAGAGGCGGTGGTGAGGCCCCTCCTTAAGAAGCCTTCCCTGGGCCCAGCTATTTTGGCTAATTATCGTCCGGTCTCCAATCTCCGCTTTTTGGCGAAGGTTGTTGAGAGTGTGGTGGCTTGGCAGCTCCCCTGGTACCTGGAGGAAACTGTTTATCTAGACCCGTGCCAGTCCGGCTTCAGGCCTGGGTACAGCACAGAGACGGCTTTGGTCGCGTTGGTTGATGATCTCTGGAGGGCATGGGACAGAGGTTGCTCCTCTGTTCTTGTCCTGTTAGATTTGTCAGCGGCGTTCGATACCATCGACCATGGTATCTTGCTGCAATGGTTGGGGAGTTTGGGAGTGGGAGGCACCGTTTTACGGTGGTTCTCCTCCTACCTCTCCGACCGTTCGCAGACGGTGTTGACAGGGGGGCAGAGATCGACCACAAGGCAACTCCTGTGTGGGGTGCGGCAGGGGTTGATTCTCTCACCCCTCCTGTTCAACATTTATATGAAGCCGCTGGGAGAGATCATTGGGGTTTTATTAATATTTTTAAATATTTTAAATTTAATTTTAATTATCAGCCGATTTCGTAATTTTGCTATGTTTTAATTTGTTTTTAACTGTACATATTTTGTATTTTATTTTTGGCTGAGTCCTTCGGGAGAAGGGCAGTATAAAAATGTAATAAATAAAATAAATAAATAAAATAAATTCGTGGTTTTGGGGTGAGTTATCAGCTGTATGCCGACGACACTCAGCTGTACATTTCCACCCCGAACCACCCCAACGAAGCCATCGATGTGATGACTCGGTGTCTTGAAGCCATTCGGGTCTGGATGGGGACGAACAGGCTCCGACTCAACCCATCCAAGACGGCGTGGCTGTGGATGCCGGCGTCCTGGCACAGTCAGCTTACCCCATTGCTGACTGTGGGGGGCGAATTGTTGGCCCCCAGGAAATCGGTGCGCAATTTAGGCATTCTCCTGGATGCACAGCTGTCTTTAGAAGACCATTTGACGGCCGTCGCCAGGGGAGCTTTTTATCAGGTCCGCCTGATTCACCAATTGCGCCCTTTCCTGGACCGGGACTCGTTATGCACAGTCCAGACATCCTAAAAACTGGTCTAGAAAGAAACCAAGTAGAATTCCTTAATATGTTGGTTTTTATTAATTTTAAGGTCAGGCTGGGGAATTCTGGGAGTTGAAGTCCACAGGTTTTCAAGTGGTCAAGTTTGGACACCTCTAATTTAGATTATAAAGATTGTCAATACTTTCGTAACATCAAAGTAGGACTGATGCAAAGAGTGGACACCCCTGATCTAAATGATGCTTTCCTATACAGTTTGGAAAGACAAGGAAATGTCTGGAAATGTCTTTCAGACAAAACCTTGGAAAACTTTACTAGATTCCTGTCCTTTGATCCACTGTCAGAAAAAAAAATCCTCAAACTAATCTGCATGTTTAGAAACCCCAAACAGCCATTCTCTGATGCAAATCAGCATGGATATTTATGGTACCACAAAGTCAAGACTGTGGATTTTTTAAATCATGCTAGACATCCCATATTGAGAATATGGAATGGATAAAAAAAGCACCACATCTTTTTGTAGACAGAGAAATCCTGCTGAAGACAGTCCCACCCACCCCCTCCTACCAGTGTTTATTTAATTTGATGTAAGAAAATTGCCTTCTAAAGTGTTCTTCCAAGGAAGAAGTGAATTTTGGAGAAATTCTGCAAGCAGGGCAAATGGAGGTTCTCCTTGCCAGACTTAGTGGCCAGATGAGGAAGGAGTGAGAATTAATCTTCTCTGAAGTTTCCCTCGCCTTTTCTGCTTCCATTCACTTGCAAAGGCAGAAATCTTCCATGGGATTTCTGTTGCGTTTTTTTCCAGTGATGCTATTACCACTGCTAATGGGGGAGATCTATCTTGCATAAACTGATGGAGACCCTGTTCTTCCCTTGGATAAATTCTCCTCTCAGTTTCATGGTCCACAAATTTTGAAAGGCTAGGGGTACCCAAGCACAATATTCATCCAGTGGTACAGGCAGTCCTCAATTTACAAGATTCATTTAGTGGCCATTCAAAGTTAAAATGGCACGGAAAAAAGTGACTTATGACCATTTTTCAAACGGATGACCTTTGCATCATTCCCCATGATCAGGTGATGAAAATTTAAATGCTTGGCAACTGGTTCATACTTACGACAGTTGCAGAATCCCAGGGTCATGTGATCAACTTTTGTGACCTTCTGCCAAGCAAAGTCAACAGGGAAATCAGATTTACTTTACATCTGTGTTACTAACTGCAGTGATTCACTTAACAACTGTAGCAAGAAAAGTTGTAAATGGGGCAAAACTCACGTAACATCTGTCTCAGCAACAGAAATTTTGGGCTCAACTGTGGTCATAAGTTAGGACTACTTGAATCTACTTAAAACAGGATGTGATGAACAAATGACTCTTCCATGCTAATGTCATGCACACTCTTGCAGCAAAGGCAACATCAAATCTGGATTATTGATAAGATTTGCAGGGCAGTGTGGAGAACATAAGAACATACCAGACTTTCACAGGGGGTAAGTTCCCCTTGAAAATGTAGACTCCATCCACCGTCATGAAACAGTTTTTGAACAATCCAGACTGCTCCATTCCTCAATCTATTCTCCTCCAGGTACTTTGGATTACAATCTCCTAAATCTCAGACGGCAGGAATTAGGAAGGTTGCAGTTCAGCAGACCTCAGACTGTCGAAGTCTATAATAACGAATTTTCACGCTTTATGGTAATCAGTTCTATTAGCAGCCTCCTCAGAGGGTATCTAGCACAGATGTTCAAGAAATGACACAAGCCCAGTCTTTGACAGTCTGCAGTAAATGTTCACCTTCAGTTAAATCGGCCAATAAATGGAAACCATACATCTTCAAATCTGCTAAATATCAATGGATTCTCAGTCATGCAGGACATGGTCGTCCCAAAAGTGCTTTTTCAGGAGGTAACTGGACTTTCTTTGTTTTTTCTTGAAAATATTCTGCTTCTCATTCAAAAAGCTTTTTCAGTTCTGGCTGAAATCAAAATGTCTTGAAGGAAGTCCAGCTGCCTTTTGAAAAAGCACCTTTGGAACTTCAAATCTGCAGTTGTTCTACCATTTTCAGCAACCTACCCATGACTGACCTGTTTTTAGCTCTATTTCCTTAGCTTCTCTTCACTCCACTCCCTTCATCTTGCAAGAAAATATACACAGAGACAGACACCCACGCACTATGGCTCTTGATGTCTCTTACATCCGAGTGCATACACAAATACACACACACTTTATTTTCCCTCCTCAGTAATGTATTCCAGATGCTAAAGTGAACGGTACAGCATGATCTCTTTGCAAGCTTTTAGCATGGCATGTGTCATTCTGCCACTTCCAAAATGGCAGCTTGGGACCGATCCTCCGCAGACTTTCTTTCCTGCAAGTCTTCTTCAACGGGGGGCCATGAGCTGCTCAAGCCTATAAATATTATTTATTTTCTTCCCTATTCTATTCATTGGTCTTTCTATACCTGACAGTTAGCAACCCAAGTCAATATAAATCCCATGAAACATCCACAAGTTGTTCCCGTTGGCAGTTACCCAACATTCTTTTAGAACTCAAGCATTATGCTGAGGGTTTTGTAAGAGTTGCAGTATTGTCTCCATCCTAGACTGTGGTCAAAGTCCAGCTGTGCCATCTTAGATGTGTAGGCATAGCCAGGCAGGGCTGCACGGAGCACATGTGTGTGATTGGTAGATAAATAGAAAGAAAGACAGAAAACTTGCAAATGTTTCTGCAAACTTGCAAGTTCTTAAAACTCGAAAAGAAAAATAGCAGCCTCATTGACTCTGAGATCCCTGATTATTACAATTTTCACACCCAGTTCTGCCTTCTTTTGCTTGGGACCTTTAAGTACCAAACATAGATCAAACATAAGTACAAATAGTCCTCAACTTATAAGAGTTTGTTTAGTGACTGCTTCAAAATAGAATGGCACTGAAAAAAATGATTTATGACTGTTTTCAATACCTATGATCGTTGCAGCATCCCAGTATTATGTGGTCGAAATTTACACCCTTGGCAACTGGTTCATATATATAACAGTCACAGTGTTCCGAGGTCATGTGAGCCCCTTTTGCAACAAAGTCAATGGGGAAGCCAAATTTATTTAACAACCATGTTACTAATCTAACAATGCAGTGATTCACTTAATAACGGTGGCAAGAAAAGGCATAAAATGGGAGAAAACTGAACAAATGTCTTGCTTAGCAACAGAAATTTTGGACTCAGTTGTGGTCTACCTAGATCTCTTTCTCACAACCCTACTTAATTGTACCTTATTCATGCCTTAAGAAGGATCTGATTAAGGATTTCAAACTGTTGCTGCTTCTCTTCTAGTGCTGCTTCTTACCGACCTCAATGTATGTCGTAAAACATGGAGAGTACAAGCGTAGATGCAGGGAATCATATTTCCATAAATACCCTCAAGTATGATCTTAATTTATTCAGCATCTACTTTTCATTTCATCAAAAGCAGATCGCAAACTAGGCCAGTTCTTCTTGGACCCCCAAGCCAAGTAACCATGTTTCATCAATCCATATCTAATCAATGGTTCTTTCTTAAGCTCTGACCTGCAAAACATGGGTGGTCTGCAAAGAAACCACAAATAGTCCCTGGTGGAAAAGGATAATGTGCTAGCTGTATGCATTTCCTATGTAATGGCTTATTTTTATTCCATATTTGCAGTGAACTGCTTCATATTTGCAGTGAACTGCTTCACAAATTTTCTTTCTGTAATATAACGATTTCTTTTTCCTGCCTTTGAGTCAGTCTTTTTCTTTAAGGTTCAAATTTTGTATTAGTTTATCAAAATAGAATATAAATACAAAATACAAAAGAAAATAATGGGAAAATAAGGAAGGAAAAAGAGAAGAGGAAAGTGCAGGGCAAGAAGGAAAAAGAAAGTAAGTAAGTATTGGCTTCCAAGTGTTAGTGCAGTAGAATAAGATAATAGTATCAAACCTCAACTTTTTACTTTTAATAATAATATAAACTAGCCATTTCTATGATAGTAAACCTAATCAGCACAACCCAAAATCAAAGTTTCATGTTTTTCCACCTCCAGCACAAAGGCCAGAAGCTGTTTCTAAGTAGAATCAAAAGTAATTGTGTTCCTTTCTCCTTTGAGTCAGTCTTGACTCCTGGTGGCTGCTTGGATGTGTCCCTTAAGTTTTCTTGGCAAGATTTGAAGGACTATTTGAAGGACTAGCTTTTCTGAGATATATCTACCCAACCCACCAGAGTGGGAAGGCAGGGTATGTTATGGGTGTCCTCTCTTGATGAGGTCTGTCCAGGGCCTTCTCCATGGTGGCTTCCCCTCTGTGGAACATCATCCCTGCGGGGGTAAGATTAGCCCCCAATTTGACACTCTTTCAAAAGGCCCTGAAGATGTGGTTTGGCCAACAGGGCTGGAAACCAGAGAGTGATATGACATCACATGTTTGTCTGTTTATTGGATGTGACTTTATTGGCTTTTGTATTGGGATTTTATTTCTGTAAGCCTCCTGGAGTAACTGTTAGTGAGTTAGGTGGCCATATAAAATTTTCTTAGTACATAAACAACAATAAATATTTTTATTAGTGGTTTGCCCTTGCCTTCGTCTTCCTGGGACTGAGAAAGAGTGACAGGCCCAAGATCACCCAGATGACTTTGTGCCTAAAGCAGGACTAGAACCCACATAATATTTAACTATTATACCAAACTAGCTGTCATAACATTGCCTGAATTTAAATAGGGCATGATGACAGTAGAATAAGTATGAAAATGTAAATGTCAATATATTGTACATCTTGGCGGTTCAAACATGGGGATGTAAACCTGGATCAGGCTCTTTCATTCTGGCCCTGTCGAAAGAAAATGATTTCTCTATGATTTATGATCTATGACCTATCAGTTTGTTGTTGTACGTGGGTACATTGAGACCTTTTGCACTGGAGACAAATTCCTTGTGTGTCCAGTGACGTTTGACCAATAAAGAATTACTTCTGGCTTTCAATAAGCAAAGTGAATAGGATAGGCCAGATTCACTTAACAACCACATGATTCACTTAACAGCTGCAATGGTTCACTTAAGAACTATAACAAAAAAGGTCATAAAATGGGGCAAAACTCACTTAAATATCTTGCTTAGCAACAGACATTTTGGGCTCCACTGTGGTCGTAAGCCGAGGGCTACCTGTATTCCTTTCAATAACTATGTAGTGGTTTGCATAATGCCACAACTGAGGATGGCTGGTGTCCACCATTAACCCTGAAGGAAGGAAAAGATAAAGTAAAGAAAAATGGAATTATCTAAAACCAAGGAGAATGCAACAGAATGTGAAGCAAATGTTCTGCAGTTATGGATGAGTTGAGGACCCTAAATTACTCAGATTGATTTGGTAATGAAATGGATGGATTTCATGTTGTCCTTAATGTACAGCATTACAGTTCCTGAATTTCTAAGGCTTTTCTTCTTTATCTGCCCACTGCTTTGCTGTTTGCTACCCTTCACACAATGTTTCCGCTTCATAGGCTCACTGATTTGGGGCAAGGAGAAAATATTGGATGAAGTATAAGGGAGAGAAAAGGAGTCCTGAGAAAAAAAGTAGGAGGGATGTTCATGACAGTGCTCAGATCAAAGTATTTGCAAACAAATTGTTTTGCAGAGAAAGAATCAGATTTGCTGGTGAACCCTGACTATACCCATGATCGGCAAAGAAAAAAAATTCTATCCTTCATTTGCTGTGAATTTTTGGACATCCAACCCTAAGCACTTGTGTTAGAGAGTCTTTTGCTGCTGCAAAATAACAGATGGAGACACAGAAGATCCCTGCAGAACCCAGCAGGGATCAGAAAGGGGAAAGGCAGGGGGAGAGCATGAGTATCAGCAACCAGACACAACAAAGATCTTGTGACTACGAAAAGCAGCCGGGCCGGAAGTCCAATTGGTTCCCGTCTCTCTCTAGCTGCATGACCAGACAAAAGATGCTTTGAGGTAGTACACATGCAGTGTTACTGAGCAACATGTGAGAAGCAAAAGAGGAAACGTGAAGAGGGCAGAGCCCAGCAATAGAGTACTGGCTCTTCACACTGAAGGTCCTCATTTCAATCCCTATAGCTAAACATGAATTGAGGTCATGTCCACCCTGGATCCCCCAGAGAAGTTGGTGGAGATATGCAGGATGTTAGCATGGAGATGGATATTTTTGCTCTGACTGAAAACTGAAATATCAGATATTCTGAAATATCAGAAGGTTTGCACTCATGTAAACTCAGAATAACAGCGTTGGAAGGGACTTTGGAGGTCTTCAACTGCCTTCTCAAGTAGGAGACCCAATATCATTCTGGACAAATGTTGTCCAGTCTCTTCTTTAAAACCTCCAGTGTTGGAGCACCCACAACCTCTGAAGATAAGATGTTCCACTGATTGATTATTCTCACAGTCAGGAAATTTCTCCTTAGTTCTAGGCTGCTTGTCTCCTTGATTAGCTTTCATCCATTGCTTCTTGTCCTGCCTTCAGGTGCTTTGGGAATAAGTCACTCCCCTCTTCTATACTAACCAGTTGGCATTTGAAACAGAATAACAGAATAGCAGATTAACGTAGTGGGAAGGGACAGAGTGAAAGTCTTCTAGTCCAGCCCCCTGCTCGAGCAGGAGACCTTATACCATTCCAGACAAATTATTATTATTATTTTTTATTATATTTGTATATGGCTGTCCAGTCTCTTTTTTAAAAGCCTCCAGTGATGAAGCAGCACCCACCACTTCTGCTCCCAATTCCAGTCTCTGATTCTGATTCACAGACTCACAGCTCTTGAACCTTCCAGGGAACAGAGCATAGACCAGAGATGTGCAGAGG
This sequence comes from Ahaetulla prasina, assembly GCF_028640845.1. Classification (NCBI taxonomy): domain Eukaryota; kingdom Metazoa; phylum Chordata; class Lepidosauria; order Squamata; family Colubridae; genus Ahaetulla; species Ahaetulla prasina. The sequence goes on along the minus strand of NC_080549.1, from coordinate 21,942,220 downwards.
AGCAACTGATTGCAAAGTCTCTTTGGCACAAATAGCCTCCTTATGAGCACTAGCTGAGTCTCGGTGGGAACCAGCTATTGAGGATTCATGGTGCCCTCAAGATGAGTTGGGGCTCAACCCTACAAGGTAGACCAGCTGCATAGGATGATTGGAACTATGTTTGAGATAGACTAAAGCAGGAGTGTCCAATCTTGCAGACTTGTGTACTTCAAGTCCTATAATTCCCTACCCAGCAATGCTGGCAGGGAATTCTGGGAGTTTAAAGTCCATAAGTCCCTTGTCCAACATCAAGTTCAGGAAGAACTGGCCTTTCCTAACACTACCTCCTTTCCCAGAGCTTCAGGAACTTTCTGCTCTTCTTGTTTCTGTAACCGCATCTCCATGACTTTCTACATCAGGAGCTGCAACTTCAAATTCCTGGCCAGGGTGGCATTTAGTTCTCCATGCTTTTTACCTGCTATAAAGATCCATTTAAATTATAAAGGCAGCTTTCGATTTACAACCACAACTGGGACAGAATTTCAAGTGCTAAACAAGGCAGTTGTTCAATGACTCATGTCCAATATTATGACCCTGTTTGCCATGATTGTTAAGTGAATCACTGCAGTTTTTAAATGAATCAAGCAGTCGTTAAGCAAATCTGGCTTTCCCCATTGACTTTGTTCGTCAGAAAGCAGCTGGAAAGTTTGCACATGACCCCGGGATGGTACAACCATTGCAAATACAGGTCCATTGCCAAGCAGCAGAATTTTGATCACGTTTCTGTGAGGATACTGTAAAGGTTGTCAGTCATTTTTTTTCAATGCTATTGCAACTCTGAATGGTCGCTAAGCAAATGGTTGTAAGTCAAGGACTGCCTCTATGTATTTGTACATCTGACCCTTTGCTACGACATATTTGCTACTGTAGTATTCACTTGAATCCTTCAAGAACCATGTCTTTTTCCTAGGTCATATTTGGCTCCAATCTCAGTGTTTTTATGAGAAGATGATGGCATTGTTTCCTTTCCTTGACATCATCCTCCCCCCCACCCCCCAGTAAGTGATGTTAAAATTGTATGTTTATTCTGAAACATACAATTATAGTGATCTTCCCTCTCTTGTCATGTCTGATTACGTGTCCCAAGGACAATTGCAACCAGGTGAAAAATAGGCTGCTTCTTGATAGCTATGGTAGATATTATTACTCTACTTAAAATGCTGGCCATCATTCTGTCATGATCTCCTATTAATAAGCCACAGATAAAGAAGTTGCCCTTACAAATAGAATAGAATAGAATAGAATTTTTTATTGGCCAAGTGTGATTGGATACACAAGGAATTTGTCTTAGTGCAAATGCTCTCAGTGTACATAAAAGAAAAGATACGTTCATCAAGAATCATAAGGTACAACACTTAATGATAGTCATAGGGAACAAATAAGCAATCAAATCATATGGTGGTTCTTTCTTCACCTTCTGCATTCTTCTCCAACTTAATGGCCTTCTGATGGTGGTGATGGAATTGACCAGGGATTCTGGAAGGGGTAGACCAGGGCTCTCCAACCTTGGCCACTTTAAGATTTGTAGATTTCAACTTCCAGAATTCTTCAGCCAGCATGGATGAGAAGCAAAACATAAAAAGAAAAAGAAACAACCAAGGAAGTCCAGTTGCTTTTTGAAAAAAAGAACCTTCGGGACCACCATGACCCGGAGAATCTCCATAAATAACATCCCTGGTTCTTTCAATTTCCTGTCATAGGATTGGTTGGTTCTTAATCTTTAGCTCATCAATACTGCTGCTTTGAAAGTGGTTCACCCTCTCTTTCAGATGTGGTCCAAAGGGCCCTCAGCCTTAGTTTGCCCTATGGAAATAAGCTGAATGAAATGGCCTAGGTCCTACGCAGCTTCGAAGGAGCATTCACTGAATCAATAGCTCCTAATCTATTCTGAAAATAACTCTCAACCTATCAATAACAATTATCTAGAAAAAGATTGGCCATCACTTCTAATTCTGGCAGAAGCTGGATAGAACTCTAGATAATGAGCAAAATGTCCTGGTTATGAACCCAAACTGCTCTCTTCCAAATGGACAAATGTAACATTAGGAATTCATCCACGTTATATTAACCCCATCAGAAAAAAACAACAGATCTTTGGATATTGCTCTTTTGTTGCACTGATGTTCTCAATAATCTCTAGACTATTTTTCCTAGCGCTGTTTGAGGCTGTATCTCAGAGGGAATGGCTCTTGAGATTATTTTTATCATTTAATGGTCAAAAAGTACAGATAGTCCTCGATTTACAACCATTCATTTAGTGACTGATCGAAGTTACAACAGTTAGAACTGAAAAAAGTGACTTATGATCATTTTTCACACTTACAATAGTTGCAGCATCCCCATGGTAATGTAATCAGAATGACAACTGACTCATATTTATGACAGTTGCAGTGTCCCAGGGCCACGTGGTCATCTTTTATCACCTTCTAACAAGCAAAGTCAATGGGTTAACATCCTTATTACTAACTGAAAAACTACAGTGATTCATTTAACAACGGTGGCAAGAAAGGTCATAAAAACCTAATAACAATCTTACTTAGCAACAGAAATTTTGGGCCCAATTGTGGTCATAAGTCAAGGACTACCTGTAAGCAATCCTATGTTGTCTCAGCTGCCTTGCTAAGATGCTGATTAACTCAGACTTCCTTCCATCTCTGCAGCAGAGCCTGGTCCCCTCCTAACGGCTTTGTTTCAAAGTCTTTGTGAAAGTCCAGTTCTGGTCTATCTCCAAGATGCTTCTTTCCTGAATGACTGTATTTCTTCCTCCACGACCTCAACAAATGGCTGAATGGTTTTTCCTGGCTTCTGAAATTTTAAAACAAGCTGGCTCATGCCCAAAATGTAGTCCCATTTGGTAAACCAATCCAGAAAATCAAGTCCATGGGAAGACTAGAACCACACACTATCGAGGTAGGTTATATAATAAGAGCCAGTTTGGTCTACAAAGGCTTGGTACAGTGGTGAAGATGCTGGTCTAGAAACCGGGAGACCGTGAGTTCTAGTTTCATCTTAGGCATGAAAATCTGCTGGGTAACTTTGAGTCAATCATTAGGTGCTGACACTGAACAATCACACAAGTAGATTTTTCTTCAATCAGAACAGAGCTGGACGGGACCTCGGAGGTCTTCTAGTCCAACATTTTGCTCAAGCAGAAAAACCTATATCGTTGATATACCATTCTCCATTCTCGTCTCCAATCTGGCCTTCTAATGACCCATGTACCAATAAAGAATATTTGTAGCTCAGGGTTGAAATGAGAGGTCCTTGGTGCTCTCTGAGCTTGGTGGTTTTCTTGCTGATGTTTCATTATCCAACTAGGTGACAAAAGACTACATAATGATGTTACCCAGCTTGGATAATGAAACATCTGCAAGAAAACAGCCAAGCTCAGAGAGCACCAAGGACTCCCCATCACTACTATAACTAAGTCCACCCACTCTGCTCTTGGTTGTCTTTGCCTTATCCTTCCTTCCACCTATTCCAGCACTAGACACAACATAAACTGGGCATCGTGTTGTGAGTCACTCTGCTTTTCCTTTTGGATATATAAATATTCCCGATGCAGCCTTGTGTAAATAACTTAATAACATCACGGCTCTTGGTAAGGAGTATTCAATGGCGCACTCCCTTTCCAGACATGTTCTGCTGAAATTTTTTGCCCAAGCAAAGACAAATGCCAGCCAGAAGGAGACAGATGATAACGTCTCTGCTATTCGCCCTGTTGTAGGGCAGAACAGTCCAATTCTATCTTACTGGAATCCACAGAGCCATTCTTTTGCAGCAGAGGCTGCTAAACTACAGCTCCCAGCAGACCCTGTCTGAACAAACAGTGAAAATAAAGACTGGGAAGTGTTGTTCCACAACTTCTGCATGGTCACTGAACCAACTGCAGTGCAGATGGACCCACTGTAAAGCATTCTGGGGGGTGGGGGAAATGCCCTTTCATATTGTCTTAGTGTGGATGCCAGTAGCAGGTTTTCTGAGGCTGATATGGGAGGGAAAACAATGAGGAAGGAAAGAAGAGGGAGGGAGGGAGGGAGGGAAGGAAGGAAGGAAGGAAGGAAGGAAGGAAGGAAGGAAGGAAGGAAGGAAGGAAGGAAGAAAGAAAGGACGGAAGGAAGGAAGGAAGGAAGAAAGAAAGAAAGGACAGAAGGAAGGAAGGCAAGCTTGCAACATTGGCAAAATCCTGTAAATTCTCATCAAGATTGCCAAAATCTTATCCTATGTAGAGTTTCATGAGATTGTAAAAGATTTTGACTTGTTTTTCTTTTTTTGAACTGGTATATAATAGAAGATTGGTTGATAGTATCCAAGACTTGCAAAAAACTATCACCATTTATTAATTTAAAACATAAGTCATCCACCCAAATCTAAATTATTATATCAAGCCAAAACCCTAACTTCTACTATATTGAATCCAATTCAGACAAGTAAACCTTATAAATAACGTTGGCAAATTAAAACAATTCAGTCCACCAATCGGTCATATCTGTGAAAACTGCCAATGTTGGGAATTTCCATATATAAAACATTACAATCTCCATCTTCCACTAAAAAGGCTTAAAAAACAGTTTAAACACAGTTAATTTGGGGAGGGGGGGTCAATGCCTATCTGCAGGTTCCCAATGTAGAAGACATAACAGAAAAGGAAAGAAGATGGGGAGGGAAGAGGAAGAAGGCAGACCCAGACACAAACTTTTCAAGCTAAAAGGAAAGTCTGATGAATACAGTTGATGGTCATAGGCTTCTTTTGGGAAGGGAAAACTTCCTAAGGCATCCAAGATGGAACAGTAACTTGCCCCAAATGGAAGCAGCTCAAATTTCCCAAACCAAGTATTCCCAGCAACAGATACATTCCAGGGACATGCAAATTTCACCCATTCTGATTGTGAATACACAGCAAATGTTATTTCCATTATTCTCATTTGTACTTTCAAAAATGAGACCATCAGCCAGGCCCACCGGTAAAGTTATAACCTCATATGTTAACTCTTTAAGGGGATGCTTCCAAGCCTACTCCCTAAATACTGCACAATAGTATTTTTGTGTCAACCTAACAACATGTGCCAATGTGTGTTCGTTTGAGTTGGAGATTAATTTGTGTGGTTTCCGTTTTGCTTTTTTACGTCCATTTTCCTAGCCCTAACCATTTGCCTTCATGCAGCTGCTGTTTGCCTGCAGTTCAAAAAACAGACATCATTTTACAGGTCAGCTTAAAAGGTTTCTTTGTGCACAGCTTCTCACATCACTCCTTACATGTCAGGTTTAGAGAACAAGTTTTTCTCCTGCACAAAATCACCAGCAACTGCCCTGTGGAAAACCCTGCACAAAAAGATGGGAAAGACCACAGTCCTTGGCCAGATAAACCTTCCCCATCTTCAAAGGGAAGAATCCTATACATTTCTTTGCATTTAAATACAATCTATTGCATTTTGCTGACAATTGTTTTCCTTGATTGTAAAAACAATTAACCAGTAGAATGACTTGCCTTCAGAAGTTGAGGGTGCTCCAGTACTGGAGGTTTTTAAGAAGAGATTGGACAACCATTTGTCTGAAATAGTACAGGTGGTCCTTGACTTATGATCACAATTGAGCTTGTTAAGTTAGTAACAAAGTTGTTAAGTCAATCTGGCTGCCCCATTGAAATTGCTCGTCAGAAGATCACAAAAGTGATCACATGGCCTTGGGACACAGCAACGGTCATAAATATGAACCAGTTGCCAAGCATCTCAATTTTGATCAAATGATCATGGGGATGCTACAAAGGTTGTAAGTGTGCAAAATGGACATAAGTCACTTTTTTCAGTGCTGTTGTAACTTCAAAGAATCACTAAGTAAACTGTTGTAAATCGAGGACTAGCTGTACAGAGTTTCCAACCTAAGCAGAGGGTTGGACAAAAAGACCTCCAAGGTCCCTTCCCACTTTTATTCTGCTATCTCTTTATTAGGCTCACTATCTGGCCAATTGTGTTCAAGCTCAGGAGCTGAGTGTTGAAGCCCAGCCATTTGCAAATTTGCTAAGGTTGAAAAGTACCGGCCTAAAGTTAGCAATGATTAATACAGAACTTGATGTTCCTCAACATTAAATCACATGCTGGCTTAATCAGTGCCCTGTTTGATCCAACATGCTAAGACAGTAATGAGGTTATCACATCAAGCTGAATCACAAGTTACCCATCTCTACTTTTACCATCTTTACTATGTTGTGTAAGTCCAGAGAAGAATGATGCTCTAGCCCAAGCAAAGGATTCCACCAAAGTTCATTTTCTTCCTGAAGCATCAAAAAATTGCCTCGATGCCCAAGTTCTGCACTACCCAAAGAAAATTGTCCAGTCCAAGATTGCGATGAAACACAGTAGGAAGAAAGCAGGAACTTAAAGAAACATTTTACTCCTGGGCGTCTCAGTTTTGAAGGAGAAAGTACTGCATCAAAAGAGATGGGGAAGACCCATCACCCATACCAGAGGTCAACGTATTCTCTACTCCCTTCCAGAGAAGAGAACAACTAAGAGCAATCAAGTTGGCTCTACACCCCTAAAGATCTTACCACCGAAGCACATTTGATGATCAGTGAACTGAAGACTGCCCAGGCTTCGTGGCTGACCCCTTTCTACAGAAGCCCTTTCAAACCTTCCCATAACAAAGCACCGCTAAACCAAAATCCAGAAGCATCCTTCTTTGCTGTTCTGAGAACATTTCTGCATCTTTCCTTCATCTGCAAGTCTTGGATGATCCATCATCCCAGCAGGGACGCCTACTATTTTGCTCAGCCACATTCTACAGATCCCCCCACCTCCTCCTTTCCTACAGTGTCTGTCATCCATAGCTCACTCTTCTTCTTTCTCTTTTCCAAACTTTCTGTTTCCTCATCTCATGCATCCCTGGGTCCATATTTCCTACCCGGCTGCTTCCTTTGCATCCCTCGGCCACCAATTCCCCTTTCCTTCCCCTCTGCTGTCACCAGCTGTGCACCTGGCCATCCAGAACTAAATTCAGTGTCTGAATGTCTGAATGAAGGAGGTGCCACCGAGGGCCACTTGAGGCCAGTCCTCACAAGGGCCCAATGTTTGCTATTATCCTTCCCTGATCCTCCTCCCAATAAGACAATAGATAGTCAGTTTGGAATCTCCCAACACAAACACACACACAAACACACACACACACACAGAGGGAGGGAGGGAGGGAGGGAGGGAGGGAGAGAGAGAGAGAGAGAGAGAGAGAGAGGACTCCTATCCCTACCAAGTCTGGTCTTTGACCCGCTGATCCAGACCATCCCTCAGTGAACTGCAGAGACAGCATAATCAGGGCAGTTCCCAGACCAGAAGCAAGCAAGGGCCGAACCCACCAGAGAATCACAAGCAAAGACAGAAGCCACCATGTTCTTTCTTAGCGTTTATCAAGAGGGCGAGAAGCAAAGCACACGTACTGATGATGGTTAGAACAAATCAACCACATCCAAGTTCCCTTTGCCAGTGGCATTAACAACCTCGCTTTTAGAGAGACCAGACAGGGAACGAAAGAGCTGCCCTTTTGTGAGACATTGGGAATAAACCACTAGGAATCACAGGCCCCTTTCCCTAGAGCTTCAGATCCAGGGATCAGGGAGACACTCCCAACCCAATGCTGCGTTTAGCCCAGGCTTTCCTCTCTTGTCAACCACCAGATTTGCTTCTCTTTCCAGCCATCGACCCTGCGGTCAGTCTGAGCTCAAGAAGAAAAAGCCCTGCCTCTGGTTGCTAAAGGAAGACACGGAAGGGAAGAGACTGCTTATGCAGAACAATCGGCAGAGGCAGCTTCTCCGCTCGGATAATAGAATGGCACACAGCTCAGGGACAAAGGGGCAGCCAGAAAAACAATTCCCCCTTCTTTGGGGAGCAGGAATGAGTCACACACCTGGGAGCAGAGAAACAAGAACTCCCCACTCTCCCCATTGGGGGCTGGGGGTACCTTCACTTCCAGGAGCAAGCTGGAGGCAGGTGCAATTCGAAGGCATGTTGGCCAGACATCTGGGCAAAAGACTGCCAGGCACCCACCCTCCCGCCTCCAATCAAAGCCTGGTATTGTTAGCTTTTGACATGCAACTGCCAAGGCTACTTCAGCTATGACATCTATGATTACAAGCCAGGTAGTAGCAAGGGAGACATTGAGAAAGAAACAGAGAGAGAAAGAGAGAGAGAGAAAGAGAGACAGAGAAAGAAAGAAAGAAAGAAAGAAAGAAAGAAAGAAAGAAAGAAAGAAAGAAAGAAAGAAAGAAAGAAAAGAGGGAGGGAGGGAGGGAGGACCATCCCTTCACTCAAGGAATAAAACACCAAGCCTAGCGTTGCAAGGAAAACCCCAGGCTGTGCAACGCAGAAGAAAGGCCCCCTTGCTAGAGGTGTGTTTACCCGTCTCCCCTCCCATCCATGTCGAACATTGTCTGTCTTCCCGGCTCTCCTCTTTTGTCAAGCACACAGGCCACCCCAGCAAAAACACTTGGGGCCTTGGACAGCAGGTGCGGGAGGGGGAGGAGGGGAAAACGGGGGGGGGGGAATAGGGTGGAAAGGGTGGAGAGAGACATTACCTGCAGTGTGTCCTGTCATACTGCTTCCAGACCATCCACCTCTCGGCAGGAAAGAAAAAGACCCCAAAGAACAGATACCCTGCCTGGGCATGCACGAGAGAGGAGGTGTGGGGGGGAAGGCACGTTCCTGGCTTAGTCCATCCAAGGGTCTTCGTTCCCCCAAAAGCCACTCCTGACCTCCAAACCAGCATTAATAGCTGGGATGCTTCAGTGCCTCCTTGCTGTTCCCTAGCTCATGCTGTCATCAGGTTTCCACAGCCCGGATTGGCTGCAGGGAAGCAGATAATAATACTACTAATAGCACTGGCAGAGCTGGAGTCGACAAATCTTATGTTTCAAAGACCGGCAGCTTCCAGAACTGCAAGGAGGGAGACCCAGGGCGGAAACTTGAATTCAGCCGCACACCCAACTTAGCTGACTGCGGGCTGCTGTCGAATGGTCAGAAACTGAGCCTTACATAAAGCGCAAGGCTTCCCCACCCTCAGTAAGCAAAGAAAGCCCCAGTAGCAAGAAGACCAAAGACGGAATGCTGCCAAGATCAAAAAAGAATTGGTGGGGGGAGAGCCTTCAAGTTAGCCAGGAAAGAAAAATCCCATGAAGGGAGGGAGGGAGGGAGGGAGGGACAGATGCAAAAACCAGATCATGTGGGACTAGCATTTACTGCTCTGAGCTCAAGAGGACTATAACATTTTTCCTTCTCAAAAAGAATAATTTCAGAAGGCAAAAGACATATGCAATTCAATTCACTAGAACATTTAAGAAAAATTGAAGTTGGCCTGTCCAAATTTAAAACAAGGTTTTGAAAGTCTTGCCTAGTGGTTTGGAATTCTGTTTGTCAAGTTTATCTCCCTCTGCAAGAGGGAATATGAGACTATCTCTAGAATCCAGTCAAACCTGGTTGCCTGCAGGATTCCTCCCTTCTACCCAATGATAGAACAGCCAATATCTCCTTGTTCAATCAGCCAGGGGCATTTTATGGCCAGTGTCCACTTTAAAACTATTTTTTAAAAAAACCAATAAGGAGGAAAGGAAAGCAGAATCATAGAAATAGAATAGAATAGAATAGAATGGAATGGAATGG